>NC_064629.1:461918363-462519197 GCF_023864275.1 Schistocerca cancellata
CTCACCATCCGTTCAAGCAACTTGCAAAGAACGTTGGTGAGACTAATGGGACGGTAGCTGTCCACCTCCAGAGGGTTCTTTCCAGGTTTCAAAATGGGGATGACAATACTTTCCCGCCATTGCGACGGAAACTCACCCTCGACCCAGAGACGGTTGTAAAGGTCGAGGAGGCGTCGCTTGCAGTCCACTGAAAGGTGTTTCAGCATCTGACAGTGGATGCGATCTGGCCCGGGAGCGGTATCAGGGCAAGCGGCAAGGGCACTCTGAAATTCCCACTCACTGAATGGAGCGTTGTAGGGTTCAGAAGCGTTGGTGCGAAAAGAAAGGCTCCGACGTTCCATCCGCTCTTTAATGGAGCGGAAGGCCTGGGGGTAATTCGCAGAAGCGGAACTCATAGCAAAATGCTCTGCTAAGCGGTTTGCAATGACGTCGGAGTCAGTACAAACTGCTCCATGCAGTGAGAGCGCAGGGACGCTGGCAGGGGTCCGATAGCCGAAGACCCGTCGAATCTTGGCCCAGACCTGCGATGGAGTGACATGGAGGCCAATGGTGGACACATACCGCTCCCAGCACTCCTTCTTGCCTTGGCGGATAAGGAGGCGAGCCCGCGCACGCAGCCGTTTGAAGGCAATAAGGTGGTCCATGGAGGGATGTCGCTTGTGACGCTGGAGCGCCCGCCGGCGATCTTTAATCGCTTCAGCGATCTCAGGCGACCACCAAGGCACAGCCCTCCGCCGAGGGGACCCAGAAGAACGGGGAATGGCAGACTCTGCGGCAGTGACGATGCCGGCGGTGACCGATGTAACCACCGCATCAATGGCATCAGTTGAGAGAGGCTCAATAGCGGCAGTGGAGGAGAACAAGTCCCAGTCAGCCTTATTCATAGCCCATCGGCTAGGGCGCCCAGAAGAGTGACGCTGTGGTAGCGACAGAAAAATCGGAAAGTGGTCACTACCACACAGGTCGTCATGCACACTCCAGTGGACAGATGGTAAGAGGCTAGGGCTACAGATTGAAAGGTCAATGGCGGAGTAGGTGCCATGCGCCACACTGAAGTGTGTGGAGGCACCATCATTCAAAATCGAGAGATCGAGCTGCGACAATAAATGCTCAACGGTGGCGCCTCGACCTGTTGCCACTGACCCACCCCACAGAGGGTTATGGGCGTTAAAGTCGCCCAGTAATAAGAAAGGTGGCGGCAATTGGGCTATCAGCGCAGCCAGGACATGCTGTGCGACATCACCCTCCGGTGGAAGGTAAAGACTGCAGACGGTAATAGCCTGCGGCGTCCACACCCTAACAGCGACAGCCTCTAAAGCTGTTTGTAGAGGGATAGACTCGCTGTGAAGAGAGTTAAGGACATAGATGCAGACGCCACCAGACACCCTTTCATAAGCTGCTCGATTCTTATAATAACCCCGATAGCCACGGAGGGCGGGGGTGCGCATTGCTGGAAACCAAGTTTCCTGCAGAGCAATGCAGAGGAAAGGGTGAAGGCTGATAAGTTGGCGGAGCTCAGCTAGATGGTGGAAGAAACCGCTGCAGTTCCACTGGAGGATGGTTTTGTCCATGACTGAGAAAGGCGTGCCGGGACTGGGACGGCAGATTACGCCGCTGGGTCACCTGCTGCCTCCGATTGAGCACCCGTGCTAGTGCTATTGCTATTCACGGCGTCTGAGGGACCGGCGAGATCGAGGTCCTCAGCGGACGCCAGAATCTCCACCTCGTCCCCAGACGCAGAGCTAGAAGGTTGCGATGGGGTGGCTACCACCGCGCGTTCCTTGGGCTTAGAGCTGCTCTTCTTTGATTTCTCACGCTGCTCCTTGGGTTTAACTGGCTGGGAGGGCTTCACCGATTCAGTCTCCGGGACTGAGGAGGATCGGGAAGCCCTTCGACCTGCAGACTGTGGGCACTTACGCCACTGTCGATCGTCAGCCTTCCCGCCGGTGGAAACCTGGGAAGGGAGGGACCCAAGGGACCCCTTGCGAGCGTGAGAAGCCGAAGAAGTTGGACACTTCTCCGGCTTAGAAGCGGGGACCGACGTCCCCGATGGGGGGGATGGTGTTGCTCCTGAGGTAGGTGGCACAGGAGCAACCCGGTGGGTAGAGCCCCCCACTGGCAAGGGGGCAGGAGGAGTTGTACCACTCGTCGATCCGGCCGGAAGGCGTGAAACTGATGGGGCTAGCACAGGTGTTGTAGCAGCGGCGTAGGAAGTTGTCATTCGCACAGGATGTAATCGGTCGTATTTCCGTTTGGCCTCAGTATAAGTCAGTCGGTCCAGGGTCTTATATTCCATGATTTTGCGCTCTTTCTGGAATATTCTGCAGTCTGGCGAGCAAGGTGAATGGTGCTCCCCGCAGTTGACGCAGATGGGAGGCGGGGCACATGGAGTATCGGGATGAGATGGGCGTCCGCAATCTCGACATGTGAGGCTGGAAGTGCAGCGGGAAGACATATGGCCGAACTTCCAGCACTTGAAGCACCGCATCGGGGGAGGGATATAGGGCTTGACGTCACATCGGTAGACCATCACCTTGACCTTTTCCGGTAACGTATCACCCTCGAAGGCCAAGATGAAGGCACCGGTAGCAACCTGATTGTCCCTCGGACCCCGATGAACGCGCCGGACGAAATGAACACCTCTACGTTCTAAGTTGGCGCGCAGCTCGTCATCAGACTGCAAAAGGAGGTCCCTATGGAAAATAACACCCTGGACCATATTTAAACTCTTATGTGGAGTAATAGTAACGTTAACATCCCCCAACTTGTCACAAGCAAGTAACCTTCGTGACTGGGCGGAGGATGCCGTTTGTATCAGTACTGAGCCAGAGCGCATTTTAGACAAGCCCTCCACCTCCCCAAACTTGTCCTCTAAATGCTCGACGAAGAACTGAGGCTTTGTGGAGAGAAAAGACTCCCCATCAGCTCTCGTGCAAACTAAGAATCGGGGCGAATAACTGTTACCTCCATCCTGGGACTTACGCTCTTCCCACGGCGTGGCCAGGGAGGGGAACGTTTTCGGATCGTACTTCTGAGCATTAAATTGAGCCCGAGAACGCTTAGAGACTGCTGGCGGCTGGCCGCCAGCGAGAGATGATGTACCACGCTTCATTGCGGGTCATCCGCCCTGATGCCACCTACTCCGACCAAGGGCCCTCCCCACGGGCGCCACCCAGCCACAGCAAAGGCCACCTGGCAGGATGGCCGTTGCCGGGAGTCCTGATACCCCAGGAGGATAGGCATCTACTCCTTGGCATACGTGGGGAGTTAACGGCGCAGGCATCAGTAGAGCGATCCCTGTGTTGTCAGGGGGCTACAACCAAGAGGGTACATGGCGGCCCCACCACAACGGACTGGCTACCGTGCTGGATCTTAGGTGCAAAAATGGCCAAGGTCGTCGTCGCAGTTAAAAGAAACACTGCAGAGTGCAGTGTGGTAATCGCCCAAGAGATCGAAAACGAGCGGGACACCATTGCAACGACGAGAAAGACGGCTAAAGGTCTAATTGCACGACGGATACAGTGCACCATGTAAGGCGCCCTTCCCCAATTGGCTCGCTCTTCGGAATAATTTAGAAAGATGGAGGTCAAACCCGAGAGGGGACCATCACATAAGGCCAAAACATGTGAGACTCCTTTTAGTCGCCTCTTACGACAGGCAGGAATACCGCGGGCCTATTCTAACCCCCGAACCCGCAGGGGGGTAGTGGGTGGTGGTGGTGGTGGGATCACTCATGGAAAAATTCCTGTAGTAGTTGGTGTTAGAGCTGCACCTTTTTTAGATTGAAGTCAGCTGATAGGTATACCTGCTTAAAGCAAGTATCTCTAACTAAGGGTTTACCTTCCGAGGATGTAATGTTTCCAAGTAGAGAAGGAATTAGCATATTTCATCAAATTGTAAGAGGTATTAGAGATAAAGTTAGTGAACTGCTTATAGATGTTGGCTCTGAAATTATTGGTATATCAGAGCACAACTTAAATAATTTAACAATTCAGAGGCTTCCTATACCAGGATACAATTTAGCTGGTTGTTTTTCAAGGAGTTCCTTGCGGGCTGGAGGAGTGGCTACGTACGTAAAAAACAGTATTCCATTTGAGTCCATAGACGTATCACGACACTGCACTGAACACATATTCGAATGTTGTGCAGGGGCAGATGAATTTAGTGAAACTAAACTTCTAATTGTTGTTTATAGGTCCTCTAACTCCGACTTCAGAGCATTTCTGCTTAAGCTAGAGAGGGCTCTGGATTCACTTTGTAGGAAGTACCAGAAACTAGCTGCCGGCCAGTGTGGCCGAGCGGTTCTAGGCGCTTCAGTCTGGAACCGCGTGACCGTTACGGTTACAGGTTCGAATCCTGCCTTGAGCATGGATGTGTGTAATGTCCTTAGGTTAGATAGGTTTAAGTACTTCTAAGTTCTAGGAGACTGATGACCTCCAATGTTAAGTCCCATAGTGCTCAGAGCCATTTGAGCCAGAAACTAGCTTTATGTGGTGACTTAAATGTTAGTTTTGTATACGATGGTGCAAGAAAAAGGATGTTGGTAGACTTCCAAAATTCATATGAACTGATTCAGACTGTGTTTTTTCCAACTAGGGTGTAGGGGAACAGTAGGACAGCCATAGACAATATTTTTATTCATTTCTCATAACTAGATGGGCATTCTGTTAGTAAAAGCGTGAGTGGCTTTTCAGACCATGATGCACAAAGTTGAACACTAAAAGGCTTTTGTACTCAAACAAATGTCACATTAATTACAAACTATTTAGGAAAGTTAATACAACAGCAATAGAGAGTTTTTTAAACCCTGTCAAGGAACAAAAGTGGCAGGGTATTTATAGTGCCGATAACAGAGATTGTAAATACAATGCTTTCCTTAACTCATTTCTCATGCTCTTTGAGAGTTGCTTTCCATTAGAACGTTCTAAACAGGGTACTAGCAGTAACAGGCAGACCAGGTGGCTGACTAGTGGGATAAGGATATCTTGTAGAACAATGCAGGAATTATATCAAAATGCTAGAGGTAGTCACAATCAAGCTACAGTAGCCCATTACAAACAGTATTGTATGGTGCTTAAAAATGTTATTAGGAAGGCAAAGAGTATGTGATATGCAAATAGAATAGCTAATTCATAAGATAAAATTAAAACCATATGGCCAGTTGTGAAGGAAGTGTATGGTCAGCAGCACAAGATGGACGAAATCAAATCAGTTTGCAGTAAAAATACTTCTGTTACTGATAAATCAGATATATGTTCAGTACTTAACAATCATTTCCTGAGCTTTGTTGGTGAATTAATAAAAATTTAGTTTCTACAGGGAATCGTATAACTTTCTTAGCAAATGCCTTTCCAAGATTGATGTTTGAAATACTCCTCTGTGATACAGACAAGAGGGAGACTGAGTCAATAATTAAATCACTGAAGACTAAGGATTCTCATGGTTATGATGGAGTGTCTAGCAGAATATTAAAGTACTGTGCTGCACATGTTAGCTCTGTCTTTAGCCATATTTGTAATTTTTCCCTTAGGAATGGTCAGTTTCCTGAGCGATTAAAGTACTCACTAGTAAAGCCGCTTTATAAAAAGGGAGAAAGGGATAATGTAGATCATTTTAGACCTATTTCTATGCCATCAGTGTTTGCAAAAGTTATTGAAAAGGCTGTGTATGTAAGGATAATTGATTATTTGCTATCACATGATTTGCTATCAAACGTACAGTTCCGCTTTAGAAGTCGTTTATCAACTGAAAATGTTATATTCTGTTTTCTCTGTGAGATACTGGGTGGGTTAAACAAAAGGTTTCGAGCGTTTGTCATATTTTTTGATTTAACTAAGGCATTTAATTGTGTTGATCACAAAATGTTGCTCCAGAAGTTGGACCATTATGGAATACGGGAGTAGCTCACAATTGGTTCACTTTTTACTTTAGCAACAGGCAGTAAAAGGTCATTATTCGCAATGTTGATAACGGCTGTTATATGAGGTCTGATGGCCCAGGGATCAGTGTTGGGGCCACTCCTGTTCCATATTTATATAAATGATATGCCCTCTAGTATTATGGATGTTCTAAAATATTTCTGTTTGCTGATGACACTAGCTAGCTTGGTAAAAAATTGCTCTGAGCACTATGGGACTTAACATCTATGGTCATCAGTCCCCTAGAACTTAGACCTACTTAAACCTAACTAACCTAAGGACATCACACAACACCCAGTCACCACGAGGCAGAGAAAATCCCTGACCCCGCCGGGAATCGAACCCGGGCGCGGGAAGCGAGAACGCTACCGCACGACCACGAGCTGCAGACGCTAGCTTGGTAGTAAACGATGTTGTGTGTAACATTGGCTTGGTTTCAAATAGTGCAGTACATGACCTAAGTTCATGGTTTGTAGAAAATAAACTAAAGCTAAATCACAGTAATACTCAGTTTTTACAGTTTCTAACACACAATACAACTAAACCTGACGTTTTAATTTCACAGAACTGGCATATCATAAGTGAAACAGACAGTTCAAATTTCTAGGTGTTCAGATAGATAGTAAGATGTCGTGGAAAGTCCACGTTCAGGATCTTGTTCAAAGACTTAATACTGCCATTTTTACTATTCGAACGGTATCTGAAGTGAGTGATCGTTCGACACGAAATTTTTTCTACTTTTTTTTATTTTCATTCGCTTATGTCGTATGGTATTATATTTCGGGGTAACACATCCCAATCTAAAAGGATATTTTTGGCTTAGAAACGGGTGGTTCGGGCAATAAGTGGTGTAAGTTCACGAACTTCTTGTCGGCCCCTGTTCACGAGTCTGAGTATTTTGACATTGACTTCTCAATATATATATATCTTACTGTCATTTCTTGTTAACAATATTAGCTTATTCCCAAGAATAAGCAGCTTTCACTCGGTTAATACTCGAAAGAAATCAAACATGCATTTGGATCGGACTTCCTTAACTCTTGTGCAGAAAGGTGTGCAGTATACTGCTGCATTCAATTTTAATACGCTACCACTCGAATTAAAAAAATTCTTAGCAGTAATCCACGCGCTTTCAAATCGAAACAGAAGAATTTCTTCATGGGTCACTCCTTTTATTCTGTCGAGGAGTTCCTTAAAAAATTAAGCTGATTCTAATTGTATTGTTGATTGCGCTTACTTAAACTTATGGACTGACTATTTTCAGGTTCATAAACATTTATTTTTATCTGTTATTTATTTTATGTTGTAATTTCATGTACTGACACATCCCATGACCTTGGAGATTTGCTCCTTAATTTGATCCCACGGAACCTGACGTGTAAATAAAAATATAAAAATAATCAAAAGTATCTGGACACCCCCAAAAACATACCTTTTTCATATTAGGTGCACTGTGCTGCCACTTACTGCAGGTATTCCATATCAGCGACCGCAGTAGTCATTAGACATCGTGAGAGAGCAGAATGGGGTGGTCCGTGGAACTCACAGACTTTGAACATGGGCAGGTGATTGGGTGTCACTTGTGTCATACGTCTGTACGCAAGATTTCCACACTCCTAAACTTCCCTAGGTCCACTGTTTCCGATGTGATGGTGAAGTGAAAAAGTGAAGGGACACGTACAGCACAAAAGCTTACACACCGACCTCGTCTGTTCACTGACATACACCTGGTCCTCCCGCTGATGGACCCATCTTCGAACATAGAACACATCTTCGGATGTAACGCGTAGTTGGTCCATCCCAGATGGTCTACCCCAGATGTGACGTGCGGTGGATTCACCTCCGAACATTGATCTGGATATATTCATCATTTGGATTTGCAGAACCTTGTGTTTACCGTGTTTGCAGTTAAAATTGTAGGCTGTAAGGTCCGACAGTTATGCAAAACACCGTTTTGTCCAGGCTCCCAAACATGTTTCAGGACCACAGTGGCATCATGAGTGAGCTTCCGTTTTATTTATTCTGTAATGTGAACATTTTTACTAAATGATTATACAATTATGCTGATATTTAGTTCAAATAATAATTCGTTTCTTTTATGTTAATACCTTTAAATTTGGTGTGCATGATTTTTCAGGAACACTTGTGTATTATTTATTACAGGTAGCTTGTCATCTGCAACCAAACGATTTTGAGAAATTTTGTTTGGAGATAATCTATCATCTAAACGCAATTTAGTTTGTCAGGATATTTCACAACTATATTAGTTTTTACTTACGTTTTCGCGTGGCAAGCCCTTTCATTCTCAGCATCATGGTGAGGTGTTGTGATGCACACGTAAATATAACACGTATTTTCACAAATAAGGTCGCAAAAGCACTTTGCACTTCTCCAAAACACAGTGTAATATTGTGGTTGTTGTGTGTCGCAGCCCAGTCAGTGTTCATTTGTTCACCAGTGAGTTCGGCGCCAAATTTGAATTTTGTTTACATTTTATCTTTGTGTGTGTGTTTTCTGTAAACTTCTTAGCTGTTTGTGTTGTCTTTTAATTGATGTTCCTTTTGTCTGTAAAATGGTGTGTCTTTGCTGAGTGTAGTGTATCCATTTTTCGTCTGTGTGTATGAAGTTTTCCTCAACGGTCAGTTTTCTGTATAGGCTGTGGCTGGGTTTTAGTATTCTTAAATCTGTTTCTATTGTAGTTGGGTGGTGATTGTGGGCTATAAGACGGTCAGCAAATGTGCAATGGGAGCTGTTGCTTTTTAGAGCTCCGAGATGTTCTGAATATCTGGTTTTGAAGTTCCTGCATGTCTGGATCTATATTGCGCGGCAGATCGATCCACACTCGAACGCTACGTCGGGTCTACTGCGGGTCCTGGGAGACATCCGCGACACATGCACATACACAGACATACAGAAAACAGAACAAACGCACTGAAAATGTGAAATATGAGGGTGGAGGCGATTGGATGCAATCGAGTACAGTGCTATACTACGCCTCCCAATCAGAAAAATAGTGCATTTGCGCTAGATTTTGGTAGCTGTACTATATTTACAAGCAATTTTAGAACACGGAATGAGAGGTTATGTCATGATAGCGTGGGTAGAAGTGAAATAAAAAAATCGATAGAATTTCGAAAAATAACGGAAAATACGTATAAATTGAGGGAAAATACACTGAAATACCTGGACATTGAGGAAGTACTTGTGTGTCTTCTGGTTGGCGTAGAAAAATTCTTGTACATGGGAACAAGTATGCGACAGCAAGAGGAATCCGAGAAAACGTCGACATGGAAGCGGATGGAACCAGGGAAACAGACTTTTTTTCTGTCGAGGCAGCATTCTACTGTATATCTATTGAGATAACAGTCATACATGCGAGTTGACTACTGTATTTGTCGCTTTTCAGGAAAACAGAGAACCATCTGCCTCTAAACTTACATGCATCTGCGTTAAAGGATAACAGAGAGTGGACGGGGTGATCGACTGAGATGGAGCTGTAACGAGGTATGATTTAATTTCAGACTGATGATGCATTCTAGAGATGGAGATGTTGCCGCAGGTCATCTGACCATTTTCTCCGCTGTTATGTCAGGATGCATAAGTCACGTGAGGTAGCCTGCGTTCGACTCTTATACAACCACGTGTTCTGTATCTTGTGACTTAGAGCACTGTCTACTTGCGATCGATAACAGCAAACCTCTCGGTCATCAGAGAACCTCCATCTCATGTGTGATGAAACGTGACCATCCTGTTTCGACACATTCCTCTAAGCGAACGAAGATTTATGCGATGTACTCCATTTCCCTGTCGCATCTAAGGTATAAAAGGGAGAGTTCAGTTTCATAACTAAGATGATTCTAAGTTTGCGACAGGTGTTTGTGAGCCACTGCAACCCCTGGTTGACAAATGTGCTGTTTACAAAGTTAGTGGCGGCATGACGTGTAATTTCACATGTCGGACACCGCTGCTATACGTTTATCTGTTTTCTTATAAGAGGTATTCTGCGTTACTAATGTTCATTTTATAAAGGACAGATGCAAGCATACTATAATTTCTGAATCGTGATCGGATGTGAACAGTGGATGCTATACACCTCTGAAAAGCAATATTGCACATGTATCACACAGAGCCGCTGTTTTAAGTTTTTTTCATTTTACAGTTTGTTAAAATAGTTTCTCGTAGAGAAACCTGCAACAAGTATGTATGTCATGATCTGGGAATACGAAGGTTGACTGAAAAGTAATTCCTCCACCTTCGTAACTCTTCAGTAGTTGACAGCATTGGTATGCGGCACGTACTGGCTTGTTCTGTAGCCTCTGCTCTACAGCTCCAGTTGGCGGCAAGCCTTAGCATTGAACGGTTGTGTTGTTGCAGTGTAAAGTATGAAACCATACGCAGACGGTCGGTCATTGAATTCTTGAAAGCAGAAGGTGTCACCACAAAGGAGATTCATCAGATAATGAAAGCAGTTTATGGTGATTGTGTTGATGTGAGTACTGTGCGTCGTTGGGCGAGTAAGTTTAAAGATGTTAAGGCGGGAACATCTGACCTGCGTGTCAAACAAAGAGTTGCACGTCCTGTGACAGCTACCACCGAGTTTCACAAGCAAAATGTTGACAGATTGATTCAGGACGATCGTCGGATCACTCAGAGAGAAATTGCAAGCACAATCGGCATTTCGCAAGAACGTGTGGGTCACATTATTGCTTTGCTTATCGACACAAAGACTTGCCTCAGAAAACGAAATTCAAGACGCAGCCCTCAGCTGGAACAATCATGGCCTCAGTGTTCTGGGACGAAGATGCTGCTATCCATGTTGATTTCCTTGATCGTGGAACAACAATAAATTCAGAGCATTACATCACGACGCTGCGAACTCTGAAACGACGGATAACAAGGGTCCAAAAGGAAAAGGGAAATGTTTTCCTGCAGCATGACAATGCCAAACCACACACTTCACGTGCCACCACGGCAGAACTTCAGAGACTGAATCTCACCACCGTACGCCATCCTCTGTACAGTACAGATTTAGCATGGTCTGACTTCCATCTGTTCCCGATTCTGAAAGACAACATGGGGGGACATCATTATGCTTCTGATTAAGACTGTGGTTGCGGAAACAGAGTGTCGACTTCTTCCGTGACGGCTTCAGAATCCGTTCATCGTTGGCAGAAATGTTTCGAATTGGCTAGTGATTATGCGGAAAAGTGAATATTGGTAATTAAAGATCACATTCTAAGGATTATCTCTGCGTTTGATTTATTAAAATATTCCCATCCAAACCCAATTAACGAAGGTGGAGGCATTAATTTTCATTCAATCCTCGTATATTTCTTACAATGGGATATCAACAGCGCTGCATTCCACACGACTGATATGTCGGAAACTGAAGCGATCTAACATTATAGCCTGTTTTAAGTGCAAAACCTTGTAGCATTAGGAGTGCATGTTTTTATGTACTCTCTGACAAATACCCTCCTCGTACTGATCCCAGACACTAGGACAATACTTTAAAATTCATAGCGTAGTTGATTTACGTAAAATGCTTCCAATTCCATCCGTTTAGAGCTCCATCATGCATATAAACAACCCGTTTCTTGTTCTTAGTAGTCTGCTATTACAACACGTTCAAATATTTTACTATACACCGATAAGGCGTGATAACCTCCTACACATGGGCACATCTGGAGAAATCTTGTGCACATGGATGGGTGAGGACTCGGCAAGGTTCATTCATTCACGAGACGCAGAATGTAGCGGTCTATTTCGGGTCAGCTGCAGATTAAATCGGTAACGCTGCTGCAGGGCAGGTTGGTCAGAGACAGTGCGAGGGAGTCTTTCAGTCTCTAATTTTATCCTAAGACTACGAGAATGCTCAGTGACTCCCATCCGCATAGAAAAATGGTTCAAATGGCTCTGAGTACTATGGGACTTAACATCTGAGGTCATCAATCCCCTAGAACTTAGAACTACTTAAACCTAACTAACCTAAGGGCATCACACACATCCATGCCCGAAGCAGTATTTGAACCAGCGACCGCAGCGGTCGCGCGGTTCCAGACTGAATCGCCTAGAACCGCACGGCTACAACGGCCGGCTCGCATAGAGATGGATAGTAAATTATGAACTATGCTCGAGGTGCTACAAATATGTAGAGCGCTGTCTGGTATACTTTGATGATGTATATGTTCGAGAATTAACAGCGAATGGATGTACTGCACAGTCATCTACCTACATTCGCAATGATACTCGCAAAGTGCAGAATGGGTGGTTTAGCGATGGTACTGAAATTGGGAAACATGCTGTCTTTTACACGATGCGACGTCTAGTTTTCTGCGAGAATCAATGGATCAGAACCTGTTAATGCCAGTTCAGAATATGACACAGCCCTCGAAGTCATGGCGGAAAAACAAAATGTATGGCAGTGTACAAAGCGTGTTACAGTAGAAAAAAAACGTTTTAAACAACGACACAGGGCCATACGGAGCGTCTCTTACAACTTACAGTATAGTCTGTGGGATACGGTCATCCTCCTACAGTACAGGTGATGAAACTTTAAACTGGTCGGTACAGTGGATCAACACCTGTATATTTAATAAGATCGTCACATGTGCCCTATGCCAGCATACATGCAGTATTTGTTTTCGATATTTGGGGAGAGAGAGATGCGGTAAAAATCTTATCGAGCTCTCTATCGGATAAAGTTAGTGGAGCTTTCATAGTTCGTAATTTTTCTCTGTTGGATGATGCAGAATAACGATGGTAATATGTTGGAGTGATAGAGGTGAAATGAGCCCTGAGGGACGCGAATCTGCTTTGGACCTTCGGACGGCAGTATCTGTATGTAGTTTGGAGGAGCACCACAATGCAGTAGCAAAATCCTCGCCCTTCTCCCAGTTCCTGTATTGCCTGTTATACTATCTCGTGTTGTAGGAACGGGCTTCGTTTGGCGCTGACCTCGTGAACAGTTGGCGGAGCAATGACAACATGTTCCCGTTTCCGAATAGTCAATACACGATCATGTTGCACTGACTCAGCTTAGCCTGTTTCTACACGGGTTGCAGAAGGTGGTACATATAGCTTCCTCCGACTTCTGCTCAGTTCCAACTTCATTTGGAACGATCACGTGCGCAACGCAGCGGGAATGGTAGCGCAGAGTCTAAGGGACAGTTGCAAGAAGCATAGGGACTGCCTAAAACCACGTTGGAATTTCCCTGTAGCAGATAGGTTCGAGAAAGATGACTCGTTTCAAGATATGAGAGCGCCAGAAATACACCATGTGATCATAAGTACACGGACACCTGGCTAAAAATGACTTACAAGTTCGTGGTGCACTCCATCAGTAATGCTAGAATTCAATATGGTGTTGGCCCACCCATAGCCTTGATGACAGCTTCCACTCTCGCAGGCACACGTTCATTCAGGTGCTGGAAGGTTTCTTGTAGAATGGCAGCCCAATCTTCATGGAGTGCTGCACTAAGAAGAGGTATCGATGTCAGTCGGTGAGGCCTGGCACGAAGTTGGCGTTCCAAAACATCCCAAAGATGTTCAGTAGGATTCAGGTCAGGACTCTGTGCAGGCCAGTCCATTTCAGGTACGTTATTGTCGTGTAACCATTCCGCCACAGGCCGTGCATTATGAACAGGTGCTCTATAGTGTTGAAAGATGCAATCGCCATCCCTCAATTGCTCTTCAACAGTGGGAAGCAAGAAGGTGCTTAAAACATCAAAGTAGGCCTGTGCTGTGATATTGCCATGCTAAACAACGCGGAAGCATGGAAGGAATAATTCCCATTTCCCACTAACGGCAGGAGCCGTCCGAATGGAAAGGCCTGCTGGGATGCAGGAATGTAGCTGACTCAACCTTGTCGTCCTCTAGACGGTCGAATATTGAACTAATACTTTGTATGTGTTGGACAGCTTTCGTGATCGCATGGAAATTTGAGAAGATTCAATATGGACGCATGTTTGTGCTAGACCATGATTCCGTCACTTGTAAATTGCCCGGTTGACTGCTTCTGTTCTGCACATTTCGAGCCTTCATTTAGTTGAGAGAACATCGATTGTGCTGTGTGCATCTAGCAGGTGAAAGACGGGCGGAAGACACGATTGCTGGTTCTCTAGACATGAGATACACCTTAGTTGACTTTGTAAATTATAGGGATGATTTGTAATCTGTTACATCACCGACATCGGTATTCGCGAGTGGAAGTAACAGTTTCCTCTATTTTTTTCGAGTTTTCACCTAAAGGCAATTTTGTTATATGATGACATGATGGAGACCGTGGGTGTTATTTGAAGACAAATGTTGATGGTGTTATTACAGCAACCAGCCAAAATTTACTTTCAGTTCCTTTATTCAAAGGGTACCGTTACCGGTTTCAAATCGTTGTGATTCATCTTCAGACGGTTTACACGCTTTCCTTATGACATGTGGTGTGTTTTTTACAGATTAACTGTACTAAAATATAAATAATACATAATTATAAGCACTCCATACACAGATGGTTTTTCACGTAAGTCACATGCAACGAAAATCTGTAACCATCTGTATATGACGTGCTTATAATTATGTATTATTTATATTTTAGTACAGTTAATCTGTAAAAAACACACCACATGTCATAAGGAAAGCGTGTAAACCGTCTGAAGATGAATCACAACGATTTGAAACCGGTAACGGTACCCTTTGAATAAAGGAACTGAAAGTAAATTTGTGGCTGGTTGCTGTCCTAACACCATCAACATTTATATTCACGTAAAGATCTTCACAGATGGGATAAGTTTCTATTTACTCAATGGTTTACAGCACGCTCCACCTCGCTAAACTTTCGGGTTTCTGGAGAAATAATTTCCAGTCTATATCTTTGGAATTATGTTTTGCGAGCGATCCGTAGCATACTGCTATTTGCTTGATATCGAGAAGTATCGCATTAATACTATAATAATCTGGAAAACCATGTGAAAATACATATGTTCTTGTAGTCCCAGAGTCTGGAGATGGGTGTAGAAAGCAAGCAAGCAAGCAAGCAGATAGGTCGGGGCCAGAAACAGTGGCGTCTTTGCGCCGATGGGAACCAACCCAGCTTTTGTACAACAGTCTTCGAGGTATATGTACGAGTGTCTGGTGGTCACTACTGCGTGTCCTATCATGAGCGAGATATAGATTCAGCACATCAATAGCCCTTTTCTTTGTTTGGTCATCAGTCTGCTGACTGGTTTGATGCGGCCCGCCACG
Source organism: Schistocerca cancellata (assembly GCF_023864275.1). Taxonomy (NCBI): domain Eukaryota; kingdom Metazoa; phylum Arthropoda; class Insecta; order Orthoptera; family Acrididae; genus Schistocerca; species Schistocerca cancellata. The sequence continues at coordinate 461,933,519 of NC_064629.1, forward strand.
AATTCCTTTCCTGTGCTAACCTCTTCATCTCAGAGTAGCACTTGAAACCTACGTCCTCAATTATTTGCTTGACGTTTTCCAATCTCTGTCTTCCTCTACAGTTTTTGCCCTCTACAGCTCCCTCTAGTACCATGGCAGTCATTCCCTCATGTCTTAGCAGATGATCTATCATCCTGTCCCTTCTCCTTATCAGTGTTTTCCACATATTCCTTTCCTCTCCGATTCTGCGTAGAACCTCCTCATTCCTTACCTTATCAGTCCACCTAATTTTCAACATTCGTCTATAGCACCACATCTCAAATGCTTCGATTCTCTTCTGTTCCGGTTTTCCCACAGTCCATGTTTCACTACCATACAATGCTGTAGTCCAGACGTACATCCTCAGAAATTTCTTCCTCAAATTAAGGCCTATGTTCGATACTAGTAGACTTGTCTTTGCGAGGAATGCTCTTTTTGCCTGTGCTAGTCTGCTTTTGAGGTCCTCCTTGCTCCGTCCGTCATTGGTTATTTTACTGCCTAGGTAGCAGAATTCCTTAACTTCATTGACTTCGTGACCATCAATCCTGATGTTAAGTTTCTCGCTGTTCTCATTTCTACTACTTCTCATTACCTTCGTCTTTCTCCGATTTACTCTCAAACCATACTGTCTACTCATTAGACTGTTCATTCCGTTCAGCAGATCATTTAATTCTTCTTCACTTTCACTCAGGATAGCAATGTCATCAGCGAATCGTATCATTGATATCCCTTCACCTTGTATTTTAATTCCACTCCTGAACCTTTCTTTTATTTCCATCATTGCTTCCTCGATGTACAGATTGAAGAATAGGGGTGAAAGGCTACAGCCTTGTCTTACACCCTTCTTAATACGAGCACTTCGTTCTTGATCGCCCACTCTTATTATTCCCTCTTGGTTGTTGTACATATTGTATATGACCCGTCTTTCCCTATAGCTTACCCCTACTTTTTTCAGAATCTCGAACAGCTTGCACCATTTTATATTGTCGAACGCTTTTTCCAGGTCGACAAATCCTATGAAAGTGTCTTGATTTTTCTTTATCCTTGCTTCCATTATTAGCCGTAACGTCAGAATTGCCTCTCTCGTCCCTTTACTTTTCCTAAAGCCAAACTGATCGTCACCCAGCGCATTCTCAATTTTCTTTTCCATTCTTCTGTATATTATTCTTGTAAGCAGCTTCGATGCATGAGCTGTTAAGCTGATTGTGCGATAATTCTCGCACTTGTCAGCTCTTGCCGTCTTCGGAATTGTGTGGATGATGCTTTTCCGAAAGTCAGATGGTATATCGCCAGACTCATATATTCTACACACCAACGTGAATAGTCGTTTTGTTGCCACTTCCCCCATTCATTTTAGAAATTCTGATGGAATTTTATCTATCCCTTCCGCCTTCTTTGACCTTAAGTCCTCCAAAGATCTTTTAAATTCCGATTCTAATACCGGATCCCCTATCTCTTCTAAATCGACTCCTTCTTCTTCTATCACATGAGGCAAATCTTCACCCTCATAGAGCCTTTCAATGTATTCTTTCCACCTATCTGCTCTCTCCTCTGCATTTAACAGTGGAATTCCCGTTGCACTCTTAATGTTACCACCGTTGCTTTTAATGTCACCAAAGGTTGTTGACTTTCCTGTATGCTGAGTCTGTCCTTCCGACAATCATATTTTTTTCGATGTCTTCACATTTTTCCTGCAGCCATTTCGTCTTAGCTTCCCTGCACTTCCTATTGATTTCATTCCTCAGCGACTTGTATTTCTGTATTCCTGATTTTCCCGGAACATGTTTGTACTTCCTCCTTTCATCAATCAACTGAATTATTTCTTCTGTTACCCATGGTTTCTTCGCAGCTACCTTCTTTGTACCTATGTTTTCCTTCCCAACTTCTGTGATGACCCTTTTTAGAGATGTCCATTCCTCTTCAACTGTACTGCCTACTGCGCTATTCCTTATTGCTGTATCTATAGCGTTAGAGAACTTCAAACGTATCTCGTCATTCCTTAGTACTTCCGTATCCCACTTCTTTGCGTATTGATTTTTCCTGACTAGTGTCTTGAACTTCAGCCTACTCTTCATCACTACTATATTGTGATCTGAGTCTATATCTGCTCCTGGATGCGCCTTACAATCTAGTATCTGATTTCGGAATCTCTGTCTGACCATGATGTAATCTAATTGAAATCTTCCCGTATCTCCCGGCCTTTTCCAAGTATACCTCCTCCTCTTGTGATTCTTGAACAGGGTATTCGCTATTACTAGCTGAAACTTGTTACAGAACTCAATTAGTCTTTCTCCTCTTTCATTCCTTGTCCCAAGCCCATATGCTCCTGTAACCTTTTCTTCTACCCCTTCCCCTACAACTGCATTCCAGTCGCCCATGACTATTAGATTTTCGTCCCCCTTTACATACTGCATTACCCTTTCAATATCCTCATACACTTTCTCTATCTGTTCATCTTCAGCTTGCGACGTCGGCATGTATACCTGAACTATCGTTGTCGGTGTTGGTCCGCTGTCGATTCTGATTAGAACAACCCGGTCACTGAACTGTTCACAGTAACACACCCTCTGCCCTACCTTCCTATTCATAACGAATCCTACACCTGTTATACCATTTTCTGCTGCTGTTGATATTACCCGATACTCATCTGACCAGAAATCCTTGTCTTCCTTCCACTTCACTTCACTGACCCCTACTAATCTAGATTGAGCCTTTGCATTTCCCTTTTCAGATTTTCTAGTTTCCCTACCACGTTCAAGCTTCTGACATTCCACGCCCCGACTCGTAGAACGTTATCCTTTCGTTGATTATTCAACATTTTTCTCATGGTAACCTCCCCCTTGGCAGTCCCCTCCCGGAGATCCGAATGGGGGACTATTCCGGAATCTTTTGCCAATGGAGAGATCATCATGACACTTCTTCAATTACAGGCCACATGTCCTGTGGATACACGTTACGTGTCTTTAATGCAGTGGTTTCCATTGCCTTCAGCATCCTCATGTCGTTGATCATTGCTGATTCTTCCGCCTTTAGGGGCAATTTCTCACCCCTAGGACAAGAAAGTGCCCTGAACCTCTATCCGCTCCTCCGCCCTCTTTGACAAGGCCGTTGGCAGAATGAGGCTGACTTCTTATGCCGGAAGTCTTCGGCCGCCAATGCTGATTATTTATCAAAATTTAGGCAGTGTCGGGGATCGAACCCGGGACCGAAGACGTTTTGACTATGAATCCAATACGTTACCCCTAGACCACGGGTATCAGCAGCCTTAAGGGGAATGAAAGACTTTTTTTTTCGTTACGTGGAAAATTATGTGCGATAGAGATCCTGAGATTTGTTCCAGAAACATGGTCGTATAGAGGAGACATATCCAGTACATTGCTTGTTGTCTGACTGCCTAATATTTAATTGTAGTTACACTGATAAATATGTGTGTGGTTCTCAATATTCTTGTGAGTCTGGAGATATCCATAGAAAGCACAACAGCAAACAAGCAGGTTGGGGGCGAAAACAGCAACTCAACAGTTGCCTTTGTTCCAAGCTGAGGCTTGCCCATCCTTTGTACACCAGTTCAGAGTGCGATAAAGCTTCTGGCTTATCATGATTTGGCTCGCGGCTCCCTTGGATGGGTAAATAGTGAACTAATACCCAGTTTTCATTGAGTCGCCTTCGGGACTGCATGTGTCGAGTGTTACTCTGCAGAAATTTGAGATGATTCAATACGACGAGTGTTTGTGCTGAGAATATTGATAACGTATGAACTCCTATCACTCACGTCCTCCTCGGATGTGGGGTCATCCACGGCTAGCTGGCGTCTCCCTGGTTGACACGCTCCTCGCAGCTGCAGTCATGGGCCGCGTTTACGGCGCCAGTTTCCTCTGTCATCGCTGCACAGCAGCACGGTGAGTACGTGGAATGCATTTGACGATCTGTAGACCTGTTTTGCATGCTTTAACTGTCAGTGCAATATGGCGATCTGTACAAAATAGTTTCGTCACTGAAAGTCTCGTCTGCAGAAAAAAAAAGCAGACGGTGCTTCCACAATGGCAGCATCAGTAATTTGGTGGGTAATTGCAGTAAGAGCCAATCAGAATGCCCCATTCATTCACAGGACATCCTTTGTGCTGGGATATAGGAACCTCTACAAACTGGTTTGAACAAGATGGGGGAGGGGGGGGGGGGGGGGACAAGCCTTCTAAGGAAGGTTCTAAGTGTAAGGTGATGTATTCTTTGTTCAGGTGTTCAAGGACAAGTTGAAAAAAAATGGCTATAAACACTATGGGACTTAACATCTCAGGTCGTCAGTCCCCTAGGCTTAGAACTACTTAAACCTAACTAACCTAGGGACATCACACACCTCCATGCCTGAGGCAGGATTCGAACCTGCGACCATAGCAGCAGCATCGTTTCAGACTGAAGCACCTAGAGCTGCTCGGCCACAGCGGCCAGCTGACAAGTTGAAGCAGACCATCCATCTCTGGCTTGATGATGTCTCTCATCCGACATTGTGGTGTTAGGACATCTCCAGACCAGTAGCTCTAGGACACCGAAAATTCCAGCCCTTTTACATACATATCTCGTGGCGATTCATTAGTTTCACTGGGCAGGTAAACATGTACGTGCAGTTGACGCATCTCATGTGTCCCATTAGGATCACTAGGAACAATGCACCCTATGCTATTCTGGGAAGCATTGCAACAGATCTGTATAGTGCTGTTATTTACATAGACATGTGATGGCAGTATAACACTGAAAACCTTTTAGGCATGCCTGCGAGGGTGAGCCGCTATGCAAACATCTCTCTGAGGGTGATCCGCTATGTGAACATCTCGCTGGACTGCAGGTACAAACGGGGTCAGGGATTTTCTCTGCCTCGTGATGGCTGGGTGTTGTGTGCTGTCCTTAGGTTAGTTAGGTTTAAGTAGTTCTAAGTTCTAGGGGACTTCTGACCACAGCAGTTGAGTCCCGTAGTGCTCAGAGCCATTTGAACCATTTTTGCAGGTACAAAACTATGCATCATCACGCCAGCAACGGTGCCTAGGTGAACATGTGTTTCAGCAGGTATTTCTCAGGTGTCAAGCATGAAAAGGACGCCGCCACCTTATCCTTGCAGACCCGAACTGACACCTGTCTGTGTGGTTCGCCAGCTGATGGCTGCATTGTCACTTTGCATAGGCTGCTGCTGCATCCTGACTCCTGGGAGTGTGTGCGGTGGCTTCCTGTGCGGTCCAGTGGACAGGGGATGGTGGGCGGTGCGTGCTTTGTGGTCGAAAAATTTGTAACTGTGTAATTACATGTGATGTGTGTTTCATGACTGTATTCCTTGCGCAATTGGAATAAAAAAGAAAGGCAATCGATTTAATTACTTCTTAGGAAACCTGTATCTTTCCAAATAGCTGCGAGTGATGAGCAAGAAAACTCTATCCTCCACAACTGATTTTGTTATTATAAGTAAACAATATATCCTGGAATTTAGCTTCATGAGACCCTTCCTCTCCACCACAGAGTTGCCAGTTCCCACAGAGGAAGGGAGGGGGAGAGGGGAGGGGGAGAGGAAGGGGGATGGGTTGGCAGTGAGTGATCGATTTCCTGAAAAATTCTCTAAATAAATAAATAAACTATATTCGATATACTGCCTTGAATCCCCTAAATTGTTTAAATAAACAATATTCCACATCTTGTAAATTGTTTAAACATTGTTCCATACACTGCAATCGATTTCCTGACAAATTCTTTAACTAAATAAGTAAACTATATTCCATACACTGCCATAAATAATTAAACAATATTCTATACATTTCCTAAATTGTTTAAACAATATTCCATATACTGCAGTCGAATTCCCTCCAAACGACCGATCAACCAAGTGTTTTTTGGGCAAATTTCTTGGAGGGGAGGGGTTTTACCAGTGGAGGAGAAGTTAATTAATTGATCAATTTAATTAAGTAGTCAATCAAATTGATAAGAGTAAAAGGGGTATTCCTATAACTAAGTCCTTACAGTATACTTGCAGCAGCGAGGGGGAGGGGGTCTGTTGGAGGTTTCCTGAGGGGGGAGGGGAGTGGGAGAGGTGGGGGAATAATAGGTTAAGGACCTGTCAATCAAAAGGAAGGATCCTTTTAGTGGAGCAATAGATTAATGAACTGTCAATCAAAGGAGAACAATAGGTTTGCCTATGAATGCATACCTGCCTTGATGTAGGCATCCTGCACTAACAAATCTGTGCTGGTATGAACTTTGTCCCACTACTACCCTGTCCATCTGAGAACCTGTCGAGGATTAGTGGCTTGGAGGAGGTGTCTGCCCGTCCAACAACGACTTTTTCGAGAAAAACATCACTGGAATGCGCCCCACTACATATGGTCCAAACGCATTCCGTGATCTCGTTACCTTACAAGTTCTCTGCGTATCACGACAAAGTTCTCTTCTCGAAATTCTGGATGCGATCATGAGCGGTAGGATGGACGCGACACTAGCAAGCTGAATGTGAATTTTGTGGTAGCAGTGTGACACTCTGTAATGACACATTCCTATGCAGAGACATACAATACCTTAAAAGCTGCGCCAAAGATTAAATCAAGAGGCATGTAGATTATAATCTTTGTAATGTTCACATTGGATTCTCTTTTGTTTCATACTCCAAGAAGGAGCTAAGGGACACTTTGGATTGTTGCCTCGTGGAGGATGGACGTGATTTTTGGACTGTGCGGAAAGGCAGCCATGTTGTTAGTAATTATGGTTTGTGCGACTAGCAGAGCAAGTCTTATTGTCTTGTGAATAAAAATAGTGAGAAGTATCGAAGTGTTACGAAAATTATTTAAAGCAACGTAGCATTGTATTCCTTGGTTTCCACCGTCTTCGTGAAGTGAACCGATGCCGACTTAGGAAGATACACACGGTCAACAAAGAGAAGAACTTCGATGGCGACTGATGAATTAATATTGTGGCAGAAGGACTAATTCTACGTCTAAGGTGAGAACTCTGATTAAATCAACAGTGACGTAGAATTTAAAATGTAATTAATCGAAATGGTAAATTATATTACAGGCATATTTCACGCAGCACTGTATTTGTCCGCATTCAAGCCAGTCAATACGATCCGTCAAAAAGCCTTTCAAAAATTCTAAAGTTAAAAAACACAAAAAATTCAAATGTTTCTTATTTATTTCGCCACACTGGCGACCGCTGACAGGGACAGTGCTGGTGGAACAAAGAGTAAGTACTTCATTGTTGTGCTACAAATGTACTTGTACTAATTACTGTTTCTCTGTTACATGACGCACATGGAAAATGACGAATAAGGGGAAACAATGTTAACTGTATAAACAGATGGCACAATAACCAGAAGGAACAAGGACAAGGATTTACAAAACTAACGTAATCGTGAGTGACGCAGCTCAGCCGGAATTAAGGTAGGAAAGCGCAAACGCATGCAGTGGCTGCACCTTGGCTTAGCTCCACTTAAAGCAGAACCTTTTCCTTTCCACATTAAAATCCTGGTAGTGTTTGTGGCAAAACACAATTACACTTTGATAATTACTTTTTTATGTTCAACAATCGCACAATTAGATGACGTAGGGCGCCATCTTGTAAATTTCCGACGCGCAACAAATAACAATCGCGAGATATTTCTATTAATTCAACTGCGAGAGAATTTAAAGATTTAGATTAACAGTAAAGTACAGATAAAAATAATATCTCCACAATGGAATCGGAGAACTTTAATTTGACAAATGTTCATGGACACGTCACCGATTCTGACAATAGTGACGTAAATGATGACGCAATTAGTTTTTCAGCACAACATAATGTAGAAGTAAATACGATTCAATTGCACTCCACAGGGATTAACAATAATGAACCACTTGCAAATGAAACCTTGTGCACAGTCGATGAAGCATCGATTACCAGATCAGATGAAAATATTTCGCGTGAAATCAGTGAACCTAGCCCGGTTTCGATTCAATCAGACCGTGGCAGAGAAACAATGGCAACAAATAATGGCATAAATACAAACACACAAGCTTCGTCAGTTACGCTTGAGGCATTATATAGTCTGATGTCAAACGTGAGCGAGCAATTATCTGATTTAAAGATCAGTCACAACACAACGAACACAAAACTGGCGAACATGCACAGACATTTCGATCAACGCTTAAATAAACTCACCAATGAAATCGATCAAAAGATCGAAGACAAAGTCATCAAAACCGTCAATAGTGTATACAATGTATTGGCAAATGACTTAGAAAAGAAATTGTCAGATCTTACAAACAAACAGAAACAGGAACTGTCAGAAATAGTAGAAACACACAATCAAACACAAACCGTACAAAAAGAAATACATGAAAACGTACAGGCTATTCAATTAAATTTAACAAGAGTACAGTCCGCATGTGAAGAAATACCTGACCAAGTTAATAAAGTTAACGAAGAAGTCGGTTTTCTGAAACAGGAGACTCGACGTATCAAGGCGGACATTATCAAAATAAATGAAACTTTAGAAAACGGTAATGTAAATGAATCAATAACTGACCGGGAAACAAAACTTTTTGAAAAATTAGGTAATGAAATCAAAGTAGCCGAGGACAGAATACGCAAGGAAATTGCTGGTAGACTGGATGTTTCAAATGACTTGCCTACGTCAAGCAGCAGGCAGCGCGACACTTATTCGCCCGTGCCAGATTACGATGTCAATAACGCAGAACATCAGGCGCCCAGTCCGGCGTATGTGCACGCACCGGCACAGGCAAACAATGGCTATTCGCCAAACGCGGTGCTGCAACAGGCAGTAGGTGTGCCGCCTTGCATCTCGACGATTCTAGTCGATGAGAGCCTGTTGAAACATAGACAGTTTCCAGTTTTCTCCACAGAATCCAGAAAAACTCATCCAGTCGTATTCGTAAGAGCATTTAAAAATGTCTTACCAAGAAACTGGACTGAGGCACAGAAGATTAGATATGTAGTAGGCTTCACACAAGGCGACGCACTTTTGTGGGCCACAGACATGGCTGAACAGTGCGTCACCTACGAACAATTTGAACGGGCTTTCTTGGAGAAATATTGGTCTGCTGGGGTCCAAGAAAGACTGCGACGTGAGGTATTCAACCCACAACCGTTCAACCTAAAAAACGGCGGGTTGAGAAAGTATTTCGAAAAGTACTTGAATAAGATGCGCTATTGGAATAATCCAATACCGCACGTAGACGTTCTCAAAATTCTGAAAAACAGACTACCCGCGAACTTACGCGAAAAATTGGTAACCATACCGGAGAACGACCTTGAATACTTTCTTTCCGTGCTTGACTCAATTGATCTAATATACGAAGAAGAGCCGAGCACAAGTAATCGGAATGAACACTCCGTAACCAATCAAAACAACGGTAACGGGAATCATTTTAATGGCAATGGACAAAACCAACACAGTTGGCATCCGTATCCGACAAGGCCAAGTAATGGAACCTGGAATTACGGAAATCGGAAGAATTCGGCGCCACAGAGACGTGAAGACCGAAGGTATCGTGCAGATTACGGTCCACGCCGGTATGGAAATGATAGAAATCACGTGAATGATTGGTCAGGCCCGCGTGATGAAAGGCGGCACACAAATGAAAATTACAATAGTTACAGTAATAGGAATGACAGACCAAGGAGGAATAGCGACGGCCGGTCGCAAGAAAATGTTGCACGCAGCGGTCCGGAAACTAATTGGCGACAGAATAACCACTCAGTACACTTTGTAGATGTAACGGACAGTACTGAAGCAACGCCGTTGTCTCCCCCGGTAAACAACAATCGGTCGTAATGAGCCCCCACCGGCCGACCGATTTGACAACAGGGGGCACAAACAAGCACACATTACATCTTAGACAATTATTTTTAAGATATGATCAGGATGCGACCGTAGAAGATGATCTATGTGAAGAAGAGAAGAAAGCACCGGACAAGGTAAGTGACCTCGTGCAGGCTGTAATAACAGCAAAGATAGGAACTATAATTACCAACGTAATTTTAGATACAGGGGCATCTACGAATATTATTTCTAACAGTTTATTGAAAGAAGTTTCGAAAGCATTAAAAGTACCAGTGTTGCCAACGGAAAATTGTAAAATCTTGACAGCTGTAGGTAACAAGTCAAAAAGTATTACGTGGCAGACGCAAATACCTGTTACCATTAGCGATGTCACGATAAACTGTACATTCTTAATCGTTGACAAGTTAATCGTCAATTGTATTTTAGGTATGGAAGTTTTCCGGCAGCATAAAGTAAACATCGACATAGGCAGTGGAGTTTGCTATTTCCGAGTGGGTAGTCGTAGTGTGAAGGTTAATCTTGTAAAGTCAACAATAGATCGTAATGGCCAATTACAGAAACAAGCTGAAGTAAAATTAGTTTACCCACAAGTTTTATTGATAGTTATTCCTTTCCCCGAACAATTAGACACGGAAATAATTAACGAACAGGCCGCCCACGAGAAGGTAGGAAAATCCACTTGTCTTTCAGAAACTCAACAAAATGAACTGGCAGATCTTATTTATGAATACCGAGACATTTTTAGAAAACAGCCGACAATAATCAAAAAGTATGAATACAAAATGGAAGTCTACCCACATAAAACGTACTGCCATAAATCATATGCGATACCATGGGCAAAGAAGGAAGCGGTTCGCAAAGAAATAGATAGAATGGTTCTATGGAAGGTGATAGAACCTTCGCATTCACCGTACTGCAGTCCCATCCTAGCTGTCAGCAAACCTGACGGGTCAGTCAGATTAGTACTTATTGCGCGGGAAATTAATAAGATCATTGTACCAATACGCACTAGGCCGGAGAACTTAGATGAGCAATTGCTTAAATTTCATGGAGTGAAGTATTTAACATCCGTTGACATGAAGGCTTCGTATTGGCAAATAGCCCTACATAGTGATAGCAGAAAATATACTGCGTTCATTCATGCTGGCAGAAGCTATCAATTCCAAGTACTGCCATTTGGACTCAACGTGAGTGCTGGGGTGTTTATAGAGGCTTTAGACAGAGTATTGGGTCCAGAACTGATTAGCAAAGTGACGTTGTATGTAGACGATCTCTTGATAGCCACGGACACCTGGCAAGAGCATGTAGAATTGGTACACAAGGTGTTCCAAAAGTTCCGAGAATATGACGTCACAGCAAATTTTAAGAAGTCCGAATTCGGAAGGGATCGAATAAAATTTTTAGGCCACATTATTTCACCAGGCGGAATTTTACCAGATCCAAAAAAGCTTGATGCCATAAAATATTTCCCCTCACCACAAACACGGAAACAATTGAAAGCTTTTCTGGGGCTCACGTCATTTTTTCGAAAATTCGTGCCCAAACAGTTACTGAATAGTGATTCCCTACTCAACCTTTTAAGGAAAAACCACACATGGTTGTGGACAGAAAAATGTGAGGAAGATTTCGAAAAAATCAAACAGGCACTCATAAACGCACCCATTCTGAAGCATCCTAACATGAACTACAACTTTTGTTTGAGCACGGACGCCTCATGTCAGGGATTAGGCTCTTGTCTGTTCCAATTAGTAGATGATAATGGAAAACAAAAAGTAAACATAATTAGTTTTGCCAGTAGAACGTTAACGGAATGTGAAAGAGCCTATTCGGCAACTGAACTTGAAGCGTTAGCTGTAGTGTGGGCTTTCCGCAAGTTCCAGTACTATCTCTGGGGAAGGCATACACGAGTGTTTTGTGACCATCAAGCATTATCGTTTTTACTCACATGCAAATTGTTGCACAAACGGATTGCACGTTGGTGTTTATTCCTCCAGGAATTTGATTTCGAGATTGTTTATATCAAGGGTGAACAGAATGTAATTGCCGACGCATTATCGCGCTTGCCACAAGGTTTGAGCGAGTTCAATGAATTGATCGAACAGACTTCTGATTTTAGAGTTTTTCTGATGCATGATGGCACATTTCAACCATATTACAGAAAGATGTGTAAGGACATGAGCAAACTACAAAAGGAAGACAATAGATGGAGACAAGTTATACAAAAACTGCAGGCAGATGACAATAGTACACTGAAACAATATTACACAATGTCAAACGATGTTCTTTTCTACAGGCGCAATCCACACTCCAACACCTGGTGTGTCTGCATCCCGGAAGAATACATTGACAATTTAATAAGACACACACATAGAGTATGGGGACACTATGGGGTATCAAAATGTACAGCGAAAATATCAACGTATTGTTACTTCCCGAACCTCAGACGCAGGATTGAACAAATAATAAAAAAGTGTACAATATGTCAGAAGGTTAAACATCTTAATAGATCTTGTTTGGACGTATTACACCCTATCATTCCAACTAGACCAAGAGAACTAGTTTCCGTGGACGCAGCAGGACCATATCCACGAGCTAGGGGAGGAGTTAGATATGTGATCGCATTTTATGATGTCTTCACAAAGTACTTAAAAATGTATGCTATAAAAGCAGTACTGTCGGGATCAATAATCAAACGCATGATAGAAGACTACATACCACTAGTGGGAAAACCGAAAATTATATTAACTGATAATGCAACAAACTTCACTAGTAATAAATGGAAAACATTTCTCGAATCTCAAAACATAAAACATATATTGGTATCCAAATTTCACCCAGAATCGAGCCCGGTTGAGAGAAATTTTAAAGAATTTAATCGCTTTATAAGAACTTATATACCAAATAAACAGACAAAGTGGGTGGAATACATAGCCCCCTTTCAGCATATTGTAAATAATTTAATTCATACTTCAACAGGCTTTACACCTACAGAGTTAATGTTTCAAGGCACAGAACTTGACGAATGGGCTAAACCTTTACCTAAATTAGCCACAAAGGAAATAACACTAGACGAAAAGGTACGTCAAGCATTACTACAGATGGAAGAACAAGCAGAAATAAGGAAAAAACAATTCAACAAAAAGATAAGAAAGGTTACAGAATTTAACATTGGACAGGAGGTACTATTACGTACCCACCCAAAATCCTCTAAAATTAAGGCATTAAACAAAAAGTGGCAGTTGTTGTATGATGGCCCTTTCATTATAATAGACAAACCCCACCCAGGATGTTATCTATTAGGTAACACACGAACGGGCAAGGTGAAAGGGTTATACCCCCACAAGGATATCAAGGAATTTTTTCATTAAAGGTTATATATTATTTTAGCAAAATTGAAATTATACAACCTTGGATCATATAGTAAAATTGCTGTCATTAACCTAAGAAACTTACGAACACGAAAACAAAGGACTGCAGTTTGTGAAAAACATGCATTAAACTAGAAAACATAACTGAAGTTTCAATTAAACATCGAAACTAGTAATCAACTGGGGGCATATGCCAGCTGAACAACGCATAGTTAACCACACCTAATGAAACATGTGTTACTGTGAGTCTTTAACACTATAAAATAAACCATACGGTACTTTTGTAGTCTAACTCAGTTATTTAAGAGAGAGGAACGAAGCCAAATTAACGCGAGGGCCAGAGTTTGTTCGCTTGAGACGAGCAACAAACCACGCGTCGAAGTTGCAATCCAACGCTCAGCTGATGAGCACGCGATAGCTGCATGTCAAGACGAGGTCATTGGCCGCGCTGTAGGCAGCGAGTCGGGGAGAAATCTTCCCCCTTCCCTGTCCGATCAGCTGAGTGTATACAAAGCGCGAAGGCGCATGCGCGGTCGAGTCCAGGCGTCTCGTGACTCTATTACACGATGGCGGCTATCACGAATAATGTTCACCAACAATGCAGAGTTTTCTTCGCGCCTGCAGTCCAGTCATGGTACACAAGCGCGCATGCGCGAAACGTTTAAAAGTTTTGAGACCATGCTTACTATGAGACACAGAGACGAAAGCCATTCAAAAACAAGAAAGAAAAGGGTACACAAGTCTTGTAAATAGTAGCTTAGAAAATTTAATTATAAGCTGGTACTACGTAATAAAAGTGAACATACAAGTACATACTGGTCATGGACGGTATTGTAATATTATATTATACTGAGTAAAAAAAAAATCTTAGCTTGTACGGAAGGAGAAAGAAACTAGAAAAAAAATAAAAAAAAAATAAATAATGCAGATAGATAACCGGAAGAAAGGCTATGTACACGAGAACAACACACAATTACATATTGGGAAAAAGCAGCAAAGAGGAAAGCAAAGAGATAACGCATACATTTACATTACACAGTAGCTAGCGATTTTTAGAATGAACAACAAGGTAAACGTGTGAATTTTTGTGACTAAGGAAAAGAATGACACAAGCGTTAAAATAGGAAAATAATAAACAGATCTATGCAGCGTGAGTAATGAACTGAATCGCTCTCAAAACAAATACCTAGGATTTGAAACACATTAACGTTAGGAAACACCTAAAGCACTCAGCAAACAACTTTGTAGAATATATAAGCTATACACGAGGTTACGTGTACGAAGGCTAAAGTGTAAAGGAGGAAAATATGGAATGATTGCGCATTAATGGACCGTAAGGCAGTTATGTATGTAAGAAGAAATATTTAGTTGTAAGTATTATTAGTATAAGGGACGATGCTCAGCACACCCTGAATTATTTTGGAATATTGAGGGAATGGTGCAGGGTACCGAAAAAGGGCCCCACCAGCAATGTGTATATTAAGTGGTAGATATTTTTTGTGTGTATAAACGTATGTATGAATGTGTGAAAGGCGAAAGAAGCTGTGTACATGTACGGAACCTAAACAACATAGAAGTGTATAAGGAAAATTAAACTCTAAGACAACTTCGTATAAACAGGTATACCTAACGTCAAGAAACAACTTAATTAAAACCGTAAGACTCTACGAGTTTACGAGAAAATGCGAAAAACCTGATACAAAGTGCAACATTAGCGATGCTTCACTCATGTATGCAGAAGGAAGGTATGGATTACTTTACACACTTGAAACATGAAATGATAAATCACGTTAATATTATATCTTACATACATATCACGATTTACAGTCACAAAGAATGAAAATGATATCGCCGCTGTACGAGAAACAGGTAAGTAGTGTGATCGACGACCTGTAAGCAAAGGAATCGTCTATAAAATAAACTATGGAAAAAAAAAAAAAACGTCATACAGAATTTCATGCTGCACTGAAGCTATGAAAGTCGGATTATTCGTGTACATAGATTTTCATGACAACCGATGCATTAAAATGTCTGTATTTTTTCTCCCATGATAACACAAGACGCCTATAAGCGAACTTTAATTGAAGATGATACACGCACACAAGGGCGTGCCGCTATTATGAAACACTGTACATATTAATAGTTGCTACACCCTGAACTTCAAGATTGTATGTTTATATGTCTATGTTAATGTAGGAAATTTTATTAGAGGTAACGATTTACAAGCACACCAGAACGTGCTTAAGCACAAAACACTGTAAATATTAGGGTTACGCTGCATATAAATGATTATTTCGTGCATTTTCATATTTTATAGGTAAAAACGTAGCATACACGTAGTCGTTGCCATTACCCTAAGTAGAAGGTAGAAAATTCCCTTCCCAAGGTGCAGTGGAGCGGCTACAGGTGTATTCTCTGCATGCTGATGCATGTCGTTGCGTATGAAGAATACGTAACGAAGGTAAACCTTAACTTACACTCGAGTTCAAGAAAGAAAACAAAGGACTTGTTCCTTCTAACTGATTAATGGAAAAAGGTGTGTGTGTGTCAGTAAAATCCAAGACGAAGAAGCCACTATGAGTGGTCAAAAATTTTTTTTCAATTTTCGTCGATAGTTTTTTCCTGTAATTAATGTAACCAATGTATTGTATGTGTTTTATGTTATTCCATTGTATGTGACGTATTTTGTATTTCATGCCAAGTCCCGTGACTTATAAATTTGTTAATATTATTGTACATTGACCAGAAGTATTGAGGGGAATGAATCTCAGTACAATAGGTAAAAGGGGTTAATACGAAGAAAAAAAAGTGTAGTGAAAAGGAAGTTTCGATCGCAATACTCGCGGTTAAAGTGGTGTGTGTAGAAATTGAAATTGTGCAAAGTAGTGCTACGTTGCAAGTGTCAGCGAGCCTAAACAAGGGACCTCGAAAAATTGAAGCTAGTATCGTCAAACGACCCATGGCGTCACAATAGGAAAGGACAATGCCAAACAAGTTTGACATGGTACGCTTCTTACCTGGAGCGGCATCGACGGGATCGTCCTCCACCTCGCACATAGTGTGGTGTGTTCTTCGGGGCACATATTCCAATGTACCTCGTCGTATCCAGTCTAAGTACTGGAAGGAACTACAAAAAGCACACGCATACTGAGGTTCGGAAGTCTTGACGGTACCCGCACGTCGGTGTATATTCAGTGCACTGGCGCGCGCATTCAACCAACGTCGCCCGCTAACGGACGACCAAACAATCAGGCGCGCGTATCACCCGCCCATATTCAACACGGGCTAGCGAACAAAGCTCGTCGCCCCAGAATAAATACAGAAGGCAATACAAGAACTTAATTTTCACCTCTGATGAGGTGTGTTCATTGTATATTTTATTGTACAAACTTTACCACATGATGTTGTTTTCTCAGTGTTAACCAAAACTTTGTATATTAGGATTAAGGTTTGTAAATATTAGCATAAGTATACCAAAAACTGACACACACTCAGTAATACCAAAGAATTCACAGTGCCATGAAAATGAGACAATAAAAATGAAGGTTGTAAATAAAAGAACCCCAAACCTATCAATTGCAAGGTCGACTACTGTATCCTGTCAATCAAATAAAATTTTCTAGTGACAGTATACAGTAGGGGGGCAGTTGTAATGACACATTCCTATGCAGAGACATACAATACCTTAAAAGCTGCGCCAAAGATTAAATCAAGAGGCATGTAGATTATAATCTTTGTAATGTTCACATTGGATTCTCTTTTGTTTCATACTCCAAGAAGGAGCTAAGGGACACTTTGGATTGTTGCCTCGTGGAGGATGGACGTGATTTTTGGACTGTGCGGAAAGGCAGCCATGTTGTTAGTAATTATGGTTTGTGCGACTAGCAGAGCAAGTCTTATTGTCTTGTGAATAAAAATAGTGAGAAGTATCGAAGTGTTACGAAAATTATTTAAAGCAACGTAGCATTGTATTCCTTGGTTTCCACCGTCTTCGTGAAGTGAACCGATGCCGACTTAGGAAGATACACACGGTCAACAAAGAGAAGAACTTCGATGGCGACTGATGAATTAATATTGTGGCAGAAGGACTAATTCTACGTCTAAGGTGAGAACTCTGATTAAATCAACAATGACGTAGAATTCAAAATGTAATTAATCGAAATGGTAAATTATATTACAGGCATATTTCACGCAGCACTGTATTTGTCCGCATTCAAGCCAGTCAATACGATCCGTCAAAAAGCCTTTCAAAAATTCTAAAGTTAAAAAACACAAAAAATTCAAATGTTTTTTATTTATTTCGCTACAACTCGTTGGATCAACGAATCTGTAATTCCTCAACTTGAGTGCCGGATTTTTCATCGCTTCTGCACTTCGAAGGGCAGACTCAAGTCATATGGTCCGGTGGTTTATCGTCCGTCTTTCCGTTATTCACATATTGTGATATCAGTTTCCAGTTGTATGTTCAGCAGAAGGCTGTGATGGCCACGGGCTAGGATAACACTGGTATTTTCTGTTTTGCACTCGAAAAAATACGACTACGTTCCTGTCCGAATGAAAGGCTTACCTCACTACAGCAGCTGGTATGGTTATCGTCATTTTATTGATTTTTTGTACATTTGTCTGTCCATACAAACGTTGGTACAGATGATGATGATTTCATATCACACGATGCCAACGCTTGACAACATGGGATGGTGTTGCGGACGAACAATTCAGTTTAGTGTGTGGCTAGCTGCTCTCGACTTTCCTAGTATGAATCGCGTAGAATATGATTGCTATGCTCTCGAGGGGTGTTTGCTGCTTGTTGTTCTCTTTGCCAATCCTGGGAAACCTAGAGATCAGTCTTTCCAGGAGGTCGTTCACTTGATATGGACTCAATCATATCATTAACAACATTACTCACTGCAATTTGCACAGTATTGGTGCTCGGGCCAGTCACTCTTCCTAATTACTTTAGGTGTGCTATACCACACTGATTAATCTATTTCGTATATTATAAACATGTTATAAGTTCTAAAATAAATTTTCGTTTACAGCGTGACGTGTATTTTTGTTTATGACTCGATATGTCCTTTAAGTTTTGTCTAAGTTGAAAACCATTCGACACTTACATTTCTGAGTAATATGTATTTATACTGGATAACAGTCCAAATAACGGTGCTCCAACTCGTTTGTGAACCAAGACTACTTCCTTGTCTTTTATTTACAGTTTGTCTATTTCCAGTACGTCCTATCAACAAAATCTCACGTTTAAACTCCAGTGCTATTAACGATTGTGGTTTCGATCTCATGTACGCCATAACGTACACCAACAGTTCCTAAAACAGATAATATTTATATTTTAAACCAGAAAAATAATTAAATCGTAACTTTGTACAGGAAAAGGTACAAAATGAATAAATACACAGGAGCGGTTGTAGTAGAGGCAACCATGGACAATCCACAGCAGAAGTGCTTTATTGACGGACGGAATAAAAAGCGACTACCGGCAATGTTGTTTTGATAATAATGAATGAAAGTGCCTTGTTTCCAACCGACATGGTGATGGAATATGCACAAAACGCTGACGATACACAGCTATGACACAGAAACAGGAACAGTGCCTGCCTGCGGTAGTACATAGTGTAGGCGTGATTGCGGGAAGCGCCAGCGGCGTGTCAATGTTTACCAACACGGTTACCTTCTCTCTGTTGCGTAACGCCTGTGGGCCGTAATCTCAAGAAAGATATCACTCAATGGCAGGCTCTGTCACAGGTGCTGATAGCGCCCCTGTCGGCGCCCACCAATCTTCCGGCTATCTTTCCACCCACCTTCCCAGTTGTAGCCGGCAATCAAACACGCATTACCGTGCGTTTCTTTACTTCTAATGTGGTGGAGTATTTATCTGAGAGGTTTACACAAGACAATTTCATCACGAAAGTGTTACTAAATATACTCTTCTGGGTGATACTGTATCACGTAATGTATAACAAAGGGGATGAGGGAATGTCTTAATTTTCTTTTAGCCTTTGTTTATTCCCATATTATCTACATTCTGCAAGAAGGGCTGTTTTCCTACCTCAAGAACAAACCGTCCCGGACTCGTTGGGGTTTTGCACCTGGCCAGTGGTCAGCTGTCCACTCGTAAACTCTCTGTCTCAATTTTTTTTCTCTCTCTTGTATTCCACGGAGTGTTATCCTTGTTTCTTTCAGACCTTATTTTACTGCAGCCATCCATTCTAGGTCCCAATTTTAGCTTCACTTTCAGCTTCTTAGATCTCCACAGCTTGTCTGGTGAATCTGATTGGTTTAGTTGTTTTCATATGACCATATTTTTTGTGCTACTTGAATTTCCTGTCATAGGATCGCCAGATCGTCTCCAGAAACTAAGTTGTCTCTCGTGACTATTATTAATTGACTTCTTCATTATTACATGGTACAGTTTGTAAATCTTCGTGACCCGTCATTCTGAACAAAAAGTGCTCTAGTTAAGCCGCGTCTTCTTATCATGAGACTCTCCCCTAAGCTGTAGAAGATGGCCGGCAGCGGTTTATAAAAGTAGTGTATCGATTTAAAAGAGGTATACTGTTTCGAGACTGATCGACTAGTGAGGGACACCATCAAGTTCCTGGGGACCTGAGACACTTGAACTGTGACCGTAAGGGCTCTCTTGTTACAAACAAATAGACATTCTGTTAAAGTGCAGCGTTCTTGGAGACTCAGGACTGTAGAGAACGAAACGTTGTATACATTCAGAAGCGTTTATCAAGAAAATCTTGGTTGCGAGACCGCCGCAGGGACGCCACTGAGTTCTAGCACCCATCAATCACAAGACGGTACAGTGACAAACGCAGCACCCGAAGGACATGAGTACGCGGGGGTGTGGTGCCGGGGGGAGAGGGTGAAACTCCCAATCAGGAGCACTGAAGAATTCTCATGCGGATCAGGAATCCTGTTTCTCATGAGGATTCGGTGTTTGTGTTTCGCCTGGGCAGTCCATCATTCTCTTTCGAATGGGGCATATCATTCCATTTCATTTCATCCAGTCTGAGACTCTTAATACCAGAGGTCATGCAGTTGTGATTTTCATACTTGAGGCTACACCGACTTCGCATTCTGGACACTTGTCTATTTTTTACACAGTTTTCAAATTTTGGTTGATTCCTGTCTTCATTCTGGTGTTATTATTATTATTATTATTATTATTATTATTGTAACTATTATCTTAATACTAGCCCAGTATCCAGTGTTGCCTGGGTACGTATTTATTGCAATTTCATTAGTCCATCTCTTCCTCTCTCCTCTCTCCAATCATCTCCCCCTCTCTATCCACCACCTCCTCCTCCATCTCTCTGTCCATCTCTTCATCCTCCCTCTCTCAATCCACCTCCTCCCTTCTCTCTCTTCCTATCTGCTCCTCTTTCTTTTCTTTGTCCATCGCCTCCCCCCGCCCCATCGCTATCCATCTCCTCCTCTTCCCTTTTTCTGTTTACATCAACGTCTATATCATACTCCGTACCGTAAACCACTTGACGGTATGTGACGGAAGGCACTTCTGGCACCATTGACTGATCCCCTCTTCCCTGATCCACTTGCGCGTGGGAAGAATGATTGTCCGTAAGCCTGTGTATTAGCTCTAATTTCTCCAATTTTCTCGTCGTGGTCATTTCACGAGATACCCGTGGGAGGAAGTAATATGTTGTCCGGCTCTTCAGGAAAGTCCTTGACGCATATCGCATCTCTTGTAGCGACTGCCACTGGAGTTTGTTGAGCATCTCCGTAACGCTCTTCTGCGGCCTAAACGATATTGTGACGAAAGGTGCCGCTCTTCGTTTGATCTTCTCTGTCTCTGGTAAGGATCCAAAATTGATGAACAGTACTCAAGACTCGGTCGAACAAGCGCCTTCTAAAGCCACTTCCTTCGTGGATGAGTTACGTTTCCTTAAGATTCTTCCTACGAATCTTACTCAGTCTAACTTCTGCTTTTCCTACTATTTGTTTAATGTTGTCATTCCACTTAAGGTCGCTCTGGATATTTTTCGATAAATACAGTTTTCCATCAATAATGTAGTTACACAGTAGTGACTTTCTTTTCTTATGTACGCGCAATATATTACATTTATTTACATTCATGGTCAACTACCAGAGTCTTTAACATACGTCAACTCTCTGCCGATCATTCTGCAAATCGATACAGCTTTCTTCCGTTGCTAATTTCTTATGGAGCCGGCCGCGGTGACCGAGCGGTTCTAGGCGCATCAGTCCGGAACTGCGCGACTGCTACGGTCGCAAGTTCGAATCCCGCCTAGGGCATGGATTGTGTGCTGTCCTTAGGTTAGTTAGGTTTAAGTAGTCCTAAGTCTAGGGGACTGATGACCTCAGATGTTAAGTCCCATAGTGCTCAGAGCCATTTTTTTTTCTTATGGATAATCCTATCATCTGCGAACAATCTTAAAGAGTATCCGACGCGTTTACTAGATCATTTACATACCTTGTAAATGGTAACGGTCCTACCACGCTTCCTTGGAGTGTTCCGGATATTACCTTTACGGTACATCTGTCAATTTTGTTTCGTTGAGAGCGACAAGTTGAGTTCTATTTGTAAGGAAGTCTTGAATCCAGTCACAAATCTCGCCCGATACTCAGTAAGCTCGAATGTTTTTTCACTAAACGGCAGTGCGGGACGGTGTCAAATGCGTTCCTGAAATCAAAGAACACGACATCAATCTGAGTGCCACTGTGTACAGCGCTATATATCTCATCGAAGAACATAGCGCGCTGGGTTTCGCAAGATCTGTGTTTGCGTAATCCATGTTGATTTTTATAGAGGAGATTTTCTTTCTCCAAAAACGTCATAATTGCTGAGCATAACACATTCCATAAATTGAGACCTGAGTTTCCCCTGGCGTATACAATGTTCAAATGAGTTATGGGAATGCAGCCCGGTGACGTTGCCGACAGGCGTCAATATTTCAACGGGAACAGACCATGCCATTTTCAGGGCAAAACTGCAGCAAGTAAGCACTGTGCAACGGAATCCTCGGCTTTCAGGGAAACTCCCGATGCTACAAGTAATCACCTCTGGCTGCATCCCACATGCGATATTAGTTGCCTTCATCAAATCAGCCATCCATCGTAAGCAACCGAGTAATGTCTCAGAGTACTGCCCTCCGCCACACACCGTTGGGTGGCTTGTGGAGTATAAATGTAGATGTAAATGTAGAAACTAGGCGGCAGGCAACATTAATGCCGACATGTGCCACTAAATGCCGCCAGTTGCACCCAGTGAGTTCGGCAGATTCCGGCACAAACTCCTCCACGTCACGGACGAGACGCCACTGGCACTCCTTTACATGCCTAACGTTGGAGCTCTCAATATTTACTCTGTCCATGTCCCCCTCTCCTCTCTCTATCTCCTCCTTCACCATATCTGTATCCATCTAATCGTTCCCCCTTTCTCTCTTTTCATCTCTTCCTCCGACCATCTCTCTTCACGCTATCACCATCACCACAATAGGAGATTTTCACCCCCACAATATTTCTTTCCAGGTAGTCAGTAATATGTGTACCATGTTTGGTTCAAATCGATCCAGGGGATTAGAAGGAGCTTTTTGCTATGGCTTTGACCGCGTACGCACATGTCATGTATATTTAACGTATTTCACAGATATTTGTACACGTATGCACCTCTATCTCCAGGGAATTTCGCTCCTAAATTTCGTTTTCACGCAGCTTAATGTTTATGACGTCATATCTCCTGAATCTCGCACAATGAGTTAATTTTTCAGGTACTTCCGGTGGGATATGTGAACAATATTTGTGAAATGTTTTGCGAATACAGTTAGTAGAAAAGAAGTAGCAAATTAAAACGTCACGTACGATGCGGCAGTATTTCATGTCTCTCACTTTTTGTGACGTCATATGTACTGAACTACGTGTCGTACAATAATGTCTTCTTTGCAGATACACAGTCAATGCAATTTGCGAAATCTATTGCGAGTGGAGTTGTTAGTAAAAAAAGTGACAAACTAAAAGGCCATGCCTGATGCGGCAGTTTTACTACATGAACAGCGGAAACGTAGTAAGCGATAAACTTATTTTCCTTTCATCATTTTGTGAGGAGTATGACCAAGAAAAAGTTCCATCAAGGTTTGGAATTATATGTAAAGTTTCTTGCAACGTCACTAAGTGCTCTTATTCTCAAATACTGGTTGAATATTATCTGTCCATTTGCGTCTGTCATGAGCTACTTTCCTTTTTCACACACATCTCCACCCCTAACGTTCTACATCTTTATTCTTCCCATCTGCGTATTTGAAGCCCTCTGTCACTAGACGGTTAAAAATTTTAGCGTGTAACATTGCGGTGTGTAACGTAACTATGTTAATGTGTGAGAAAAAAAAGTACTGCACCCAATTTTTTAATTATAAGTGTTTGTCCACACATGGAGCATCCTCTCCTTCATCATGATAATGCCAGACCACACACGAAAGCTGCGACATCTGCAGTAATCCGACCCCTTGGTTTCACTGTCATGGAGCATCCTCTATACAGTCCTGATCTAGCTCCATCCGATTTTCATCTGTTTCCAAAACTGAAACAACTCGTTCGAGGACTTCAATTTGATGATGATGAATCAGTGCAAGCAGAGGTAAAGTTGTGGCCTCATCAGCAATGTCGAACAATCTACATTGATGGTATTGACAAACTGGTCTCTTGTTGGGAAGAATGTGCTCGTGATCAGGGTCTTTATGTTGAGAAATATGTATGAAGAATTAAGATGAAGAATGTTAATAATGTCTGTTTCATTTAAAAAGCTTTAAGAGTTTTCACATAAAAAATTCGAAGGCATTACTTTTCAGCATGAATAGCAAAGTGATGGCGGTTCTGAGCCACTTTGTTTGTGCAGGTTGCATACATTCAGGGATAAAATTAATTGATGTATGACACCCTCCTCCTCACCTTAACCTATTGATATATTGATTGATTTATGATTGCCTGGTGATAATCCATCCTTTTAAGAACCCACCCCACACTTTCCTCTCTCCATCACCTCCCCCAACCCTCAGTGAAATCCCAAACCCTCCCTCCCCTCCCCTTACTCAATTCAAGTACATTTTTAATACTAGATTAAATGGCTAATTAATGAACTCGATAAATTAATTAACTCCTCCTCCTCTGGGAAATCCCTCGCACTCCCTCCTCTCCCCTACTCCTCTCCCCTTCCCTTCCTCACCAAAATATTGGAGATAAAAAGACTAAGTCTCTTCTGAGAAGGAAGGATCTCACGATACGAAATTCAAATCAATGTCAGTTACATAGCAAAGGATATTCTGTTTATTTATTAAATTCAGTTCGCAGGGATTGGATCTCTCTTTCATTTAGTGAGAAAAGCTCAGCATTCTCTACTGTTCTGGAAAATGCAGGTCTTCTATCATACATTGACAAGAAGTAATTAAATAAATCGCTTTTTTCCGACCGCACAATGAATACCGCCACAAAATCGATGTCAACATAACTCTCTATGCGTAATTACACTGTTAAAAGCCTTCTGATTACATATTCACACTGATTGCATGGCAGACCTGCTAGGAGCTGCACCAGCTGGGACACGGCATCTTTGCTCGCCCATGTGCCTTCCGCTTTGCCATGGCTGCACCATGAGCCATAACTGAAATCTGGGACAGAACTGGAGGTCCAAATGTACATCAATCACTCTCAAGGGGCTACTTCTGGTTGCAAGCGACTGCGGAGAAGTAGTCAGTACTCTTTCATATTTGATACCTGGGAATCCATCTCCGCTCTCTCTTAAGTAGCTGGAACCGCGTGACCACTATGGTCACAGGTTTGAATCCTGCCTCGGGCATGTATGTGTGTGATGTCCTTAGGTTAGTTAGGTTTAAGTAGTTCTAAGTTCTAGGGGACTGATGAACTCAGAAGTTAAGTCCCATAGTTCTCAGAGCCATTTGAACCATTTCTTAGGTAGCTACTTCCTGTTTGTGCGTGAACCAATGTGTCCAAACACACAGACGGAGGTTTTCAACACTTTTCAGAATACTGTGTTCCTATTGGCTAATGCTGAAACAGTGAAGGTATGTATACCCTACCCCTCCACCCCCATCATCATTCTGCTATCGAATGCAGTTTGGTCAGTTAGTTTGTCTTATTCGCCCTCATGTGTGCGTTAATCGTTAGTTCGCTTCGTATCTGATCTAACATGAAACGTTCAGTTGCGTCAGGCCACAGCAGCGTCACTGCCAGTGGCGACAAACGCGCAAAAGTGATGCATGCATAGGAATTACCAGGTAAGCACATATTTAATTTCTTACCATGAGCTCAGATTTCGTAGCACATATTTTTGAACGTTAGATGGATAGATCACATAACTAATGAGGAGGTATTGAATAGAATTGGGGAGAAGAGAAGTTTGTGGCACAACTTGACTAGAAGAAGGGATCGGTTGGTAGGACATATTCTGAGGCATCACAGGATCACCAATTTAGTACTGGAGAGCAGCGTGGAGGATAAAAATTGTAGTGGGAGACCAAGAGATGAAAACACTAAACAGATTCACAAGGATAGAGGTTGCAGTAGGTACTGGGAGATGAAGAAGCTTGCACAGGATAGAGTAGCATGGGGAGCTGCATCAAACCAGTCTCAGTACTGAAGATCACAACAACAACAACATTTTTGTAAAAAGTTTCTCAGTATCAAATGACTGTGTGTTCAGATTTCGAATCGTAAAAATGTTTCTTAGTATTAGATACTTGTGTGCTCAGATTTCAAAGTTAAAAAAAGTGTTGTAGCGTGTGTGTTCAGATTTCGGCGCCAATACTTTTTTTGTTGTTTCGCCATACATCCACCAGATTGTGGATGAGTTGGAGGCAGAGAGGTTGCAGTGGCAGCACCAGCAGTATACAACTATATATTCTTCTTCATATACATAATGTGCTATTGTTATTTAGTAGCTAGTGAGTCTTCCCTGTTGTACATAATTTCGAGCAAGGTGGCGCAGTGTCTCGCATTCGAGAGGATGACAGTTCACACCCGCATCCAGCCATACTGATTTAGGTTTTCTGTGATTTTCTTACATCACTTCAGCAAATACCTGGATCGCTCCTCTGAAAGGGCATGGCCGATTTCCTTCCCAGTCCTTCCCTACACCGAGATTGTGCTCCATCTCTAACGACCTTCTTGTTGACAGGACATTAAACACTAACCTCCTCCTCCTAATCCTCAAAGATCAGCATTGGTAATCTTAAATTTTTCACTAAGTATTGAATGCATGTCGTCTTATTGTTTCAGTGTATGTCCAGTTGGAGGGATAGAGGTCATGATGCCATCCGTGTCACAGCTATTATGTAAGTACATATTTGTTGGTCAAATTTTTCCTTAGTTTTGTGTGTGTACATCCTATTTTTTTTAAATCGGTATGTTGCCGTTTTAGGTGATTTAGGAGACCTCAGTCAATTGACCCATCGCAGTTCGGGTGAGGAGATGCTTGAGTGGGTGGAGGAGATGGAGAGGGAACTGCGCCACAATGACGAGATGCTGGATAATCTGAGGGATATGTCATGGGGCCAGAACAATATACTTAATTTATACATAACTCCTTCTGCTTACAAATAACCCGTGTTCTTTCTTTACGTGCAACTACTGGTGATGTCTGGAATTATCTGCTTATTATTATCTATGCGTCAACTCGAAAGACTTGCACCAGGCGACCAGTCTACCCTACGGGAGGTCCTAGCCACACGGCATTTCCATTTCTCTGACAACTGGCTCAGGATTGTGGGAACAACCATCTCCACAATCGCAGCTGCAACCTGGCGAGGAACATGACAATCATTCATTTTTCATGGACACCAATAACGTGGATGACCGCCAGATGCAGAGTAATAAATTTGTATATGTCGGATCACAAGCCCGGGTATGACCATAAAGTTATCAGCAACCTCCGTATAAACTTTTATAATGTCCTTATCTAAAGAGCACTCTATTACCAGGTTTGGGGCTGCAATATACAATTACAGATTGGATCGCATTTTGACCCTGTCCAAGACTGTTTACGTATTTTAAAGTCTAACAAACAGTGTTTACAATGTGCTTGTCTGTACACTGTACCAATAACAACCATGTGGTGTCAGCTAACAAATACCATATAAAACAGTTGCTGCATGGTTTTTAACAGCATTCTGCTATATGTCTTTGAGGTAATAGGGGTATATAAAAGTCGACTGCTGCCTTTGATGCTTTCCTGGAAAAGAGACCCATGTGCCTTTATATTGACTTGGATTTGCATTAAAGGATGAAGGAAAGTAGATAGAGAAATCGGTTGAGAGGAGTTGTAACGAGGCATGATTTAATGGTAGACTACTGAATGGTAGATTGTAGAAAGAGAGAGAGAGATGTTTCGGCAGGTCATTTATCATGCATTTAACCATTTTTTCCATTGTTCTCTATGGGTGTATCAGTTGTGTGGTATAACCTGCATACGATTCATATATAACTGCGTTTTCTATGTGTGACTTAGAACGCTGTCTACCTATGTATTTTGTTACCTTCCATGTTAACCTTCATCTTCATGTGAAAAACTAATGTAATTTGTATCCTGCACATCCTTTATATTTAAAGTTTAGATATGTTTTTTTTTGTAAATAACAACAACAAAGATGTATGGTAACGAATATTTTCATTTATTCAGTTCTCACAATTCAGTTCTTTTTCACATAATACTCTTCTTAATAATATCAAACATAAATTCACTGATTGAAATACTTATAATTTTCAGATATACATAAATCTGCGCAAAAAACTAATGCAAAGATAGTTTTATTCTTACACTACGACAGTCCCAATAGTAGTATTGTATGGATGAACAACAGTAATAGTGATAGACTGTGAATTGTGCACATTTTAAAAATATTCTGTTTTTGATGGCTTGCAGCAGGTGACACTTAAAAACTACTCTACCAACAAATGTACATGGCATACACACACGCATGCACATACGGACAATTACTTAAGCTATCATAAAAGTGTCGTGTTATTCAGTCACATTCACACCCAGTCTCATTATTTAGCTCTCACTCAATCAGAGCCCCCATCCCCTCTGTCTCAACAAGTGAATAGTGTGAGTACAGAACAGTGTCAATCCTGTCATCACAAATGACCGTTTTATCGTCATTAGGCGACAAGCTGTCTTTAGACTGCAGCACAGTGTACACCTAGTCTCCTTTCGATCGAATACTGGTTTGCCACACCATGTCCTGTGGCTGCAGCAGAGCACCACAAACATTTCTGTACAAACACTGCAACTGCAATCTTGTCCATCTTCACAGTAGCAAAGTTCCCTTTGAATATTGAGACCTGTTTAAAATTTTGGCTGGCGGTGCATTTTCTTATATTCCCTCAAATTGTCCATTGTTTTACCGAAAATTGAATTATTCATTAATTTGAAAAAAGCATTCTCAAAGTCACACATCGCAGAAACCTTCAGTGCCGTATTCAAATCAATGTACTCCTTCAACCACGGGGACTGCTTGAAGGATATAGCCTGGGTGATTCCAACTAGCTCCATCCCCAACCTGAGCTACAGCTGGAGATTACAATAGTGAATAACGTATCTCCGCTTACTTCTCAGTTTGTCATCAGTTCTGATGTGGAGACTCCTCACGGAGGTAGTTGCTCTGTACACAAAAGCAAATCGGCGTGTGCACTATGCATACTAATGGCGTATGTGAGTTTTGCCTCCACCACATACCCCACATCAGGATCAGCCGCCATACCCTCAATTTTTGAACCTAGTCTCTTGCATTCGTCTTCGGTCACCCATCAAAATTCTCCAATCAGTAGTGATTGTTGCATGGCGTGCTTATATAAGTTATTGACTACCAAACACATGACGCAACTCGAATCAAGGAAGGTGTTGAACCTGTCATCCATACGTGGGTCATTTTCCTTGGAGTGTCTATTGACACACTGGCAAAATGTCCCAGGGACCCATGCTCAAGGAAAATAAGCATGTCAGCATCAGTCAATAATTCGATGCTGTGCTTCGTTTTCTTGACCATAGCATCCAAGAAAAACCCAGGTATCATGTAATAAAAGGCGGGATCCAGATTATGTGGTCATGCACACACTCTGGAATTTCTCAAATAGGTCTGCAAGAAAGCACATGTCTCTGTCCATGTAAAACAGTGCATATCCTGCTAAACTGGAGACACTGAATTCCTGAGAGACATTCACAGCATGTTCATACTCTGCATCTGATATGGCATCGCCTGTAAGGCTGCTGGAGAACACAGTTACGTCGGATGGTCTGGTTTCGTTGAGTTTTGCCACATTACCCAGATTCATGTATGGGAAAACCCGCTTCTTAGTCACTAGTTGAAACTTTTCCTCATCGGGAAATGCAGCTCAAGTGATATACGTATCCTCCCTAGCTACATTTTTAACAAATTTCTCGAGTGGTGCCTGCCTAAAACGTAGGGAGAGCGTAATTCTTGGTGTCATTCGTTTGGAGAATGAAATATTTTTCTCAACGCGCTCAGACGCGATACCGACCTGATTTTTCTCCCAGCTGAAATCAGCCAAGCGCCCATCAAGAATGTGAACGTCATACCCTCTTAAATTATGGAATAAAATGAGGACGTGCCTTGTTAACTGGTACTTCAGATTGTATGTATTGTGAGCCGCGCCACGGAACTTCCTTTAAGATGACGGTGTTCCCTACGAGGAGTTTCAGCTTCTCTATGTAATGGCAGCCCACAAATACGACAGTCGGCCGCATTATTGTACAAATTTTCATTCCCCTTCGATTTGGTCATTGGAACGTGGTCGCTGTAAAACGTATCTATCTCCCATGAAAGTTCTTCTAGCTCAGTAAGAATGCAAACCGCTGGATTATCCTAAACATAAGATTTGTAGCGGTTAATACTCAGATCATAGGACGAAACAATTTGGAATGCAACTGTATATGATAGGCTTTTCTCTGTAAAGGTGGTATGTGAGGGTGTGGGGTCACCTTCACAGCAGGTCACAGAAGTGAGGAAGCATTCAAAGTTGGTGTGCACCACAAATGGGCATTCCTCCTGATATTGAGCATTCTTAAACTTTATGAGTTTGTTTTCCTCGATAGGTATAATAATGCGTCCTTGGAATTGCAGTCCATTTGATGCTTTGCTAAAAACTCGCTTGTTGTTGAAGCACCTTAAACAAATATGCCCTTTATATTCGTGTTTACTCAGTTGAAAGGATGGGAGTCGAAATATATCTCTGATTTACACTTAACTATAATTGCATTTATATTTATTTTCTCATTGGAGAATAGCAGCATGTTTACATTTTTCTTGCGCTCACAGGAAAATTTTAAGAAATGGAGGAGGGCGACGACTCTATGTTAGTGCTGCTCATCTGACTTGCATTTCTCCAGGCTGTAAACATGTACCAATATTCTGGTATTCTGAGCGTCAAATTTGGGTATATCCTGGAGTTGAACATGGAACTCGATACAAACAAAGGTATAACATAAACGAATGTCAAGGCGTTTATCGTATGAAGATGTGTGCTCAGAATGTACACTGAAATTTCACTTGCAAACCAGGGTTTACCATGCAAAACAATAGCCGTCTTTTTTATTTCGGGCTTCAATGCATGCCTGCTTGGTTGCTGTGTCGTTAGGAAGCTTGATATAGCTGGACCCTACAGATACTGGATCACAGATATGCATATGGACGTCAAGGTGTAGTATTCGGCTGAGTGCTTTAGCTAATACTCTAACTTCCACCCCAGAAAACTGGTCCAGTAAAGCACTCAAGATGGACTCACAAAGCCACCTGTCCATTGATGTGCTCCACGTGATCGTGCCATTTCCCCCCCCCCCCCCCCCACCTAAAGGTAAGGAAGACTTGTCTCTTCTCTGAAATTTTTGTGTAAGAGTAGCATTTTACATATACACGCAGTGCTATGAAGAAGAAAATATATACTACTTAAAATGCTGCTGCTGCTGCCACTGTAACCTCCAACTCATCCTCAATTTGGTGGATGTATGTTGAAACAACAAGAAAAAAATTAATGCCTAAACCTGAACACACATGCCAAAACACCTTTTGTAACATCAAAATTGGAACACACAAGGATTTGATACTATTAAACTTTTTTATGAAAACATACTTCTAAATCTGAACACACAGAGATATGGCACTTCAAAATTTTTTAACCAAAATAAACACTACAAAATCCGATCTCACATAGGTAATAACAAGGCAATCAAGCTGACCCAACTGTGGATGATAGCAGAATGAGGACAAGGGTGGAGGGGTTAGGGTTTATATGCCTTCACTCTTTGGGCATTAGCCAATAGGAACACTGGCATCCAGGGATGTAAACCTCAGTCTGAGTGTTTGGACATGTTGGTTCATGCACAAACAGGAAGTCACTTGAGAGAGAGTGGAGGTGGTTTCCTGGGTATCAATTATCAAAGGACACCAACTTCTGGTCGATGTTCACTTGCCACTGGAAGTAGACACTTAAGAGGGGTTGACACATGTGTGGACCTCTAGTTCTGTCCCAGCTGGTGGAAGTGGCATGGGGTGCACTTGCAGCAAAGTGACCGGTCCATTGGTGCACGAACACAAATGTTCCAGCTGTCTTGGTTCCTGGCATGTCTGACCTATGGTCAGTTTGAAGATGCAATCAGACGATTTTTGGCAATGTAATTATGTGCAGTGAGTTATGTTGGCGTCAATTTTGTGATGGTATACCTTGTGTGATCAAAGAAAGCAATCTATTTAACTACTTCTTTTTGATGTATTTTACAACACCTGCATCTCCCAAAACAGCAGAGAATGATGAGCTTTTCCTGCCAAATAAAAGAGAGATCCAACACCTGCAAACTTAATTTTATAAATAAACAGTATATCGTTTCCTATGTAACTGACATTTGTTTGAATTTCATGTCGTTTGAGATCCTTTCTCTCTAGCACAGAATGAGTCCTTTTACTGCAAATTTCCAGGTGGGGAAAGGGAAGGGGACTGGTAGAGGGCAGGGGGCTGGGGGATTTTCCAGAAGGGAGGGTTTAATTAATTTATCGATTTAATTAATTAGTCAATTAATTTGATATCAAAAATGTGCTTGTATCAGAGTGGAGGCAGGGTTGGGGATATCACAGAGGGGTGGAAGAGGTGGAGGAAGACAGGGAAAGGTGAGGGGTTTCTCAGGAGGATGGATTCTCTCCAGGGGGTGATGTATCAGTTAGCATAACAATAGGTTAAGGGGTGTTGGAGGTTGTCAAATCAGTCAAGTTTGCTCCTGGATGTATGTAACCCACACAAACAAAGTCACTCAGAACTGACATTGCTCTGTTACTAGCATGTCCCTGTATAATGTGGAAGCCACCATTGCAGACTAATTACTGCAGACAAAAGTCACTGCAGCAGCATTAAAAGACACTGAACAGCTGCTGTGGCCAGGACAGTAGAGTGGCACTGACTGCAGTGTTTTGGTTCCAGTTTCACACAAGTACCACTAAGCATCTATGGCCTGACAACTTGTCTTCTTAAAAACACAAACCCTCCGAGTGAAAACCGTATCAAAACTCCTATAGTAGCTCCTGAGATTAACCTTCACATACAGACAGAAAAACGTGGCAGGGGCTTTAATTTATTAATATGTATAGATGTGCCATGTGGTCTCCGACTGGTCTCACACTTCCTGTAGCTATAATATATCCCTTTTACTCCCAGTAGTTCCTTATCTCAAAGACTTGAACTTATGCCGGTGTCAGAAGCCCTTTCTTTCTTCTTGAAAGATGTTCTATACCCATAAAACAAGATGATTCCAGCTGTGGTCATCCACATGTTATCGATGCAGTTCTTTTCTAACCCAACTAATATATTATTGGTAACTATTTCTGCTTTAAATTTTAGGACTGTTCTGGATATATCTGTTGGTTTTAATGGCGTGTAATTAAAGACTACAGCTATCACCTCTTTATAAAGTGATGAGTTTTTGTTGTGAAAATAGTGCTCAGAGTCCCCAATTGCTTTCGATGAAGTTGCTCAGTATCAATTATTTCCTACTCCCCTTTCCCATATGACACAGTCAGGTTTTCCAACAGTTACTTTGGGACAATGGATACCACAGATTATGAAAATTCCCCGTGGTTACTTTTGTATTTCTTCCAGTCTATTTTTACCTCTCCTCCAACATATGGGTCGAATGCACATATAAATACGTCAATCAAGTGGCTTCCGCCTGTCCAATTAACACCTCGTTATGTGTGGAATCCTAACTCAGCGTGTAAGTGCGGTAAACCACAGTGCGGATTCGGTCAGACAATGTCTCTACATCCTCTCTTGTTGCTGGTGGAGGGTGGACAACTTGTCCCTATAATAGCTGGCGTCATGTCTGTCCGATTACCTCTCTTTCAACCCACCCTCTTAGGTGGCAAAAGAGGTGGTGTCCCTAATGACATGTACTGATTCGATATATGTACAGGCATCACCTGACAATTTAAGGTGGAGTACATTTAATAGGAAATCGTTTGGCCAAGCACAAGCGCGGCCTACATCTCAGACAGTTTGTAGAAAGGAATTTATTTGTTCATTAGGTTTCCCGGGGAACGTCGGAATGAAATTGACTGCAAGGAAACTGTTATCCAGAGTTACAATGGATGACTGGGGTACTGTGCTACTTAAAGTGCTTGCAGTAGTCAATTGCGGCGTAGTAGGGTGTGTTTCTGACGCACTTAGGTCGGCAGACTGGGTTTGAGCCAATTTTTGGCATTCTTCCGTCAATTCTATGTTTCTCAACATTAACTTATCGACTTCTACTTGAAGGGCAGCTACTGGATCTGGTTTTTCCATAGGTGGGAAGTTCCCTTCGGCAGTGGCAGGAAACATCGGCGAAGATGATGTCGGCGGAGTCGACGGCTGTGCGACGTGCCTCAGCTAGTCGACCGGAACTTGCGCGTTCCTTGGATGGCGGCGCGCTGCCGGAACATGCCACCGTGCTGCATCGCAGCGGCGTGGAAGACGGCTACCCGTGGCATGGCGTAACGCAGGACTGCCTGGGAACGGCTGCGGCGGCGGCTGGCTGTGTGGCGCGGTAAGGTGCCCGGCCACGCAAGAGGCCTGGCATTCGCTGCGGCAGAGAACGCCGAAACAGCGGAAGGTTGCGTGGCGAACCACGAATGCCTGCTCATGTTACTGCACGTCACATCTGGCTCGTCAAGCCCGAAGTACTACTTGTAGCTTCATTGGGTACGGCACGTTGAACTTAAGTTAGGTCGATAAGTCGGGCCTAACGGCGAGCGATCCCATTTCTGACACCAAATGTTAATGTGTCAGGATTGGCGAGGAAGGGAAAGCAGTAGGCACCCATTGAGGTGATGAAGTTAAACACTTTATGGTAGAAATGATGGTTTATTTCAGTAAAAAGTGGTTGAAGGTAGACCTAGAGAAGCCGCCGAAACTGAATGGGCTGCTGCCCAAGAGAGCAGGAGAGAAGACCAAAAGTGTAATTAAGCATTGGAACTGCATTTGTATTTGCAATGCAGCAGCTGATTTTTCCATTCAATTTCGATTTCAGAATTGAAGAATTTCTGTTGATATAATATGTAAGAAAACAATTAGTAAACTAGGTAGGACGACTTAGATTTTTATCCGATGACGGCATAAGCCAGTGCTGGATACTAAATAACGGTTTCAACGTCGTCCGCCAACAGATAGCGTAGTGGCATAGCTACCAGAGCGCCGTCTGTGTCTACCCTTAAATAGGGAATGCTCAGAGACAGAAGGTTCAGTATGGTTCAGACGTGTGAAGAAAGCAGGCAGCCAGGCTGTGGAGACGCACTCGTGCTTCCCACAGCCAAATGAGCATGTCTGAAAGGGCTCGAACTGTGGCCTTCCGAATGACAGAATGGTTCTTGCGGAGAACTGCGACACAAGTTGAATGTGCTGCGTCAGTTGTGCAACGATGCTGATATCAGTGGTCGCGTGAACGTTCTCATTCTCGTGGACGAGGTTCTGGACGTCCATGCAGCACAGACACCCACCAGGACCGTCGTATTATAAGGACAGCAGTGGCAGTTCGTTCAGCTACCACAGCACAGATAAGAGGGCCTGCGAGCCCAGACGTGTCAACATGAACTGTTGGGAACCAGTTATTAGCTATGGGACTAAAAAACGGACACTTCTAGCTCCTCTTCCACTCACGCCACAGCAATGACATGCACGGCTCGACTGGTGTCGTCAAAGGATCACTTGGAAGATGGACTGGCGCTCCGAGGTCTTCAGCATACGACGTAGGCCTGGTGAGCGCTGTCTCGTATAGTGCATTCGTCCAAGATGCACTGACCCCAAACCGGGCCTTATGGTCTTGTGTGCAATAAGGTACAGCTCTCGTTCACCTTTCGTTTTTCTGGACGGGACGCTAACCAGCGCGCCGTACGTGCAGAATGTTGTTAGATTCTTTCTTTAGCCGTTCTTGCAAGAAGAAAGTGATGTGTTGCCCCAAGCGGATAATACTCGCCGCCGGCCGGTGTGGCCGTGCGGTTCTAAGCGCTTCAGTTTGGAACTGCGTGACCGCTACCGTCGCAGGTTCGAATCCTGCCTCGGGCATGGATGTGTGTGATGTCCTTCGGTTAGTTAGGTTTAAGTAGTTCTAAGTTTTAGGGGACTGATGACCTCAGAAGTTGAGTCCCATAGTGCTCAGAGCCATTTTTTTTATAATACTCGCTCACACACTGGCCATGAAACTCGACGTGCTCTGCAAGACATGCAGCAACTTCCCTGGCCAGCATGACTCCAGACTTGTCTTCGTGCACGTGTGGGTCATAATGGGACGAGAAGTGACTCGTGAGACTCGTCAACCAACAACGCTTACACAACTAAGCGAACAGGTCAAGAATTACTGGCATAACGTAATCCTGGACAGTATTCACCATCTGTACGATAGGCTGAATGCCAGTGTCATTGCCGCCCCTGGAGGCTGCACCACATACGAATATGAGTGTTTCAGCATGGGTCAAGGTACATGGTACCTCAGATCCGCTTGTGCTACTGATCTGTAAATGTAATCGTTTCTGGAACCGCGCGACCACTACGGTCTCAGGTTCGAATCCTGCCTCGGGCATGGATGTGTGTGATGTCCTTAGGTTAATTAGGTTTAAGTAGTTCTAAGTTCTAGGGGACTGATGACCTCAGAAGTTAAGTCCCATAGTGCTCAGAGCCATTTGAACTATTTGTAATCGTTTCATGCACTCCGTCTGCATTGTTGCCAAAATAAATCGTGAGTGAATTTGAAACCTCTAAAAGGATGTACTATTTTTTCCGGCAGTATATGTACCTGCGACACGTTGATTTATAGTTTTAGCCGTAAGGTATCTTCACTGAAGGACGTCTAAATACTTGTAGTTGTTGTTTTCATTCAAAGGTTCACTTATATTTCCATTACTCATCTCAAAGCCAGTAGCTTAGATGATGAGCTTCATTATGTTGATTCTCTTCACTTGTCTTGACCAAATTGCATACTCATGTTTGTAGAAAACATTTCATTTGATTTTTTGAGGTGGGTTAACTCTGTGTCAGTCCAGGCATTTGGTATAATTTCACATATCTGTCGGAGAAGATTGAACACATACGCTTAAATATTGAATTGAGTATGGATGGAAGCGGCTTCTGTTAAGGATAGAACGATAAAAGTCTTAAGCTGTACCCTTTAAATACGTCTCTCTTGAGTCTAATTTTCTCTGCTGTTATCACTTCATTTTTACATTCAGGTGCAGATGGGTCTTCCATTGGTCCATTGTGTGTTCACTGATTATCATTTCGCAGTTTATTTCCACTCTTATTTCCAAAGTTCACGGCTACACTGCAAAGTCAGTAGCGAGGCAGGGTGTGAATCGGACATTCAACAAAGCTACGATACCACTTCAAAATGTCCTCCACAGATGGGTACGAAACATCGGGTTTTAAAGTGAAATCACTTCGACCATGGCATAATAGCCCGGAATATTTTATTAATTGTGACAATTCCGGCCGTGAAAGTTTACATTTTACAAAGTATTTTCTGCGCTCTATGTAAATAAAATCATCATTATACTTCAGCTGGAGTTCATCTTCTAATAAAATTTCATGAGTAACCTACCTTGCATTTCTCCTCACTAACTGTGCGATTCACAGTCCACAGTATTTCATTTGATGACAAAACAAAACACTTTTAACTCAAAGTCCGTTGGTTCTCCACAAAATATTCCCGTAATACTTCTTCTCCAAAGGCCGTGGATTCTGTTCAAAAATGGTTCAAGTGGCTCTAAGCACTATGGGACTTATCATATGAGGACATAAGTCCCCTAGACTTACAACTACTTGAACCTAACTGACCTAAGGATATCACACACATCCATGCCCGAGGCAGGATTCGAACCTGCGATCGTAGCAGCAGCGCGGTTCCGGACTGAAGCGCCTAGAACCGCTTTTTTTTCTATTTTGTTCGTTATTGATCATTGTGTTTGGTCGTTGCGGACGTCGCAAGACATCCTGTTCAAGTTCGGTGGTTGATCCTTCCACTCAGTTTTTTATTACAGAGGCCAACCGGCTCTCTGACCGAACACGCTGAGCTACCGTGCCGGCTATCGGCCGGCTGTGTATTCTGTACAAAGCACTTTTCCCCATTATGGATGCCAACTGAAACTTGTACAGTTCATGTCGTGATTTATACTCTCACAATGCACATTACCCATAGCCTGGATTCACTTTCTCCCTTCCAACTCCTTGACTCTAGTTAGATTAAAGACACTACTTGCCAGTTTTTCTAGTGATGTCTCTGCAGGAGATGAATCAAACAGCGACATGACTCTGAAATAAGTAGTTTAGTATTACGTTGCGAGACTAAACCTCTTCGAAAGCATAAAACGTCGGGATCTCATCGAATTTTGTTTACTGATTTCGTAAAAAAAAGAAATTGAGCTATGAACACTGGTGGACGTTATCAACATTACCATCCGAATGATAGCGTACATCATTATCTCTTCTCACAGAGCTAATGATTCTCTCCGCACATAGGTGTCGACTGAAACTTGGATTACCTGTAAAACAATGTTCGGTCGTGTAGCCTCGGTCAGCGATATCATCGTCGATTATTTTATGAATTAGTATTTTTACTGCACTTACAAAGCATCAGATTGATGATTCTCCTGCTACCCTCCCCCTCCCACACCCTCCCCCCCCCAAATCCTTCACATTACCAGTTACTAATTTATGTTAAAATTATTAATAAACATTGGTGCCATTCGCGACTGAATGACCGGACTCCCATTCGTTCCTACGTGTTTCTCATGATTAATGATACCGCCGATACTTAACATCGCTAAGTATACCAGACATCACAGACGTCATGCACACGAAACCTACAGGCTCCCTGGCACGGGAACTCTTGTACAATGCTTTCAACAGCTATGCAGGGAGGGGTTTAACGTTGTTGACAAGATCTTTAGATATAAAGCACATACGTGGATTGGAATGAGATTGGGAAGGAAATCACCTATGTTCTCTTCAAAGTAAACATTTCAGCATTTGCCTTAAGTGATTAAGAGAAACCAAGGAAGACAAATATTTGGATACCCAACTAGGGATTTCGAAACGAATACAATATCAGTGCCATAATCACTGTAACACCTTGCCTCAGTCCTCCAGCTCGAGTTTCATCAAAGCCATACCCATCAAGACCGACTGAGTTCTCTGAAAAGCACGCTGTTTGACATTGTCCAGTCCACAGCTGCCGTGAATGTTCCCTGTCAGGATGTTAAACACTTGCCTTCCTCCTCTCTCTAATTTTTATTGTGAGCCCATTTAAAGTGGATGTCTCCTCAGAATTAAATTTTGGGCTGGGTTAAATTTTAGGCCCACTCCTGTTCTTTATATAAGTAATGAACTTCCTCTCAACATGCATTAAGCAAAATTAGTACGTTTTACAGACAATACTAGAGTTATAATAAATTTCACTGGACAGAAAACAACATACGAAATTGTAACTGATATTTTTCAACAAGTTTTTTTTAGTGGTTATCTGGAAATGGACTCTTTCTCGATTGTCAGGAAACACACTGCGTTTATTTCTGTACAATAAATAGAGTCTTACCAACATCTGAACAACAGGATAGAATTCTCCAAATTTTCTGGTAGACATGTTGATGAAAACTTGAACGGGAAGAAGCATATTACTGAGCTGCTCAAACAATTAACTTCAGCTACTTTTTTTCTTCGTGTCATTCCTATTCTTGGACACAAAGGAATCAACCTCCTGACACGTTTTCATATTTCCAGTCAATAATGATACTGATTGTACAAAAGCGAGCAGAAAGAATAATATGTGGTTGTAGCTCGTAGTCATCTGGTAGGTACCTCTTCAAGGAGTTATGTATTTTAACTACTCCTTCGCAACATGCATATACGTATGTAAGTCATCATAAATAATCCACTACAATTTGAGAAGAATAGTGATATCCATACCTACAACACCAGAATAAAAAATGACCATTATAACCCATTATTAAAGCTCTCAGTGGGTCAGAAAGGAGTTCAATATGTATTAACAAAAAGCTTTGATTATTTGCCTAACAAAGCAAGTTTTAAATCTAAACTCACATCGTTTCTTCCGGAAAACTCCTTCTATTCAATAGGTGAATTTTTATTAAAAACCGAGAGCCTTAAAAAAAACCTTTTTGAGTGAAGTTACACGTAGGACTGAAAAAAATATGACCACTTAAGTTGAAACTAATGATGTATATGGCATATGGTGGTAAAAGTACTCATTTTTAGGTTTACTCAAAATTTTTAAAAAACACAGTTTTCCTAAAAATATTTTTGCATACTCTTATCCCATGCTCTGAGGTAAGAGTGCGCTGGCCTAGGGCAAGAGTACGCAGTGCGTACTGAAGAAAATAAAGAGAATTACACATAAATACATGGAGGAACGAATTAGGAACTGTTTATTATTCGGCGAATTCAAAAAGTAAATATCGTAATGATCTGAGAGTAATTCTGAAAATATATTTATCTAGAAAAATGCAGTGCTGCACTATTGCTTGTTCTTCCTTCAATGAAAAGGTTTTTGTGAATCGGCCGACGTGCTCCTTAAGGCAGCTTCTGGAAACAAGATGGCTTTGGATACTTGCTGTATTGACTTCCCATTTACGGCAACGTCAGGATCTTGATGGCAGAGAGGTTCTATTAGGCTGTCGAGTTGATGTTCTCGATCGTTTTCTGGAAAAATAAATTCCATTACGCAGTACGTGATTACATTCGAAGTGTGTTTGACAGGCAGGTATATCTGAAAAAACACTACCCAACGAAAGCAGAACTACACAAAATAAAAATTAATTCAATTTCTCTAAAGTGATAAATGTGGCATCTATGATAAATAAATCAATAAAAATGCTTGAATAGTCTACAATGGACTACACAAGTCGAAGTACGGGCTATAGGATAAAAGTTCGTAAATAGTTTCTAGATGGGAAAAAAGTACGGAATGCGAACTTCTACCCCATTAGACTTGGGTACTTTTATCGCATTCCGCTATTTTCTTTTTTGGCAGTCTACAGATAACACACACAACTGAAGTCATGAAGGTTAAGGAGGGTATCTGAAGCTTATTGCCGCTAATCCCGGTACCGAATTTACCTAGTTTTTAAATAGATTTACGTTCACCTAACACTCAATCAAAACTGTGTAAATGTTACATCGAAAACGCATAAAAGCGACTTACTACATTTTCTCCAGAATAAAACAGAGCAGTTTGGTAAAATTCTGCTGTAGGGACCAGCAAGCTTGATGGGTACTTTTGCATCAAGCGTGCTTTTACCCTCATCTAACCCTACATATCGTGTAAACAAATCTGTTCCACATCATTTTGATAAATATTCGTTTAAATTATCTGTGGAACACGTAACTAATTAACTAACTAACTTTTCCCAGTTCCCAGAGAGTCGATGCAAAGGGAAAATAGTAGAAAAGTTCAGAGGCAACTCCGACGGACATTTTTGGCATCGAAGTTTCTCAAAGTGGCCAGACGTTTTATCACTGACAACAATATGCAGGAGGGCATCGCGTTCAGTTAACACGAGTGGCGGGATCAAAGAAGAGGTCAATAGATCCTAGAGACCGATTTGATGTGGAGGCGAGGTCGAAAGGGACGCTACATCTAGCACCAACATTCTTCAATCATATACAATGTATTTTCCTGTGACTTTTCGCCACTCGACTTACTTGGCGCTAGCCACCAGCTTCGGTAGCTCTTTTTTACTGTGTGGTTGTGAGCCTAGCGACTCTAAGTAGGAAGTGAGATGTCTTCCTCAAGTGTTCCTGGCGCGAATGAGCTCTATAGCAAGTTCTGATGGAATTACGCTCCACACGTCGCTTGAAATTTTCTGTGTGGGAAGTTAAAAAAAGTTTCAAACGTAACTGTTTTTAGTTTAAGAATATGGTTCGCACAGAAGGCCAGAACTCAATAAGAAACTGAAGATGAAGCGGAAGGTTGTAGGTCGAGAAATTTTGCTGGATTTTTCAGTACGTTAAGGAATTACTAGTGGAAAGAACTTAGCAATATTTGAGATACCTTCAGATGAAACATTCCTCATCAGCTGCTAAAAAGTGACACGTCGTGCTCAACAAGGAAATAAATTTAGTGCCAAAAGTTTTCTCGGTGATGAAAATAATGGAGCAGAGGAGAAGGTAACTAACATCATGGTCTTCACAATTAGATCAGAAATTAACCTCATCACATAAAATACATATCTTTA
This sequence comes from Schistocerca cancellata, assembly GCF_023864275.1. Taxonomy (NCBI): domain Eukaryota; kingdom Metazoa; phylum Arthropoda; class Insecta; order Orthoptera; family Acrididae; genus Schistocerca; species Schistocerca cancellata. The sequence continues at coordinate 461,975,500 of NC_064629.1, forward strand.
GCGTTGGCATTATTAATTCTACGTACAAATTACACAACTTTACCACTAACATTCTGCTGTCTAGTTCACAATCACATAACAGAGAAACAAAAACCTGCAAACGTATAAGACATGTGCGAAACAGCCACTAGGTCTCTTAGCCTTATGGAAACAATAGATAATTTAAACTGAAAAAAAAAATGGTTCAAATGGCTCTGAGCACTATGGCACTTGACATCTGTGGTCATCAGTCTCCTAGAACTTAGAACTACTTAAACCTAACTAACCTAAGGGCATCACACGCATCCATGCCCGAGGCAGGATTCGAACCTGCGACCGTGTTTAAACTGTAAATCTATCATAATTGAGATAATTATTTTAAAAATGTAAATGTGCCGTCAACCGATGGTTGGTCGGAATACCGCAGTGCTTTATTAGGAGTGGTCCAACTGGACATTGTATGTCGTCACCTTTCTTCGACTCTGAATTTACTTACGTCTCAGTTATTGGGGGACCTACAGTTTAACGTAACCGCTGAAGCCTGGTTCAACTGCGCGTTTGTAATATCAACAACTGAGTGCCAGAGGTGAAAGACGCAATTAGTGACAGAAGAACACGTAGCCACGACCGAGGATTCGCCCCAAGACATACAGATTTGTAGTCTGACACTTACTCACTTAGTCATAGATCCATTAGGCTAAATAGTTCTTGTTCTTTGTTTTGAAGCGATTTAAGAATCTTAGTTCGGGAGAGAAAGTCCTTCAGGTAACTGGAATAAACTCTGGGAGTAATATAATTTCGTAACTTCATGAAAATGCTCCTATTGTACTTAATATCTGTCATTTATTTTACTGATAGTTTCATAATTACCCAAAACCCTAACTACTACAGTTTGTAAAACAACATCATAGCGTTCCGAAAAGTACTGTCTGAAAGGGAATGCAGTGGTTCACTGAATATCAGTACCGGTACTGAGAAAATTATTTTGTGTCGTTTATGTTTTTATAAGTTCGTTAGAGTAAGACAAATACTTTAAGTTCATTATTTTCGATCAGCATCATACCAGATAGTTGAGAAGTATTCATGTTGACTCACAGTCATGAGTTATGGAATAAGTACTAAGTACCTAGTCACCTGCATTATTATCTTGTAAATATCGACTAGTTGTGTCTTGTTTTCGTTAAGCAATAAATACGTATTTCAATAATTACGAAAACCTATTACTGAAAATTCATTTACTAGTATTCTACTAAGCATCATGGAAAACAGTTTTGTTGGTTTAAAAAAAACTGCTGAACCAATCCTAGTCTTCCGCTTTCTATCAGTTACTTCTACTGTGTTAAGTGTTTTGGCTTGTCTCACGAAGATAAAAAAAACTCTAATAACTAGCACTGGTACACAGCCAACATCGTCGAATGTTTGTACTGGATATCAGTGCATTACTTGGTCGAAAGAAGAATATTTGTGGGCGCTTTCCACAGCAGACATTTATACAGTGATGACTCAAGAACCGGCACAAAATCCCGATGCGATAGTATTTTGCGCCAACTTAGTTAGATGACTCAATCACATCTTCTCCGGTATACCAAATTCTGGGGATTAGTTGAATAAAGTTGTAGCCCAGATATTCTGTAAGTGCTGGTATTTAATTCCAAAGAGTACAACTTAATAATTAGTGGAGGAGAGTGATATATCATGGAACACTTTTCAAACTTTCACTTCTAGCCAGCTCTGTAATAGAGGGTTAGTAGACTTTCTCTTTTTACGTACTGCAATTTTATTCTGGAATTACTAGATCTACCCCAGAAAAGTATTATTTTTCTCCATATGTGAAAACATATGGAGGCACAAGAGGGTCATGTACCTAGGAACAAATATTCGATTGATATTGAATAGCGATCGGCCGATGAAATCTTGCCAGTACAGTATTTAGTTGTTGCCTCGTACATTATTACTCTACTGCAAACTATTAATCAGAAAGTGAAATCAAATCAATCAGATGTATTAAAGGCCCAGTTCCAAGTTACACACATTTTCAACCTGAAGCTAATGGAAACTAACACAAGTTTCCATTCTCAAGAAAGGTAAAACTGTTAAGACATTAACGAAACTTAGTTAATTTGTAAATATCGCCGCGCCGAGTTTCCGAGAAGTTTGAGGTGCCACGTCACGGATTCCGCGGCCCCTCCCGCCGGAGGTTCGATTCCTCCATCGGGTATGAGTGTGTGGGTTGTTCTTAGGAAAAATTAGTTTAAATTAGTTTAAGTAGTCTGTAAGTGCAGGGACCCATGACGTCAGCAGATTGGTCCCTTAAGAATTCACACACATATTTTTGGAAATATGGCATGTTCCATTGTGAAAGATCCTCCTCAGTGTGAAGGCACAAGGTGGTGCACGACCGATAAAGTATGGCTTAACTGTTCACAAATTATACAATTAATTTTAAAAATATATGGAATTTTACTTGCCATAAAATTCTTTAATTGAAAAATTAGCAATGTATTTCAAATAGCTTTAGTACATTGTGCAGTTCTCAAATATGCAGAACTTGAAAAGGGCGGAAACTGCGTATGGCCGTCTCTAGTTGGCATTTCTTCATGTGAGTCTAAAATCAGTCACTAGACTGAATTAAAGACCAGAAAGCATCATGTGTTCTTAGATACACTGTTCAGCAGGTACAACGCACTCCCGTACTTTTTCGAGCTACTTAGAAGCTAACAGAAATTCTCCATATCTACTCTGTGACAGAAACCTGAGATACCGCATCCAGTTCCAGTTTATATGGTCTCCATTATTAGGCATACTCATGACAGAAAAAAACACAGTTTTTACTCTCTGACTGCTTGTAATTTAAGGAGTCACGATTTAGCGCCATCGTCTATTACGCTGTACATTCGAAAATCAACCTCATGTCGAGGGGTAACGGGCCAGAGAAAGTGTCACCTATGGAATGCGCTGCCCGAGGATTAGCTGGAAATTGTTCCCGCCACACTGGCGTCATGGTTGGTTCTCCATTCACCAAGCACTTCACACGATCTCGTTGCCTTACACAAAGATGACTATTATAAACTGCTATTATTCCATTCAAAACTGCAAAAGAGCACATGCATTGCTCGTCGTTCTTCGTAACCTAATTTGTTACTGGAAAACAAATATCGACATCTAAGGTACAAAGCATTTTCGTAGAAATAAATTAGTCATAACTGTTTCACAACAAAACTACAGATGCCACACTTGTCGAAATTTTACCACTAACGCTTGAAAATAGAGGTATGAAGAGGAGTCATTAAACTTGCAGTAATATGAACGTGCTTTTTATCAGCATGACACTTATTTGTGTGTGATTATCTAAAACAGAATATGCACTTTGCCAAGCTGCCGTAAATCTGTCTGCGAATTTAACCGTGTTTCGCAGATATACCGGTACGAGATAACAGACGTATACTTATTTGCTCATCAGCTGCACGTAAGTGGCTGTTTTTCACACAAGATAATTCTACTTCGCAACTGAGTCATGATCACAGTTTCTAACAAGTGGCTAGGAGAAACTGCAAATGGGAGTAACTATTCTGTATTGCGAGACTTTCGCAGTCAAGCAGAAACTATTACTTCATAGGAATGCTAAGAGTATTTAACGACTTTCTATGTATGAGTGCCAGTTGAATCTTGTACATTGGCAGTAAACAATCGCAGGTGAGTTCGCCTCCGTAACTGAGTGGTCAACGCGGCTGACTGCTATGCGCAGGAACCGAGTTCGATTCCCGGCACTCCTAAAGGTGTTTCTTTGGTAGGAGAAGTTGAATGGGGTGCTCTCATTTCGTATTGCCAACTCAGGAACTACTTAACCAAGTAGTAGCGGCTCCAGGTTACGAAAATTTACAATGACTGGGAGGGCGGTTTACTCTCTCCACGCCCCTCCATACCGCATCCAATGGTTCCATTAGCGGAGAATGGCACGGCGGTCGATCGGTATCAACCTGTAATTGGACGTAGCGCACACGGGTCTAAACTAAGCGGTGTGCTGCTTCCATTGGCCACGAGGCGCGTGCATCTTACAAAGTTATACACATATGATGCAGTATTGAGTCAATCATCAGCATCAAGGATTAGACCTACTGACTTGTTCCGCCACAGAACTGTTCACCCCACTTTTACATGGTAACCAATATTTCGGTGTCCTCTGGGCCCATACTGCAAAGCAGTTTTAGTGATTACATTATCTTCTATAACTTGAACATGCTTCAGGTACTTGCTTCAGTATCGATAACTGACTCCATATTTAATTTCCGTCTCATATCAATATTCTTCTTATGATCTATGACCTTGTGATATACTGCGTGCGGAGACACCTCACAGGCTTATTAGACGGAAGCGAGAGTGAAGCAGAAAGGCTTAAAAAATATTATCTGGTAGACATTCAAAGAAAGATGTTTTACGTCTCACAAGAACTTCATTAGAACTCTTCAGTACCACTTTCCATCGCAGAAAAAATGAATATTCTTCAGTTCCTTTGGTAGCTCTCCCGTAAATTTAGGTTACAGGCTACGCTTCGTGTGTAGTAATAGAACGAAGGCTTTCACAACCAGTTGTGTTAGTTGCTGTTGAATCCTCCTGGTTCTATGGTCGTGGCGCATGATACTTTTTTCTTCCTTATCTTTCGCCCAGAGCTGCACTGGACAACTTCAGAGGTACTCCTCGTTCTTGGCGTGTGGTGGGTCTGACGTCGGAGGGAGACATAAATACCGTGAAAATTTCCACACGCCTGAAAAAGCTGTAATACTCTGAACCGTTGTGACGGCGAAAAAGTAGTATTCCCACCCTAAGATTTTTCCCATAATATTGCTTGCAGGGAGAGAACAAGAAATTTTCACATATGCTACTCTGTAGTTCCAAAGACGATTTAACTGCCTATTCTACGCGATGAATTGTTACAGATATCAGCCAGGAATGGAAAAATAAGAATTCGTGTTTATTTCCTATTTACCCTGTCCATTCACCTTAATGTGACCACATGTCAAAAGCAAAACCCTGAATATGCTACTCTGTAGTTCCAAAGACGATTGAACTGCCTATTCTACGCGATGAATTGTTACAGATATCAGCCAGGAATGGAAAAATAAGAATTCGTGTTTATTTCCTATTTACCCTGTCCATTCACCTTAATGTGACCACATGTCAAAAGCAAAAGCCTGAATAACCGTCTTTTGCAGTGCGGACCGCTGAGAGACGAACAGGAACCGAGTCAATGAAGTTCTAGGAGGTACCGACAATGATGGGGTGCCATGCCGATTACAGTTCGGTAGACAACTGCGCTAGGTTTCTCGGTTGGGGATACATGGCGCGAACGGCATGTTCACGGTAGTATACGATAGATTCTCGATTGGATTTAAATCCTGGGAGTTTAGTAGGCATGGGAGTACGGTAAATTCATACTGCTGCTCTTCGAACCACGCATGTACACTGCGAGCTGCGAAGAACGTTTCATTTTCTTTCTGGTAGATGCCATCGTACGGAGGAAAAACAAATTGCGTATAGGAGTGTACACGGTCCCCAGGGATAGATGCATACTTGAGTTGATCAGTTGTGTCTTAAAGAATGACGAAATGACCCGATGAATGTCATGAAAATATTGACCAGACCATAATGTTCCATCCTCCGGCCGGACCCTTTCGTCGACTCTTCTAGGGCATTTGCTTTCAACGTCTCATGCCGTACACGCATAAAACATGATTCATCTGAAAAAGCCACTGTCGCCACACAGTGGATGTCCAGTTGCAATACTGGAGTGTAAATTCCAGCATTCGCCGCTGATGGACAGCAGTCAGCAAGGGTGAAAGAACCAGGCGCCTGTTCTGGAGACCAATACGCAGCAACGTTTTCCTCCAACATGTCTGCGTCTCCTACAGGTCATGTAGAACAGGGTACTACGTATCATAAGCAGTGCTCCACAATACATACACCCCGCGGAACTTCACGGGGAATACTCGTCACAAGACTGTACAGGAATTCAAGAGACTCAAACACCCCGTTCAAACCCGCGTCCGGCCATATAGATTTAGGTTTTCAGTGATTTAACTAAATCGCTCCGGACAAATACCAGGATGGATCCTTTTAAAGGGCACGCCTATTTCCTTCCCCACCCTTGACACAATCCGAACTTGTGCTCCGTCTCTAATGAACTCGATGTCGACGGGACGGTAAATAAAATCTTCCTTCGTTCCTTCTTTCCTAGGGACGCTTACCCTATTATGGCAAGCAGAAAATACACAAACAGCGGAAATTTCGGCGAACCCCTGCATCTCAGCAAAGCTGACTAGTACTATCAGCTGAACACACACAGCCACTCCCATCGGCAACAACAGGAAAGCTAATTTAGACTTTTTTCTGAGTCATCAGTCTTCTGACTGGTTTGATGCGGCCCGCCACGAATTCCTCTCCTGCGCCAACCTCTTCATCTCAGCGTAGCACTTACAAACTACGTCCTCAATTATTTGCTGGATGTATTCCAGTCTCTGTCTTCCTCTACAGTTTTTGCCTTCTACAGATCCCTCTAGTACCGTGGAAGTCATTCAATGATGTCTTAACAGACGTCCTATCATCCTGTCCATTCTCCTTATCAGTGATTTTCGCATATTCCTTTCCTCTCCGATTCTCCGCAGAACCTCCTCACTCCTTACCTTATCAGTCCACCTAATTTTAAACTTTCGTCTGTAGCATCACATGTCAAATGCTTTGATTCTCTTTTGTTCCGGTTTTCCCACAGTCAGTGTTTCACTACCATACAATGCTGTGCTCCAAACGTACATCCTCAGAAATTTCTTCCTCAAATTAAGGCCTATGTTCGATACTAGTAGACTTGTCTTTGCGAGGAATGCTCTTTTTGCCTGTGCTAGTCTGCTTTTGAGGTCCTCCTTGCTCCGTCCGTCATTGGTTATTTTGCTGCCTTGGTAGCAGAATTTCATAACTGCATCTACTTTGTGACCATCAGTCCTGATGTTAAATTTCTCGCTGTTTTCATTTCTGCTACTTGTCATTACTTTCGCCTTTCTTCGATTTACTCTTAATCCATATTCTGTACTCATCAGGCTGTCCATTCGATTCAGCAGATTATGTAATTCTTCCTCACTTAGATACCAATGTCATCAACGAATCGTATCATTGATACCCTTGCCCCTTGAACTTTAATTCCGCTCCTGAACGTTCGTTTATATCCACCATTGGTTCTTCGATGTACAGATTGAACAGTGGAGCGAAAGAGTACATCCCTGTCCTTCACCCGTTTTAATCCGAGCACTTCGTTCTTGATCGTCCGCTCTTATTATTCCCTCTTTACTCCTGTACATATTGTATATTACCCGTCTCTCCCTATCACTTACCCCTATTTTTCTCAGAATTTCGAACATCTTGTGCCATTTTACATTGTCGAACACTTTTTCCATGTCTACAAATCCTATGAACGTGTCTTGATTCTTCTTTAATCTTGCTCCCATTATCAACCGCAACGTCAGAACTGCATCTCTGTTGCCTTTAACTTCCTAAAGCCAAACTGATCGTCACCTAACACATCCTCAATTTTCTTTTCCATTCTTCTGTATATTATTTTTGTCAGCAACTTGGATACATGTGCTGTTAAGCTGATTGTGCGATAATTCTCAAATTTGTCAGCTCTTGAAGTCTTCAGAACTGTGTGGATGATATTTTTCCGAAAGTCAGATGGTATGTCGCCAGCCTCATACGTTCTGCACACCAACGTGAACAGTCGTTTTGTTTCCACTTCCCCCAATGATTTTCAGAAATTCTGATGGAATGTTATCCATCCTTTCTGCCTTATTTGATCTCAAGTCTTCCAAAGCTCTCTTAAATTCTGTTTCTAATACTGCATCCCCTGTCTCTTCTAAATCGATTCGTGTTTCTTCTTCCACCACATCAAACAAATTTTCCCCCTCATAGAGGCCTTCAATGTACTCTTTTCACCTCTCCGCTCCCTCCTCTGCATTTAACAGACTCTTCTTCACCTCTCTGCTTTCTCCTCTGCATTTAACAGGGAAATTCCCGTTGCTCTCTTAATGTTACCGCCCTTGCTTTTAATTTCACCGAATGTTGTTTTGTCTTCCCTATATGCTGAGTCAGTCCTTCCGATAATCATTTCTTTTTCGATTTCTTCGCATTTTTCATGCAGCCATTTTGTCTTAGCTTCCGCGCACTTCCTATTTATTTCATTTCTCAGCAACTTGTATTTCTGTGTCCTGAATTTCCCTGAACATTTTTGTACTTCCTTCTTTCATCGATCAGCTGAACTATTTCTTTTTTTACCCATAGTTTCTTCGCAGTTACCTTCTTTGTACCTATGTTTTTCTTTCCAACTTCTGTGATCGCTCTTTTTAGCGATGTCCATTCCTCTTCAGCTGTACTGTCTACTGAGCTATCCCTTATTGCTGTATCTATAATCTTAAAGAACTTCAAGCGTATCTCGTCATTCCTTAGTACTTTCGTATCCCACTTCTTTGCATACTGATCCTTCCTGACTAATCACTTTAACTTCAGCCTACTCTTCATCACTACTACATTATGACCTGATTCTATATCTGCTCCTGGATGCACCTTGCAATCCAGTATCTGATTTCAGAATCTCTGTCTGACCATGATGTAATCGAAATGAAATCTTCCCGCATCACCCGGCCTTCTCCAGGTGTACCTCCTCCTCTTTTAATTCTTGAACAGGCGTGCTTCGTGATAGCGAGTTTATGTGATCGTCAGGATTTTGTTTTCACCAGGAAACTACAGCCACGGTCGCAGCCGCAGTCGTGGACGAACGTGTATGCTAAAGTGCACCAGTCCCGGCCATAGAGGGAATCCAGGGACGATTGGAGTGGTTGGAATTCGGATGTTATCAATTCGCCCAGTGCAAACACCCATCATTTTGAATCGTCTCTCACGCAACACACACGCGTCTGCCTCTCGCTCCCACCCAGCACACTGGTCACTTCAGTAGCACCTGCTGCTGTGGGCAGAATCAGACAGGTTGGTGCATTCTTTGTACTCGGCTCAGACTGAGCTAATTCTTACTTCTGGTTTCCGACTCCGCGTGACCGCCACTGCAATCAGCCGCGGTGCACTGCGAAACAAGCAGCTGCAGCTTGGAAGTATACAGTAGTTCTAAGAAATCCCACCCCGACATAGACCAACCAGTTTAAAAAATGCACTTTGCCCAATCCTAGGCAGCGATGTTGTTGACCATATACCTCTAATTTATCACGCGAAATGTACATTTCTCCCTTCTTTACTAATTATTTTCGAAGACAGAAGAATCGGACCATACACGCGTTTTCGCATCCCAAAAGTATCGTTGCTTTCTGTGAAAATCCTGTACGTGACTGTCGCATAGGCTATATTCCCTCTAAGTATTCACTCATCAGGTAGAAAAATATCTTTTCATATCTGTCATGTCCTGCATCACAGGACTAGAATTTTAAACTCGTTTTTGGCTCATGATGGATTGCTAAGATCAACCACTGTCACAGGACGTCTCCTCACATTCGGACTCCCTCTTAAGGTAACAGCACAGAGAAGCAGTAAATATAAGATTTATACTACGTATCACTTTATAAATACATCTGATTTTATTACGATGGTCGTCTCTCCCTATATAGGTGAAAGATTCAAATATAATTAAAAGATATCGCCGCGGCGAGAGAAAATTCCAAGTCATGAATCATATCCTTGGTGTCCTAGCCATCATCGCCACCTGCCAGGCAGCATGCCATTGATATCAGTTATACTGATCATGAGAGTCGCTTTGCATGGCAAGTAATTTTTATTTTTCAGTAGTCGGATTACACACACCAGGTAGTTGAAACGGGAATCCGTAGAGGGAATACGATGTTCTCTTCGAGGATCACTATTGAAAACCCACATTTGAAACTGACTACAGAAAGATTCTATTGCCAGCAATTTACTTTTCACGTAATGACAGCGCTATTAAAACCACGATCACATCGAATATGTTACCGTCACCTTGCATAAAAAGAGATCTTGGTTCTACATGCACACACAAGAGTCGCTGACAGCATTACACTTTCTGGTAGAAATGCTGTCTGCAGTTTGCAAGCAAGTCTCTCCATTCAACCACTTGCCTGAGTTCGATCTTATGGAGCTATCTTTTAATGATTACAGCCACAAGTAATGATATTAGTGCCACTGTCATGTCATGAAACGAGTCACCTTTTTCGAACCTCTCTGCTACAGTAAACCTCCAACATGGTTTTTTAGGCAGCCCCTATGCATCATTTAACTGTTCCTCAGTCTCTGCCAAGCCCTCCCTGCAGCCTTGTGCATGTGATCGTTCCAATTTAAGTTGGGACTGAGCAGAAGTCGGAGAGCACTATATCTACCACCTTCTGGATCCCCTGCAGAAACAGGCTGAGCTAATGCGACAGGACTATGTTTAGAACATTCGGTGGAAATAGGGAGATGTTGTCATAGCTGCACCAATGGTATACGATGTGTAAGGCCAGTGCTAAACGAAGCGTTCCCCTGTAACAGGCAGTAGTAGCAGAAAAGACAGTACAAGCACTGGAAAAAGGACGAGAATTTTGCTACTGCACTGCGGTATGTCTCCAAACTACTTACAGGTACTGCAGTCCGAAGGATGTCTGCATCCCTCAAGGTGAATTCTCGTCTGTCACCCAATTATTCTCTCTATGATCGTTATTTTGTACCATGCAACAGAGAATAAAAAGCTATGAACTATAAAAACTCCACTAACATCATCCGGTAGAGAACTCCATAAGGTTTTATGATGTGCCTGTCTTCCGATATATGTATCGAAGACAAATAGTGTCTGCCTGCTGGCATCGAGCAAGTGCGCTGGCCCCCATTAAATATACAGTTATGATCCACTCAATGATCGAAGTCGCCTGCACAGATCAGTGTAAATTGTCATCGCCTGTACTGTAGGAGAACCATATCCCACAGACTATCAGTCGCAAGAGAGAATCCCTGTTTTGTTGCTTGATACGTTGTTTTTTCTGCTGTAACATGGGCAAGCGGCGTGTGACATGGCTTTGTACACCGCCATACATTTTGTTTTGTCCACCACAACTTCGAGATCTGTGTCAGGTTCTAAACTGGTATTAACAAGTTCCGATCCATTGGCTCTGAATGAAAGCTGGACATCTCACAGTGTAAATTATGCTGCTGCTCCCACAAAACACACACATACACAGGATGATTTTAAGTAAAAGACAACCACAACACATGGAATCTGGAAGAGTTTTGCGGCATTGTGGAGCATTTACAAACAGCTGTCCGAAGGTGGCTGACGACCTTTACATTTAAATTCAACTTTCACATTGATAGGGTAACAGATGGCTTGGTGTTCCATTTCGTTTAATTCCTCATATTGCAGTAACGTACCCGATTACTGTTTCGATACTAGCCATGCCCAGAAGGTGTTGCTCCAACGTCAAGACTCTTTCTCCATCTCAAACAAACGATGTTAGTCATTCATTATATAGTAATCAATAGCGTACCAGTGGACGGATGGCACGGAAAAGACACCGTCGATGTACTATTATAAGCATCACAGTGGATAGTGTGACCAATTTAAGCAATTTTAAAAGTTTTTCCGTAATATCGACACCGACCAGTGACGCTGCAGCATGCTTCCCAATTTCTGTATCATTGCTAATCCGCCTCTCATCTGCTTTGTGAGTACCATGTACTATATTGCGAATGTAGATCGGTGATTGTGCAGTACCTCCACTCATTTTTAATTCTCGAACATATACACCAAAGTATACCAGACAGCGATCTACACGTTTGCTAGCATTTTGATCATAGTGCGTAACTGAAGATTACGATTGCCTATCTTTCCCTATACAGATGGGAGTGACAGAGCATTCTCGCATTCTTGCGATAATTGCCGATTTAATTTTCAGCTGTCTGGAAGTAGACCGCTACGTTCCACGTCTCATGAAGGAGCAGAGCAAGCCGAATCCGTAACTGCTGTTCCGCACTACTCTTACTCACTGCAAAAAAAAACAGACAAAACGCATCTGTAGAATATGTGGTCGAAGGAAACTGGATGCTTTCGAGTACAGTGCTATATTGTACCGTCCGACCAGAAAAATAGTGAATTTGCGCTAGGTGTTGGCGACTGTACCACATTTAAATGCAATTTTGGAATATGCAGCGAGAAATGATGTCATTATCGCATGGGTAGAAGTGACTTAAAATCGATAAAATTACGAAAAATGACGGAATATACGTATATACCGAAGGAAAACGCGCGGAAATGCGGGGATATTGAGGGAGTACTTGCATGTCTTCTGCTTGGTGCAGGACAATTCTTGTACAAGGGCCGAATATGCAACAGCAGTAGAAATACGATAAAACGTTAACGTGGAAGCACCGGGAACCAGGGAAACAGTCATTCTCCACCGACAGCGATAACACGGTCGGAATAGAATGCGTAATGTGGATGACCACCAAATGTACAGTTATAAATTTATATGTGTCGGATCATAAGCCCAGGTGTGACCACAAAGTTATCGGCAACCGCCTGTAAATTTTTATAAAGTGTCCTTAGCTTAAGAGCGTGGTATGACTGAAGTATACAGCTACAGAATGGATAGAGTGTTTGACCCTCTGCAGGAATATTTAGGTGTTCTAAGCCCTAACAAACAATATTTACAATGTGCTTCTCTGTTCCCTCCGCCAGTCACAACCTTGCGGCGTGAGCTGACAAACAGTGGCTGTATAGCAACGTTCTAATGTATGTATGTCTTTGATGTTTTCCTGGAAAAGAGAGCCATGTACCTCTAAATTCACATGGATCTGCGGTAAAGGACGATAGGAAGTAGATGGAGTGATCAGCTGAGAGGGAGACAGGGAGAGGTTGCTGCAGGTCATTTATCATGCAATTAACCATCCTTTTCCGTTGTTCTCTGGCGGTGCATCAGTTGTGTGGTATAACCTGCGATCGACTCGTATACAGTTGCGTGTTCTGTGTGCGACTTAGAGCACTATCTGCCTGCGATAGTTAACAGCAGATCTCTCAAAACCATAGTCATCAGAGGACTTCCAATTCATGTGTGATGAAACATGTCCATTGATGAGAAACCTGTTTCCGTACCGCCGGCCGCTGTGGAAGAGCGGTTCTAGACGCTTCAGTCCGGAACCGCGCGACTGCTACGGTCGCAGGTTCGAATCTTGCCTCGGGCATGGATGTGTGTGATGTCCTTAGGTTAGGTAGGTTTAAGTAGTTCTGAGTTCTAGGGAACTGATGACCTCAGATGTTAAGTACCATAGTGCTCAGAGCCATTTGAAGCATTTTGTTTCCGTACCCTCCTCTAGACGAACGAAGATGTACGTGGCTCAAATGGCTCTGAGGACTATGGGACTTAACTGCTGTGGTCATTAGTCCCCTAGAACTTAGAACTACTTAAACCTCACTAACCTAAGGGCATCACTCACATCCATGCCCGAGGGAGGATTCGAACCTGCGACTGTAGCGGTCGCGCGGTTCCAGACTGTGAATATGTATGTGGAATCGGCCATTTCTCTGTCACATTTTGGAGATAAATTGAGTCTTGATCCTCATATAGACACTAAACGACAGTTACTACACTTTTCATTTACGTCCTGTGCTAAATGTATGCAAGTGGATCAGCCGGGAAAGGGCAAGTCATGCACTTCTGAAAACCTATGTAGTATTTGTCTTACAAAGAATCGATGTTTTCTTCTGTGTGCAGGGTAGTAGTTTTATCACTTTGCAGTTTGTCATCATAGTTTCTCATAAAGAAGCTTCCTTAGAAAATGCATGTCATGTGCTGGGGATATATTTCTTACGCTGGAGTATTAACAGCGTGGCATTCCGCATGACTAATACGTCGGAAACTGCACTGCTGTAGTGTTATACCACGTTTTAAGTGCAGAACTGTGTAGCCTTAGGAGTGCATGTGTTTATGTTCTCTCTTATAAATAATTTCTTGGTACTGACTTCTGACACTACAAAAATACTTCTGAATTATTACTGCACTAGATTTGCATAAAATGCTTGGAACTACGTCCGTCTGGAGCTCCATCATGCATAAACCACACGTTCCTACTTCATAACAGCCTGTTATATCACCACAACACTTTCATATCTACTACACATCGATAAGAGATTCTAACCTCCTCGACATGCGCACATCTGGAGAGATTTTGTGCACTTGGATTGGTGCAGAACAGCAGTTACAGGCTCGGCTCGCTCTGCTCCTTCACGAGACGTGGAATGTAGCTTCTGGACAGCTGCATATTAAATAGGCCATTATTCTAAGAATGCAAGAATGCTCTGTGACTCCCATCCGTGTAAGGAAAAATAGACAGTCGTAATAGTAAATTACGCACTATGATCGAAGTGCTAGCAAATGTGTAGATCGCTGTCTGGTATACTTTGGTGTATATGTTCGAGAATTTACAATGAATGGACGTACTGCACAGTCATTTATGTAATTTTCAATCTAGTATGGTATTCGCAGAGTAGTGGAGGGGCGGTTTAGCGAAATTACAGAAATTGAGAAGCGTCCTGCAGCGTCACTGGTCGGTGTTGAAATTATGGAAAAAACTGGTAAAATTGCCAAATTGTTTGCGCTATCCACTGTGATCCTTATTACAGTACAACGACGGTGTCTTTTCCGTGCCATCCGTCCACTGGTATACTGTTGATTACTACATAATGAATGACTGACATCGCTTGTTTGAGATGTGAAAGATGAGTTTAAATGTGGAGGTCATCTTTCACCTTGGCGGTGTACAAAGCTGTGTCATACACTGCTTGCCCGTGTTACAGCAGAAAAAAAACAATGTATCAAACAACAAGACAGGAACTCTCCCTTGTGAGTGACAGTCTGTGGGATATGGTGTCTGTTTTCCGTATATGTATTGGAAGACAGGGAGATGGTAAAATCTTATCGAGTCCTCCAGCGGATGACATTAGCGGGGTTTTTATCGTTCATAGCTTTTCATTCTCTCTTAAAAAAAAAACTAAAAACTTAACTCCACCCAAACAGGCTATGAAGGCCCAATGGTTCCGACAGGCCGCCGTCTCGTCCTCAGCCCACAGGCATCACTGGATGAGGATATGGAAAGGCATGTGGTCAGCACACTAATCTCCCAGCCATATGTCAGTTTGCAAGATCGGTGATGCTACTTCTCAATCAAATAGCTCCTCAGTTTGCCTCACAAGGGCTGAGTGCATCCTGCTGGCCAACAGCGCATGGCAGACCAGATGGTCATTCATCCAACTGTTGGCCCAGCCCGACAGCACTTAACTTCAGTGATCTGACAGGGATTGGTGTTAACGTTGAGGAAGGACCGTTGGCTTTTATTCTCTGTTGCATAGTACAAAATAACGATCATAGAGAGAATGTTTGAGTGACAGACGAGAATGCACCTTGTGGCATGCAGACCTCGTTTAGACTGCAGTACCTGTATGTAGTTAGGAGACAAACAGCGGTACGGTAGCAACATCCTCGTCCTTTTTTTTCCAGTTCCTGTACTGACTTTTCTGATACTACCTCGTGTTCCAGAAGAAAGCTTCATTTGGCATTGGCCTTACACATTGTAAACTGTTGACGGAGCTATGACAAGATCTCCCCATTAACTCAGCTCAACATGTTTCTACAAGGGATGGAGAAGATGGCAGACATAGCGCTCTCCGACTTCTACTCAGTTCTGACTTTAATTGGAACGATCACATGGACAAAGGTGCAGCGAGGGCGGGGTAGAGACTGAGGAACAGTAACAAGATGCATAGGAGCTGCCTAAAAAACCTTGTTGGAGTTTTACTGTAGCAGACAGGACCGATAAAGGTGATTCGTTTCGAGATATGAGAGTGGCATGAATATGCTTCACTAGTGGCTGTAATCATTAAAAGCCATCTCCATAGGATCCAAAGCAGGTATGTGGTTGAATGGAGAGACTTGACTCCAAATCGCAGACAGAGTCTCTACCAGAAAGTGTCACGCTACCAGCGACTCTAGTGTGTGCCTGTAGAACTAAGACTGCTTTTTATGCAGAGTGACGGTAACATATTCATTGTGATGGTGATTTTAATAGCGAGGTCCTTGTGCGAAACGTAAGTTGCTGGTGGTAGACCCCTTCTGTGGTCAGTTTGAAATGTCAGTTATCAATAGTCCTCCTCGAAAAGAACATCGTCTTCCCTCCAAGGATTCCCATTTAACTACCTGGTGAGTGTAGTCCAACTACTGAAAAAGAAAAATTACTTGCCATGCAAAGTGACTCTCATGATCGATATAACTGATATCAGTGGCGTGCTGCCTGGCAGGTGGTGATGATGGCTAGGGCGCCACGGATGTGATTCATGACTTGGAATTTTTTTCATTGTGGTGATATCTTCTAACAATGTTTGAATCTCTGACCTACACAGGGAGAGATGACCATCGTAATAAAATCAGATGTATTACCGAATTTGTAAAGTGATACATGGTATAAACCTTAAGAGGGAGTGAAAGGCGAGGAGGCGACCTTGTGACAGTGGTAGAATTTAGGACTACACAGGGAGAGATGACCATCGTAATAAAATCAGATGTATTACCGAATTTGTAAAGTGATACATGGTATAAATCTTAAGAGGGAGTGAAATGCGAGGAGGCGACCTTGTGACAGTGGTAGAATTTAGGACTCCACCATGAGCCAAAATGAGGGAATATAGCGTATGCCATAGTCCTGTACACGATTTTCACAACAAGTAACAATACTTTAGAGAGGAGAAAACGCATGTTTGGACCGATTCCTCCTATCTTCGAAAAAACGCGTATAAAAGAGAAAAATATACATTTCGCGTGATAAATTGGAGGTGTATGTTCAACAGCACAGCTGCCATGGATAGTGGAAAGTACATTTTTGAAACTGGTGGGTCTATATCGGGCTGAAATTGTTTAGAACTACTGTATACACCCAAATTGTAGCTGCCTGTTTCGCAGTGCACCGCGACTGGCTGCAGTGGTGGTCACGAGGAGTCCGAAACCAGAAGTAATGAATTAGCTCAGCCGCTACCCGGTGCAAGGAATGTGCCTACCTGTCTGATCTTGCCCACAGCAGCAGGGGCTGGCGAAGTATCCAGTGTGCTGCGTGAGCCCGACGGAGGTGGATGCGTGTGTGTTGCGTGAGAGAATTGCACTGGTCGCATTGATAACATCCATTGACGCTGGCGGTGTACGAGTGGACGTCTGGAAGGTGAGTGCTTCAGCGATCTCCAACATCTACCCATGGCAGCTACTCTTCGGAGTGGGTTGTGGTTCAAGTGTACAACGCTTAGCGCTTCTCAAAACATCGCAGTGGGCTCCGTCTTGCAGTCGTGTTTGCTGTTGCCTCTGTCCTATCACCCAGTAGAACTTTCCTCTCTCCTTCAGAATGTAGCGGAGATAATCAATTTATAAAGTCTATTGTTCTCTTAAAAACCCAGTCGTGACGTCAGATTCCCTACTGATCAGTTTATTGTTTTGCATAGTTGTAATGTGTGCATGCTTGCTTTCACTACGGGTGGGCATGGCTGGCGCAGGTGTTGGTCTCTCTCTCCCATCCGGCGTGGACAGGGCTACCCTGCAGGCGGCGGAAGGCGCGCTTCTTGATCACTAGTTCGTGTGATCGTCACGATTTTTTTGTTTACCAGATATGTTGTGGAGAAGGATGTTTACGCTCTCAAACGCCGGTGAATACAAGATCTCGGATATATTTAGTGCTATGATCTATTTGTGACAGAAATTTCATTACTTGATTCGCATAATTTTTGCGTGTGATACTCAAATGTTGAAAATATGTTTTATTATGAGGAAGGATCATCATAAGGAAGAAATGAGTGTTTTAAATGGTATATTTGACTCCTCTAAATCGTTAAACAAATAATTTGACAGGAGCTCTATTTTTGAAATCGAAATGTCACTTTCCCTTTGTCTCCAGCATTAGCCAACAAGAATACAGTATTCTGAGGAAAGATGAAAACCTCCATCTTCGTTCTTGGAGACGTTCGTTCAGACTGACAAGCAGTGAGTGGCCTCTTGAGAGAGACAGAGATAGGAAGCGAGTCTGGAATTTGCTGATCAACAGAATGCCGCCATTTGATGCTTTGTTAGGAAACCGCAAGATCAAAGGAGGCTGCTGTCCTGTCCGTGGTCACTGGTATTTAGTATCGTCATCTGTAATTAGATTGTGGCACCATACACAATCATTAACCTGGCTCCAGGGAGGTAGGGTGCCCTTCCCTATTCCTCCACTGGGGTAATTCCTGTCTGGCGCGTCCACGTCGCGGGGGTGGGCATCCTACACTTCAGTAGGCCGGAGTGCTAGGATGGCTGAGTTCAGGCAGGGACCCAATCCCGTGGGGTATAACACGGAACCCATGCCCAGGGTTACGGGTGAAGACCTTAATGGCAGCGACGGCGGTGAAAGAAGACTTCGGAACGGCGTAGCTGGCAGATGAGGCAACCCTCCTTTCTGGGGATTAAATGAGAAGGGAACCACTGCCTTGTGGTGGAGGAGAAACTCCAAAGGCTAAGGGAGACAACCCCAACAGAAAATCCTTCCTTGCGTTAGGCCTAGCAAGCCAGTAGGAAAGTCTTCATATATTGCTTTCAAAACACAGACGAGCCTCGGAACGAACCACTCAGGATTTGACCCCACTGCTTCTTCAAGTACTGGTGCAAATGATGGGAGACCTGATGATATTCATCAGTACAAGAAGATGAAACCAACTGGACTAAAAAATAACCTAAATATTGGCACCCTTAATATATTAACCCTCAATGGAAAAATGGAAGAAATGACAGATGTACTGACAGAGAGGAAGTTAGATATATTGGGATTAAGCGAAACAAAGTGGAAGGGAAAAGGTGAGAAGAATTTGAGAGGAGGAGGAAAACTGTACTGGAGTGGGAATAACAAGTCTGGAAGAAATGGTGTGGCAGTGATGGTGAATAAGAATGTACAAAGCTGTATTGAAAATGTGAGATATATATCAGACAGGATCATAATCTTAAACCTGAGATTCCAAAAAGAAAAACTAAAAGTAATCCA
Source organism: Schistocerca cancellata (assembly GCF_023864275.1). Lineage (NCBI taxonomy): Eukaryota > Metazoa > Arthropoda > Insecta > Orthoptera > Acrididae > Schistocerca > Schistocerca cancellata. The sequence goes on from NC_064629.1 coordinate 461,994,559, forward strand.
GATTTATGCACCTCAAGTGGGATGTAGCGAAGAAGGGAAGATGGACTTTGAAAATGTGTTAGAAAACCATATAGAGAGTGCTAATATAGTGATGGGAGATTTTAACGCACAGGTAGGCAAAGACAGAAAGGGATTTGAGCAAGTATTGGGATGTTTTGGATATGGAGGTAGAAATGAAGAAGGGGAAAGACTCCTGGATTTGTGCCAGAGGAATGGAATGAAAATAGCAAACAGCTGGTTTATGAAGAGAGAAAGTCATGTTATCACCAGATACAGTTGGGATGGAAGAACGAAGAGTGTAATTGATTATATTCTAGTAGATAGGGAATGGGGAGAGAAAGTAACAAATGTGAAGGTAATTCCAAGTGTGAGTGCAGATGGAGACCATAGATTACTGGTGGGACAATGGAAAATGAATCAGTGTGTGAAAAATAGAAAACAGAAGAAAGTGATGAGGATACGGGATTGGAAATTGAAGGAGAGTGAATGTGCTGAGAAGTACAGAGAATTAATAACACAAAAATTTCCAAAAGAAGTTTTCTGCGATGTAGAAAAAGAATGGAGTTTATTCAAAGACACTTTAGTCGAAGCAGCACAAAAAGTATGTGGCAGAACATCTGGAAAGGAAAAAATAAGACAGACAAGTTGGTGGGATGATACCACAATCCAAGCAGTTACAATAAAAAATGGAGCATGGAGAAAATGGCGGAAAACTAAAAATGACGAAGACCATAAAAGATATATAGAGGAAAAGAAGAAGTGCAAAGAAATAGTGGAAACAGCAAAGAAAAAGGCATGGGAAGAGTTTACAAAAAAACTTGAAGAAGATGTGAAGAGCAATAAGAAAATGTTCTATAAAATGATGAAAAATAAAAGGAAGGCTTCTGAAGTACCAGTAAAGATGGAAACAGAGGACGGTACCATTATTGAAGATCCAGGGAATATAAAAGATCTCTGGAAAGAACATTTTAAGAAGCTGTTAAACGCTGAGGAGCAGGTACATGAGGAAACAACAAATAATGGAGAAATTGAGAGAAGTTGGCAAGCAGAATTAGGACAAATTACACAGGAAGAAATGGAAAAAGCTGTGAAGAAGATGAATGGGGGGAAAGCCCCAGGACCTGATGAAGTATCAGTGGACATGATAAGAGCAGCAGGTCCAGTGGGAATGCAGTGGCTGTATAGAGTACTATCAAGCGTGTGGAGAAATACAGTAGTAAAATACCTGGCGACTGGAGAACAGGTGACATTGTTCCCATCTTCAAGAAAGGCAATAAAAGACTATGTAAAAACTACATATGAATAACCCTCATGAGTCATACAGCCAAGATTTTTGAAAGAATTTTACTAAATCGAATAAGTGGAAAGATAGAAAAGGAGCTGAGTGAAGAACAGCATGGGTTTAGGAAAGGAAGGAGCACAATCGACCTGATATTTTCTATCCGTCAACTGATGGAAAAAAGTTGGGAGTATAACAAAAGGGTGATAATGGTTTTTATAGACATAGAAAAGGCATATGACTCAGTTGACAGGGAAAGACTCTGGGAAGAACTGAAGAAGATAGATATAGATGATGGATACATTAATGTTATAAAGACAATGTACAGAGGCCACAATTGTAGAATTAGAACACCATTGGGGAACTCTGAATACTTCGAAATAAGACAAGGACTTAAGCAAGGAAGTATTCTATCTCCTGCGCTTTTTAATGTTGTGATGAAGGGAATGAATAGGGCAATTAAAGATGTAGTAAAAGAAAAAGACAAAAAGATGATTTTTGCAGATGATATGGTAATATGGGGTGATAAAGAGGTAGATGTACAGTTACAGCTTGATGCGTGGAAGGAAATAATGAAAAGGTATGGATTAAAAATAAATAAAGATAAGAGTGAAGTAATGGTATTTGGAAGAGAGAAAGGAATCAATGGAAATATTACCTTGAATGGAGAACCCCTCAAAGTGGTAGAAAGTTTCACTTATTTAGGGAGTGAAATATCTAGGGATGGAAGAATAACTAACGAAATTAATAGGAGGTTACAGAAGGGAGGCAATTTCTACCAAACAATAAAACATCTGATTTGGAATAATGAAGTTTCAGAAAGAGCAAAACTCCTGATGTATAAGAATTATTACTTCCCTATTGTCACCTATGGTGGAGAAACATGGACAATGAAAGAAAGGGACTGGAGCAGACTGCAAGCAGGGGAAATGAAATTTCTCAGAGCAGTTAAGGGAAAAACAAGAATGGACAGAGTAAGGAATGTAGAGATTAGAAAGGACCTCAAACAAGAAAGTATGATAGAAGAAATTGAAAGAAAGAGATTAAGATGGTATGGGCATGTTAAGAGGATGCATGGGCAGAGACTCCCCAAAATTATGGAAGAACTAAAGATGGATGGGAAAAGACCTAGAGGGCGCCCAAGAACACGGTGGAAAATGGGAGTGAGAATATCTGTTGAAAGGAGAGGTGTGACCTGGCAGCAAGTGGAGGAAGAAAAGTGGTGGGAGTACCGAGCCAAATGGAGAGGACTCGTCAGCACCCAGACCCGGCAGTAGCTGGAGCGGGATTCGTATATAGATAGATAGATAGATCTGTAATTAGGACCTTGGGCTGTTTTGACCTTCGTGACGGCGCCCTGACGATTGACACACACGCGGGACACGTCCAATGGTAGCTACTATACCACACTTCATTCCATTCCGTGGTGATTACAGTTATTATGTCATGGGAGGCAAGGGTGGGGAATGCAGTCATGATGTCTACCCAGGTGGGAGGACCCTGTCTCCACAAACTGATTAAATAAAGGATGTGTATCAATATATTATTGATTTTGATTTGAATTTCGTGTCGTGATATCCTTCCTCTCAAGCACAGGGTGAGTCTTTTTCTACCATTTTTTCTGGGCAGGGAGGGGACGGAGGGGGCGAGGGGTAAGTGACTGAGACGTCATCTGGTGGTGACATTATGTGCTAGCTCATTCGATCGCTGTATGTCAAGGTGAGTGCACACATGAAAATGTTCCAATAAGACGACAGCTCCAATCTGCAGCAGTGTAATATGTAATTAGGAAATCTAGTTGCTGGATGTGAGCTTTTCTTACCAAATAAAAACGAGATCCAGCCCCTGAAAACTGAATTTTGTAAATAAACAATACAACCTATGCTAAATAATGTAATTTTGCTGTCATGAGACCCTTCCTCTCCAGCACAGATGGTAGCTTAGCGCCCATATCGAAAACCATTCTCTGTCAGCAATTTGCCTCAGAGGGAGTTCTCGCATGCATCAGTATTCTGCAGGGTTTACCGGGTAAACACTTTTCGGCGTGTGCAGTCCCAGCAGTGAGGTGCAACAAGAGGAGAAAGAGTGAGAGAGTACGTGTTTCGACAGGAATTTCTCAGGTATCAAGTATCAAGCGGTTGCCGCCAATTGACTCTTTTGTCCTGGGATTAGTGTGACATCCGGTCTGTCGGTCGCAGGGTATGAGCAGACTCCTATGGATACCTTCACGCCGCATAGCCACTGACAGACACATGACTTCATGGGGCCCCCAGTGCACCACAACTCCAGGCAGCCTGCATGGGTGGCGTGGGCTGGTACTGGGTACTGCACGGTGGACAGTGGGTGCTTCGCAATCGAAAGATTTTTAACAGTGTAATTACGTGTGATGGGTATTTCATGATGGTATTCCTTGTGTAATTGGAATGAAAAACCATCGCATTTGTTTAAATATTCCATTTATCACTTTCTGTCCCATAAACTGTTTAAATAAACGATATTCCATTCATTGTCTAAATTGTTTAAAGAATATTCCATATGCTACAATCGATTTACCTCCAAATTGCCGATCAACTGAATCTTTTTCCCTCCAATTAATGGGGGTGGAGAGCTGGAGGCGGTTCCCAGAGGATGGATTTAATTAATTGATTGATTTAATTAATTAGACCATCAAATTTATATCAAAAGAGTGCATGTATTGGCGAGGCGAGTTTTCAGAAGGATGCTGGAGGAGGAGGGGGAGGGGGAAACTAGGGGATCAATAGGTTAAGAGTGCTGTCAGTCAAAAGGACAGATTATCCCCAGGGCATCATAATCCTCTTAGCAGAACAATAGGTTAAGGACCTCTCAATCAAATGAGCAACAGGTTTGCCCCCGAAAGTATAGTTGCCCCTGAATGTAGGCAACCTTCAATGTGGGGCGATTCCCCCCCCCCCCCCCCGCCCCTTTGTCGCCCTACTACCATCCAGATTGTAGCAGAGGTATTTCTCTCCTGGCACTTGCCTTGGTACATTTTTCCCTCTGCACTTAAACCTGCTACTGTTCAATTGCTTTTATCTACTTCCTATCAACTCAACTAGCCCGTGTTAGTGGGTAATCCTACCCAGATGCATGGACAACATCACAGGCCTGCATCTTGTGAAGACCTCGATTGAAACTAACAAACACAGAGGTGACAGTTTAACTTTTGTGATGGTCATCATGCCTGTTGGGCAGCTGTTGCACGTCGATTCGCACTTACACATCTCCACAGCCTTCGTTCAGCCCTGTCACCTACGTCCCGTTGTGCACTACAGTTGCCTCATCTCCAGTTTTTGGACAGCGCCATTTTGCCATGCATGCTATACTTTAACCACAGTGACATGTGGGCAGTTTACAAACTTTGCCGTTTCAGAGACCCAGGTTCACTTGTCCTGAAAGCCAATTATCATGCTCTTTGGCCTTTTGAAAGTCAGATAAATCTCGTTTCGTTTTAGCATTACGACAACGACTGCAATATTTTCCGTGTTCTCCCCCCGCCCCCCCCCCCTCCCACCAAACTAACACTCTTTTCATATCCTCCACTGATAGTGCTGCCACCGGCCGTCGAGTGGTTACTGCACATTGACGTCGAACATAGGCGGTGGCCACATTATTGTGACTGAACCGTATAATGCCTTATTTTTCACTTACATATTCAGTATATTAAATTTCTCAGAGTTAAATCTAATTGAGGTGACATTTACTCTCCGAAAACGCTGTCAAGATTACTGACGTTCTGAAGGTCAGATTTCTGGAACTTGCGATTGATAGGAAGTTCTCACTGAAAAAGAAAATATTCATCAACGGTTTTGTCTGTCGTCAGCACCTTTGACACTTTTCAGGTATTCAGCTACATCTACTTTGAGTTCTCGATGGCATACTTTGCAGTTTTGTGAGGCAACAAATATCAGGCATACAGAAAACGTTTAGTTCGCAAATGAGCCGTCACGACCCCATTTGATGTTAATTCACGAACCTTATAGAACTCTTCATTAAATAAATTGGAGCAAGTTGTAGTAGCGTCTCAGTAATTCTCCTCATTCATGTGATTTGTTGTAGAAAGCAAGAACAGAGAAAAGAAAAATAAGTCGTACTCTGAAACATACATCTCAACGCGCTGTCTGTTATTGACCACATATGTTCAAAGCCCAGCTGAAGACGTTGCACTTGCTAAATTCCTTCTGTGGCGTACAGTAATTTTAATTTACTGAACTTACAGTTTATTAAAATGGTTGAGAAATTTCTTGTAATGAGAACTAAGGACTTACTCAGTATATGGAGATTCAACAAATATCTGACCATCAGTCTTGATTTAATATTAAATGAATAAAAATAGTTCAGTATTTCCCCTGATCTAAAATTCACATAATCCTTACAGTTTCCGAATGCTTCCCACATTGTCCGTTCCATTCTACTCCTCCATTTTTCCTCTATTTATTTATGTTGCTGTGATTGTCTATGTATTCCATATATTCTGTTTTTTCGATTGTCAATTATTCACTCTGTTTTTGTATCACATTTCATATGTAATAATTCCTCAAACTGTTCTTCATTACTCTTGTCACGTAGTAATGTTATTTTATTAAGAGATAATTTAATTTAAATATGGCATTGGCACTGTTTTTTTTTACGTTTAGAGTTAATATTTTTCTAGATTGTTCCATTTATATTTATTTCCTGTTTAACTTTAATTTATATTTATATTTATTTCCTGTTTAACTTTAAAATAACATTACTACGTGACAAGAGTACTGAAGAACAGTTTGAGGAGGTATTACATGTGAAATGTGATACAAAAACAGAGTAAATAATTGACAACTGAAAGAAAGAACTACTACAGTATCGTACAGAAAGTAAGTGAAAGACATACGCAATGAGACGAACGGAAATAACACTTTTATTCAAAGACAATTATCACACTGACGTCAACGCGATTTATGGCACTCTTCTGGACATTACGAAAAGCAGGGCATCGTTGTTAATAGCACGTGCGATCACCACGAACGGCAGTGCATTCTCCGCAATGTGTTCCCACAGGGGTGGTAACATGTTCTTGTGGCAGGGTCTTCACTCCTCCACCATTGCGGTTGGCAACTGCTGGATGTTCGTTTATGCATGTGGACGTACTGCAACATGTCTCCCCAATGCATCCCACACGTGATCGATGAGATTTAAGTCGGTGGGAACGGGCAGGGCAGTCTATTCGTCGAATATCCTTTCGTTCCAAGAGCTGCTCCACCTGCTTATTTCGATGCGATGGCGGATTCTCATCAACAGAAATGAAGTCAGGTCCGAATGCGCCCCTGAATAGACGCACAATAGTCACAATGACGTTGACCTGTGAGTTTACGGTGTTCAAACATTTGGAGGTCAGTACGCCTATGCAACATTATGCTTGGCACACTGTAACACTTGGACCACCAAAAAGATCATGCTCGACAATTTTCTTGTGTGTTTTACGTGTTCTTACGTCTCGCCATTTGAGGATACTTCTAGCGTTGTCGAACATGATCGTTTTCGTGATCCAGGGGATATGGTGTGGGGAGGCATAATGTTGCATGGGCGTACAGATATCCAAATCTTTGAACACGCTACACTGATCGATCAACATTGTAATAAAACTGTACTCCTTCCTCATGTACGTCTTTTGAAGGGTGCATTCCAAACCGGCTTCATTTTTTATGGATAACAACGCGCGACCACATCACTGCGCAGGTGGAAAATCTCTTGGAGCGAGAGGATATTCTTCGAATGAACCGGCCTGCCCGTTCCCCCGACTTAAATCCCGAGCACGTGTACGATGCGTTGGGAAGACATATTGCAGAGCGTCCATATGCACGAAAAAGCATGCAGTAGTTGCCAACTGTGCTGATGGAGGAACGGTACGCTCAGTCACTAGAACTAGAATTCCTTACCAACATTGTGGCTAGAACGAGAGCACGTACCAGAGCATGCAGTGCCGTTCGTGGTGATCACACGCCCTACTAAAATTCATGTCCCGCTTTTCGTAATGTCCAGGCGACCATAATAAATTACAGCTTTTACAACCGCCACCCTCCCCTCTCACCCCCCCCCCACCCAAAAATCGGCTCTATCCCCTCCTCTCTGTCTCACTCATACTCACACACACGGTATAAACATCATGACCAGAAGTTAGTAACGAACATATACTTCATTAGGTTGGCAACAAATAGGTAAACATACCAAAGACGATGAAACACGTAATGGAGTCGCAATATTTACGCTGTGAAAAGAAGTGTTCGACGAAATAGTTGTATAGAGTGACAGAAGAACAATAGTCCACCACAAAAAAGAGTGAGAAACATGGTTAACAGTGTGTGGATGGCGAAAACACAAAGATGTGAATATAGAACAGTGATAAAAGTGGTAGTGTTACCTCCAAACCAGATGTGAGGAAACGCAGATCAGCAAATCGTAAGTAATTACATTTTTACAAAAAATCGCGAAGTGAACTGTTTGATAATCTATAACTAACAAAACTGTATCATTATAGATCACACTGATGATGCCTTGGAACAGGAGAAGGCGAAACGCGTATGGGATGAATAAAATAACTAGCAGCAGGAAAAGGCAGTTTGATTTGCAAAACAAGTATTCTTTCTTAATTTAAAGTAGACCTCATTTGCGTGGTACATAACAAACATTGTGTCACACATTGTTAGAGGCGATTCATTTAGATGTACTAAAAGTATCACAGGCATTATTATTTGAGTTTGGTCTAATAATTTGTTTTCTGAGGTTTTTGTATATTTCAGAATATATTTCAACTTCGGTAAAACGCCATGGACTTTTCCCCAGAAAACATTTTTTTAGTGCAGAGACCGACAAAAAAACCTGTTCAACAACTTTTTGTATTGCCTTGTCTACAATGTATTTCTAGTAATAAGGAATGGCATTACCAACGATTATGTACACTGGATTACAAAACTTAAGGACGTAAGTATCTTGCGCATGTTATTTCACTGCCAAGTAACATAGCTCAATGAAACATGGACCATACACAGAAATAACAGCTACAGCGTAGTACAGAAGATAACTGAAAGAAAGATGCAATGAGACAAAAAGAAAGTATTTTCACAGCGTAAATATTGCGACTCCATTACGTGTTTCATCGTCTTTGGTATGTTTACCTATTTGTTGCCAACCTAATGAAGTATATGTTCGTTACTAACTTCTGGTCATGATGTTTATACCGTGTGTGTGAGTATGAGTGAGACAGAGAGGAGGGGATAGAGCCGATTTTTGGGTGGGGGGGGGGTGAGAGGGGAGGGTGGCGGTTGTAAAAGCTGTTAGCGAGTGGCTGAAAACTTTGGTCACAGCTGTTTTGACTTTTCGTTTCATTGTTCAGGGGAGGGGTCACGGGTGAGTGAGTGTAAAGATGTTGGGTTCTATTATTATTATTACATTGGGCATTATTATTATATTTATCCTTTTTGCTAACATTATTCTATTATTTTATCTATTAGTGTAAATAATGAATTGCTTGGCATGTGTACATGGTCATTCAACAGGATGTTTTCCTCTGCTTTGGTTTTATGTATGTGGTAATTTTCTTGCATGGTCAGAATGTGCTTTTTATTGTTGATTCTAATTATTCTCATGTCATCTTCTCTAGTGGTTGGTTTGTGGTTATTTTCTCTTAGGTGTTCTGCAAATGTGGAGTGGTTTGTCCCATATTTCCATGCTTTCATGTGTTCCTTGTATCTGACATCAAACGTGCTCCCTGTTTGCCCTATGTATGTGCCTTCACAAATGTCACACTGTAACTGGTATATACCCGCTTTCTGGTATATGTCTCTGTTTTTGGTCAGTTTTGGGGTGTATTTTTATATAGAATTGTCTGTTGTGTAAGCTATGTTTATTCCCTGTCTTTTTAAAATGTTGGTGATTTTATGGGTGAGTTTGTGTTTGTATGTCATCGTGTACCATCTTGTGTTTTCTTTCATCTTTTTCTGATTACCCTGTGTAGTTGTTATGGGACCGCGTGTTTGTGTTTGGTTCTGTTGTGTTGTTATCTGCGGTTTGGAGCTTTCTGCTTTTATTTTACTTTTAATTTGTTGTTTAGCTTTGTGACTGTGTTATCATTGTAACCATTATTTTATGCTATCTGCATTATTATGTCCAGTTCTTTTTCGTAGCTTTCTTTGGTGAGTGGTACTGTGTTGAGTCTATGGAGCATGTGTCGAAGTGCTGCTTGCTTTTGTGCATGTGGGTGGTTCGAGGATTGGGGAATGATAATGTCTGTTGCTGTGGGTTTACGGTAAATTTCAAACATATGCTTATTGTTTTTCCTTTTTGATTGTTATATCCAGAAAGTTAATTTGGTTGTCCTGTTCTCTTTCAATTGTGAATTTTATATTTTTATGTATCTTGTTGATGTCACTATGAAGTTAGATACATAAAAGTATCATTATACATCCCACTGATGATGCCTTAGAACAGGAGAAGGCGAAACGCGTATGGGATAAATAAAATAACTAGCAGCAGGAAAAGGCAGTTTGATTTGCAAAACAAGTGTTTATATGCTTGCTGCGGAGGATGGCCACACAAACAAACTTTTTAAGAAAGAATATTTGAAACTCCTTGTATTGCACCTCTAATGCTGAATAATCTGCATAGTTCTTCTTGGTTTTGTTTTATTTATTTCACATCTGCACTATTTGCCTAACAGGTTGATCTGGATTCCTTAAAGAACATTTCAGTGGATTACTTTGTCGTCGCGGTGTGAATGTCATCTGCAGCGGCCCCCCTGAATCTGACCAAGCTACAGCAGCACCAGCCACATGCAATGTCTTCGATGTAGCCGAGGAAAGCTGACCGCGAAACAACTGGGGCCATCATGCTTCCTATAAATGGGATGAGCTTCCCTGACCAAGGAGACCGTCGTTGGAACCCTCCCTCTAGGGTGACTCAGACTCTAAGAATTGAGAGCCAAGAGCGACTGTAGCCAGGCCAACGCCACAACGAGATCCTATTGAGTGGTGTCTTGTCACGTTACCTACTGTTTGGTGTATATACTCTAGTACGCTACTACACTTGTATTTAACATGTTGGTTGATGGCATGATGCTTGTTAATAGTGACTTGTCATTCACCTGATTCATGAGATCACATTATACCTGAGGATGTTCCATTTCTGGCCGAAAATGGTTTTTTGTTAAAATGACAGTACAGCTATGTACAAGGGATCATTTTCCAAAAAATTTGTAAAAGCTATAAATCATCGCCTCCTCAGAATGATATGATTTACACTTTGGGCTGTGTGTTAAACCAAAAGGTGGATGCATGGGAAACATCCGGTGAACCGTGCGCCCTGGAAGCGTGATCGACCGACCACAACTATACCACTTCAGAAGCATAAATGCTAAGCGTAATATACACCATAATGTTTCTCCGTTGCTACTTTAGCGGGGGCAGTTTCAAAGTAGTTACGGATCACGTGGCACTTAAAGGCCAACAATGCCTGAAAGATTTCAGTAGCCATCTAATTACACTGAAGAGCCTAATATCATGCAGAGACCGCGCGAGCACGCGGAAGTGCCGAAACACGATGTTGAATGGACTCGACTAACGTCTAAATCAGTACTGGAGGGAACTGACACAATGAATCCTGCAGGGCTATCTATAAATCCCTAAAGTACGGGGGGTTGGAGTGGAGATCTCTTCTGAACAGCACGTTACAAAGTATCCCAGACATGCTCAATAAAGTTCATGTCTGGGGAGTTTAGTGGCCAGTGGAAGTGTTTAAACTAAGAAGAGTGTTCTGGAACCATTCTGTAACTATTCTGGACGTGTGGGGTGTCGCATTGTCCTGCTGAAATTGCCCAAGTCCGTCGTAATTCACAATGGACATGAATGGATGCAGGTCATCAGACTGGATGCTTACGTACGTGTCACCTGTCAGAGTCGTATCTAGATACATCAAAGGTCACATATCACTCTAGTTGCACGCCCCCCCCCCCCCCCCCACCATTACAGAGCCTCCACCAGCTTGAACCGTCTACTGCTGACATGCAGGGCCCATGGATTCATGATGTTGTCTCCATACCTGTACACGTTCATTTGCTCGATACAATTTGAAACGAGACTCTTCCGACCAAGCAACATGTTTCCAGTTATCAACGGTCCAATGTCGGTGTTTACGGGCCCAGGCAAACCATAAAGCTTTGTGTTGTGCAGTCATCAAGGGTACACGAGTGGGCCTTCGGCTCTGAAAGCCCATATCGATGATGTTTCGTTGAATGGTTCGCACGCTGACACTTGTAGATGGCACAGCATTGAAGTATGCAGCAATTTGCGGAAGGGTTGCACTTCTGTCACGTTGAACGATTCTCTTCAGTCGTCGTTGGTCCTGTTCACGCAGGATCGTTTTCCCTCCGCAGCGATGTCGTAGATTTTATGTTTTACCGGATTCCTGATATTCACGGTACACTCGTGAAATGGTGTTACGGAAAAATTCCCTACTTCATCGCTACCTCGGAGATGCTGTGTCCCATCGCTCGTGCGTCAACTATAACACTACGTTCAATCTCACTTAATTCTTGATAACCTGCCATTTGCCAGACACTTGTTGTCTTCCATAGGTTTTGTCGACCGCAGCGTCATATTCTGCCTGTTTACATATCTCTGTATTTGAATACGCATGCCTATTCTAGTTTCTTTGGCGCTTCAGTGTATATGGTAATTGCCATTAAGCGAGTTTGAATCAGAAGCGATACACTGACCTCGCAAGGCCACGTGAATGCAAACCCATCCAGGAGGCACTTCAAGACTTCATCTGGGAAGTAAACTGTTGTCACCCTGCGTAGCGGCTATGCTATGATTCAGCCTAGTTGCCTTAGATAGCGTGGAAAGTTGATGATTCAATTCTGTCATAACACTGAGGACGACATACCACTGACCGCCGTGTTGCTGCCCAGCTGCCCATTAGCTGTGGCATAACGGTAAACACGAAATAGCTCACTGAGTCAAAGACTGATTATTATGCGCCAAGCCAGGGGAGTTGAACTGGCAACGAGTGACATTACAAAGACTGGTACAAGCCGAAAGGCCATTTCAAATGTTCGGCGTAGATACAGAACATGTATCAGAAACTTTAGAGATCTATTCTTGACACCAAAACGTTAAAAATTCATATTGATCATCATCATCATATCAGTCTTTTCCCACGTCATGTGGGGTCAGGGTTGCTTTGCTGGCTCCTTCTTTCCATAAATGTCTATCCGGTGCTTCTTCTCTGAGCCATCCTTTCTCCCGTAGGTCCCCTGCTACCTTGCCCTTCCATCTCAGATTCGGTCTTCCTCTTCTCCTTGGTCCTTCGATTTCTAGGTCTTCAATTCTTCTCCCCACGTATTACTCTCCTCTTCCCTGCACATGTCCATACCATCTTAGCCTACTTTCTTGGATCTTCTTCCCTATGGGCCCCACTTTCACTGTTCCCCTGATGTACTCATTCCTTAGTCTGTCCTTTCGTGTCACCCCCACTCATCCACCTTAACATTCTCATTTCTGCCACGTCCATCTTTTTCTCTTGGGCTTTTATAATTGACCAAGTTTCTGCGCTATACAGCATCGCAGGCCTCACCACAGACTTGTAAAGCTTTCCTTTCATTCTGCAGCTAACCTTCTTATCACACAGTACTCCACTCAGTTTCCTCCAGTTCACCCATCCACTATTTATCCTGTGCTGTATTTCAGCCTCCAGTCCTCCATCACTATGCATGTAAGAGCCTAGGTATTTAAATTTCTTGACCAGCGTCAGTCGTTCTCCTTGCAGGTTAATTTATAGGTCTTTGGCATCCTTTGTACACATATACTCTGTTTTCACCCTGCTAATTCTCATTTCCCTTTCCTCTATAGCTTTTCTTCACTGTTCAAGCTTGTCTTGAAGTGCCTCCTGGATGGGTTCACAGATTACAGCATCATCGGCAAACATCATGCTCCAAGGTGCTTCTTTTTTCACATCTTTGAATAGTACGTACATGACAAGGTCGAAGAGATATGGGCAGAGAGCAGAGCACTTTGTTACTCCTGCACTGCTTCTGACTTGTGTCATTGCACCTTCATACATGTCTTCTACCACCCTGATATTATCATTTCCCAGATCTTCATTTTGAGGGACATCACTTTTATCCCTCTATAATGTCCACAGTTTTGGATATCCCCTTTCCCCTTATATATGGGAACCAGTATACTATTCCTCCACGCATATGGCATTCTTTCTCCTTTCCACATCTTCTGCATTAGACCCCAGAGAACATCAGTTCCCTGTTCTCCCAGACTTTTGCATACTTCTATTGGGATTTGGTCTGCCCCTAGGGCCTTCCCATTTTTCATTTTCTTCTTTGTGTGTGCTACTTCTTCCCTACTTATACTTTTGGCCATTCCTTCATTTATATCTCCATCCTCATACTTCTCTCGTACATTTTCCACATTCAATAGCCTTTCAAAGTACTCCCACCACTTATTCAGGATTTTCTCATGGTCGTGTAATACTACGCCTGATTCATCTTTTATCTGCCTCATTGATGTTATGTCCTTGGTCGCCTTATCTCTTGCTTCGTCAGGAAGGTATGAAAAGAATTCTCTGTAATGTCTCCTGGTTGTGTGATTTACTTCAGATGTGTATATTTACCCACTTTTCTTTACAATTGGTCATGGCGTTTGATTTGTTTCGTCTGATTGTCGTTTGTTCTTTTTTAGAGTAACTTCCATCAGAACACATCACAAAAATGTACCCAGTTTCTGAAATGACGAATTTGCACTAAACGTGCAAATGGGAAGGCGGAAGCAGAGCTTCAGGTTTACATATTCTGGAAGACAGCTAGCTTGTGCAAGAACGTCTGTACGACTCCACCAACTCTTTCTAGAGATAGATTCATTTTCGATGAGGGTTATGGATGATAGGAGTCCACGAGATGTATGAACGCCTCAGCTTAAAAAACGGGTTCTTCATACTGAGGGTAAAACTCCACCAACAAGTACAAGGAAAACTGCGTGAAGGGAGGGCATTGCTCACATGACGATCTGAAACAGCCCGCACGGAAATCTCCTGTACCCGTATCACTTTCAACGGGTGAAAGAATTAAATGAAGTCAACGCATTTTAGAGCGGTGTACTGCGTTTCTGCAGTTGTTAGCATCTACCTCCTGATGATGCTGGCTTTTCACATGATGTGATCTTCAGTTAGCATAACAATCACGCCTGGTCTTATAAAACTCTCAAGTGTGACAAGACAGACGTCAACCCATACTACTTTCAGGAACATCTACCATTCCTCAGGCATGAGTTGCTTCATTTACTTTATGATATACGATTATTTCTAAATGTGATCCAACGAATGTGGTTTATGCACCATGGTGCTCCACCTCACTTTACACGCATAGTTCGCCAGTACCTCTGGGTAACCAGTTTATGAACAGGTGGAATGGTCAAGGAAGATCCACTGTATGACATGCCCAATCGGCAGAGGATTCGTTTCCTTAGGAAACATTAAAAATATATGGTGTATTCAACTCCCATACCCAGTGCCGATGTTCTGAGGGACCAGGTCCAAAATTGATTTGATCAAATACAGAACACACCAGCAGTTTTCCAGAACATACAACAAAGTACTAAACGAAAGCTAAAAGTATGTGTGGAAGTAGGAAGTGGTCAATTCAAGCTGTGTTTTGTAAATTTATCATTTTTTGGGCCATGAATAATAAAGCCTTCCATACCTCCCAAACGAAACATTTTCGGACCCATTTTCATATGAAATGGAATGTTTTTATGTAAAGGATAAATACCTAAAGTTTCTGACTCATGTATTTACGGCGCTTTCGCTCATGCACCAGAATAAATATGTATTTACCAGTTTTTTGGTTCTTGCTCAGATAGCTATTCCGCACCAGTGACCAAAGGCAGCTGAGCAAGTGATGCCGCTTTATGAAAATAGAGAATCACTGAGCCGGAACACTCTATCCTGCGGCCAATGGACAGACAAATAAGGC
Organism: Schistocerca cancellata; assembly: GCF_023864275.1. Classification (NCBI taxonomy): domain Eukaryota; kingdom Metazoa; phylum Arthropoda; class Insecta; order Orthoptera; family Acrididae; genus Schistocerca; species Schistocerca cancellata. The sequence continues at coordinate 462,009,867 of NC_064629.1, forward strand.
ACATCTGACATTCGGAAATATGCTGTGCCGCTATGTGAATAAACAGCAGAACAGCTGGATCGAGTTCTTTTCTTACTTTGTCACCGCTCGCAGTTCAAAGGTATATGAGAGTACCAGACTAAACATATTTAGCGGTACAGAGGCAAAATATGTTCTTCGGAGTTGAAACAACCTCCACTAGCCGCCAACCTTCCTCACGTTCGGGCTTCGCAAAGAGGCCGAAAATTATATGGAAGTGGGTGAAAAATGAAACGCAGAAGTTCGCCAACGCCAAGACACCGTAGCAAATAGGATAGCAACACGTCAGTCAATAGGTGTTATTAAACAGTAAGTATATACCGAAAGGGGAGGTAAACAATATCATTAAAAGTATAATGGATATATTAGAGCACAGAAAGAGCATCTCTAGTAAACGTTAAATTGCAGCTACCTGCGAGAACTATCATTGCGGACGTGGAACAGATGCGATCCTTTAAGGGAGCTACAGGATACTTGTATCCTAAATCACAATAAAAAAAGCCAACGGGTCAGACAAAACATGGTTCTACCCTCAGTTGCGCTCGCACATCGTAGCAAAATACCCCATCGTCTGCAATGGAAATACTGTGCTACTGATTAATGGAAAGCAATACGACTTCTCTAGCCCAACTTCCACATAACGTTACCGTCAAGCATGTCTCCAGACTGAACCTTTCCAGTCCCTTAATTTTTCTACCTGACCCCTCGTAAATCTTCCCAACTCAAATCCTGATCTACCTGAAGTCCGATTCCAATAATAGTAAGTCCGAAAGAACAGACACTAGATATATATCAACGCGAAACGGCCAACGATCCCTTCAGTGCAGATGCGCACCAGTGTCGAACTCTTACGGGAATCGGCGAAATGATGAGACTAATGAGGTTAATGGGCAAGGGGCACTACATTAATAGTCTGTGTATAAGTTCAGAATTTGAGTCTGACGGGAGAAGTGCTGTGGTAATCCGTGCAATTGCACTGACCACTATGTCCAGATGGTTTAGTGGTCAGAGCGTCTGTCTAGTAAACAGGAAACCCGGCGTCGCGAAATCCACTATTAAGGGATGGAGTACGGCATTCTATTCAAAGTTGTAAGCGAGGGGCTGCTTGGGAAGACGACGGTGGAGTTGGCGCAGTCGGGTATTCAACCAGCGACAGACTGGCGACGGTTGGTACACAGGCTAAGTACACATGGAAAGAGTCTCTGGTCAGCCTGCGCGTGACCGAGGTCCCGTGACAGTGACAGAAGTGCCTCGTGAGTTTCCCATATACGGCAATGTACAATCCTCGTTGGCGATGTGCGTCAGAGGGAATGTTCTAGAAACTCGACGAGCGTTATAAAAAGGGGACCCGCCTCAACCCAAGGGGTGAGCACGGTTAGTAGTCGTCTGGGACGTTACCCCTGTGCTGGGCGTTGCCAGGCTGAGGACTTAGAACAGTTAGAGTCACGTCAGGATCGATATAATACTGAGAAGATAGTCTCAGGACCGCGAGACAGAAGGCAGTTGACAGAGTTACGTGAAGCCGTACATCGTAACATTGTGCAATGAATAGAAGAAGCTAAAGTCAGCAATGCCAGAAGTGAACTTCCAATAAACTTTATTAGTCTGAGTTTGATTAGACCTGAGTTTCCTTGCGCTGTGCGCCGTGTTCTGTGTCCCTGAACACCTTATTTAGCTTGTAGATTCTTTATAGGGTGGAGTTCTGCAAGCTGCCTACGCGAAACTCGCCCATCGATTACATCGATCGACGTAAGTTCTTGTAATTATAACGTGTCCTCCTCACTCTCTCTCGAGATACGACATCGGCTTCTAAATTGGTCTTGCACAAATTTTCAACGTTCCCCGTTGATTTCAATCAATGCTCGTTTGCATCCGATCTTTGTAATTGCTTTGTGTGTTGACATATGGCCGGCCGTGGTGGCCAAGCGGTTAAAGGCGCTACAGTCTGGAACCGCGCGGCCGCTAGGGTCGCAGGTTCGAATCCTGCCTCGGGCATGGATGTGTGTGATGTCCTTAGGTTAGTTAGGTTTAAGTAGTTCTAAGTTCTAGGGGACTGATGACCTTAGAAGTTAAGTCCCATAGTGCTCAGAGCCATTTTGTTGACATACGAAAATTTGTGCTGCATCGGATCTCGAACCCGGATTGCCCGCTTATCGCGAGCGGCCGCTTAACGAATTCGGCTATCTGTGCACGCCTCCTGGACCGACCCAAACATCCATGTGCACACTGTCTACATCCCTATACGATAGTCAGCCATATTCGAGTCTCGTTCTGGCATAAACTTTTATATATCATAGATAGGTAAGAGATCTCTTCCTAACACAACTGATGCCAATATATTCGCATTCATCAAATATATATTGAATTAATATCAGACAGCTGTCAATCGTCATTAATGTGTGTTCGTCCAGACATGCAAGTAAACTTTCAGAATGGGTACTGTATACATTAGCATCAAATCAAGCCTATTAAGAGTCTTCATTCTTCCGATGTCGCCACCATTAAATACCTACAAACAAAATAAAAAAGCAATTGTAACAACTTTAAATTGCGGTATTATGATTTATTACACTTTATGCAGGTCAACTCGTTATAATTTTCATTCATGTTATGTTTACCATAAGTAAATTCCTGTAACAATCAAGATTACCCAGAAACCTGAAGATAAAGGGTGGTTTTTTCCACCATGTGCAAACTCTAGGGATTGATCAATGAGAGGATTTATTTTTTTCAACATCTCAAATGCTTCGATTCTTTTCTGTTCCGGTTTTCCCACAGTCCTTGTTTCACTGCTGCACAGTGCTGTCCTTCAAACGTACATTCTCGGAAATTTCTTCCTCAAATTAAGACCTATGTTTGATACCAGTAGACTTGTCTTTGCCAGGAATGCCCTTTTTGCCAGTGCTAGTCTACTTTTGATGTCCTCCTTGCTCCATCCGTCACTGGTTATTTTGCTGCCTAGGTAGCAACTTCATCTACTTCGTGACCATCAATCCTGATGTTAAGTTTCTCGCTGTTCTCATTTCTGCTACTTCTCATTCCTTTCATATTTCTTCGATTTACTCTCAGTCCATATTCTGTACTCATTAGCCTGTTCGTTCCATTCAGCAGTTCATGCAATTCTTCTTCACTTTCACTCAGGATACGGAACAAAAAAGGTCTAAATAACTTATGTCCGGAATGCATGGTTTCCATGCTAGAAACCGTTTATTCAATCATACTTTGTTACAGAGACTGTGGTCTAATACGTGCTGTACCATGCAGTCACAGTTACAGTACACATGGAAACCTAGAGGGCGGTATTGTTCAAATGGCTCTGAGCACTATGCGACTTAACTTCTGAGATCATCAATCGCCTAGAGCTTAGAACTAATTAAACCTAACTAACCTAAGGACATCACACACATCCATGCCCGAGGCAGGATTCTAACCTGCGACCGTAGCGGTCGCTCGGCTCCAGACTGTAGCGCCTAGAACCGCACAGCCACTCCGGCCGGCGGCGGTATTGTTCCTCATATGACATGCCCTAGCGCCCTCTCCTGCCATAGTCACTGGTAATGTCTCTTGCTGACTCAGCTTTTAGTGAATGTTGTACAGCTTTGTACACAATGGTTCTGTATTCAAATATACAGGTTGCGAAAATCGTGTTTACCTACAGAAAGGCAAATGGCAACGGGTTGTGGGCAGCAAGGTTGTATCAGGAGACCTAACCCTGCCGACCAAAACCACAGCATTCAATGTTTGCAACAATGTTTCGCTGTTTGTCTGAGACAGGGCCATTTCAAGAAGCAGGAAATCACGAAGGACGTACCAGAAATATTCGGATACCAGATTTGGTGTAGAATGTGATTAACACCGTGGAAGGCGACCGCCGAGTCAGTGCCAGGCAGTTGGTCCGCCAGTAGAGTGTAGCCCAGACGACCGTATGGAACAATCTCCGTGACAACTATTACTACTTTCATCACTTACAGCATGTGCAGGGCTTACTAGTGACAGCCTTTCCATATCGGGAGGAGTTTCGTCACTGGTTTCTTCACTAGGCAATCACGATTCTGATATTTTTGTCATCTGCCCTATTCACAGGTGTGACCACCTTTGCGCGGGGTGGTATCTTCAACTTTCATAAGTCATCTGTGAGATAGTATGTGGAACGCTCATGGTATGGTGACAGCGAGTCATCAGCATCGGTGCAACCAGAATGTGTGAGCCAGGATAATTGGCGACCGTATTTTGTGACCAGTATTCCTTCCACATGCCTAACAGGCTGGAACTATTGGCGTTTCTTGTGGGTGACTTTGCCTCCCCTGCTGGAAGAAGTGCCACTGATGATTCGAAGAGTTATGTGGCTGCTACATGATGGTGCTCCATCACACTTCGCTGTTAACGCCTGGACGCATCTCAGTCGTGTCTTCCCTGGTCAGTGTATCGGATGAGGGGTCAAGTTGCATGGCCTGCTCGTTTACTAGTTCTATCCTATGCCATTTCTGGTCATGGGGCCATCTCAAAAGTATCGTGTATGCACAGCCCTTTCCAGATGTGGAGACACTGGAGCAGCATATTCATGTTGCCTTTGACACAGTTCGGATGCAGCCTGCCTGATGTGAACGTGTGAGACAGAACATGCTACGGTGTGTACACGCATGCATTGAAACACCTGGAAACCATTTTCAACGCATACTGTAACTGTGGCTGCGTGGTACTGCGCGTATTAGACCGCAGTCTCTGTAACAATGTATGACTGAATAAGTTGTCTCTAGCACAGAAACCATGCAATTCCAGACATTACTTTAATAGACCTTTCTCGTTCCGTATCCTCTCATCGATTAATCCCTAGAGTTTGTACACAGTGGAAAAAATCCCACTGTATATCTGATGACACTCAGCAGAGTTTCGGAAAGTTTGTGTTTATCAGAAAAAGACGTCACCTTCCTGTGCTTGGTTATATTTGCACCAGACTGCTTTGCAAATATGATAGAATGGTTTTTTATCTGTGGAGACATTTTTGAAGAAAATATCCAACAGAACACTCTGTATCACTTCAGTATACCCAATGATGGAGGTGGCGCAGTGGTAGGACACTGATCTCTTATTCGGGAGGACGGCAGTTCGATTCCCCTTCAGGCTATCCAGATTTTCTGTGGTTTCTCAATATCACATAAGGAAAATGTCAGGATGGTTCCATTGAAAATGACAATCGATCTGCTTCACCACTCTGTTCTTAAGGCGTATCTCTAATGACCTCGTCGTCGATGGGACATGACGCCCTAATTTTTCTTTCTCCATTGTCCCCTATATTCTCTATAATGGCTTTGACATACTAAAACTGCCGAATGTGTATTTTCCTTGTCTGTTAACATGTTTGAATCTGTTCGAGGTTTTGAATTATCTACCACTTTGCGCATCATTTGATGCTTCATGTTTACCAATCTCTCACCTTTCCTTTTCTGTGTGTGATCTGCAAACTTCAACTTTTCTGCATCGTATTGCTCTTTTACAAAACGGAAGTAAGGGTCTAGAATATCCATCAACTACACATCTGACCTTTCGAAAACTGTGACGTCTATAACTGCATAAGGAAATTAATGCCACCAAAGCCTGCTTGCGTATCTCTACTGTCTCTATGTATTTTCTGACAGAAAACAGTTTATGGTACTCTGATAATAGGATTTCATTCACTTTACCTAAAGAAGATGTTCTGAAATCACATGAGACGGAGAACTTGTTCAAGGTCAGTAAATACAGGATTTTTCCTGTGGAAATACTGACTGTAGATGCCACACACAATATGTCCCTATTTCATCCATTTACTATGACAGTTTTTATTTTCTTCAACACTATCGGTCGCAGAATTGAAACCACAGCGAAAATCATTAAGGCCGCACCCTACGTAAGCGACAGAAGCGACCGACAGATCGAGACAGCTTCGGACGACGAAACACCACCGCAACTACGGTTACGGAAGGGTCCTACGTGGGCGAAGTTCATGGCGCTGCCTGTCTTCTGCTACAACTAGCGACGTTTGAATTCGAACGTGTTTGAATCTCGTCGCTACAGCACGCGCGACAGTGAGAGCGACACCCACGAGTCTTCTCGGCAAAGCAGTGGAGCGGACGCGCCGGAAGCTATGAAATACTTATCATCCGATTTTAAGAAAACTATTCGGTAAAGAAAAAGATTCTTCTGTGTCTTACAGCTTGATACATTTGCTCGATAAAGGTCTGAAATTATTTTCGTTATTTCTCATACTTACTATGCTACACAAAACTGAGTACATGTCTGCACGAAATTTTTAAAAGTTTGCAGAGGTAAAATCACACTGCGTAGTCTTTCCGTATTGTTCATTTTAGGACATACATTATTTCGTATGAAATCCAAACAATATATCTAAATTGTATTTAAAGTTGAGAGCAGAATTATATATCTTTTCATTCTTGAGATATTGGTTGTTATATCCGTTGACGGGTCGAGCGCGGCGCGTCCGTCTCCTTTCCTGCGCTTCGGGAATCAAGTGGTCGTAAAAATCGTCGTATCTCATACACGGTTCAAGATATCGAAACGACGTTTTTTTTTTGTTGTAAATTACAGCACTCAGAAAGGACTATTTTATCGTATGATTGACACTCGATTCGTTTTTGTCAAACGTGTGAGCAGAGCGAAAACGAAACTCCTGTAAATTACACCATGAGGTTTTGTCCGAATTTTCATAGCCAAAGAAAGAAAGAGAAAAAGGCAAACGGAGTATCAAAGTGACCAGCATGAGGTTTAGTTTTCCATGAAAACATTTAATTGCTTGAAAGTAATCAGGGTAATTAAGGAAAACTTAATTTCTGAGTTGAGGAAGAATTGAAATATTTCACGAAAAGCTGCTGCAAAGCTATGTAAATGAAGTGTCAAAAAGTGCATCTGTTCAAGGCGTATCTATTTTGCACATAAAAGGGTACATTGGTGCGACATTTAAAAGTCAAAGGGCTTCCTTCGAATCAAGTGCCAAAGCTAGAATTTTCCAGAACGGAAGACGTTAGGAAGGCAAAAGGGATGTCAATAAGATCACTCTTTCTGAATAAAACTTGAAAACAAAAAAATGAAAGAAATTGGGCAAATATTTAGCGAAATGATTTGTTGAAAAGAAATAAATAGACCCGAGAAACTCCCACGTGCCTTTCAATGACGCTCGAAATCATGAACAGAAAATGAGGTGCATCAAATGTTTCTCTTTTCATACGTTTAGAAATATCATGTCACAAAACGTTTGGCTTTCTTTTCAAAAATTTTGTGTGCTTTACTTATACAGACTATTTAGATTAACTGAAACGCTTGGCTTTCACATTGACTGCTGATGAATTACGTTCGCAATAATCAAATATCAGAAAAAAATCATAGTTGTTCATTGTATTGTATTAGGAATTTAATGTGTGTGATATACTGGGATAAGTGTGTATACACTTAAAGATCAAGTACTTTGGCAAGACTTAAAAATATAATTAGCTATGCTGTGTAAACAGCATACATTAAATTTTGTATACAGAATTTAGCTGAGTCGGCTAAATTAGAAGAAAAAGCCGCTATTGCAAACCAAGTACGCTACCGTGACACCACAGCTAGCTCACAGTTACCATTCTCATTCTCCTGGTCACTGATTTTGTCGCATTTATCGGCTGCTAAAAGTTCTTGGTCACGTAAAAAACATTCGTCTTTAATTTATTGATGAGACAATCGGCTCATTCACATGTATTCGAAGAATTTGTCTGGTGGTCTTCGTAATTGATGATATAAATTATGAAATTCCCCATGAAGATTCCTCCCTCAGCAAATTTCATACACTGTGTTCCTTTTCGCTTTATTTTCCTAAGTGAAGCTAATTTTGTACCCTTACTCTCGAGCTGCAGTATTCTACAGTTTAGGGACGCCGTTTTATAGAAACAGCTGGTCGGCTCTACGTACTACAAGATGGTCGCTCGCACGCAGGACACTAGAGCTTTTCGCCCGATGTTGGTGCTCGTTGCTGGAGTGTCACGTATCCAGACGTCGCTCGCTGTCGATCGCTTCTGATGCTCACGCGTGACACGGCCTTAGATTTGTGCACCTTCCTGCTACTTCTTTACATAGTCACAGTTCCGATTTAGAACAGTGCCAGAGGCGAAATAATCTGAGGCTGTCTGGCTCAGCAGAACAAGAGGCAGAAGACACAGACAACCTGCTTATACAGGTTGCAGGTGAGAAAATAGGCATTGAAGTCAGTAAGGCGGACATTGAAAGGAGCCGTCGAGTGGGACGAAGTTTATCAGGTGCTACGAAATCTCGCCCAGTAATTATGAAGTTTGCCTCAGACCGAAATAGAGCGAAGATCTTTAGAAACAAGAAAAATTAGCAAAGACAAGGCTTACAATAAGAGAAGATCTAGCGCAGGAACGTCTAAAGATTTTGAACAATGCTACATCGCAATTCGGCCTTCAGTATATATGGGCTCAGCATGGCAGAGTAATTTTCAAGACCACAGCTGGAAAGAAGGCAGTTACAAACATGACATCGTTATATTACCCTTACCTGTCGTATTACCGGTACTCAATTTTATTTTATTTACTGTTAACACTATTAGCCTGAGAATTCTCTATCTGGTATTTAATAGTAGCACCATAATTATTATTCTATTCCTAATTTTGTCATTTCCATTTTAATTGTTATCTTTCTGCGTTAATCTTTTAGTTATTAAACCTATTTTTCTCTGCTGGCAGCAACGGCCTTGTAAATCATCGGCTTCTCTTCTCTCACCGCGAACTGTACAGTACACTAACTACTTTTCATCCTTTAATACAGAGGAGGTAAATTGTTTTTTCAGTCGTCACTATTCTCAGTCACATTCCCTCGCAACGACTACTTTCTGCTCCCCACTCCACATTCGCACCGACCTCCGCGCTTTGTGCTAGGGAAGAGTAAGTGACCTTGAACTCCTTTCTTTTTCGAGCCCCCTGCCCGCCTGTGGGCCCCACCCCTCCCTTTCATCACCCTCGCATACCGGGAGGCACTGCCTACGCCAGAGTTCAGGGCAGCCGCTGTCCCTAACTGCAGTATTATCTACATCTACATCTACATTTATACTCTGCAAGCCACCCAACGGTGTGTGGCGGAGGGCACTTTACGTGCCACTGTCATTACCTCCCTTTTCTGTTCCAGTCGCGTATGGTTCGCGGGAAGAACGACTGTCTGAAAGCCTCCGTGCGCGCTCAAATCTCTCTAATTTTACATTCGTGATCTCCTCAGGAGGTATAAGTAGGGGGAAGCAATATATTCGATACCTCATCCAGAAACGCACCCTCTCGAAACCTGGACAGCAAACTACACCGCGATGCAGAGCGCCTCTCTTGCAGAGTCTGCCACTTGAGTTTGCTAAACATCTCCGTAACGCTATCACGGTTACCAAATAACCCCGTGACGAAACGCACCGCTCTTCTTTGGATCGTCTCTATCTCCTCCGTCAACCCGATCTGGTACGGATCCCACACTGATGAGCAATACTCAAGTACAGGTCGAACGAGTGTTTTGTAAGCCACCTCCCTTGTTGATGGACTACATTTTCTAAGGACTCTCACAATGAATCTCAACCTGGTACCCGCCTTACCAACAATTAATTTTATATGATCATTCCACTTCAAATCATTCCGCACGCATACTCCCAGATATTTTACAGAAGTAACTGCTACCAGTGTTTGCTCCGTTATCATATAATCATACAATAAAGGATCCTTCTTTCTATGTATTCGCAATACATTACATTTGTCTATGTTAAGGGTCAGTTGCCACTCCCTGCACCAAGTGCCTATCCGCTGCAGATCTTCCTGCATTTCGCTACAATTTTCTAATGCTGCAACTTCTCTGTATACTACAGCATCATCCGCGAAAAGCCGCATGGAACTTCCGACACTATCTACTAGGTCATTTATATATATTGTGAAAAGCAATGGTCCCATAACACTCCTCTGTTGCACGCCAGAGGTTACTTTAACGTCTGTAGACGTCTCTCCATTGATAACAACATGCTGTGTTCTGTTTGCTAAAAACTCTTCAATCCAGCCACACAGCTGATCTGATATTCCGTAGGCTCTTACTTTGCTTATCAGGCGACAGTGCGGAACTGTATCGAACGCCTTCCGGAAGTCAAGGAAAATAGCATCTACTTGGGAGCCTGTAACTAATATTTTCTGGGTCTCATGAACAAATAAAGCGAGTTGGGTCTCACACGTTCGCTGTTTCCGGAATCCATGTTGATTCCTACAGAGTAGATTCTGGGTTTCCAAAAACGACATGATACTCGAGCAAAAAACATGTTCTAAAATTCTACAACATATAGCGGAAACGATTCGCGACGACAGTTCACAACAACTCACGCATGCAAAAGTACAGTCGTTACTGATACACATCACTAACCTCAGATACATATTTTAGCACCTCAGCTTTCATGTCATAATACTGTCGGAGATGTGACTTAAGTCGAGTATCCGTTCCAGCTCTGTAAGCCTCGATGGCTGTGTGCTTCCGAGGCATGGCAAATGTAACAGAAGAGGTGGTGGCGTGGTTGCATATATACGTGCAAACTTACTCCCCAATATCCTGCCCGCATCCAAAAATGAGGGCAAACAACGCGAATATACGTTTGTTGAAATTAAACCTCTCAACAGAAAGGGCCTTATCTGTATAATATGCAATCCGCCCAAAGCTGGACAGCTCTCTAGCTTTGAATCCACACTCTCCGGCCTTGAATCTTTGTATGAACACATAATTCTAGCCGGAAATGAGAACATAAATTTTATAGGCAGTAGCCCTGCAGTTTCTAAATTCAAGCTTATACTTTCCTGCTCAAATCTTACACTGCTTGCACCTGGGCCGATTCATCATGTTGTAGACACCCATACCTCTATAGATACTTTGGCAATCAAGTCTCCAGAGTAATTCGCACTGATTAAAAGAACGAACTGCAAGTAACCACTTTTAGAGATTTTAAGCGATAGAATGTATCTGAGCTTACGGCTAAGGACTATGATATCTCTTAGCGGGAATGACAGGAAATAACTTTGACATTAGTTATGAAGCACCTGATCAATAATTTATACGATAAACATGCTTTGATACGAACTGTAAGAGTCAGGAGAAACCTGCACCATAGCTTACCAATCAACTCAAACACCGTATGAGTATCATATACGCAGCCCACAGGAAGTATAAACGGCTCTCGACCTCCAAGAATCATCTTGCCTACATCCGACTACGCAACCGAGTTAGCCAGTCAGTGAGAAATTCAAAACTGAGGTACGCCCATTCGTTAACTGAGGACTTTCACAGACCTTCCGTCTTGTGGAAAAATGTACGACGGCTAGCAATAGGCAAACTTTAATTTCCAGCTGAATGTCTCGTTACTATTGAGGATATAAATGAGTATTCGCCACACCTACATCTCTACTTGGCCAACGCCCAAGGACACAAACCATCGAATCTCTTGAAGTGACTGCGGTCGGTAGAAACGATTTTTTTTTTTTTTCTGCAGCCAGTAAGCCTCAGGAAGTCAATTGCGTGAATTCGTTCTGCAGTTGCAGAACACGAACATATTACAATACGAATAATGAGTTTAATCGTCGATCTATTACTGCCGATAATAACGTATATTTTTAACCGTTCTTTACGTCTAGCATCTCCCCAATGGACTGGAAGAAAGGAGTCACTAAACCACTATCCACAAAGGAAACTGCCAAAGAACCTTCTCACCACAGTCCCATTTGCATTCTACCAGCATTTTCTAAGGTTTTAGAATACGTGGTTCATGTTCAGCTTAACTTCAAATAATCTTATGAATCAATACCAATCTGGCTTCCGGAAAAATCGCAGCACGACGACTGCTGTTATAAAAGTGACTGACGAACTTAAACAAGTTATGGACAAACAAGAGGCGGCTGTTATGTGTGTTTTTGGATTCTAGCATAGCTTCCGACACTGTCGAATTTTATATTCGACATGCTAAACTCAAAAATCAAGACTTTTCTTCAAGTGCTCTACATTGGTTTCACTCATACCTTACATACCGCCAACAGTGTATAATGATAGTAACAAAGACGTCACAGCGGAAGAACGTAGTATCAGGGGTTCCACAAGCATCAGAATTGAGCCCATTACTTTTCTCTTTATATATTAATGATGTGTCGACTATTATCTCCCATTGCAAATATCATTAATACGCTGATGACCGTCCGATATACCTAAGTGCAAGCCCAACAAATCTGCGCACAGCCATCCAGAAAGTAAATGCTGAAATACGTGCTTTGTTAGAATGGGCGCAGAACAAAGGTTTGAAACAATTAACTTATCTAAAATGTAAGCAATCTTAGTCGCACACAAAAGACTTATTACTACTCAATTCAGAGAATCTCTTCCACTCTTAATCCTAAACAACACAGAAATCACCTTTTCTTCTTTGAGGATCATTCTGGACTATCTCCTAGATTCAACAGAACACACATCTGCAGACTGAAAGAAGGTTTCAGTATCACTACATTCATTATAGACAAATAAAAAAGTATTTCCTCTCGAACTTAAAAAGGAACTCTTAGAGTCACTAACCCCAGCCTTCATTATGGTGATCCTATTCTCCAGGGACTTACGTATGAGAGCTCACGTCGGCTGGAACCGGCGATGAATGCTTGTGGATGTTACTTTTGTGATATACACTATTTCGACGATATCAGTGCTGTTTATGAACAGTTGAACAGTCATCTGGGCTACGTGCCGTAAGCGTAGAGATTATTATACCCTGTGTTTGCTGTATCGTTTTCTCAATCATTGCACTTCTTCCCACTTATCTTCAACCCCGACGTCGCTGTGTACACAACACAGTAGAAATACTCCTTCCCAACGAGGTAAAAACCCCCATCAGACCGCCCTCTCTCACCCCTTTTCCTTTCACTTGTCGGCTGAGTTCTCTGTTGAAATTCTCTTCTTTCCCAGCAACCATTACGACTTTCATTTGAATCTTCTTCTCTTTCATTACCCCCTCCGCTTCTAATATCAAACGAAGCTACACTAACCAATATAATTTTAATGCCTCCATTATTTTGTTATTATTATTGCAAATTATTACTTTTATTAATAATACAAGTTATTATTATTGATTTTGTTATGTAATAAATAATTAATATAATTCTCAATTCCTCAATTATGTTACCATCATTATCAGCGTTATTATTATTATTATTATTATTATTGCCAGTTATTACTTTGCTTAATAACGTAAATTATTATTATTGGAACTGTTATGGAGAATTTTTTGTGTGTGTTCTTCCAGGTCAGTTGTAAGAGGGGGCCATAAGGCAGAGCTTGCTCCTGCTAGAGCTTGAAAAAACTTAATGAAATTGTTTGTGCCGGACTAGGATTCTAACCTAGATACACCTTGAAAAGTTTGAAATCTAAAGCATACAATGAATTTATGGTACCGTATTGTCGTGAAGAGATCAAATCCCTTGAATGGGAAGATCAGAATTCGAATCCTAGCCAGGCACCAATATTTTCTACGTCTCAAGTTCAACAAAAAGATAAAATAAGTGCTCTGTAGCCTCACAAGGCACTTGGTTCAAAAACTACAATAAAATTATTATTATAGAATGATTACTGGTGACAGAGATTTTACATGCCGCCACTTCACCTCGTTGTTGTGCAATCTAACCTCAAGTCAATAGCGAAAGGACATCGTGCCTACTGTGAATTTGGAACCACGGTGCAGTTCTACATACTTCACTTGTCGTAACCAGACTTGAATAAAATCTGTAGATGTCTATTGCAACGGTCGCCTGAAGTAAGAATCGAACGCAAACATTAGGCATAGTAACCTAGCATCAATCCACTAGACCACTGAACCGCACGTTTGGCTTGGTAATGGTTTCGTCGTCGCACAGGGGCGCTACACTGGATAGAATTCTTACTCCCTGTCTCTCTGGAGTGGATTATAGCCTGGTCAATAAATTCGTTTCCTTTCTGAATGAATCATCACACACCAGCTTCCTCGGCTACCCAGTACGTATATTCGATTTAATTTTGTAATCAATGAAATAACTGCCATCCACACGAACTACGAACACTGTAGGATACAGAAGTTTCCACAGGAAGTGATTCCTTCGACTTGAGTTACCCTGCTGCATTTTCTATTCGTGATAAACATCGCGCAGTGCAAAAACAAAAAGCTGCGTTATTGAACCCACTTCTTCGTAATTTTTTGAGCCACATATTGTCTGTCTGCTAACAACATCAGTCTTTTGGAAGCTCAGAGATAATTTACTTCATTTTCTTAGTAATAGCAAAACTTTGCAAAAGCACTTCCGTGAAAGAGCCCTAGGCTGCATGTCCTGATCACAACAATAAACCGAGTGTACACCATGCAGTAACAACAATATTGTAATCAGTGTTCGCGCAGCATATGACATGAGGAATACTCAGCATGTACACTATCATTGCGAGCAAAATTTAACTGAAAAATGTAGGTTGCTGCATAAGTTCATGGCGATTTTGTTTAGTGTGTTGGTAAGCAGGTTGCTACAAGTGTATTTATCTATCGCCGTTTGTTATTTCAGGTTCTGTTATGGTTCTTGTGATGACATCTTGAACGTTGCGTAGATAAAAGTAGTGAAATCATTGCTTATAAGTTAGAAACCGGAGCATAATAAGGTAAAGAGTTTAACATTTGTGACATTTTCTTCTCTTCGTATTTAATAGAGGGGTAGAAGAAGTGGAAGAAGCTCGAAGATTTGTGTCGTGTATGGGGTGAGTGCTGTTGAACACATCACATCAGAAAATAATTTTATCGCTTCATGTGAACTGCTCCCCACATTCGGGAAGCCTAACAGTTGTCCCAGAAGAGGGAAAATGCTGGTGTCCCACAAAACTGGAACCCAGAACCGACACAGGTTTAGGTTTACAGCACGACGACATATCCACAGACCTAGGGACCAACTGTGGCGTTCACTGCCCGCTCATTGTCCTACTGAAGGTTATGGTTCATGATTTTTTTATGAAAAACACGAAGTTAGTTGTAGTTTCTACGTGGAATTACCCCCCTGGACTAAAAACATACGTTTAATAGAGAGATGAGGCACCATAAGTGAAAATCGTCAGAATATTTCACTGAAATACCCAGAAAACATCAAGCTGCTTTAGAAGGATAATTCTGGGCCTCTCCAGGGAGTAGGTCGACTATTAAAATGTTACCAGACGTATTCTACAATGTTGCCAAATTCCAATCATTCTCCTAACAGAAAGGCATACATTTCTCTTGAGCGGGTTAGCGATCTAGGAGTAAATCTTGCACTTAAAAGACACAAAGGAAACAGCAACCAAATTGACAGATGCTTTATATACGACAGGTGTAATCAGGTGGCCCTCCTCATCATAGCTGTCACTGTTTTATTTCTGTTTTAGTATCTATATTACCAGAACAATCAACTCAGAATTATGGAGCAACTGTTAGAACAGACTGCTATGTTAAGTATAAATAAGAAAATGATTCAACACTCATTCTAATGATGGGCTCAATGACAACAAGTTCTGTATCCTACTGTAAGACACAAACAAAATCACGGCCATAATGAACCAAAGTTTATTCTTCCTCCACACACAAGCAAACACCAGTGAAGAACGTAGACAGAAACATATAACCAATAAAAGTTCTGACACACGCAGTTGCTGACAATAAGTATGAACACAGTATGAGGGGGAGCGCAGACAGATAGACAGAGTGACGCACATGCTGTCATGCACGGCGCGTGCTGGTTACGCAAAGTTTGCTGTTCCTACGTCAGTTCTGGTATTTTTGAGCTTCATTTGCTGCCAGCTGTGTCACTCCAGCAGCAAATCCGGTCATCTTGCAGGTTGACGCCAGTGTACCTTTGTTTCCCAGTCCACTAACCAGCTGGTTCGTAGAACTCCGCACCAAGGCGTAGAGTCTTGTGGCGAGCTCACGGATGCGTAGCTTCAGAGTCGAGAGTCCCACGACGTCCTGAAGCTTCCTCGCGTTGAAGTCTAGAGGCAGATTCAGCGCCAACCAGAGAGCTTTATTCTGCACTGTTTGCAGTGTTTTCAGGCGTGTGACTGCCACGTTTCCCCACACCATGGCCACGTATGTGGCCCCATGTCAGGCGCCTGTCCAATGTGACACCGAGGTATTTGCAGCTGCAAGACCGCGGTATGGGGCCTCCCGAATTGCTGCAAATCAACTGGTATCTAGCTGCGCGTGAACACCACCGTTCGGCTCTTGTCTGCGTTGAATTTGAGTTGCCATTTGGTGGCCCAGGCTCCAGTCTCATTCCAGGCGAGCTGCAGGCGTCTGCACATCGGCTGTGAACTCGTACTGCGCGTGTAGAGAGCGTTATAGTCAACGTAGAGCGACAGTTGAACTCTCAGTGTCGTCTTCGGTATGTCGGCGGCGTGCCTTCTAGGGCTGCAAGTGTATGAGGTGACACTGGATTTTCTCCTCAGTGGTCTCATCGATGCCGTCGTTTCCGACCTGGTTTTTCAAGTACATCGGAAGTTGCTCGTCCATCTGTATCGTGTCGTCGTTGACGACGCCGTCTACTAGCGTGAAATTCGCCGTGAAGTTATCTGCGAGCACACTGGCCTTTCCGTCTGGCTCCGCAATGATCTCATGACTAACTCTCAGCGGTGGGATCCAATGTGCCCTCCTCAGGAAGCTCTTGGTTGTTGCCCAGGCGCAGCAGTCGTCGATGCTGAGCGTGGCTATTTTGTCAGCCCAGACTCGATTCCGATGGTGACCGATTGCTGTCGACATCTCGCAACGCAGGGGATTGAACAGTCTCTTGGTGACAGGATTTCGTGTGATCTATCACTCACGGAAAATCCTAGTCTTCTCACGGATGACCTCCAGAATGTCTAGTCAATGCTGTCTGGAGTTGTGCTTCGGCTTCCTCAGCCTCTATGATACAGCTGAATCTGCCCACTTGATGATCACAATGTCGAGAACATCGGACAGATGCTTTTTGGGTAGTGTGTGGGATCAAAGGGGCCCAGCACCGTTGCCTCGTGGTCGTTAACCACCTGGAGTAGCCTCCTCCTGCAAGTTTTGGTGACCTGGGAGCTTCGTTCTGGATGTTTGGTATTGAGATCTCCACCTATAAACAGGTTTCCACACATCGATAGCAGCATCTAGAAGTCTCTGGGTCGCAGGGGTCCTGTCCGCTGTCGATAAGCCATCACGAAAGTAACTTGGGCATTGAGGTGCTGACCATGACACTGGTGGTCTCCACTGTGGCGTCTCTGGGATCTGTACTTGGTAGCGGCGCAATGACATTTTGACATAATTTGCCTCCGTGTGTCGTTCGATCGGCTTAGTAGCAGTGAAATTTGATGCCCACATATCCATGTTGGGTGTCATCCATGTCTCAGTGACAAGGCAGACGTCCACATGCCTGTCACTCAGGAACTGCCGGGACTCTGCCTCTGGGGTTCTAATGCTGTTCGCATTCCACACACAAATGGTTGTCAGTGGAAGCAGCTGGTGTGGTGATGCCCTGGATGACCGACAGCACTGCAGACGTGATCATCTGTGGGAGCTGCTGTAAAATCAGCTTGAAATCCTCCCTCATAGCTCTGACTTCTTCCGCTACACTCGCTGCAGATGTCTAGCCAGTGCTAGGTGATGGTGCCACCTCCTGGGCTCGAACGGCAGGCTGTGGGGCGTCAGGCATGAGAGCTGGGCGCTCCCTCCTTCGTCTGTGCCAGTAGCCTGCCCTTGCTGGCGGTGCCAGTCTGTCGTTGGTACGCGCCCGTGAATGGCTACTGTTGCTGACGCAGGCTGCTCCGTCGAGACTCAACATGAATGCGGTAAAAACTCAAACCCTGGTTATTACCATAAGACTTCCAGCAGATCTAATCCCACTTCGTATCATGTGAGGCCTCATCCCACGGTCACGTACTGTGAAATACATCAGTGTAACCCTGGATAGACGCATGACCATTGGACCTCACATCCGCAAAGTGGGAGGTAAATCATTGGGCCACCTACTGACGTTTTACCGCTTTTAAATCTAAACTCAACGCTATCCAGAAAGTGTGGAATTACAGTACACCTGCAACTCATAGTGCCAGTGACAGAGTACACATCTGTGGTCTGGGGCAATGCTGCTCAAGTCCACATAAATGAACTACAGAAAGCGCAGAATAAAGCGCTATTACTGCATCTGTACTTGCCCAGGCCCTTCCCCATTAGGGAGATCCACAAACAGGCTGAAGCCCCCTGTTCAAGGATTGCATTAAACGGACCATTCGCCAATTCTATGAATTGGTGCAGTGGTCAGATAATCCTCTTATTGCCAATCTGAGCAACCAGCAACACTGGCCTCCAACAACACAGTGGTTGGACCTGCTACGTGTTTAAAAGCACGTAAGCAAAGATAAAATAAAAAGGGATGACAACTAGAGCTGACAAATAAAAAACGAACAGACAAATAAACAAACGAACAAACGAACAAACTAACATTAAGTAGACCAGGCACCCCAAGTGCCAGTATCACAGACACATGAGATTTAGTGATCTCCAGAAGACAGATGGTGCTGATGGCTGCTCCATCTTGCTGTCATGCCCCTGGACATCTGTGGGTGTAGCAGTGCACTGCTCGGCTGATATAACGGATGCTGTAACAGCAGTGGCGGAAGCGAAGGCCCTTCCTGGTCGAACCAGCATGGTAGGGGGCTGTTCTGCAGCCGCACGCAGGAAGGCGATGCAGCCTTGATAACACGCCACATGCAACTCGCTGCAGTTTCAGCATTTTTGCGAGTCTGTCTTCAGAATCTTACAGTTTTTACTGACGATCTCCAGCACCCTTCACGCAGTGAGGGGGAAACTTAGAATACTTCGCCACATGGTCCAGGCCCTGGCATGTGAAACATTGCACCGGCCCTCTTGTTTTGCGAAGCTCATCCACAGTGACTCCGAAGTCCGCCACATGGGTGAGATGGATAAGCTTGCAGTCTCGATAGTTTCATCAAGAACACCAACGAACAATGGTGTGTTGGAGTTGTCCCTGAGTGACTTGATCCGTGATGTGGTGCGTACTGGGAAGCCTAGTTCCTCGAGTAGCTCCCGCAGGTACCACGGGTCCACACTCGATGGGAGCTTGCAGCAGACGACTTTTAGAACCTTCACTGGCTGCAAAGAGTAAGTGAAGCTGTATAGTCCCTCCTCTTCATGACATCCATGACCCCACGATAGTGTTCCGAAGTCTTTCTGACAACTCAATGCAAGTCGCACCCTCCTATGTGGGTTGTGATGTTGCCCTTCACTACAGCCTTTATCTTTTTCCAGAAATCCTTAAAGTCCAGAACCGCGCGACTGCTACGGTCGCAGGTTCGAATCCTGCCTCGGGCATGGGTGTGTGTGATGTCCTTAGGTTAGTTAGGTTTAAGTAGTTCTAAGTTCTAGGGGACTGATGACCACAGATGTTAAGTCCCATAGTGCTCAGAGCCATTTGAACCATTTGAAGCGACTCCTTGAAGCCACCTGTCCACTTAATAACTACAGGGGGAAGTGCAGGCGACTTCTTCTGCTGTTGGTACACCATGACGTCGCCGACATCGTCGTTGAGGTCAGAAAACCGGTTTCCTGTGTTGACTGCCGCTGTTGTGATGCAAATCCGACAGCCTTGGCTGTGTGCCTGCAATTGAGCTGCATGAAGCCTTCGTCAACGCTGTGTGATCAGCGTTGGTGCGAGCTCAGTCGAGCTAGTGGCGGAGCTGTCGGAGTTGGTGGTTGAGCTCGCGTCAGCTGGACGCCTGTGCGAATGCGGCTCCACCTTCATCGTTTCGGCCGCTGGGTTCACCCCTTGGAGGAGGCTCATCAGGAAGGCAGGTGCCTTTCTGCTTTCAGGGTCTAAAATGGCTCTGAGCACTATGGGACTTAACATCTATGGTCATCAGTCCCCTAGAACTTAGAACTACTTAAACCTAACTAAACTAAGGACATCACACAACACCCAGTCATCACGCTTCCAGGGTCTGTGCTGCCTCTGTCTTAGGTGGTGTGACCTGTGTGGTGGTGCCGACAGATGCTGCCGGAGCAAATTAGCCTCGTGGCTGTCGATCGGCAGAATCTGGCATGCACGAAGCTGAAACTATGTCCGAGCTGCTCGTAGTGGAGGCACAGGAGGCCTGCGCCACTCCTACACTTGGTACGCAGGCTACAGCATGCGCAGGTATAGCCCCGTACACCGCCTGCCTACTCTTCTGCGTTGCACCTATCTTCTTGGTCTAGTCAGTCATAGGGGGCCGGCGAGATGACGTCGTCGACGGGGCAAGCCCCGTAATACAGCTATCCGCTGCTTCCGTCGGGGCTGAGGTCGCATAACGACAGGGCAGGTCCTTATCGGTGTCCGTCTCGTCGTCAGTGGACGTCTGCCACATTGTGGTCGTTGGGAACTGGATGGGGATGTCGACAGAGCAAGATCTGCCAGGAAGTGATCCGTCACCTCCTTCGCTTCTTCACAGAGGTCCAGTCTGTAAGACATCTCGGCTCAGAACAGAATATGTACGAGGGTGAGCGCCTTTTTTCCCTTTATTGTGATTACATTCCCCTGCCCAATTAGGGCAGGGGAGGGCTGTCAGCGGCACAAGCCGCCACTCTTCAGCCGAGTGACATGACAACTAAAACAAGAATAAAATGATACATACATAAGGAGATAAAAAAGGGGAACATAAAACAGAGTAAGGGGAGAAAATGGAGGTAAAAAATATACGGACATGGAGATGTTCATGGGGGACAGTTAAAAAAGTCACCAGAAAGTTAAAAGAAAACACAGTTGGCGAGTCTTAAAACACAGAGAAGACACTGAATGTGCACGCAAAGGTTAAAGGTCGGCCACAGTATGAAAAACACTTTGGAACAACACACTTAAAACCCACTTGGGGCACACACGACGAAGAATAAAGCTGCCAGGTGGGACCTGCCGAGGGAAAGGTCAGAGAGGATGGAAAAGGAGGGGAGAGCATGGGGCAGCTGGGGAAGCGGCAGGATGAAGAGAGGAGGGGCATCAGTGGGTACACGAAGAGGCAAGAGACACGTGGGGCGGGAGAGGAAGAGGGAAGACAGGGCAGGAGGGAGCGCAGAGACACTGTAAGGAGGCACAAGAGATGGAGGGGGAGTAGGAGGGGGAAGCCACTCAGGAGGAGGGAGGGGGAGGAGAGGGTGCCCTGAGGAGGAGGCAGGAAGAGGGGGTTAGAGTTGGTAGGAAGGGTAGATGTCAGGGCGAAGCTCATCATCTGGGAGGAGTAGACGGTGGAAGTTGTGTTGGGAAAGGAGATGGAGGGTGTGGAGATGGAGAGAGGGTGGGACACAACGGTAAATGCGCAGCAACTGGTTGGGGGTGGAGAGGAAGGGAGACACCAGAGGGAGAGGGGGATCAAGGCGGTGGACAATATATAGTGTGTGGATGTGTTCAAGGAAAAGGAGAAGGAGAAGGTGGGGGAAGGGGATGAGGTCGTAGAGGATCCGCATGGGGGACGGAAGGCAGATGCGGAAGGCAAGGCAGTACACATGGCGTTCGAGGATTTGGAGGGCTTTATAGAACCGGGGAGGGGCGGAAATCCAAGCGACGCTGGCATAACAAAGGATGGGGCGGATCAAGGATTTGTAGGTGTGAAGGATGGTGGAAGGATGCAGACCCCACGTCCGGCCGGACAGGAGTTTCAGGAGGCGGAGGCAGTTGTGATCTTTGTTTTGGATGGTAAGGAGATGGGGAGTCCAGGTGAGGTGGCGGTCGAGTGTGAGGCCAAGGTATTTGACGGTAGGAGTGAGGTGGATAGGACGGCCATAAATGGTGAGGTAGAAATCATGGAGGTGGAAGGAGCAGATGGTGCGGCCTATGATGATCGCTGGGTCTTGGAGGGATTAACACGGAGGAACCCTGTACGTAGTATTTGAATACGGGTTGCGGTGCCAGGTCGCCCGCGCGCTACACTTCGAATATTCTGCCAACGGCGCCAGCGCCCGCCGGCCACCAGAGGCCGCCTTTGGTGAGCCGCATGACTTGCGCACTCGGCAAGGCATCCGCAGTGCCGTCTACGGGAGTCCTTTCTCTATATAAACGCAGTGCAGCAGGTGCTCACCATTCGAGGGTTGGATTCCCTCACTTCCTCATCGAGGACTCGCATTGCCTGGGCTACTCTCAGGGTGTATCTTCGACGTGGAAGAGCCCCAACCGTGCCTGTCGTGTTGTTGCCCGTCTGCACGCCGTCACTGCTGCCCGCCGCCGCCGCCGCCGCCGCCTCCCGGTGCTTGCCGCCGCCGCCTGGTCGCCGTCTCTCGGTGCTCGCCGCTTCTGCCGCCGCCGCTGCCGCCGTCTCTCGGTGTTCGCTGCTGCCTGCAATTATGGACGCCCCAACTACCACCATCATCTACACCTCCCCTTCACCTGCCCCCACTGTAACGTGATGGAGTGCTGCCTCTGGGATTAACCCGTCTCATCCACCTCCCCTACTCACAGTCTCCTCCCCATCTGTCTCCTCTCCGTCAGTGTATGCCCACCTGTATGTCACTCCTGCTCCTACCCCTGCTACTGCACCTGCTGCTGCTCCTGCTCCTGCCTCTGCCCCTGTTCCCACCCCCCCCTCCTGCTCCTGTCGCCCGCCGAGACGACTTTCCCCCTCTCCCCCCTGCAACTGCCACTGCTTCCCCTGCCCGAGTCACTGCCCACCGCGCCACAGTCGCCGCCACAGAGCACCCTATCCTCTCATCCGGTGCTACTGCCTCACAGGAGGGCCCTGCCTCCCACCACCTCCCCATCCATCCAGTCCCTTATCCCTCCTCCCAGGCAACACCCACCAAAAAATCTTCCAAATGGCCCAGTGGCGACCTCTCCTCTACTCCCTCATCCAAAAAGCCACTGCCCGCCCCACCTCCCACTGACCCCGCTATGGATACCACCCCACCTCCCTCCTCTCCAGCCCCCTCCCTGTATACCTTTGTCCTAGCCAACCCTGATCCAAAATTCCTGGATGCCCGCACCCTCACCCTTGAAATCCGGAAGTACATCCCCAGTGCACCCATCACCCAACTTATCCTTCGCAGAGACTCTGTTCTCATCAAGTATCCCTCTCCATCCTTCCATACTGATCTCCTCCAGCGCTTTCCCTGCATCACCTTTAGGCCCCACGCGTCCCTCACCCCATTCCTTACATCCTCCTCTCCTCGTCAGCCCCAACCGCCTTGTCGTCCGCCGACCCTCACCGACGTCACCACAAAACTCAGCCCTGTGGTCACGGAGGCTGAGGTGTTGGCGGAACTGAACGCCCACCCCGACCTGGAAGTCCGCTCCGCCCGCCATATTTACAACTACTCTGGCCCTACTTTCCTCATGCGTATATTTACAGAGTCCGCCTCCTCCATTGACCACCACCTCCTCACGCAGGGAGTCCTGATTTTCAACCGCCGCCACCCTGTTGACCCATCCCATTCCCCTCCTCAATTATACCGCTGTCAGTGTTGTCTTCTGTACAATGACCATCTCACCCAAAACTGCAAGAACCCACCCACCTGCCCCCACTGTAAAGCCTCCCACTTCCTTAAACAGTGTGCCAACCTCGCCTCCCCCCCCCCCCCCATCCTGCAACACCTGCAATGAACCTCACCCCACCTATTCCTCCAAATGCAAAGCCAAGCCCCCTCCCACCAACCCTGAACTCACTGTCCCCATTCACCCCATTGACCCACCCATCCACCCTAACAATTCCCTCCGCCCTCCTGCTACAGCAGAAGACATCATCCGGTTCCTCACCATCACCCTGAAGAACATACACTCCAGCAGATTTCACTTGCTGCCTGCTCTGTTTTCCACTTAAACACCTACGCCACATACTCCCACAACCAGGCCCACTTGACCTTCACCCGCCTAGACACCCTAGTTTAAGCCCCTCTCTCCCCTTCTCGCACCCTTCCCACCTCCAACCTCCTGGTGCGTCAACAGTATCGCCTCCTCTACCTCAACATTCGCTCCCTCCCTGCAAACAAATACCTCTTCATGCATACCCTCTCCCAGCACCAGGTTGACTCCTTCATCCTCAATGAAACCTTCATCTAACCCCACCATGTTGTCCGCACCTCCCCTTATCTCCTTTACCGCACTGACAATCCGCTTCCCCTAGCCCGAGGCGGGGTCACTATAGGCCACCTCAGGCATCTCCCTGTCCAGCCACAACCCCTCCTCAATGACTCGACTGAACACCTTCTCCTCAGCCTATTTTTTCCCTCCCTCACCATCACCTGTGCCACTATCTATATCCGCCCCGCAGCTCCTCTCCCCTTTAACTTCATTTCCCATGTTGACCGTACCTTCTCCACCTATGTGATCGCCGCTGACCTCAACATCCACAGCCATGACCCTGTCACCCTTCGGCGGTGGCATCAGTTCCTTGCCACCCTCCATGGTGACCTTGTCACTCTCCTACAGCACACCCGTCCTGAAAGTAACTCCACCCCTGATGTTGTCCTCGCTTCCCCCAACCTCCTTTTAACCTACAATTACTTTTATAAACAGTAACCCACAGGCACTGGGAATAGAAATGCGACGTTTTAGATGGACAGACAGTATTAGATTGTGTGGATACTATCGAGATGCTGTAGATTCATTATGCGAAACTGCGCTGGTTATCTGTCATATTATAACTCGTACTTAATATCTACCGATGAAAGAATAGTTCAATTGTGTGTGAACGGCATCAACACCTTAGTGTCTCATGCAGAACACAACTCCATCGGATTTTAGTTGATCGTAGGAACACGCCCTATCTTTACATCTTTTTGTAGGTGATTTATTTTATTCATAGCAGACAGTCACCACATTTTGGATGCGATAACCAAGAGCAACAGACCATCATATCACGACTCCACCACTACTCCGCCCGCAGCCCACCTCCACAGTGGATTTCTTATAAATTATGATTCCACACACAGAAACATAACTTAAAATTTTATTGTCCTTACGCATTAGAAATTAGCCTGGCAATTCCCTACGGAACTAAAGTGCTGTCTTATGACATGGTATACTGCCGAAAATAACTGCCGTGTTCTCCGCCTCTCTGGGTGTTAGGACCTCTTTCCTACTTTGGACGAGGTGTAACCACTGATTCCTTTTACAAGTTCAAAATTGCCCCTGAATTTCTGTTTGATCTTAGCGTTTTCGCCAGTCGGCGCTGTAGGTACAGTTTATACGCATCTTGGCCGGCCGAAGTGGCCGCGCGGTTCTGGCGCTGCAGTCTGGAACCGCGAGACCGCTACGGTCGCAGGTTCGAATCCTGCCTCGGGCATGGATGTGTGTGATGTCCTTAGGTTAGTTAGGTTTAACTAGTTCTAAGTTCTAGGGGACTAATGACCTCAGCAGTTGAGTCCCATAGTGCTCAGAGCCATTTGCACCATTTTTTTATACGCATCTTGCATGGCACATGGGCCTTTGCCCCCAAAAATACTACTCTATAAAGCTCAAGTAACTCCCTCACCGCGGACATAAGAATAGTTCATTTGACGCCACGGCAAACCCTCACATCACCTCAAGGACAGACGACAGAAGTAGCATCTTATATTAATGGCTGTATACAAATGGACACATCCAGCTTGCTTACCCTCAGCTCCTAGTTCGTTTAATTCACTGGAGCTCTCGGGCTCGTTCCTACGGGCTTTCAGGCGAAAATTTACGAAGTAACTCAGTGCTCTCGAAGCAGTCAACCATGGCTACTCACACAATAATCTGAATTATGGTTGCCAAGGGACTTACGGATTTTTTCCAGAATCACACGTCACACAAGGAACTATTATGTTGTAACTCTGGGATTTCGATCCAGAAACAAGAACCGGAAGTAACTTACTCAGGATTTCAACCTTTTCATATTTCATTACAAATTTATACGAATTCCAGTGTCACGAAAAATTTTCGCTACCTTCAGGTAACTCAATAGAACTAACAGAGAAAACAACGGAAACCTATTCTAAGTTACTGAAGACCGCCCATTCGTGGCTTTCTGGCATGTAGCAAATTTCCTCATTCTGTAATTGGGTAACACACTCCGACGTTAACTACGTTGTCGTCCCAGTGACAAATCACCATAAATGGTTGCAGATGTATATCTACAGTACTGGCTCCCTTTTATCAGCGGAACCGCGCGACTGCTACGATCGCAGGTTCGAATCCTGCCTCGGGCATGGATGTGTGTGATGTCCCTAGGTTAGTTAGGTTTAAGTAGTTCTAAGTTCTAGGGGACTGATGACCTCAGAAGTTAAGTCCCATAGTGCTCAGAGCCATTTGAACCATTTTTGAAACTTAAGAGAGCAACAACGGTAAAGGAGAATACACACAATGTTTCCAACTTTCCAACACACCAATCAAAAAATAGTGAAAATAAGCGACGCAGATGTCTCTAAGTGTGATTAAATAACAATATCAATAATAACAAAATGTTAATAATTCATTACGTTTGGCACATTCCATTATCCAACTGATAAATATCAAAAATTGCCTCTTCAGTCTACAGTAGTAATGCAGTACGAACTCAAAGATTTTCTTAAGATTATGTTACTGAATTTTATTCTGGTCCTTTTCAGTTGCATCAGAAAAAGGGAAAACAGCTGATTTTGCATATACCAAATGGCTCAAATGGCTCTGAGCACTATGGGACTTAACATCTGTGGTCATCAGTCCCCTAGAACTTAGAACTACTTAAACCTAAATAATCTAAGGACATCACACACATCCATGCCCGAAGCAGGATTCGAACCTGCGACCGTAGCGGTCACGCGGTTCCAGACTGAAGCGCCTAGAACCGCACGGCCACACCGGCCGGCTGCATATACCACTTTTCCAGTTATAGTTGGCATTATGGCAATAGTTGAATTGGCATTAGCAAACGGGAGCGATATCACAGATCTAGCGAGGCGCCTATGCCGGAAACCTTGTCTCACTGCTGTAGTAGCAGCTAACCAGAAATAATAGCAGACTGCCCACAAAGTGAAACAAGAAAGATATTATTGTAATTTACGAGTAAAATGATCTTTTTACAATAGAAAAATTAAATTTCCTCGTTTACACTTGTTATGTAAGAACTGCTCAAATAATTTCACAAAAATTACAAGAAAATGTCCAATGAATTTGGAAAGATAATTCAGTTCCAGCCGCAAAAATAAGTCGTAGATCGGAGCATCGCCAAACAAATTTTGTGTTTCCAAATCTCAGCTTTTCCAGCAGCAGAATGTATTTTCGTATGGGTCTCAAAACCTCTCTAGTGCTGCTACCAAAATCTTTCTGGTTCGTGGGCTAGGTACCAAAATCTTTCTGGTTCGTGGGCTATCGGACACTAACTGAAGGGCAGGCTTCATTCATCGCACTTACAGAATTCATCACTGAGTTTTACATCGATTCTACCTGATAATTGTATATCTGAGTATGTATAAAATAAGTGGCGATTAAAAAGTTTCCTTTAGAAGACTGTACAACCCATAATCGGTACACGAGTCAGGCAAAATCGTCATGAGCATTGAGGCAACCATCCTACCGACGCACACATTTGAAGATATACGTTTGGTAAAACACGTGTCCTGCTGCGTGAAGAAGTCCGTAACTGACTGCTGCACATCTTCGTCCGACACGAATCGTGGCCCCCGTCGGAGGTTCGAGTTCTCCCTCGGGCATGGGTGCGTGTGTTGTCCATAGCGTAAGATATTTTAAGTTAGATTAACTAGTGTATAAGCTTAGAGGCCGATGACCTAAACAGTTTGGTCACGTAAGATTTTACCACAAATTTACAAATTTACCGAATCGTGGATCCTTCAAGGCCTTTTTCATTGGACCAAAGGCGGGAGAGACCAATACTACCGGGCGGATGCACCAGTGTCTCCCACCTTAGTAGGCGTGACTTCTGCGTGATGAAATTTGCGGTATAGGGACATGCGTTATCATGACGCAGCAGCACCCTTTGTCGCGCACCATTCTACAACGGTGGTTTTCGCCTGACATGCTGCTCCACATCCATTCTTCGTTCTCCGATGGATGCCTCCGCTGTTTGTCCTTTGGTAATCAAGAAAAGAAGAACAGCACATTGGTCCTGTTTGGACGCACCTGGTAATAACATCGGCGCAATTCACTTTTCCACTTTTACCGAACGCACGTCAGAAAGACTTGAAAGCCACACTAGTCCCTTGCCTACATCTCGATGGTTGTATACCCACATCGGAGTCGCGCTACGTTGCATATTCGCTGCAGCAAATGGAAACATTTTAATTGCCCCTTACACTAAAGAAACATTGTAAATTTAACTAAAACATCCTTTGATTTAAGTAATTGTGTTTATTATATGTTTATATGCGTGTGTAATGCAGATATAATTGCCTCATGAAAGTTGTCAAAGACGGAAGCTCTTACGTAAAATTTTAGAATGAGACATTCCTATGGTAAAGAGAGTTTAGCCATATTCCTAGGATTTCGGTTTTCGGCAGCTTTTTACGTAGAAACGCATCGTGTGAAATAGAGCCAGTGCTTCGCAAGTGAGTTGCAGAAACAAAAATTGCATTATTCTACTGGGAAAGCTCATAGAATATGAGCGAGTGTTAAAAAGTAAGTACTGAAGAGTCAGTTCCTATAGAAATGTTGCAATTTAAGAATTTTTGGGGAGACATATCCGCTACCACCGTGCTGCAGCAGATAAAAGTTCATCATAAAAGAAAATGCGAATTAATGCCATTATAGTTTTTTTCAAGGCAGCGGTATAATCATATGTAAGGTGCTCATTTTAGAAATGGCAAACAGAATTGCAATCCATAAAATGGCCCAGTTTACTGGTACTTGGTTCAAATGACTCTGGGCACTATGGGACTTAACTTCTTTGGTCAGCAGTCCCCTAGAACTTAGAACTAATTAAACCTAACTAACCTAAGGACATTACACACATCCATGTCCGAGGCAGGATTCGAACCTGCGACTGTAGCGGTCGCGCGGTTCCAGACTGAAGCGCCTAGAACCGCTCGGCCACGCTGGCCGGCTTACTGGTACTTTGAGATGATTTAAGTTATTTGCAAACATTGTTTTTGACATCTGTGAAAATAACGTCACCCTTTCCCCAGTCATTGTTTAGTGACGGCGCTACAATACGTAATATTGGACATGAATCGGAGTGCACACCGATTCATTCAAATAACAACTGTTCAGTAAAATTCAGAATAGTTAGAGAAATATTGAAACAAACTCATTATTAAATTAATCGTAACACACAATAACCGGAATAGTGAGTCATTTCATTTGATAGCAGACGATACAATTTGTTTGCAAATATCTACAGATTTAACACACTTACCAATAAGAATGAATTCTGTTGTCATTTTAATGGCATTTGCAGCGCAGCAATTGAGTTTTAAATTCGTTAAGTCAGATTATTCAGTCTTCAAGAGATGTGATTTGAAATTCACTTTATGTGGTATTTTTCAAATAGTCGTAAAATACCTAACTCCTGAATGAGCAAAATTTAATTCTGTCATTCATTATTCATAATTATTAGTTATGATGTAAAATGCGTAAATAAATCTTTATTTATATGAAAACCATACTTGTAAGGTAAATGTTGCGTTGAGTAGTATAATTTACAGTAATTATTTATTTCAGTATCAATAACAGATTAGGTCAATCAGTATGTAGTCTGGCAATAATAATGGGCAGCTGCTCGATTGTCTCCTGACTTCGCAGCAGAGGAACCACATAAACACTGGGGATTTGTCGACGCTTGTAAAATCAGTCTCTAAAAGACACTAGTTCCCCCAGTAAATCAGGAAAAATGGGGGAAGTAATTGATAAAATTTTCAAACTTTGGAAAAACACTTATAGGGAATGTAGTAGTAAGAAACATAAACGTTACCTTCCTTAGTGGGTGAACATCCCCCAACCGTTAATTCATTTCTTTTATCCTTTTTCAATTTGTACGAGAAATGGCTGTTTTCGAAGACATCCATTATGACAAAAAACATTTATAGTGAAATTTTGCTCAAAGAAAGTCGTATGAATGCTTTAATCAACATAATCAGTTTCCGAGACATTCTATGTGGAAGATGAAAAATCCATTAGTCTATGAGTTTTACATTATCTTCAACTTCGATTTTAATTCAGTTGACTCTTTCTTCTGTTCCTCCACAAATATTTGCCTTTTATACATACAGAAACATATATGTAGCACATAAACGTTTCTTCCAAAATCTGAAGGTAAAAAAAAACACACAGACAAGTGCAAGTACGGTTCCTGCTCTGACGGTTCCATACGAACTCAATTATGTATATAGATAATAACAGTGTGTGACTCAGTAGCCTAGTGCAAGTCTTTCTACTGAATGCTGTGAGTTAGCGAGCATTGCGCTCTCATTTAAATATATGGCTGAAAGAGTCAGCCTATAGGAATTGTAAAACGAACCCTGTCGTCCAGGATCGCGTGCCACAAAGGGCGCAGATTTACCACGAGCTGGGGAAACTCACAGGAGTCTATTGTCTATTGAGGCCTGAATGCTGTAGTGTGCGAGTGAGACAGACGAACACCTACGTCACAGGGAAACTCAGTAGAAGCCGTCTGCGGCCAAGGAGACGTAGCAGTGTTAAATAAGGCTGACCTAAGATCAGCGATAAAGGAAAACATTTATGAAAACTATTTAATGCAGAGAATCAAGCCACAGTAATTTTAATGTGCCATCCTCCATAAATTTTCATGGTGATCCCAACAAAACTTGAAGAATGATCATATCTATAATAGTTTAGCATTTACCGTTGAAGTGAAGTTAACAAGTTTTGTAACAAAAACCTGAATCCTAAAATCTGAACGCTTTGGTCGATCTTAACGATCGACATTTCATATACAAGAGCATCATTAAAATGACAAATGTTGTACATATCAACTCTGTAACTTTATTGGTTTAGAAGGTATCGTAAATTTAAAAAATCACTATTTACAGTGAAGCATCAGATCATCATTTCCTCCACACAAAACACATTGAACGACGACAGCATGACACCTCATTGAATCATTAGGTAATAGAATATTTGTTGTAAAGTTTAGTGCATAATAATTATTTTTGTTCTTTATTTATTTATCAGAAAGTACATCGGTGCAAGGCTACTGGCCGTGACATTCAAAGCTAAGAAGGAAATTGTATTGGTTTTACGTAAAAGAATTTAACGTTTATTATGTAATGGATATTATTGTTACTTTATTTACAATGTGAAAGTGATGAAACTTTGATTTTTTAAATATGTTAAAATGTAAAATAAAGTAGGATAAGCTGTATCCAATCAGATGGACGGCTTCAGGAAAGGGAACTGCCCTGCTCAGTTGAGCGAGGACACTTGCGGCCGGCCGCGGTGGCTGAGCGTTCTAGGCGCTTCAGTCCGGAACCATGCGGCTGCTACGGTCGCAGGTTCGAATCCTTCCTCGGGCATGGATGTGTGTGATGTCCTTAGGTTAGTTAGGTTTAAGTAGTTCTAGGTCTAGGGGACTGTTGACCTCAAAAGTCAAGTCCCATAGTGCTTAGAGCCATTTGAACCTTTTGAGGATATTTTGAGGATATAGCTAGCAGAGGGCCAGTGCGGGTGGAGACGCGAAAGCGGACAGTTCGGCTGGAGACACCAACGGGTACAGTTCGGATTGAGACACGAAAGCGGACTGTCGATTTTTAGGTAGCTAGAAAGTGAAACGACTTGGAAAATTTCGCGTTGTGTGGTATCGCGGGACTTAGTCTCTGAGCAGTGAGCAGCCGAGCCCCTGGTGTGAACTCTAACTTCTTGCGTAGTCAAGGAGGTGGAGTATTGAACTTGTGTTTCGCGATTAGATTGTGAATGATCGAATTGTATCAAATGGATATGCGCTCGAGTGTAACAGTAACTTTTGCTATTAGTCTGCTTTCTAAATAAACATTATTCTAACCAAATCGCAACTGTGTGGCCTACAACATTTATGGGTCGTTAATTTAGTTCCCGATATTATTATTACTCTTACTACGTGTTACATTAACTTTATATTTCGCAAGCTTGCCATCAGCCAGACAATTTACCAAAGGAGTAGGAGTAGGAGTAGGAGTAGGAGTAGGAGTAGGAGTAGGAGTAGGCAAAATGCAACAGGGAATAACAATATTAATGTGCTAATAGTAAACTGCAGTAGCGTCTATAGAAAGGTCCCAGAACTGCTCTCATTAATAAACGGTCACAATGCCCACATAGTACTAGTGACAGAAAGTTGGCTGAAACCAGATGTAAACACAATATGCGTTAGATGAGTATGTGCCAAGCAAGATCGTAAGAGATGGAAAATAGCCACCGAAGTACAACAACCGAGTTAGAAAACTGCTGCGGAAGCAAAGGGAACTTCACAGCAAACATAAACATAGCCAACGCCTTGCAGACAAACAAAAATTACGCGAAACGAAATGTTATGTGAGGAGGGCCATGCGAGAGGCGTTCGATGAATTCGAAAGTAAAGTTCTATGTACTGACTTGGCAGAAAATCCTAAGAAATTTTGGTCTTACGTCAAAGCGGTAGGTGGATCAAAACAAAATGTCCAGACACTCTGTGACCAAAATGGTACTGAAACAGAGGATGGCAGACTAAAGGCCGAAATACTAAATGTCTGTTTCCAAAGCTGTTTCACAGAGGAAGACTTCACTGTAGTTCCTTCTCTAGATTGTCACACAGATGACAAAATGGTAAATATCGAAATAGACGACAGAGGGATAGAGAATCAATTAAAATCGCTCAAAAGAGGAAAGGCCGCTGGACGTGATGGGATACCAGTTCGATTTTACACAGAGTACGCGAAGGAACTTGGCCCCCTTCTTGCAGCGGTGTACCGTAGGTCTCTAGAAGAGCGTAGCGTTCCAAAGGATTGGAATAGGGCACAGGTCATCCCCGTTTTCAAGAAGGGACGTCGAGCAGATGTGCAGAACTATAGACTTATATCTCTAACGTCGATCGGTTGTAGAATTTTGGAACACGTATTATGTTCGAGTATAATGACTTTTCTGGAAACTAGAAATCTACTCTGTAGGAATCAGCATAGGTTTCGAAAAAGACGATCGTGTGAAACCCAGCTCGCGCTATTCGTACACGAGACTCAGAGGGCCATAGACACGGGTCCCCAGGTAGATGCCGTGTTTGTTGACTTCCGCAAGGCGTTCGCTACAGTTCCCCACAGTCGTTTAATGAACAAAGTAAGAGCATATGGACTATCAAACCAATTGTGTGATTGGATTGAAGCGTCCCTAGATAACAGAACGCAGTATGTCATTCTCAATGGAGAGAAGTCTTCCGAAGTAAGAGTGATTTCAGGTGTGCCGCAGGGGAGTGTCGTAGGACCGTTGTTATTCACAATATACATAAATGACCTTGTGGATGACATCGGAAGTTCACTGAGGCTTTTTGCGGACGATGCTGTGGTATATCGAGAGGTTGTAACAATGGAAAATTGTACTGAAATGAAGGAGGATCTGCAGCGAATTGACGCATGGTGCAGGGAATGGCAATTGAATCTCAATATAGACAAGTGTAATGTGCTGCGAATACATAGAAAGAAAGATCCATTATCATTTAGCTACAATATAGCCGGTCAGCAACTGGAAGCAGTTAATTGCATAAATTATCTGGGAGTACGCACTAGGAGTGATTTAAAATGGAATGATCATACAAAGTTGATCGTTGGTAAATCAGATGCCAGACTGAGATTCATTGGAAGAATCCTAAGGAAATGCAATCCGAAAACAAAGGAAGTCGGTTACAGTACGCTTGTTCGCCCACTGCTTGAATACTGCTCAGCAGTGTGGGGTCCGTACCAGATAGGGTTGATAGAAGAGATAGAGAAGATCTAACGGAGAGCACCGCGCTTCGTTACAGGATCATTTAGTAATCGCGAAAGCGTTACGGAGATGATAGATAAACTCCAGTGGAAGACTCTGCAGGAGAGACGCTCAGTAGCTCGGTACGGGCTTTTGTTGAAGTTTCGAGAACATACCTTCACCGAGGAGTCAAGGAGTATATTGCTCCCTCCTACGTATATCTCGCGAAGAGACCATGAGGATAAAATCAGAGAGATTAGAGCCCACACAGAGGCATACCGACAATCTTTCTTTCCACGAACAATACGAGACTGGAATAGAAGGGAGAACCGATGTAGGTACTCAAGGTACCCTCCGCCACACACCGTCAGGTGGCTTGCGGAGTATGGATGTAGATGTAGATGTAGTTGTAGACGTAGATGTAGAAGGATCACAAGTGTCTAATTTAGAGCGTGTAATGCGGCAAGTGCGGTTCACCCTCGAGAGGAGTTTGAACCAACACATTTCGACGAAGAGGAACTGCATGTGAGCCCTAACATCTTGGCGGTGTTAGCTCGCAATGCCACTTCTGCGACAAGCGTGCCCCTAACACACCCCAGTTCCAACCGGTGAAAGGAGACCTACAGTTTAATGTGACAGTTTCTGGCAACTCCGTACGTCGTTGAGAGGTGAAGGCTAGTTTAAAACAAAGACTGAAAAGTCCGTAGACGGCTAAAATTCAATCTTGGAACCCCTCTGTATCCAAGCATGTGCTTTACAGCTAGATCATCACGCCCAATATTGTCGCAGAAAAAGGCTGAGCAGTACAGTCACTACGGTGTAGACTGTTGCGTTGAGAGTCGTGAATTCAAAACTCACCTGAACTGTAAAATTTTAACTTCTATATTCGGTTCGATTACATTCTAGAAGTATCCACAAATGTCAAGAATCATTGTACTGGAATGTTCGGTAACTGTATACATACCGTATGTGTTCTGGCCGGAGGCAGCTCGCGCCGCGCTCTTGTATGTGCAAGTGCTGAATAAACCTTCATTAAGTGAAGTTAATGTTCGTCATTCATCTAATTACACCTTCCTCTACGTTACATTATTCTGGCGGAGAAGCTGGGTATTGGAACTTGTGGTAGCGCACATTATCGACGACACAGTGGCTCCCACCAGGCCACGACAGAGTCGCCGTTTACGTGCTGAGAAACCCGAGTTCGAGCCATATTCAACAGATTTCAATCTATAGGGGACAAAAAAAGAAGAGGACGCTACGATGACAGGAACTGTGTGCCACAACATGAGACATCCTTTCGGGTTCTCTGGTGACGGTGGCCAAGATACAAACAAGTGGCTGAAGGTATATGAGCGTATAGCCAAATTTAACAAATGAGATGACATCGTGTGTTTGGCTATCGTATTTTTCTACTTGGAGGTCACTGCCACCAAACAATAGTATGAGAATAACGAGGAGACGTGCACAAGCTGGAAATTATTCCAGGCGGAACTGCGCAAGTATTTCGGCGACACACAACGACAGAAGTGCAAGACTGAAGATAAATTAAAATTCAGGGCACAGCGTCCAGGAGAAACGACAGCATCCTACATTCAGGACATCTTGGAGCTGTGTAAAATAGTGAATCCTAGAATGAAGGAGGAAGATAAAGGTGCACTTCTCACGAAGGGTGTAGCTGAGGACATGTACCAAGCCCTACTCCTGAAGGAGGTTTCGACAACAGACGACTTCATAAAATGGTCCCAGTATATCGAGACAATGCATAAGAAAAGAATTACATGCAGGAAGTTTGAACGGCTTCCAAACGTCGTATCGACGTCTGCGATGGAGGAAGAAACTGATTTCACAAGTGTTCTTCGTCAGATAGTGAGAGAGGAAGTTCAGAAGGCACTTGGATTGCACGACGAGCAACAAACCGAGACCCTTCAAGAGGTAATAAGGGATGATGTAGAACAGACATTGAACCCAATCTCCCTCGTCTTTCATTTCCCTTTAAAACGGTGAAAAAGTTGAGACCCAGATGAAGTCACGTTCCTACAATGCTGCATGAGGAACCTGTTTCGGCTCCAATGAATACTGAC
Organism: Schistocerca cancellata; assembly: GCF_023864275.1. Lineage (NCBI taxonomy): Eukaryota > Metazoa > Arthropoda > Insecta > Orthoptera > Acrididae > Schistocerca > Schistocerca cancellata. Next base: position 462,045,832 of record NC_064629.1, read on the forward strand.
GTCTGGAGGATTCAGGATAACCATCCAGTATGTTTCCACTGCGGACGACCCGGACATGTGGTGCGCTATTGTCGAGAAAGGCGGCGGATATTTGATGACGCCAGCGCCAGAAGACATCAGACCGGTCTTAGCCGAAACCAATTCCGGGACGACGAAGATGAACAACAAGATGTGGGTGTAGGACGACGTAGGTCACCATCGCCGCAAGCTGGCCGCTGGAGAGGACACTCCCAAACACGCCGATGAAGGTCTCCATCGCCGTTAGGAAACTCCAGCCGATCACCCAGCCGCCGCAACCTGGAAAACTAAAGGATGCGACCTTCCTTGGAGATGAGGCCGCCGAAGAGGAAAATCCTCCGCCGTCGATCACTAAAAAAATGGTAGGAAACCACGTCGATATCCCAATGGATGGCCGACCAGCCTACGCTCTTGTGGACTCTGGAGCATCATATTCAGTCATTTCGGAGAAGTACCGTCGCCAGTTGCAGAAAACCGTATTCGTCGACAACAAAACATCTATGCTGAAGGTGGCTACTGGGAAATATTTAAAACCTCCAGGAAGATGCGTCATTCATGTGGGTATAAGTGGTCATACCCAGCCCTTAGAATTCAATGTCTTACAACAGTGTAGTCATTACGTCATTCTCGGATGGGACTTTTTGAAAGCTTCTCAGGCAATTATAGACTGTGGTCGCTCGTAGATTATGCTAGACGAGATGAGATACTGTGGAAAGGAAGATGCGCATCCGAGTGAGTGAAGACTATGTGTGCTGGATTAAGTGATCATTCCTGCAGTCAGCTCTAGAAAGGTAACTGTCATGTGACATGTCATGCATCAACCCATGTATCTTGTAGTGGAATGTAAGAGAAGCATACCATTGAAGAGTAACTTGGTCATCCCAGCCTCTGTCGCCTCGTTTAAGAACGGATTCGGTAAATTGTGGATAGTTAACTGTCGGTGAGAACCGCAGATCCTTCCAAGACGCATGTGCGTAGCAGACGCTGAGCCGTTAATTGCCGAACAGCTGAGCGTCATAGAAACCTCCCATGCCGAGTCTGTGGGCGAAATTGGCGCTAACACTACGAGACAAGATCTTCTACCTCGACTGTCACCATATCTCGCTAAGGAACAACAGAAGAAGCTACTTGCCATTCTTCAAGATGGTTCAAATGGCTCTGAGTACTATGGGACTTAACATCTGAGGTCATGAGTCCCCTAGAACTCAGAACTACTTAAACCTGACTAACCTAAGGTCATCACACACATCCATGCCCGAGGCAGGATTCGAACCTGCTACCGTAGCGGTCACCCGGTTCCAGACTGAAGCGCCTAGAACCGCTCGGCCACACTGGTCGGCATTCTTCAAGAGTTCTCTGAATCCTTCAATCCGCAGGTGAAGATCGAATTAGACAAATCTGCGGTGAAGCACCGGATTAGCACTGGAGACCATCAACCAGTAAGCCAGAGTGCATACCGTGTGTCAGCAACGGAACGTCGAATAATTTGCGAGGAGTTAGAGAAAATGATGAAGAGTGACATCATTCAGCCTTCGCAGAGCCCATGATCGTCACCAGTGGTTCTCGACAGGAAGAAGGATGGCAGTTGTTAAAAGCCAATGCTAAATTTACCTGGGGTGGTGTTCAACAAGATTCTTTCGATGTGCTGCGAAAAGCTCTGACGACTGACCCTGTACTTGGTCTGAATGACGAGAGAGCACCTACAGAACTACACACAGATGCCAGTGGGTATGGGATCGGTGATTCTCTGGTGTAAATTTCGGATGGAAAAGAGAAGGTTATGGCCTATGCTTCTAGGACACTTACAACTACTCAACTACAGAAAGAGAATGTCTTGCTGTGATCTGGGCCATGTGCAAATTTCGATAGTATCTCTATGGAAGGCTAGTCACAGTTGTTGCAGACCATTATTCATTTTGTTGGTTGACAGGTCTTAAGGATCCAACAGGACGACTCGCCAGGTGGGCACTACATCTTCAAGAGTATGACATTTCTATGGTGTACAAAAGTGGAAGAAAACACCAAGATGCCGACCGTCTCTCAAGAAACCCTGTGCAAGGCCATCAAGACTTTGATAAAGATAGTGACTGTCTCTCTGCACTCTAGGATCTCTCTCCTGAGCAGAAGAAGGCCGCCAAGATATCTCAAATTATGCTTGCGTTAAATCGGTCAGAGGGTGTGAAAGGACAATTTGAGGTAGTTAATGGATTACTTTGCAAGAAAAACTTTGATCCATTTTGAAAGAGGTGGCTACCAGTGATTCCTAAACACATGCGCTTAGATTTTCTACAGAAATAACATGACGCACCTGAAGCCGGACATTTAGGATTTATTAAGACATACGATAGGATCCGTAAGAGACTTTTCTGGCAAGGTTTATGTAGGAGTGTCTCAGAAACCATCTGGCCGACTCATACCAATTCCACCAGCTGAAACGCCTTTCCAGCGTGTTGGGATTGACCTCCTCAGACGATTTTCAACATCTGCCAGTGGCAATAAATATATTATTGTCTGCACTGATTATCTGACACGCTATGCCATTACAAAAGCCGTGAAAACAGCCAAAGCATCCGAGGTAGCCAAATTTATCGTCGAAGACATTGTATTAAAAAACTTTTCCCCAAGCTCATTAATTACGGTCGAGGGAAAGTTTTTCAGTCGAATCTTGTGACAGTGATAAACTGTCGGTGCAGCATTACTCATCACATGGCGACTGCCTACCATCCGCAAACTAACAGGCTTACTGAACGTCTTAATAAGACCTTGGCCGACATGCTATCAGTGTTCGTCAATGTTGAGCAGAGCAACTGGGATGAGGTGCTACCTTTCGTGGCGTTTGCCTACAACACCGCCAAACAAGACACCACAGGATTTACGCCATTTTTCCTTGTGCATGGGCGTGAGGCGACTACGAGGATGGACACTGTATTTCCGTTGCATCCTGATGGCGTAGACGACGACTACATCGACCAGTGTTAACCAGAGCTGAGGAATCTCGGCAGTTAGCTCGACTCCGCATGCTGCAGGCTTAAGAAAACGATCGCCAAAGGTATGACGCGAGCCACCGCCCTGTTGTCTACCAGCCTGGTGACCTCGTCTGTGTCTTCACTCCTGTTCGGAAGGTTGGTCTCTCTGAGAAACTCCTCAGGCGCTACTTTTGACCTTATAAGGTTGTAAAACAGATGTCTGATGTTACTTATGAATTTGAAGATTTCGACCCCGACACAAGACGACGAAAGAGATACGGTCTACGTCCTTCGAATGAAGCCCTATAAGGATCCTGCAACGCAGAGTATATTCGAAGCTCCAGCGGCAGGCAACAAGCGGAAAGGTGACGAAGAGTGTAGCGGCAAAGGAAGTTCTAAGAAGATCACCGCCAGGGTGAACATCAGTCATCGGGAGCCGGAGTATGCAGGTCCGATGACTCGTTCCCGGACCAGGAGGTCGTATCACCGAGACGCTGTTCCCTGAAGGCGGGAGCAATGTCGCAGAACAAGCTAAGTAGCCCAGTCACCACGGTCTAGTAGTTATGATACTAGACTGTTGCATGGAGGGTTGTAAGTTCAAAAGTCACTTGAACTGTAAAGTTTTAATTTCTATATTCGGTTCAAGTACATTCTAGACGTATCCACAAATGTCAAGAATCATTATACTGGAATGTTCTGTAACATGTGTTCTGGCCGGAGGCAGTTCACTCCGCGCTCTTGTATGTGCAAGTGCTTAAGAATGCTTCGTTATGTGAAGTTAGTGTTCGTCATTCATCTAATTACACCTTCTTCTACGTGACAATGTGTATATACGTAGTTCATCTATAGGTTCTGAGGAGTGAATTTGCGACTATCACAATATGTGGCATATCTGACCACATCTTTTGATTGCATTGACTTACAAGCTTAAATTTATTTCACCGCCAACGACCGTAGACCCTAGTATGTGACAGCAGTTTCAGGTCGATACCACTACCCATTCCTGAAAAAAAAAAAAAAAGGATCTTAAACGGTCTGACAGACAGACAGAGAGACGAACAGCAAAGTGGTCCTACGGGGTTTCGTTATTGCCTATTTAGGTACGGAACCCTGAAAATGGATGTACTTAAAAATATAAATGCTTTTACTAAAATGTTTTTAGAGGTATCACGACCCTTATGACACCCCCACCCCAAACTAACCCATTCCCATCCTTGGATCCGCGTCTGCCTACTCAGTAGGTCAGGAAATTTCACGTTCTCAGGTTGGCGATGGATATACGTAAAAATTTAAACCCTTTTACTAAAATGTTATTGGAGGGATCATGAACCTCATGACACCCGCCCCCACCCTCTGTCCTCCCTTGGATCTGCGTCTACCTATCCGGAAGGTCAACCAAATTTCACGTTCTCGGTTCGCGAATGGCACTCGGTCTGTTTTCTAGTGTCTAATGCTGCAATGGGAGTATTAACAAATGCCTAAAGCAGTGATCGGCAGAATTGGAAACTTCAAATAATCGAGACAGTTATTTCAGAAAGCGAAAGGAATCGAGTGTACGTGCGAGATCCGAAAAGTTTTCACGATTGCAAGATGATGAGTGGCTGATGTGTATTGTGTACATTGTATACACTTACATGGTAAATGATACTTCTTACACTAGGAACAGATATAGTTTTACAAACATTATTATCCTGAGTAAATCCCTTGCGAAGTATGTAATAACCATAATCTGACGATTTTTGAGAAATCTTCCATGAAATTTTGCAAATAATTCCCATGACTAATTTACCGTTATTTATCCTGAAAATCGAAAGTTCGTGAGAACCTTCCAGAATTTGTGTAGAAATACGGTATTGTAAGATCTAGGTACAATAGTTTGCTGCAGGAATATTTACTTAAAGAAATAAAGGACCTTACATGCTTGTTTCTACCACAGAACAAATGCATAGCGATAATGACGTCAAATAACAGCTATCCACTTCAGCTGTAGTCTTTGTCGGTCTAAGAGGTGAATTTATTATTTTTTAGCTATGAGTGGTTGCATGCATATTGGGCTTCATAATTCGAACATTCTTTCTTTAACATCCAGTATTAGCTATTGTTTTATTAGAACCGGTGCACAAGCACCGCCGATCACCGCGATTCCGAACCAATGTACCCATCGAGACGACAGTGGGTAGCGAGAAACGAGTCTTTCCGCGTATTAGGAACAAAGTCAGCTTGGAACGTCCAAGACAACATTGCTGACGCTCTCTTCCGAATGACTTAAGAGTTGCATTAACATTTGAATCGACTGCCTTCCCTGTGCTACTGGAACAGCAGTGCCGCCGAAGTGCTGGTTTGCACATCAAAGGAATCCGTGTGACCGGGGAACGTTGGTCGTCAAGTGACGAAGATTTACACTGAATACGAAATCTCGCCCTGTTACCAAGGAGCGCAGGGGAAGAGATGCACAAAAAACTGTTAATCACAGAAAAATAGAAGATATCAGACGCAGATTCTTTCACAACCTCCTGTGCAATCTCCACGGAGTAGGCAGTATGCACTTACGGACAGGGGCGCCACTGAGTGACTGTCTCGAATTTTGGATACAAAAACTGTTCAAAAATGTGTGTGAAATCTTATGGATTCTAACTGCTAAGGTCATCAGTCCCTGAGCTTACACACTACTTAACCTAAATTATCCTAAGGACAAACTCACACACCCATGCCCGAGGGAGGACTCGAACCTCCGTCGGGACCAGCCGCACGGTCCACGACTGCAGCGCCCTAGACCGCTCTGCTAATCCCGCGCGGCCAAAAACTGTTCTTAAATATCCAGTAATGATCAGTTAATCACAGTAGGGATAAAAAGTTCTGTAATTATAGATTGTAATGGAAGTAGCAATAATAACGATAGAGGTGAATGAATTAATGTCGTGTGACTAGTGCCTCCCGTCGGGTAAACCATTCGCCGGGTGCAAGTTTTTCAATTTGACGTCACTTCGGCGACTTGCGCGTCGATGGGGATGAAATGATGATGATTATGACAACACAACACCCAGTCCCTGACCGAAGAAAATCTCCGACTCAGCCGGAAATCGAACCCGGGCCCTTAGGATTGACATCTTGTCGCGCTGACCACTTTTTTTTTTTTTTCGTTGTTGATCGTTGAGTTTGGTTGTTGCGGACGTCACTTGACATCCGTTCAAGCTCGTTGTTGATCCTTTCACTCAGTTTCTTTTATTACAGAGGCCAACCAGCTCTCTGACCGAACACGCTGAGCTACCGTGCCGGCACACTCAACTACCGGGGGCGGACACTATAGAGGTAGACACTTGTAAATACCAGGCTGTGCTGAAAAGTTACTCCCAGAATTTTAAATGCAAAAATTCTTAGAACTTTTTCAAGTAAAATTAACTTTTTTAACATTCTAAATTTTTATTCTTCATGTCTAAATATTTATTTCTCAACGGAGTCACCCTGGCGACGAATACGTTTCTCCCAGCAAGACACCGTCACTGTAGAATGTTTGACTTTGTTGATAGAGACACAACCTCATCTCTGACTGGACGGTTTCGTCGAAGTTAAGTCCACGAAGGTGTTCTTTAAGTTTTCGAAGGAGATTAAAATGGGATGGGACCAGATCTAAACTGTATGTAGGATGATCGATAATAGTGAACCCAAGGTGTTGGACTGTTGCAGATATCGCAGCGTTCGTGTGTGATCTGGCATTATCATGCTGAATCAGAGGGGACTCCATGTGTGGACAAACTCTTCCAATTCAAAAATTGGTTACAATATCTTTTTTCTCACACCCTAACATAGTTACGTTACACACCGCCATGTTACACGCTAGAATGCGGAGTCCTGTAACTGAAGACGGCTGCAGATATGTAGAAATAAAGAATGAAGATGTACAGTGTTAAGAACGTTTGTTTTATTTGAGAAGCCTTAAGAGTTTTCGCATACAAAATTCTGAGGCATTACTTTTCAGCACGCCCTTGTAGCACAATTCATGCCAATTTGACGTTATTGCCTTCATGGTAACACAATTTTTGATTGCTAGTATTGCATTAACAACGGTGATGGTGTTCTTAACAGCAGTAGTAATAGTAATTTTTGATCTATTTGTTAATGTTTTGCTTCTATTTACACTAATGTAAAAGTAGAAATAGATATTTAGTGAGGAAATATGCGTACTGCAGAGCACTGTGTAAAATAAATAAATAAATAAAAATAAAAAAGTGTTGTTATCTTGAACAAATAAATAAATCGACGTGAAAGTTGTACCGTTTCATAGCTAACAGAGCTTAGAAAGAGATGTTCCGTACACCGTACGTAAAACGATGAAATGCAACCTTAAGTGTGTCTTTGTCGCTGTGCCAGCGTAAACCGCAGTAAAAATCGTTTGCACACTGCAAACAAAAGTGCATATAACATGGTCAACGTCAAAAATTCATATCTGTGTAACTTGTGTCCATTACCATCACGTTCACAAGTAACCTTTATTAGATACACCGTTAGATGACGCTTCCTCCACTCTTATGTATGAACATGTCTTAAAGATAAGATATGTGATTACAGTTTTTCTCTGTGACGGAGGTAGCTATAAAATGCCCAAGGGGGCGCAATTAGCTAATAGTGAAAACGCATGGTGCAAAGTGTTTATTTCAAAAATAAGGACAGCCTGAGCAGGACAGTGACTTTCTTCAAGAAATCTGCAGAACTGTCGACCCATATGTACAAAATACTATTTAAAAAAAGCGTATCTTATATACCACGCCACTGTCTGTCGCATTGACGTTCTTGACGCTGCCTTGAAAAACAATACATAATCGTCTGCTATGTGTTAGCGGGTGAACTTACCACTTTTTACAACACATGACCAGTTGTCGAGAATTTACCATTAAGCGTTGCAGGAAGTTGTATACATGCGTTTAATGGACGGAGCATTGGGATGAAGTGCCCACAAAGCCTAACGAATGTGCAGAGCAAATTTCGCAACAGTAGTAACACTGACTGAAAGAAATTTATCGCTGTAGATACAAAATAGTTAGGCACTACGTCGTTCAAGCTACAGAGAGCTGGCCAAGGCTCTTGACAACGGCTTGTTCCCACAATGCAATCTGAGAAGTAAGAAGAGTCATCAAGAAGTATTCATCAAGTTGCCTGCTAAATGTTAATTTCGAAGTGTACTGTGTGTAGATACGGATAAAGCAGAAGTTCGCCCCTATCGTAAAATATATTCCACGGAAGGGGACCAAAGGATTTTGAGTTCGGTTCTGTCTATGAATTAAACAACGCAGATATACAGTGTCCAACTTTCTTCTGTTTTTATTGTTTACAGACGAGGCCGCTTACAACGTGATGGTGTTTCCTACTGCCGCAATCCACAACTGTTTTCCTTGTACGTCAGTAACATTTTGTCGCTTATGTCCAACTGCAAATATCATTTCTATGCCGACGACCTCCAGCTAAGTGCCAGACGTGAAGATGTAAATACTGCGATCGTTTAGATGAATGATAAGCTTTCTTCAGTGGTAACATGGGCGAAAAAAAATTGGGATTTAGACTAAATGCAAAAAAGCCACAAGTAAACTTAGCATACCAACAGAAATTAATAAGTCCAGAATTCCGCGAACGGTTGCCTCGACAGCATTCCAAGTACCATATCAGGAAACAGCGAAGAATTTGGGTGTAACTTTGAATTAGCATCTCAAGTGGACGAGAATAACGTTGTAATGTTCTGGAAGCACTCGTACTAATGGAACTCCACTACTATGATTAATTTCAACAAGGTACGAGTTGTGAAAACACAAGATTCTTAGAACTACCCATGAACGCTTGCGTGCGATACAACTGCAACACCCGTAGATGTGACCATATAAGCGCTTCGCACGCCCGGTTAGAGTGGTTGCGGCCAGACAAATTGCGTGACGGTCGCACGCTATTTCTGCTTCACAGGATCTCAGTTGGAAATCACCCGATTACCTCTCTTCGGAGATTAACCGCCTAGCATGCCATCATAATCGAGACACGAGCTCCCATTTATCTAGTATCCTAGCTGTGCCGACTCACAAAACAAACACATACAAACACATCAACTAATTCCTCCGCTGTTGCCTCTGGAACAAGCTGACCTTCACTCTCCGCACAACTCAATGTCCTGCTGCTTTGAAGAAGTAGTTGAAGCACTTCCTTCTGTCACCCTCATGACATTTTTCCTCAAAAATTAACGTACAATGCCTACCTTCCCTCTGTAAAACAGCAAAATCAGTTTCTCCTATCTTATCCCCCTTATGCTCCGTTCTCTTTTTCTTTCTCTATGAGTCACGTTATCTTCTTTTCTCCTACATTCTTTGACTGTGTGCTATCACGTTCCTGTTTCCGTCCCTCCACCGCCCCTTTCTCTTATGTCCACTGTTGCTAGTACTCATAAACAAAAACCCACCTTACCGTAATTTCAAACTATTGCTGTATTTCTAATGTACGAATTTAAACTGTGTGCGAGCGCGCGTGCGAGCGAACGTGCAAGCGGATGCGAGCGTGTGTGTGTGTGTGTGTGTGTGTGTGTGTGTGTGTGTGTGTGTGTGTGTGTGTGTCTGTGAGTGAGTGTTTGTGTCTTTTTTTATCTGCAACACTGTACTTTTTAATTTCTAAATGTCGTATACCATCCTTACACTGACACAAGAATAATCGCAGCACTAAGAAGTAGTTGTGCGACATAAACGGAAGCTTGTAGGCGTGTTTCTACATCTGAAAGATTATCTCCGTTCAAATTTCGCGTCAGTCGTATAAGACTGGCGCTAGTAGCGCCACAATAAGGATGCAAATCAGGTTTGCTTTGAATACACACTGTAGCGGTCACGAACGATAGTTACCTTTGAGACTGGACATGGAGGCCTGATGTTAGTCAAGAACGCCTTTAGGATACTTGAGGGTATTTCTGTTCTGTAGTTCCAACTACAAAAATACGTGATTTTTTAAACCAAAATTCGATCTTACAACGTCTCTTTTCCAAAGCATGAAATTTTCACTCAGCAGCTGAGTGTGCGTTGATTTTAATCTGTCAGGAAGTTTTAAGTTCTCCAATACAAATCATTCACATAATGTAACATGACGGAATGCTCGACCTAAATTTAAATACTTTTAGTGACTGTGTAATCAATTGGCGAACTAATCTCCTTACGTTGCAATGACTGAACTTAAGAACGTTAGTCAAGAGTGATTAATTCCATGTGTGGGATTCTTTGGTTAGCAAGACTGAAATCAAATTTACAGTCCAAGTCAAAATCAATAACGCTGTACTCACACAGTCGCCCTCTAGCTTTATTCAACCATGTTGACATTAAATATAGTTCCCACCAGTATATAGTACCACTATTTTGAATAATAAGTATGCATGCACCAAGAAATGCAATTACGCGCTAAACCCATTCAACGTGAGTAATGCTGTAAACAAACCAGCACCGAACACATGTACACCAGCTGTCAGATTTGAGGGCAAGGCCTGCTACGGTTCTGGACCAGTCAGAACAAAATAAAATTGTGGTATTCGCGGGCATTCCGTATAATGGCGGCATGCAGATCTGTCCACAATGTAAATTATTTATTACGCAAGGAATTAGAATCTGTGGAATGGGTAATACACTGAATGAATGGGAAAATATACAAGCACTATTTTACAAATTAACAGAGAAATTGTAGGCAGTGACTTAGAGCAAATACGACATTTATATGTTCGTACTGTTGCGGAAATTTGTGATAGTACTGCCGGTCTAAAGCAATATTACTAGTGGAACAACATTTTATTTTAAAGACAAAATCTAACTTTCGCAATTGAGACACTGATCCTACTTACCAGTCTGTTTCAAAGTTATCGGCTATGGCTCCACGTCAATTCATTACAAGATTCCAAGATAGTGTGGTGACGATTCTTCATTGAAAATAATGTCTCCAAACCTGTTATATATCCGTCACGACTTCTGTGCTTTCGCAACTGTCGTGGGGAGCTTGATGTCGTGGGACTGCAGCTACAAATGGCTCAGAGTACTATGGGACTTAACTTCTTTGGTCATCAGTCCCCTAGAACTTAGAACTACTTAAATCTAACCTAACCTAAGGACATCACACACACCCATGTCCGAGGCAGGATTCAAACCTGCGACCGTAGCGGTAGCGCGGTTCCAGACTGTAGCGCCTAGAACCGCATGGCCACTGTGGCCGGCCTGCAGCTGCACAGATGTAAGTTTGCTGCCTTTCTGTTACCACGTGCAAGGTTCGTAAAGGTATTTTGAATAGCTCCGCCGGTCCAAATGGGTCGTACGGGTACTGATTTTCTTGCACCATGTGCTCAAATAAGCTCACCGCGCTCGTGAAACTGGAATGTTTCAGGGCCGGTATCATGAATATGCCGCGTTTTATTTCGTCTTGTATAGCCTCTGACCACTAAGCCGAGAGTAATGCCCGCCTGAATTCTCTCACTGACGCACAACGTCGCCCTATCGTTTTCATTCACGACACGGGCTCTCCCACCAAGAATCCGCACATGAATTCGATCTTGTGCGTGCTAGGCCGCTTCGGAAGGAGCGCAAATTCGAATTTCTCCGTCCATGCAACGGGGTGAATTCCCCCGCCCGAATCACGCAACACGCCAGATTTTCTCAAAGATAGAAAATGTTTTAAATCAAACTCTTTAGTTTCCTTCCATGGGGAGCGCTCGTGGGAGTATCTTGTCCGCCTCCACTTGCTCTCAGTAATGTCGTCATCACTGTGATCCCATTCATTTTCGTGGCCAGAATCTCTTTGTTCACTTGCGTCCCTGCGTCCCTTATTTTTCGCCATTTCGTCTCGGCCACTTCTTTCATGAGCTTCGAGACAAGCCACGCGCTCACTAAGTTCACGCTGTATTCCCATGTACCTCCTACCGTTTCCGTACCGTCTTTGCCGGATTTTCAGCCCAGACTACTCTTCTTCTGGAGCGCATATCTCAGACGGCAACTTGTCACAGCTGCCCGTAGCCGAACTGTTGGTTATCACGTCCGCTACCCTCATTAGTTCATTTCCCAATTTCTGTGTTTCGGCTGCAATTTGCTGCTTGTTAGAGGCGAGCTTTTTCTTCGAGAGTCCATATAGCGGCACTGTTATTGTCCACCTGCCCCTTGATGGCCTCCAGACGCCGCTCAACCGCTACCTGGACGTTGGACAATAGTTCAGCCCCTTCCCGCGGAGACTGCTTCCAAAACCTGGAATCTCTCTTCCATTGTCCTCTCCTGATCCTCAACTGTTCTGCTCAGCCGCAGCTGTTTGTTTCCCACCTCACCGAGCCGCTGCTTCACCACACCTAGCGCCTTACCTATTTCATAGGTTATCTCCTCCGGTATGGCCATTTGGAGATTCTCAAATTTTTCTTCCATTCTGTTTCAAAGGTTACGATGTGCTCCATCTAACTACTCATCGAAACGGTTATTTGTTGTATATTTTACTCCCTTCATTTCAGCTAACATGCTTCGTAAGAACTAGCGCATGTTCGCCTCCTCATTGTGGAGGAAAGAAATTTATTGCAGTACATCATTAAAAGATGGGATCGGTTGACAGGGCACATCCTGAGGCATCAAGGAATGTCGGTTTGGTAATGGAGGGAAATGTGGGTGGTAAAATTTGTACAAGGAGACCAAGGCTGAATTATGGTACACAGGTTCAAATGGATGTAGGTTACGGTAGTAATGGAGAGGTGAAGAGGCTTGCAAAGCATAGATTGGCGTGGTGAGCTGCATCAGACAAGTGTTCAGATTCAAGATCAGAACACAACAACTTATATAAAACTTTAACTGAATATTTTTCTTTTCAGGATGGTTCAAATGGCTCTGAGCACTATGGGACTTAACTTCTAAGGTCATCAGTCCCCTAGAACTTAGAACTACTTGAACCTAACGAACCTAAGGACATCACACACATCCATGCCCGAGGCAGGATTCGAACCTGCGACCGTAGCGGTCGCGCGGTTCCAGACTGTAGCGCCTAGAACCGCTCGGCCATCCCGGCCGGCTCTTTTCAGCACTTCAGCGCCAGTATTTATAACTGACGCAGGAGTTATTAAAGCTCGAGAAATGCCAGCTGTAAATCTGTCATATTTCTAATCGGCCGCGAGTCTTAATAGGATAATTATTTGTTTTCTTCTTCAAACAATTAGTTGGCTCTGAGCACTATGGGACTTAACAGCTATGGTCATCAGTCCGACAATTTAGTTATCGGCAATTTCTTTCGTGCAGCATCTCTATATAAGTAAATATCAGGATGATGAAATTTACACCAAATTATTAGTGTTATATATGTCCCCACATTACAAAACTTATCTTAACTTCTACCTATTGCTTGAATGACTGAATCAGTTCAAAAATTTCTACACAAATATTTCGTGAGTGAGCTGAAGTTAAGCGCATTCCTTTAACAACTGCATTACACGAATATTACGGCAGTACATGGCTCTCGCAAATTATATCGCACAAAAGGAGTTACTGTTAAACAGAACACTCTCAGTTTGGAAAAAGGAAAAAGTGTTTAATAAATAAATATGTCGTATCTATTCGGGAAACTGGACACTTCTACTCCAGTTAAAATACAATTTTATGATTCGTTGGAAACTGCGATCAGTCAGTGGACAACGTCCCTATTTTTTTTTTATTTATCTGTTAGTTATCTTCGGAGCTATCTCAAGTTATCATTAAATGGTGATCACTTTTATGGACCTCATATTTTGTGCTGTGTGCAGCTGGTCTCTCTGACTGTGGCGCTGATGAAAATATTTGGATTTACGTAGCTTCTGCCACATCACTATCGTAAATAAATAAATATCAATTCGATATAACTTCGTTGACTGTGAATGCTTTGGCATCATCTGTGTTAGGTACAGATGTACAGGATGGTTATAATTAAACATTCACTACTTGTTCCACCGTAGACGGAAAACTGTTAACCGTATAGGTACCCAACTTCCTAGGTATGATGTTCAGACTATGCACTGCAGGATCTGTATTGTTAGTAGTTTTAGTGTCATGACTTCCGTTAGGTGACAGTACTGATACGGTGATGTAGGGTTGAAACACAAGCTTCAGTACGCATTACATTTGCGTTCAGTCAACATGGGTCTGGACAAGGTAAGCCGGACTTTAGTCGTAAAGCTGTTTCATCAAAACAATGGAAATAGTTCTGCTGCTCTTCGCTAGTGTAAACGCATTAAAGAGATACGGAAAGATCGTCTTTTCGCAACAGGGTTGAAGAACATGATCAGAAGTTTGATTTAACTGGAAATTTTGGAATTGCTCCTGGGAGAATCCGACGGTCTGTTGCGCCACAAATGGTTGAAGAAATTACTGTTCACTTGGCTGTGAATACTGGGCGCAATGTGCGATCTTTAAGCAGTACACGAGCTGTGTCACGGCAGAGATGGACAACATCCCACCTGAGATGCTTCGGGCAGCAGTAGAGCAACTTATAGTGCAATTCAAGGCAATCGTGGAAGCACATGGCCATCACATTGAGCGACGGATGTAACCTGGAAAGTAAACATGATACTCAGTTAACATCTGTTACCGCCTCATGTGGAAAACATCTGTTACCGCCTCATGTGGAAATTAAAACGTGTATCTTTCAATGGTTTATTCGTTATTTCTCTTCCACATGTCCTTACGAATGTTTCCACAAAGTTTCATTGCCTTGAGATTACTCGTTTTTCATGGGGGCTCTCTCAAGTAGCGAAAGTTTAATTATAACTACCCTCTGTTATCACTACCTGTTACTGATATACGAAAATTTATGCCGTACCGGAACTCGAACTCGGATTTATCGCTTATAGGGAGAGGTCGCCTTAACCACTACGGCTATTCTTTAGCACTTAACGCCTGCAGAATTAATCTGTTTTCCCACACTAATGGGAACGACATTGTGAAGAATAGAGACCCTTTATGCTGTCGTCTCGTGCCCGCCTCGGTATGTGATATTTACTTGCATTTCTGGATGAACAGATGTCAATGACTATTGATAGCCGTCCGAAATTAATCATAATTTTTTGCATTAACTGATATTTAAGGGGTACAGCGAAAAACAAAGAAAATTATAAATGAACACATTACAAAGAGCACAATAGAAAAGGATTTCAGTCAGTCACAACAGAGTAGATATCTACTGCAGATGGTAGTCCATCGTTGCCTTCTAACGGTGTCGGCTCCACTTCTTCAAGAATTGTTAATACTCGATCCTTCCATCATGTCCTTAAACGTTCCCTTGGGCGTTTTCTAGCACGTTGAGAAGGAGGACTCAGTATGGGAGGGATCTACCAGCTCGAAGGATTCGCCAAACCACTGTAGCCTCTTATACCCCAATACTCGGCCAATGTGTGGCTTTCCATACCGCCGGTACAGATCGTCTTCCCATTACCTTCCATGGTACTGTAGATGGGTCCCTAGATCTTCCGAAGTATCTTTCTCTCGAAGAGCCGGCCGCGGTGGTCTAGCGGTTCTGGCGCTGCAGTCCGGAACTGCGGGACTGCTACGGTCGCAGGTTCGAATCCTGCCTCGGGCATGGGTGTGTGTGTTGTCCTTAGGTTAGTTAGGTTTAAGTAGTTCTAAGTTCTAGGGGACTTATGACCTAAGCTGTTGAGTCCCATAGTGCTCAGAGCCATTTGAACCATTTTTTTCTCTCGAAGACGCAGATTGCTTCTCGAGCTGTTGCTAATATCGCCCAGGTTTCAAAACCACGTGAAAGTACTGGCCGTACTAGTGTCACGTGCAGCGGGATCTTACTCTTCTGCGGTATCAGTCGTGACTTGCATAAATTGTTCAAACTAAACAACATGCTATTAGCGTTTATTATTCGTTGATGCACTTCTTTCGTCACTTCGCTTTTATTGATCTGTATGGAACCCAGGTATCTGAATTCTTGAACTCGTTCAGAGCTATGCCCGTCAACAACAATAGAAGGAAGGAGAGCCTGATGGCGTGATATAACTAGATATATGATTTTTTCATCATTCACTACCAGTCCAGTTTACTTCGCATTGTGGAGGAATCGGGAAGTATCATGGATCTCGATTCCACGCAATCTTGTTCTCACTGGTGCGAAAATGCAGAGTAAGGCTGCCGGCATCAAGTAATAAATGTTGGGGACTGTGGTATAAGGATCTAGACAGTGTGACTTATGGAAGTTTGGGACGGTCCGAGAAGTGTACACTAACAGCCAATGTTGTTAAGGCGACCGCTCGCGATAAATCGAAAATTCAAGTTCGAGTCCCGGTCCAATGCCACTAACGGGTAATATATCTACACCTGACACAGCTGATGTAAAGATATTCGCACTCAGCGAATTTATTTCGAATTAATTTCTGACGGCTGTCAATCGTCATTAACGTTTGTTCATCCAGACATGCAAGTAAAAATAAATATGAGTCCAATTAATTTGAGTAATGAATGGAATTAACGGGGCTGAAATCAATGTGGATACAATGACATGAAATATCAGTATACTGACACTCAGGTAGCTTCTTGGTTAAGACAACGGCTCACGGGATCAGGAAAGGGATGTAAGGCGGTCGCTGTCCCCTTCTAGAAAAAAATCCATCTTCACAAACAGAATACACGTCCTGTCTTGCCACAGAGACCGATGTGGCAGTTCAGTATCACGGACACTATTTGATCAAAAGCATACGGACATCCATATGTAATGCTGAACTGACCACTTGATGCCACGAGGGGCGGACCCATGAGGTTCAATAGGAGGCGGAGAGTGTAGGTTGTCAGGAGAGAAATAGTAACAGCAAAATAGGTCGGTCATGAGACCTAAGTGACTTCGAACGTGGACAGTCACTGAATGTAACCTTAGTAACAAATCCATCATGGACATTTCAACCTTCCTAAAGCTACCAAAGTCGACAGTTAATGATTTGATTGTGAAGTGGAAACGCGAAGAAACAAACACAGCCAAAACAAGACCTGGCAGACCTCATGTCCTCCGTGTATACTCTGCGTCTCCCTCCTCCCTCTCTCTCTCTCTCTTTCTCTTTCTGTCGTGTGGCGACTCGCCGCCGGCAGCAAGTCTTTTTAGTTCATACCATTTAGGCGACTTGCACGCCTTTGATTATGAAGTAATAATGAGGACAACTCAACACCCAGTCCCCGAAAAATCGTCGACCGGGACGGGACTGTGAAGCGGGTCCCTTCGGTTGGCATCCAGCCACGCCGACCCCGTAGCTACCGAGGCGGACGCCACCTCATGCACTGAAGCACAGGGACTGTTGAGCATTGTGGAAGGTGGTTTCAAAAAACCGCACGAAATTAGCAGAAGGGATCATTCCCGAGTTCCAAAGTGCGACCAGCAGTCGAACTAGCACAGTTACGGTGCGTAGGGAGCTAAAGGGAACGGCGTACAATGGTCGAGCAGCTGCTCATAAGGCGCCACTTTTCTGTAGTCGGTGCTAAGCGACGCTCGAGAGGTTGTAAAGAGCAATGCCACTGGTCGATGGATGACTAGAAACGAGTGATAAATCACGCTATACCCTGTGGCAACTTTGGCGGATGTCTGGAGAACGTTCCCTGGCAACATGCGCAGTGCCAACAGAGGAGTTTGTGTTACAGTATGAGACTGCGTTTCGTGGTTTACGATGGGGTTCCCTTATTGCGCTTAAGAAAACGCTAAATTCAGAAAGACATGAACGCATTTTACTCGATGGTCTGGTTCAAATGGCTCTGAGCACTATGGGACTTAACCTCTGAGGTCATCAGTCCCCTAGAGCTTAGAACTACTTAAATCTAACTAACCTAAGGACATCACACACATCCATGCCCGAGGCAGGATTCGAACCTGCGACCGTAGCACTCGCGCGGTTCCAGATTGTAGCGCCTAGAACCGCTCGGCCACCCCGGCCGGCACTCGATGGTCTACTGCGTACTGTACAGAAATAAAACTTCCTGGCAGATTAAAACTGTGTGCCAGGCCGAGAATCGAACTCGGGACCGTTGCCTTTCGCGGGCAAGTGCTCTACCAAGTGAGCTACCCAAGAACGACTCACTACCCGTCCTCACAGCTTTACTTCTGCCAGAAGTTTCATATCAGCGCACACTCCGCTGCAGAGTGAAAATCTCATTCTGTAGAGAAATAATTCGCAGACGATGAACGTTTGTATCACCATGACAATGCAGCCTCTCAAAGCAGCATCTGTGAGGCAATAGTGTGTAGACAATAACATACCTGAATGTACTAGCCCATCTTAGTCCCGACCTGAGCCCTATGGAACGCCTTTGGCACGAGTTAGAACGTCGACTTCGCTGCAGAGCCCATCTTACAACATCACTACGTTCTTTGGTTTTGGCTCTTGAGAGAGAACGGGCTGCAGTTACTCAATCGACAATCAGACTCCTCACTGAAAATGTCCCCATCAGAGTCAAACACGCCTTAAAGGCGAAGCGTAGATCCACCTCACATTAATTTGCTCTAATAGGTATCGGAATACTTCTGATCAGATTATGTATAACGTAATGGGTACAGACAAGCTGCAAATGTACCCAGAACCGTTTCTCGTGAAATCTGGAAAATGTTTTGTTACTTAACACGAAACTAATTTGAGTGCCCCCTCCCTCCAAAGCTCAGAACCCGAGCACACCCTTGAAAGAGAGGCGAAACTGATGTATCTGGCTGCAGCGGAAAGTGCTTCAGCTGGCAGGTCGGCGGCGCAGGGGAAGCACGTGCGTGGCGGCAGCCGGCTGACCACGTGACACGGCTGCTGTGTTAAGGGGCGGTGGGGCTGCGCACGCCGCAGTGCTAAGACCACCGCGCCGCGCACACAGTGCTCAGTTCTGCCCTGCCTCATGGCCCTGCGCCTGCAACAGCGCTGCTCGCCGCATCTGTTTCCATAGTTTCTTCAGGTACGTGCTTCCCGTTAGTGTCTTCTGTTACCAGGCTGCTGAAGTTTGTGTATCGGAGCAAGCGTGTCGCTGCCCAAGCTCTGAAACAGCTGCAAGTCACGCATCCAAGCGATGTTTACGGGATAGGCGACGCACAAGTCGGCGTGCCCCGTGCGTGTTCTTGCAACATCGCCACCGGCGTTGCTCCGGTATAGAAGCGACAGATAAACGTCGTGTGTCGTCGCTAGATTTTATATCAAACATTCGAATTACATCCTGTTGACAGTACAGTTAGCATTGTACGAAACGTGGTGGAAAGAGGCACATTTGAAGATTTTAATGTTTGCTTCGTGACTTGCTTCGCACAGTTATTTTGACGGTGTAGTCGATTGCGATGTTAATATTATATGGCGCTAAAATGTTTTTGCAACCACTTCTTAGAAATGCTGAATAAACACATTATCAGTCGCATTATCAATAAGCAAGCGTCGTGGCCAATTTGCGAATATCCATTATTTTTTCCGTCTTGCAATTTCTTATCCATAAGTGTTTAGTCATACCCTAGTCCGTAACAGCATATTGCCAATATTTAATACAATGTGACTGAAACATGATGGTAGTCGTGCCGCTGGTAAAAATTAATAAAAATAGATTGTTAAACAGAAGCATCGACACAGTTCACCTAATCAGCAATTATTTCTAAAACTGGCTGTTATAACGTCAGGAGAGACCACAGAAATCAGGATTGTTATTACTTCACATGCGTCGGAATCGCTGTCAATTGGAAACTGACAATAGGGTGCGATTTCTTTTGTTTAAAAGCAGTAAGATATTCGGTTCTGTTTCAGTGGAAGAGGAATCACTGTCAGCGAGGAGGGTTGCATCCTCTCCAACAAGGCTCAAATTTGCATGCTGCCGTAATGGTGCCGAGTGTCTTATGCGCTGCTAACACTGGCTTATTGTTTAAATTGTTAGCTTGAAGTACATAGCTGTTGCCAGTAAACTGTTAAACTGTTGTTCGTATTGAAATTTAGAGCAGCATGGCTAACTGATACGGTGCGACTCGCAACGCTCGAAATAGTTTCTGTATATTAATCCCACCGTATCATAATTTTATTCTGAGAGATGGAACTCCACATAATCCAGAATACTGGAAAAAATTTATTTTTCATAATTTTTATGAACCGTTGTCGATGGCTACAGAAACACCGATACCAATACGCTACGATGGTTCTGTTCCCGTGTCACGTGGTATGTGTTGGCAAGGAATTCATTCAGACTGCTCGACAAGCTTCAATGAATAAGAAAAGAAAAGGTGATATAAAAATGTATTTAACAATATAATCAATTTATTCTGATTGTTATAAACAGATCTTCGTTGTTAACTGTTCCATGTTCCTAGCGTAGTCGGAAAGCTAACAATTAGTGGACGTCGCAAATTAAAAGAGCCGGTACAGAACGTTGCGCGAGCAATGTCGTATCTTAGTTCAGTTATTTAATATGTCCACGAAAATGATCTGCCTTAATCTTGTGCCGAAACATCTCGTATATTTTGTGTCGTGTAGAACAACAAACAAGTTGTCGAAAGCTCTTACTGACAGCGCTCAAGGCACTACTCATGACTGGGGTTGCCGGATCAAGTTGACAGAATTACCGAACATTGCCTGGCGAAAGGATTTACCGAGCTTAGGGTGAGCACAATAACACAATTAATAAACATTAAAATTATATTTATTATTGGTAGCTATAGATTTCAACAAATTTTTGTTGCCTTTAATTTTTTGATAAGAGTCGTTACATGTTGTAAACTTAAAATTACAGCGAATAAATCATTCTGCGTTTACCATTTAGATACTCAGTATATTTCGAGCGCCAGACCATAAATGATATATTTGACATTCTTTCCACGTAGGTGCCTCTGCATGTAACCGCCAGTATCGTTTGATAATTTTTTATATGTTAGGCATGTATGTTGATTTTGCAAATCAATAAATAGAGAAATAAATGGAATTCGTAGAATACCGAACCACTCATACTTCACTACCGAACACGGGACTGAAATACCAAACAATTTGGTAAAAAAACCGAACACCTGGCAACCCAACTTACGACCCATCCTCAGTTTTAACTGAAAATACTGAAACATTAAAGTAACTACCCTAAGAGAAAAACAAGATTACTGCACTATCCCATGTCATGAATTCGGTGAGAATCATGCAAATACTCTATATCATAATTAAAACGGTATGAAATCATCGTTCCAATGATACGAGATAATGTTATGGAACTGCCCTGATTAAGAACAAAAAGTGAAATATTTAGTTTGAGAAAAGTGTTCAACAAAAAAGTTAACTTGCTCTTTCATAAAGAGGAACTTGAACACTTCTATCTGAAAACAACCTGCGGAAATGGTTCTGAATACGACAAATACTTATGTCTATTTCTGAAGTAGGAGCTGCACTGGGCTTCTGAGGGAAAGCATTACATATTTGATCAGTAAGTCCGAAACCTGGGAGGAATATACTGGCAGAAAAATGTAAATCTTTTAGACATGTCAACACTGTCACACGAAACAGCAAACACTGTCGTCATTGTGCAACTTCCTCTGAGATCCCCTAAGTTATCTTTCTTGCTGGAAAATACTGGCTGTTTCGAATAATGCTCAGAGGATGATGTGAGAAAATCTTAAGCTAATAGGAATATTACTTTCCTTGCAGAAACTAACGCTGAAGTAAGAATTGAAAGTTCCGCGGATGTCAGTAGTACTCCTAACAATACTGCAATATTGTGAGCTTCGAATGGCAGTCAGAATTCTGGTTTGTCATCATGTTGGGTGAAATGTGTGTTAATTATCCTGCCGAAATAATTGACTTTGTAGAAGTAATAAATGAAATAGTTCTTTTAAAAGAATGTGCCTAACAATTGAAGAACTTAGTTGTCATGGGTGCTGTCTTTTTTTCCCTACTAATATTCTAAATGTAGAATGTAGCACTGCGTCAATTCACTCGATACAATGATTTTACGAAACATTCCGATCAGTTTCCGCATTTGTTTTCAGATCTCTGCACTAATTTGCCTGTGCTGACAAGAGAGCAAGAAACCGTAGCAAGTTTAAAGCAGCGTTTTAATGTATCACGATAGCGAGAAAAATGTCTTATCTCGTAACGACGATACGCTTTCTTTGTGTTTAGCACCTGATTAGAAACAGAGTACATACTAGCGTAGACTGTGTGAGGCATATGTAGGGGATTATCCATACAGTTTGTACGAATTTGTTAGAAACCATCGCAGCATAGTGTAAGAAAGCTACACAAACCACCAAAGTAAGGCTCTTCTTATTCTTCTCGATAAGTTACCGGGTTATCATCTAATGTTCTCGGTGTCTTCCATAAATACGTAAGAGTATAAATCGTTGCCACTTGATCGATCATTCGACCAGAAAAAGAGCTCTTTACCCATATTACAATCCATTGAATTGAAACCTTACGCGTAGGCCAATGCTTAACATTTTACCGACACACGTGGGTCTGTACCTCATTTTTTAGAACGAGCGAGAAATTACTTCAGGTATATAACCATTCGTCATACAGCAATCACTACCTCGTAAATATGACGCTGTTGTAGTTCATATGAGAGATGCTCCTTCGGTTATACGTCTGCAGATACAGACTCAAGTAGTTTATAAACTTCAAGTAAGAGGATGCAAAAGTTTTGCAACCATGTAAAATATGTTGAAAGGGAGAAAGGGTTCTGAAAGTAGCTTTGTGTAGAATAAAGTAAAGAGGAATAAAGAACGTAATTATTTTGAAATGACACCATGTAACAAGCGGGCAAGATTGTCATCTGTCATACTGCGCGGTTCGCAAGGATTGCGTCGAAAGCCAGACAAGGTCGTGGCTTCCCCATGTACAGGATACTGTTAGTATCTGGCGGTTGTCTTCCGATCTCATACTTCTTATGCAACAATGGTGTGTGTGTGTGTGTGTGTGTGTGTGTGTGTGTGTGTGTGTGTGTGTGTGTGTAGCCTCACCATTCTCACTCAAACAGCGTCATGAGTAGCCGTGGGGCTTAACGTCCTTTACTGTAGAAATTGAGCAGTGCTTGGGAATTGGGACTAGGATTTTTGTGCGCACTCTGATTATCTTAGCCACCTGCATCCGAATACTCGACGAAGCAGCACAGGGTCTTACAGTGGAGATCGTGTGTTCGACTCTCATCTTGGGTGTAGATCTTCGTATTTCGAATGCGCTGTTTTAGCACATTTTTTCGCAAAAAGCTAGTAAGCATGTGTGTCCATTTGCCAAAAAGAGAAAAAAAGATAAATGCATTGAAACAAGAACATGTAACGTTAATGCGTAAAACTGATAAGTGACTGTATGGCAGTTCTCAGATAACATTCTAAAAATGAAAAATAGCTTCACGCACTACATCTTATCCGTTCGCAAGATACGTTCTCGCGAAGAAAACTACTTCCATTAGCTACCACTGGATTGATTTCTTAGCAGGATGGTAGAATTCTGACAATTTGCTAGTTTGGAATTTTAATGTTAAATTGAACCCGAATTATCTTAACACAAAGGTGTCGTGTTACCAAGAGAAAACTTATTTATATAATTTTATTAAAAAAAAAAAGCAGCCCGGAACTTGTATTCATTGTAGCGAGTGGTTTCAGCTGAATTAGATCACTTAAGGTCCAAAATGATGGCTTATGATAACCTATTTCGGCTGAACAGGTCACAACAATATAAGTGTGTGTTCTGGACTTCAGTTTATGTATAAACTCGAAGAATATGCGTTATTCGGAACCGCGCGACTGCTACGGTCGCAGGTTCGAATCCTGCCTCGGGCATGGATGTGTGTGATGTCCTTAGGTTAGTTAGGTTTAAGTAGTTCTAAGTTCTAGGGGACTGATGAGCACAGATGTTAAGTCCCATAGTGCTCAGAGCCATTTGAACCATTTGAATATGCGTTATTACACACGAGGTCAGCAAGGGGGCGCAACGCTCACGATGGATCCGTCCGCAGATTTTGCCTCCAGTGGCAGAGGAATTGACAGTGGCACTGAACATCTTGCATTTCACCCACATTAAGGACCAGGGACGTAAATCACAATGGCACTCTTCCGGCTTTAACTCACATATTCGGAAGTAAGACGAATTTCACCACTGGCTCATCATGACATCCTCTGATGGATAACAATACCTTTCCTAGAATTTTTCTCTAATTAGTCTTGAGCTGAATCCATTCACGTTGCTCTTCAGTGTTCTGTCACCTGTCCATCAACCATTACGCGGTCTTGATCTTTCTCTATCGATATGCAGCAGAGAACTTCCTTGGTCCATCTGCAGTCGATAAGTTTGCGAATAAATGCTTTTCACATTCACAATCCATGTCTCACTGTAGCAAGTGAAAATTGGTAATACACACTCATTGTAAACTTTCTAATTCATACACATCGGAACCTTCATTTTGAAAACTCATTTTAGTTCACCAAAATAACTCTAGGCCATGATTACTGTTTATTTTTTCTGCCCATCTAATCGTCCATAACATACTAAATAAAACAACTCAAGGAAATTTCAGTAATTCCAGTCACTGATCGCAGTGTCGTCAGACTATAGATTTCGCTCCATAATTACCACCTTCAGACGAAAAATATTACTTCTAAAAGCATTGCAGAGTACCGCTTAGTTGGTTTATCTCCCTCCCTCCCACCCTCCCTCCCTGAATATCGAAAGTCCTTGTGTTGGGTCATGAAGCTGTGGAGAACTTCAGCAAGTTCTCTGGCCTGTCTCTGCTGACTTGCAGACCAAACAACCAAGAATTTACGCCTGCAGTACTGCTTGAAATCTCCTTAGCACTCCAATATGTATGTGAAGTTGTCAGAATACCACTCGTATCACGTCAGCAGTGAAAATGTAGCATGTATAGGGACTTTACAGCTATACGAACCAACAAGACAATAACTTTACATATGCGAAAGGAGATAACCGCTAACTAAGCATTACCCGGGAATGCTTTTGCAAACATGTTTTTGTCTGAATATGGTGATATGAATCGAAACAGTCTAACGGCACTTTGTGGTCATTGACTATAATTTTTAAAAAAATGATAAGTCCTGGATAACGGTATTCGTTCGTGACAATGTTGCACCTTGTAACGACTTACCACATGTCTGAGAGACTTCATTGTCGATCTGCGCAGTTTTCATTGCGTTGACTATATATAATGTTAATACACTACGGCGCCCTTACAGTACAGAAGTACGTCGATGACCTTCTACGCCCCGTTTTGTTGCTCCTCATGGCAAGCCATCCTGGGCTTACATTTCCGCAAGATAATGCCGTCCGCACACGGCGGGAGTTTCTACCACCTGTATCCGTGCTTGCCAAACGCTGCCTTGGCCAACAAGGTCGCTGGATCTCTTCCCAACAGAAAACATTTGGAGCATTATGGGCAGGACTCTCCAACCAGCTCGGGTTTAGACGATCTTACCCGCGTGTTGGACAGAATTTGGCACGACATCCCTCAGGATGGCACCTAACAACTGTCAGTGAATGCCAAGCCGAAAAACCGCTTGCAGGAGGGCCAGAAGTGGACCAACGCTATAGACTGGATCAGTTTGTGAAACTGTTTCTCTTGAATAAATCATCCAATTTTTCTGAAATTGTAATCATTTGTTTGAATATGTACATCACATCTATAGATTTCTGTCCTATTATGGTAATTTCTTCGTGGTGCGTCTTCTTTCTTAACTTAGAGTGTACGTTGTAAGGCCTACTTGGAACTTCATCTGTTGAGTTGTTTCAGTCGCTGATCATCTGGTGGCGCTATAAATGGCACACAAGCGCTAGTCCTTTGCAAAGCAATGGCGAAACTGACAGTTTTCGTAATCGTAAACTGATATTGTGGCTGAAAAAATGCATTTTTTTTATCGAAAGTAGTAGTTAACGTGTCCGCAGTGTGTCCCGTACTTGCAGGAAAAGGCTATAATAATAGAGAGAAATATTGCAAGGCACTAAAATAATATGGTGAAGAACGAGGATGCTAGTATGAATTGAATGTCGACAAAAAGTCTCTACAGAAATAGGAACAATGTAATGACCTCGAGCAGAAAACTTCAGTGAATATTTCTCAGAGAATAATGGAATTAATTTGAGGAGACTGACGCTGCACGAGTAACTTCAGAGCGCAAATTGTGGTGCAGGCAACGAGTAGAATCAAACCTACCTACATACTTACTCACTCACGCTGTACTGTTCTACACAGGTACGGGTACTGGCAGTTTTCCTTGACCACACTGTCGAATGTCGGCGTGATTCCCGTCTCCACCTCAGAAAACCAACACTTAAATGTTTAAATATAGATTTTACACCTTCAGGTAACTGACATACGTGACGTTATTCGTGAATAGTAGAGAAATTTTAGTTGTCGACCATGTTACAATGGGATAACGCCTTGGAGAAGGAAGCGGCAGGGGCACGAGTGGCTCCATCTGGTATCACGCTCCCGAAGTGAATAAGAGGGATGGCAAAAACGGCTAAAGAAGTAAAACAAAATCAACCAGCTTCCGAAGTTCGGTAAAATTACGGTTATTTGCAACAGAGAAATGAGTGTTTCTTACACCTCTAAGTAGACTGAGATAAGTAAGACGTAAACAAATAAGATGGATAATCTAATTTGTCGTCGTCACGTCTTGTTCGTCGTCTTCATTCCGAAGACGAGTTTGATGCACCTCTCCAAGCTACTCCATACTGTGCATTTCTCTTCATAGCCGAATATTACTGCAACCTACATCAACTGGAACATGTTCATTGTATTCGTCTCTTGAGCTACCTCTACAATTTTATCTTTCCCCTCCCCCCATTTCTCTCCAATACTAAATGTGTAATCTTTGATGTCTCAGAATGTTTCCCCTTAACCTATCCTTTCTTACAATCAATTTGTGCCGCAAATTTTTTCCCTCCTATTCGGTACCCCCTCATTAGTTCGGAGATCTATCTATCTAATTTTCAGCATTCTTCTGTAGCATCGAATTTCAAAGCCGTCTCTTTTCTTATCGTCTCAACTGCTTACCGACCACCTTTCACTACCATATAAGGGTATACTACATACACTTTTAGAAAAGACATCGTAACACTTATTTCTCATTTTTAGAAAGCCATCTTTTGTCATTGTCAGTCTACATTTTATATTCTCTCAACTTCGGGGTCATTAGTTATTCACTGCTGAAATAGCAAAACTTACGTACTTGTCCTAGTGTCTCATTTCCTAATCTAATTCTCTCAGCATCGTCTAATTTAATTCTGCTACATTCTATTAACCTTGTTTTGCTTTAGTTAATGTTCGTGTTACAGCCTCCTTTGAAGACACTGTCCATTCCGCTCCAGCTGTTCCTCAAAGTCCTTTGCTGCCCCTGGCAAAATTACAATGTCATGGACAAACATCAAAGTTCTTATTTATTCTCCCTGAACTTTAATTCGTTCTCCAAATTTTCCTTTGGTTTCCTTTACTGCTTGCTCAATGTACCAATTTAATAAAATTGGGGATAGGCTGCAAACGTGGCTCACTCCCTTCTCATGTCCTCCGTCTCTTTTAACTGCCGTCTGCTTTGTGTAAAAGTTATAAACAGCCTTTTAGTTCCTGTATTTTACCACTGCTACTTTTAGAACTTCAAAGACAGTGTTCCAGTCAACATCGTCAAAAGGTTTCTCTACAAACGATTATATATATATAATCTGCCTTTCCTCAAAAAGTCTTCTAGGAGAAGTCGTAGGGCCAAAATTGCCTTGCGTGTTCCTACATTTCTCCGCAACAGAAACTGATTTTCCGGAGGTCAGTTTCTACCAGTTTTCCATTCTTCTGCAAGTAACTCGTGTCAGTATTTTACGATTCACAGTTGGATAATAGTCACACCCCTCAGTAACTCCTCTAGAATTGGAATTGCTACATTCTTCTTAAAATCTGAGGGTATTTCCCCGGTCTCCTAAATCTAGCACACCAGGTGGAAAAGTTTTGTTATGGCTAGCTCTTCGAAGTATAAGAATAGTTCTGAGGGTATGTGGTCTACACCTGGAGCTTTGTTTCGGCTTTTGTCTTCCAGTGCTGTCAAAGTTTTCTAGCAGTATCATATCTCCCATCTCATATGCATCTACTTCCCTTACCGTAACATTGCCTTCATGTTCAATTTATTACCACTGGGTTACCATCTGGATTCTAAATATTCATGCAACTGCTCCTCTTGCCTCCAAAGACCACCTTAATTTTCCTATTGATGGTATCGACATTTTCCCCTAGTCATACATGGATCTATTTTGTCCTGTAGCAATTTTGCACTTACTGTCTCTCATGTTTTAGAGTTCTCTATTCCCTTTCTCCTGCTTCACTTGCTGCGTTTTTATAATTTCTCCTTTCGTCAGTTAAATTCAGTATCAGAGTTTTTCAAGGATTTATACTAGCCTTGTCTTTTTTTAGCTATTTTATCACCTGCTGTCCTCCTTATTTAATCTCTGAAAGCTACCCATTCTTCTCGTACTGTATTCCTTTCCTACGGTGTCAATCGTTACTAAATGTTTCCTTACAGACCCTCAGAAACCTCTGGTTTCTTCAATGTATCCAAGTGTGCTCCCTGCCGCCGTTGGATAAGCAGCTGCAGCAGCAAGTCGTATACTCCTAGCTCACTCATTTGTTACATAGTTTAATTCTTAATTTCTTTGCGTGTTTTTGGTACTTGCATTGTTTAATTCATAAATTTCGGGCGTATTATAGTATTTGAGAGTTGTAGCATCGCGTTTTAGTACCTGAATAGTGTAAATTCGCGTAGTCGTCTGTCATCTGTTTTTGTTTTGAACGGCCAGTGTCGGTTGGTCAGTCAGTGTGCTCCCTGGCGCCGTTGGATAAGCAGCTGCAGCAGCAAGTCGTATACTCCTAGCTCACTCATTTGTTACATGGTTTAATTCTTAATTTCTTTGCGTGTTTTTGGTACTTGCATTGTTTAATTCATAAATTTCGGGCGTATTATAGTATTTGAGAGTTGTAGCATCACGTTTTAGTACTCGAATAGTGTTAAATCGCGTAGTCTCCTTCCGCCGCCGAGCAGTGTGTCAGCAGTGCACAAGTGACAGCATTACTGCATTTACTAGGCAATCTTGTATTTTAATAACCGCTTCAATTTTGTGTCGTTTTGTTTGCGCTCTCTGTAGATTAGTTCAGACGTTCTTTGCACAAGTTTTTAGCATGGATAGGGACTGCAACTGCTGTGTTCGGATGCAGGCTGAGTTGGCATCCCTTCGCTCCCAGCTTCAGGCAGTGTTGGCTTCGGTCACACAGCTTGAGGCTGTTGCCAATGGGCATCACTGTGGGGGTCCGGATGGGGGTTTGTCGGGGACGGCCAGCTCCTCCCACGCATCCCCCGATCGGACTACGACTGTGGTTGCCCGGGATACTGCCCGCATTGAGGCTGATCCCTCACCTGTGGTAGAGTGGGAGGTCGTCTCAAGGTGTGGCAGGGGGCGAAAGACATTCCGGAGGGCTGAACGGAAGGCCTCTCCAGTTTGTCTGACGAACCGGTTTCAGGCTCTGTCTCAGGCTGATACTGATCTTCAGCCTGACATGGCTGCTTGTCCTGTTCCAGAGGTTGCCCCTCAGTCTGCAAGATCCGGGCAGTCGCAGAGGGTGGGCTTACTGGTAGTTGGGAGCTCCAACGTCAGGCGCGTAATGGGGCCCCTTAGGGATATGGCAGCAAGGGAGGGGAAGAAAACCAAAGTGCACTCCGTGTGCATACCGGGGGGAGTCATTCCAGATGTGGAAAGGGTCCTTCCGGATGCCATGAAGGGTACAGGGTGCACCCATCTGCAGGTGGTCGCTCATGTCGGCACCAATGATGTGTGTCGCTATGGATCGGAGGAAATCCTCTCTGGCTTCCGGCGGCTATCTGATTTGGTGAAGACTGCCAGTCTCGCTAGCGGGATGAAAGCAGAGCTCACCATCTGCAGCATCGTCGACAGGACTGACTGCGGACCTTTGGTACAGAGCCGAGTGGAGGGTCTGAATCAGAGGCTGAGACGGTTCTGCGACCAAGTGGGCTGCAGATTCCTCGACTTGCGCCATAGGGTGGTGGGGTTTCGGGTTCCGCTGGATAGGTCAGGAGTCCACTACACGCAACAAGCGGCTACACGGGTAGCAGGGGTTGTGTGGCGTGGGCTGGGCGGTTTTTTTAGGTTAGATGGCCTCGGGCAAGTGCAGAAAGGGCAACAGCCTCAACGGGTGCGGGGCAAAGTCAGGACATGCGGGGACCAAGCAGCAATCGGTATTGTAATTGTAAACTGTCGAAGCTGCGTTGGTAAAGTACCGGAACTTCAAGCGCTGATAGAAAGCACCGAAGCTGAAATCGTTATAGGTACAGAAAGCTGGCTGAAGCCAGAGATAAATTCTGCCGAAATTTTTACAAAGGCACAGACGGTGTTTAGAAAGGATAGATTGCATGCAACCGGTGGTGGAGTGTTCGTCGCTGTTAGTAGTAGTTTATCCTGTAGTGAAGTAGAAGTGGATAGTTCCTGTGAATTATTATGGGTGGAGGTTACACTCAACAA
Source organism: Schistocerca cancellata (assembly GCF_023864275.1). NCBI lineage: Eukaryota > Metazoa > Arthropoda > Insecta > Orthoptera > Acrididae > Schistocerca > Schistocerca cancellata. The sequence continues at coordinate 462,076,282 of NC_064629.1, forward strand.
CCGAGCTAGGTTAATAATTGGCTCCTTTTACCGACCCCCCGACTCAGCAGCATTAGTGGCAGAACAACTGAGAGAAAATTTGGAATACATTTCACATAAATTTTCTCAGCATGTTATGGTCTTAGGTGGAGATTTCAATTTACCAGATATAGACTGGGACACTCAGATGTTTAGGACGGGTGGTAGGGACAGAGCATCGAGTGACACTATACTGAGTGCACTATCCGAAAATTACCTCGAGCAATTAAACAGAGAACCGACTCGTGGAGATAACATCTTGGACCTACTGATAACAAACAGACCCGAACTTTTCGACTCTGTAAGTGCAGAACAGGGAATCAGTGATCATAAGGCCGTTGCAGCATCCCTGAATATGGAAGTTAATAGGAATATAAAAAAAGGGAGGAAGGTTTATCTGTTTAGCAAGAGTAATAGAAGGCAGATTTCAGACTACCTAACAGATCAAAACGAAAATTTCTGTTTCGACACTGACAATGTTGAGTGTTTATGGAAAAAGTTCAAGGCAATCGTAAAATGCGTTTTAGACAGGTACGTGCCGAGCAAAACTGTGAGGGACGGGAAAAACCCACCGTGGTACAACAACAAAGTTAGGAAACTACTGCGAAAGCAAAGAGAGCTTCACTCCAAGTTTAAACGCAGCCAAAACCTCTCAGACAAACAGAAGCTAAACGATGTCAAAGTTAGCGTAAGGAGGGCTATGCGTGAAGCGTTCAGTGAATTCGAAAGTAAAATACTAGGTACCGACTTGACAGAAAATCCTAGGAAGTTCTGGTCTTACGTTAAATCAGTAAGTGGCTCGAAACATCATGTCCAGACACTCCGGGATGATGATGGCATTGAAACAGAGGATGACAAGCGTAAAGCTGAAATACTAAACACCTTTTTCCAAAGCTGTTTCACAGAGGAAGACCGCACTGCAGTTCCTTCTCTAAATCCTCGCACCAACGAAAAAATGGCTGACATTGAAATAAGTGTCCAAGGAATAGAAAAGCAACTGGAATCACTCAACAGAGGAAAGTCCACTGGACCTGACGGGATACCAATTCGATTCTACACAGAGTACGCGAAAGAACTTGCCCCCCTTCTAACAGCCGTGTACCGCAAGTCTCTAGAGGAACAGAAGGTTCCAAATGATTGGAAAAGAGCACAGGTAGTCCCAGTCTTCAAGAAGGGTCGTCGAGCAGATGCGCAAAACTATAGACCTATCTCTCTGACGTCGATCTGTTGTAGAATTTTAGAACATGTCTTTTGCTCGAGTATCATGTCGTTTTTGGAAACTCAGAATCTACTATGTAGGAATCAACATGGATTCCGGAAACAGCGATCGTGTGAAACCCAACTCGCTTTATTTGTTCATGAGACCCAGAAAATATTAGATACAGGCTCCCAGGTAGATGCCATTTTCCTTGACTTCCGGAAGGCGTTCGATACAGTTCCGCACTGTCGCCTGATAAACAAAGTAAGAGCCTACGGAATATCAGACCAGCTGTGTGGCTGGATTGAAGAGTTTTTAGCAAACAGAACACAGCATGTTGTTCTCAATGGAGACACATCTACAGACGTTAAAGTAACCTCTGGCGTGCCACAGGGGAGTGTTATGGGACCATTGCTTTTCACAATATATATAAATGACCTAGTAGATAGTGTCGGAAGTTCCATGCGGCTTTTCGCGGATGATGCTGTAGTATACAGAGAAGTTGCAGCATTAGAAAATTGTAGCGAAATGCAGGAAGATCTGCAGCGGATAGGCACTTGGTGCAGGGAGTGGCAACTGACCCTTAACATAGACAAATGTAATGTATTGCGAATACATAGAAAGAAGGATCCTTTATTGTATGATTATATGATAGCGGAACAAACACTGGTAGCAGTTACTTCTGTAAAATATCTGGGAGTATGCGTGCGGAACGATTTGAAGTGGAATGATCATATAAAATTAATTGTTGGTAAGGCGGGTACCAGGTTGAGATTCATTGGGAGAGTCCTTAGAAAATGTAGTCCATCAACAAAGGAGGTGGCTTACAAAACACTCGTTCGACCTATACTTGAGTATTGCTCATCAGTGTGGGATCCGTACCAGATCGGGTTGACGGAGGAGATAGAGAAGATCCAAAGAAGAGCGGCGCGTTTCGTCACAGGGTTATTTGGTAACCGTGATAGCGTTACGGAGATGTTTAACAAACTCAAGTGGCAGACTCTGCAAGAGAGGCGCTCTGCATCGCGGTGTAGCTTGCTCTCCAGGTTTCGAGAGGGTGCGTTTCTGGATTAGGTATCGAATATATTGCTTCCCCCTACTTATACCTCCCGAGGAGATCACGAATGTAAAATTAGAGAGATTAGAGCGCGCACAGAGGCTTTCAGACAGTCGTTCTTCCCGCGAACCATACGCGACTGGAACAGGAAAGGGAGATACTGACAGTGGCACGTAAAGTGCCCTCCGCCACACACCGTTGGGTGGCTTGCGGAGTATAAATGTAGATGTAGATGTAGATGTAGCCTGTCGCCTTAAGTATGTACCTTCTTCTTTGTTTCTTCAATTTTAATCTACAGTTCATAAATCTACCAATAAAGTGTGGTAGTCCACATCTGCTGCTGAAAATTTCTTACACTTTAAAATCTGGTTCTGAACTCTATCTTACCTTTATGTAATCAGCCTGAAACCTTCCAGTGTCCCCATGTGTCTTCCACGTATACAACATCTTAGCAATGTTTAAATTCTGCTCTGATCAAAATTCTACCAGTCTGTTTCGCTTTTCATTCCTGTCCCCAGGTCCATATTTTCCTACTATTTTTTACTTCTCGTCCTCTTCATACTATAGAATTCCAGTCCCTCATCACAATTAAATTTTCTTCTCCTTTATCCTTTATTAATACTGACAAATGTCCTATTCAGGTATCGGTCGAAGGTGACTGAGTTTGAAAGTGTCGGTAATGATCAGTCTGCCTCGTAATGGTTCGCAATCATCAGTTAAAAAAAACCTACCCAAAAGAAGTATCCTTCTTGCAGCATGTTTTAACAACACTGCATTAACTAGCCCACTTAATCTTCACTTTGGCTTTAGTCCTGCGATTTCAGCTATTCAGGCTCGACTTGAGGCCTACTTCAGAGTTCCTCTACCAGGTTTCGGAGATGAAATAGAAGAGAGATTAAAATACTGAAGTTATGAACTGGGACATGAGACGTTTCTGGATAGCTCAAGTTTTAGGAGAGTTCCTAGCCAGAAACAAGATTCTCGGCTGGTGTCCCATTTCTATCTTGTTGTACCCTGTGTATTTTTTACTTGGCTTTTCATCCTCGCCTGTCCTCTTCATTAGTTGTTGTCTCAGAATTTAAGACAATAAAGCAGAAAGGAGCAATTATAATTTCTTTATTCTTTATTAATAAATAATTTTTCATCAAATAGGTTTGTGTTGTACTAGGATTGATCTAAATATTTGTAGAGATAATACTCATTCCTGCGAATTTTTTGCCACAAGTCATATAATGGGAAACTATGTTAACCATCGATGTACTCTAAGCCACTGGAGTCAAATAGCTAACTTCTTGTCGAAGATAATACTTTCTCTGTTCCTAGAAGGCCATGCGCTGGAATGTTCGCGACAGTATTTCTATATTGGTGCTATCGCGAAGCGAGTTACGGGCGGCTAGAACAAGTGTAGCAAACAGCAGACGTGTAAGTTAGTTGCGAGAGCAGGATTACGCGAGGCCGTGAATATTATCGTCTCGCTTGGTGTATCAGTGTCAGCGTGTCGCAACTCTACGCAGTTATCGGGGTGAAAGTCAAATGAAGATCATCACGGACTTTTTATATCCATGCATATCAATAGCTTTTTATATCCTCGGAGACTCGCTTCTGCAACTATGTACAGCGTAAGAGTATGTATTAGAAACGTGAAATTGAAATTGGCGAATATAAAAAAAGACAGTTGCAATAATACACTGGAAGAACCATGTCTTGTGTAGAATCTTTCAACTGATAGTCCGAACACCGGGATTGTCCCTTTCAAAGGCTGCAGTCATTTTCTCCCCCCATTCTTATCCAGTCCGTGATTACTGATACTGAGTAATGACCTAAATGTCGACGACATGTAAAATTCTAAACTTAAGTCCTACGTAGTCATCTCCAAAATTAAGGTTTCCGGGAAGTTCTCGCATAATTAAAACGGACTGTTTGGTTTTACCTTTCTAGCGACCACATCAGACAGACAAAATGCAAGTTTGTGTCGCAGAGGAGTGTGGGAATGAAATCGGCCGTGTCCTATTCAAACGAGCCACCCAGCTATTCGGCTTACGTGAACAAGAGGGGATCACGGAAAACCTAAATCTAGATGATCTGACTAAGATTTTAACCGCCTTCCTTCTGAACAAGAGTCACGACTTAATCACTGCACATCATCTCTCGATGTATTATTAGTATCTGGGCTAAGGGCAGTCAAAATACGTCAAAGTAACGTATCATACGGTAACATGGAAAACTTCAGTTTATAATAAAACCGTATCCGAAATTTGACACCGTTGTACTATTAAATACCTTGAGTGTCATCATGAGTGGAAAAAAAGTTAGCGAAATAATCATTGTCGCCTGCGCCCAATGCAAACTGAATTAACAGTTTTTGCTGAGGGGTATTTTAAACTTTGTCCTGCAGAAATAGAATCTCATGGAAAGTTAACACAGATAGCCATAACAAATAGGGCTCGATCTGATAGTTCTGAGTTACTGTCTGATCAAATGTATCTGGACACCTATTAGTGGTCATTAATATAGAGGTGTATCCACCCTTCACCTTCATGACAGCACTTTTTTTTTAAGTGTCTGAGTGTATGTGAAGGAACTGCAGCCCATTGGTCATCAAAAGCCGAAACCAGAGAACGTAGTGATGTTTCACACTGGGGTCTGGAGCGAAGTTCACGCTCTCACTCATACCAAAGGTGTTCCGTTGGGTTCGGGTCGTGACTCGTTACCTCACAGATTTACGACAGCGTGCAGTGTCGTGATATACAGTCATCTTATCCGAACTGTTCCTTTACGCAGTACGCAAGTCTGTAAAATGTGTTCATATCCTTCCGTATATAGCATTTTCTTAAGCGCAATAAGAGGAGCACACCTTGCCCATGAAACGCTACCATACCGTAACATTACCTCTTCCTTGCTTCACTGTGGGGACTACACGTTCTGGCAGGAAACGTTCTTCAGGTATTCGCCAACCCCCAAATAGTTCCACTGGATTGCCGCAGGATACAGCATACTTCACCACTCCACTGGACAGTGGCGTCGCTCTTTACACCACATCAGGCGCCGCTGATTGAGTGTACAGCAAAATGTTATACAAAGAGCTGCTCAGCCACTGTACACCAGTCTTTTCTAGATCCCTAGATTCCTTCCGCTGATTTCATTAGATTTTTTACAACCACCCTCCAAAATTTTAGGCGCTTCAGTCCGGAACCGCGTTGTTGCGACCGTCGCAGATTCGAATCCTGCCTCGGGCATGGATACGTGTGATGTCCTTAGGTTAGTTAGGTTTAAGTAGTTGTAAGTCTGGGTACTGATGACCTCAGAAGTTGAGTCTCATAGTGCTCAGAGCCATTTGAACCAAAATTTTAGACGGTCCCTGTCCATCAGCACTGGTACATGGGTCAGCCTTGTCTTGGTTTAGCTGTGGTTGCTTCTTCGCGTTTCTAATTCACAATCCCATCACCAGCAGTCGTGATAAGCAGCTGTAAAAGGTTGGTAATGTCACTAATGGATTTGTCACTTGGGTGACATCCAATAAGTGATATACGTTCGAAGTCACTGAGCTCTCGTGACCGACCCATTCTGCTGTTACTGAGAGTCTACTGAAAACATAATATATCCCGCCTCATTTTATGCTGGTGGATCAGCCTCTCGTGACATCTAGTGGCCAATTCAGAGTTACATACGGGTCCTGGATACTTTCGATCAGATGGTGTTTGCGAAAAACATGATGCGTTATTAAACTTCTTAATCTGTATTAAAAATAAGGAACCAGTATTTAATTTTGATTTTCCAGATCATATGTATTCTAGAGCTATGTTTGAGTTCCTTGTCACTTCACATAACTCCCGTCGACTCTTTGCAACAAGAGTTCCTGGAACTAGCAGCACTGCTATCTATATAAATAAAAATGTAAATTTTCGCTTGTTCAGAATCCTAAATTTCTGAAAGGTCTTCACTGATTGCTTCGAAATTTTGACAACGTTGCTTTCGTATATTATGAGGATAAAGTGCACTCTGTAAATGATGATTAATTATTAAAATACGTTACAGAAATGAATGATAAGCTGTACAACTAACTATTCGCATATTACCGCAAGTTGCTATGACCAAGTGAATACAGAAATAGCGCGCTTTTCTCGTTACAGTGATAAAACAGTGACGTTTCTCTGTATCCAGTTTTCGTTTGACGCAGCTCGTGTTTTTTCTCATTGTGGAGTAGGAGTGAACAAGAATAAAACCATTTTGTTTGCATTGGACGAAATTTGTATGTTTTTCGTCTGAAGCATGAACTACAGCGTGAAATTTGTTACAAATATCGCATCTCCTATAATAGAACATACATGCAATTCTGTACTTCGCATCAATTAATTTGTCTTACACCTTCCCAGTCTCGCAAAACACAGCTTCGTTAAAGGTTACCTGATCTCGAAAATCTGTCATTTCGCCTTGTCAGTGCTTCATTACAGCAGCAGGACAGAATGGAGTCAAATAAATGGGTAACATGTTTTCAACAACCTACCAGAACATATTAAATATGTTGTAGGTAATATGTTAGAGTTTAAGTGAATTAAGAAACTTTCTGTTGAGTATCTAATTCTAATCCTTTGAACAGTATTTTTACAGAACTTCTAAAATTGCCGTGGGTATTTTATAATTACCAATAGTACTGTAGTACAATAATCTTTGGTAATGTTCTTTCGTTGCATTTCACTTAAATAAAATGCAAATCTTTGACTTCCACATCCAGAAAAAACCCTCAGAACTGGACGTATTTGGTGTGACTTATGCAAAGTGAAAATGTAATGTGCTGATGAACGTACGAAAAAGAGGAACTCACTAAGGACCCTCATGCTGAATCTAAATTATTCGAAGTCAGTTAGGGTACTGTTTTATTTATTGTGTAAAGTGAACACAACCTGCAGAGGAACTTACCAGCCTAACGTTAGTTTTAGGTTAAATAGTTACTCGACTTGTCAGCATTACCCTGAACTGACTGACCTGAAACAAGCACTTAAACATAAAGACGCACCTACAGTACCCACTCAACAAGCCAGGAAACGTCGAACTCCATTGGCAGCTACAGGGACGATTGTGCGGCTACTTTGACAGAACGTCAATACATAACTTCATAAGACTGATTGATGAATACGTTGCTGCCCTCTGGAAAGTACGACTAAACCAGTGGCAACCAACCACCTCTAACGCCAAGAAAAGATGTGACTTACATGACATAAGTGTCCCCTCCGTACAGACTTGGAAAACTAATAGCAAGATACGAAAATCACATCATCCTCAATAGACCAGTCATTGACACACTTTCCACGATCTTAGATTAACTACACGACTGAATTATAAATACATCTACAAGGCGCGTGCAGTAGCACAAAATCTTACCAAAGAATGTCCTGCACTCGGATTGACCGTGACAAATAATGCAAAACGAGAAAACTGTCACGCTTATATAAGTGTGTGACAGCCAACACTACGACATTGGCCTCCCAGCGACAAGAATAAGCAGTTAGGATTAATTAAATTTAAATAATATTAAAAACAAAAAACTTTTATAGTCTTTGAATTAACGATTTCCTAGTACTGCGCTGGCAGGAAGCGAGTAGCGTGTAAAAGTAACATTAGATTTATTAACACTATTTGTCCGTATATATCTAAAACACCGACTGAAAAGCAAATTTCACACATCAGGTCTTTGTTGTTGTTATTATTATTATTATTATTATTATTATTATTATTATTATTATTTCTTTCTTTTCTCAGACGTTATGTCTGGTCAAAAATGGAAAGTGACGCGGACCTTGATCAAGCGTGACTTACTTTTAACTGTACGGTATATGTTACATTGCATTTAGGAGCTTTCGGGTAATTGAACATGTATCAATAATTACGGATTTCTGTAGTTGTATATATAAGTTTGGATGTAGCTGTATTGCATTGATGTACTGGTGGATATTGTGTGGTATGACTCCTGTAGTTGATAGTATAATTGGTATAATGTCAAATTTATCCTGATGCCACATGTCCTTGACTTCCTCAGCCAGTTGGATGTATTTTTCAATTTTTTCTCCTGTTTTCTTTTGTATATTTGTTGTATTGGGTATGGATATTTCGATTAGTTGTGTTAATTTCTTCTTTTTATTGGTGAGTGTGATATCAGGTTTGTTATGTGGTGTTTTATCTGCTACAATGGTTCTGTTCCAGTATAATTTGTATTCATCATTCTCAAGTACATTTTGTGGTCCATACTTGTATGTGGGAACGTGTTGTTTTATAAGGTTATGTTGTAAGGCAAGCTGTTGATGTATTATTTTTGCTACATTGTCATGTATTCTGAGATATTCTGTATTTGCTAGTATTGTACATCCGCTTGTGATGTGATCTACTGTTTCTATTTGTTGTTTGCAAAGTCTGCATTTATCTGTTGTGGTTTTGGGATCTTTAATAATATGCTTGCTATAATATCTGGTGTTTGTTTGATCCTGTATTGCAATCATGAATCCTTCCGTCTCACTGTATATATTGCCTTTTCTTAGCCATGTGTTGGATGCGTCTTGATCGATGTGTGGCTGAGTTAAATGATACGGGTGCTTGCCATGTAGTGTTTTCTTTTTCCAATTTACATTCTTCGTATCTGTTGATGTTATGTGATCTAAATGGTTGTAGAAGTGTTTATTAAATTTCAGTGGTGTAGCCGATGTATTTGAGTGATTACTTTGTGTATTTTGCTAGTTTCTGCTCGTTCTAGAAAGAATTTTCTTAAATTGTCTACCTGTCCATAATGCAGGTTTTTTATATCGATAAATCCCCTTCCTTTCTGCTTAATGTGAATCTTTCTGTTGCTGAATGTATGTGATGTATTCTATCTTTGTGGCATTGTAATCGTGTAAGTGTATTGAGTGCTTCTAGGTCTGTGTTACTCCATTTCACTACTCCAAATGAGTAGGTCAATATTGGTATAGCATAAGTATTTATAGCTTTTGTCTTGTTTCTTGCTGTCAATTCTGTTTCCAGTATTTTTGTTAGCCTTTGTCTATATTTTTCTTTTAGTTCTTCTTTAATATTTGCATTATCTATTCCTATTTTTTGTCTGTATCCTAGATGTTTATAGGCATGTTTTTTCCATCGCTTCTATGCAGTCGCTGTGGTTATCCAATATGTAATCTTCTTGTTTAGTGTGTTTTCCCTTGACAATGCTATTTTTCTTACATTTGTCTGTTCCAAAAGCCATCTTTATATCATTGCTGAATACTTCGGTTATCTTTAGTAATTGGTTGAGTTGTTGATTTGTTGTTGCCAGTAGTTTTAGATCATTCATGTATAGCAAATGTGTGATTTTGTGTGGGTATGTTCCAGTAATATTGTATCCATAATTTGTATTATTTAGCATGTTGGATATTGGGTTCAGAGCAAGGCAGAACCAGAAAGGACTTAATGAGTCTCCTTGGTATATTCCACGCTTAATCTGTATTGGCTGTGATGTGATATTATTTGAATTTGTTTGGATATTAAGTGTGGTTTTCCAATTTTTCATTACTATGCTTAGGAATTGTATCAATTTAGGATCTACAGGGCTATTACAAATGATTGAAGCGATATCATAAATTCACTGTAGCTCCATTCATTGACATATGGTCACGACACACTACAGATACGTAGAAAAACTCATAAAGTTTTGTTCGGCTGAAGCCGCACTTCAGGTTTCTGCCGCCAGAGCGCTCGAGAGCGCAGTGAGACAAAATGGCGACAGGAGCCGAGAAAGCGTATGTCGTGCTTGAAATGCACTCACATCAGTCAGTCATAACGGTGCAACGACACTTCAGGACGAAGTTCAACAAAGATCCACCAACTGCTAACTCCATTCGGCGATGGTATGCGCAGTTTAAAGCTTCTGGATGCCTCTGTAAGGGGAAATCAACGGGTCGGCCTACAGTGAGCGAAGAAACGGTTGAACGCGTGTGGGCAAGTTTCACGCGTAGCCCGCGGAAGTCTACGAATAAAGCAAGCAGGGAGCTAAACGTACCACAGCCGACGGTTTGGAAAATCTTACGGAAAAGGCTAAAGCAGAAGCCTTACCGTTTACAATTGCTACAAGCCCTGACACCCGAAGACAGTCATGTCGGTCGTGGTGGAGATCGTGATCAGCAATTCATGTCATGGCCTCCACGCTCTCCCGACTTAACCCCATGCGATTTCTTTCTGTGGGGTTATGTGAAAGATTCAGTGTTTAAACCTCCTCTACCAAGAAACGTGCCAGAACTGCGAGCTCGCATCAACGATGCTTTCGAACTTATTGATGGGGACATGCTGCGCTGAGTGTGGGAGGAACTTGATTATCGGCTTGATGTCTGCCGAATCACTAAAGGGGCACATATCGAACATTTGTGAATGCCTAAAAGAACTTTTTGAGTTTTTGTATGTGTGTGCAAAGCATTGTGAAAATATCTCAAATAATAAAGTTATTGTAGAGCTGTGAAATCGCTTCAATCATTTGTAATAACCCTGTACTTTGTATATTTCCAATATTCGTAGTAACCTTGAGTGGGATACACTATCAAAAGCTTCCTTCTCATAGACAGAGACCACTTTTCTTCCAATGTCGACGTACATCTGATTCAGTGCTGTCACTAATGATCTTGCTGTCGATGGGAGGTTAAACGCTGACCTTTTTCTTCGATGCGTAACGAACCCTTTACATTCATGTAAATGAAACACTAGGACATTAGAAGCAAAGTTCATGCAGATTTAGCCACATTGTCACAACTTAGTCACGTGTAGACCACAGTAAGAACAACTTCAATACGTTTTTGTCATAAGTGCCGTGTGCAGTGCCCACCGACATAAGCATTCGCACCCAGAACGAACTTCAGTTCCGCGCAGTGCTGTATCGTCCTCGTGGTTTGAAGATCGAGTTCGGAAAAACCGACCGGTTAAAACCGATGCCGGTATTTTAGATCTGAGTAAACGGTATTTTTCGATATTTGTTTGATCACTGTTATAACAGGTGTTCTTATTTTTATTAGTAATAGGGTAAAAAGTCAAAATACTGATTAGCCGTAGCAGCAGTGCTAAAATTTTTAGTTTTTAAATAAACATTTTTAAATAAAGAGTGAGTTTTATTCGTAACGTTTCAATTTCTTTAAAATATTGCGTTATTATAGAGAATGGGAAAACCGGTCAGTGCTACTTAAATAACAATTCCGACCGAAAGGAGCAACAAACACATGGCTGGGACAATAATGTACCTGTTACGATGTGGCGTGGCGTATTAGATGGTACGCGTGTACATGCAATGTGCAAGACTTGCTCCTTCCGGGTTATATGGTCGATTGTCACTGTTGGTGTCAAACATCAGCTGTAATATAGAACGGCACCATCCCTAGTCTGGAAGCACACTAGTGTCTAAAATTAAAGTGACAAGCGGAAATATTGCAAGATTGCGTGTATTTTGCCACAAAACAGTATAAACAGGTGACAAAAAGGTAAACACAATGTAAAGAATACAGAGCTTAAACAAGTGCAAAACGCATAATAGTAGACAAAAAGGTTCTTCGTTTGTCCCAACTTACGGATTTACACACACATTCAAACAACTGGTTAATGTGCTCAGTATTGGGTGGGACCACATCTGGCAGCGATACAGACCTTTCAACGACGGGGCATGCTGTGAATGATGCCATCAATCTCATATTGAGGCAATAATGCCCATTCTTCCTGCAGAGCTGCTCACTAGTCTTAGAGAGTGGTTGGTGGACGCTAACGTGATGCAACCAGTCTCCTTAGTGCATCCCAGACATACCGTGTGCGATTCCAATTGGGAGACCAAGCAGGCAACGCCATGTGTACGTTATCTTCAGTTTCCCACGAAACGTCAACCACCCGTGCTCTATGAGGTCAAACAGTCTATCGTTACGAATTATGGGCCAACAGCAACCGCTCATGAGGGCTAAAGATCTCTTCACAATACCTGACAGCAGTTAAACCCTGCCGATTCACCTGTAAGGTTTCCTGAAGAGATGATTGAATGGTCAACGCAATCCTTGCCCACACCATTATGGGTCCTCCTCGATCTCGGTCTCTTTCCACAAAGTCTGGGTCCCCAAATCTTGTTCTGCGTTCCCTCCAGATGCGAATCCGTCGAGAATGACTCTCCAGATCAAATTGGGACTCATCTGCGAAAAGCAGATTGGCGCCCTGCTAGACCGTCCAGGTGACATGTTGAAGACTCCAGTCTAGACGTGCCCTTCTGTGAAGACGCGTCAAAGGTACACATACAGCAGCAGGTCTTAGACAGTAAAGGCCACTCTGCAGAAGCCTTCTGCACACAGTTTGCCTCGCTGTAACAGAACCATTGGATGCTGCTAGGTGATACGCCAGCTGCCATGCAGTACTAAGGCGGTACCGTCGTACCCTTAAGCCAAAAGACGGTTCACTCTTCTGATGTCAGACGTGGTCGGCCCTACCCTGGCGTTCAGGATACAGTTTCGGTCTCTATATATCGTCACCACATTCGACAAACAGAACGATTCACATTAAGCCATCAGGCCACATAAGTTTGCAACTGTTCTGCTTCCATTCTTCTTATGGCCCTCCATATTCTCTGCGCCATATTGCAGCATTTGTGACAGTGCATACAGCGATTGTGGATGTGGGACTATCGGGCAAACATTATCCAATTTTATAGTGCCATGGCATCATCTTCGGCGTGGTTTTCGCTTGACAGGAATACCGTCTTCCGTGCAGAACACGACCGTACGGACATCTGTTGACAGTTTGTATGATTATATCATGAATTATATACAGGAGAGCGAAATAGCTGTTCGTTGCTTTAACTTTGGATACAAGTGTATTTTATATAGTGCATCAATTAAGTACAATTCTCCATTTGCTTCACAAGGTTAAAAACTGGAGAAACCAAAATAAACTTGTGACATAATATAGGGGGAAAACGTAAGAGTTCATTATAGTTACAATAAAAATAGAAAGTAGCTAATCTGTTGCATGTGTCTACATAACGTGCCTTTTTTGCTAGTAGCCCATGAAAAACGGGCAACACGGAAAATACACTCCTGGAAATGGAAAAAAGAACACATTGACACCGGTGTGTCAGACCCACCATACTTGCTCCGGACACTGCGAGAGGGCTGTACAAGCAATGATCACACGCACGGCACAGCGGACACACCAGGAACCGCGGTGTTGGCCGTCGAATGGCGCTAGCTGCGCAGCATTTGTGCACCGCCGCCGTCAGTGTCAGCCAGTTTGCCGTGGCATACGGAGCTCCATCGCAGTCTTCAACACTGGTAGCATGCCGCGACAGCGTGGACGTGAACCGTATGTGCGGTTGACGGACTTTGAGCGAGGGCGTATAGTGGGCATGCGGGAGGCCGGGTGGACGTACCGCCGACTTGCTCAACACGTGGGGCGTGAGGTCTCCACAGTACATCGAAGTTGTCGCCAGTGGTCGGCGGAAGGTGCACGTGCCCGTCGACCTGGGACCGGACCGCAGCGACGCACGGATGCACGCCAAGACCGTAGGATCCTACGCAGTGCCGTAGGGGACCGCACCGCCACTTCCCAGCAAATTAGGGACACTGTTGCTCCTGGGGTATCGGCGATGACCATTCGCAACCGTCTCCATGAAGCTGGGCTACGGTCCCGCACACCGTTAGGCCGTCTTCCGCTCACGCCCCAACATCGTGCAGCCCGCCTCCAGTGGTGTCGCGACAGGCGTGAATGGAGGGACGAATGGAGACGTGTCGTCTTCAGCGATGAGAGTCGCTTCTGCCTTGGTGCCAATGATGGTCGTATGCGTGTTTGGCGCCGTGCAGGTGAGCGCCACAATCAGGACTGCATACGACCGAGGCACACAGGGCCAACACCCGGCATCATGGTGTGGGGAGCGATCTCCTACACTGGCCGTACACCACTGGTGATCGTCAAGGGGACACTGAATAGTGCACGGTACATCCAAACCGTCATCGAACCCATCATTCTACCATTCCTAGACCGGCAAGGGAACTTGCTGTTCCAACAGGACAATGCACGTCCGCATGTATCCCGTGCCACCCAACGTGCTCTAGAAGGTGTAAGTCAACTACCCTGGCCAGCAAGATCTCCGGATCTGTCCCCCATTGAGCATGTTTGGGACTGGATGAAGCGTCGTCTCACGCGGTCTGCACGTCCAGCACGAACGCTGGTCCAACTGAGGCACCAGGTGCAAATGGCATGGCAAGCCGTTCCACAGGACTACATCCAGCATCTCTACGATCGTCTCCATGGGAGAATAGCAGCCTGCATTGCTGCGAAAGTTGGATATACACTGTACTAGTGCCGACATTGTGCATGCTCTGTTGCCTGTGTCTATGTGCCTGTGGTTCTGTCAGTGTGATCATGTGATGTATCTGACCCCAGGAATGTGTCAATAAAGTTTCCCCTTCCTGGGACAATGAATTCACGGTGTTCTTATTTCAATTTCCAGGAGTGTAGTTCAACCTCAGCTTTCACGCTTTAGCACTCACTACTTGTAATGTCCAAATAGTGATATGATCCCCAATTAAAACAAGATTTTTGCGCAGAGTTTAAAAAAATTAGTATCAGTAGGAGAATTCTGGTGGATTTTTTTTTAGTCAACCACTTATCACTATTCAAGAAGAGCAGCGAACGGTGGACGGACCAAGTTTTCTATTATTTGCATGTTTAATTTTTTGATCCTATTTATCTCGAAACTGAAAGAGTCAAAATTTCTCAATCTCTTTTCGATTTCTAAGTTTCTTACAGGAAATAATAGGAATAAACCGAAAATAGGCTATTTCAGAAACCGTTATTTTACGCAGCTTTGTCTGGTTAAGCTGGCGTTGAAGAAAAAAAAAGAGAGAACTGGTTTCAGCAATAACCTCTTTACCTCTCTGAAGGTATAGACCGGTGTCAGCTAAAGGCAAAGATCTTGATTTAGTTCCCAGTTCAGCTCATTGTACACATAATCTCCCTAAATTTCCATCGAGCGATGCAGCGCAGTGGTTAACATACTGGACTCGCTTTGGGATAGACAACGGTTCAGATCCCCCAGCTGGTCTTCCTGATTGAGGTTTTCCGGCGGTTTTCTTAAATGAAGGCGAATGCTGTGATGGTAACTTAGGGAAGGACATGAGCTATTTCCTTCCCCACCTTTGTCCGATCCTAGCTTGTGGTCGGTTTCTGATAACGTCACGATCGGTGGAGGTTAAACTAATATTCTGTCCTAGCAAATCTTATTGCAAGGGGACTCATCTGTCGTGACGGGTACGACGATGAAAGACATGGTAGATTAATCCATTTCCGTCTTCTCAACTCTGTGAGTCGGCGCAGTGGTAAGCCACTGGACTCCCTTCTGGGTGAACGGCGCTTCAAATCACCGTTCGGCCATCCGGATTTAGGTTTTTCGTATTTTTAATAAATAGCTCATGGAAAGAATCCAGGATGGTTCACCGAGCGAGGTGGCGCAGTGGTTAGCACGCTGGACTCTCATTCGGGAGGAAGACGGTTCAAACCCGCCTCCGGCCATCATGATCTATGTTTTCCGTAATTTCCCTAAATCACTTCTGGCAAAGTGCACGGCACACTTCCTTTCCCATCCTTCCCTAATCTGATCGGACTGATGACCACGCTGTTTGGTCCCCTCTCCCGAATCAACCAACCAGGATGGTTTCTTCGGATAGGACATGACCGATTTCTTTAACCATCTTCTCCAATTCGTGAGCTTGCGCTCCGCCTCTGTTTAGTACGTCGTCTACGGTACGTCATATTCTAATCTCTCTTTCTTATACCGTCGATATTTCGCACGGAATGACTTCATCTTGTCTCCAGACTCCAAGTAACACCGGGTTGTGAAGACTAAGACAGTAACATAATAAACGCTGAATGATCTTGACTCCCAGATAACCTTAAATACGTATTGAAATGACAGTTTTAATTTATATGTTTCTCAAACTTCAGAAAAAATACTTGGCGACGAACTTGATCGTTCGTGATTTTTAAAAAAAAGTGAGTGGTTTTACATGGAATGAAGTAAATTGAACCGCGTGTTTCGGTAGTTTACTACCGCCTTCAAGAAGTTTGTGAACATAAGTCATTTGGTATGCGAAAAATTAAGCTCCAGACGGAAAGTCATAAGACCGACAAATTACATTTTAATTGCCTTGTGATGTTACTTCTAAACTCCCTTGAAAGTTTTTGACGTCTAAACGACACCAGATAGACAATGATCTGATCTGAAGCCAATTTTCAGAGACGAACCATTTCCATCTTCCAGGAGCAAACATGTAAAACATGTTCTCTACTATCCCGAGACTGCTGGACGATAGCAATTTACTGAGAGTCTAGGAACTGCTAAATTTGTTCCTTACCTACAGTAATTGGGTACATACAAAACGTGCAATCTTCACTGCCGCGTTACAAATTCGATGTAGTTTTCTTTAACCGATTGTCCCAATCTCAGCATCTTGTTACACTACTAAAATAGCCACAGCATTGGTCATTTTTATATCGAATTAGTTGATTACAAATGTAATAAACACCAGCAGATTATTATTGCCTTCATACAAAACACACAGAAAAGTTGAACGCGTTGCTTTATTTCTGTCTGAGGCTGGAAAACGGAACGTGTCAGTTTCCTGTTCGACCTGTTATCCACCAAGCGCCCTCTATTTCCTAAATATTTATAAGAAGCTAGTGAATCCAACATGGATAAAGTAGCATTTATAAGATGATTTTAGAAACATCCTGCCGGCCGCGGTGGTCTCGCGGTTCTAGGCGCGCAGTCCGGAACCGCGCGACTGCTACGGTCGCAGGTTCGAATCCTGCCTCGGGCATGGATGTGTGTGATGTCCTTAGGTTAGTTAGGTTTAAGTAGTTCTAAGTTCTAGGGGACTGATGACCACAGCTGTTAAGTCCCATAGTGCTCAGAGCCATTTTAGAAACACCCTGTATTTGTTATAGATATGTGGCACATACATAGAGAAAGTTACCGCAGTAGTTAGCACATTGTACTCATTAAAGAGGGTCTAAAATCCACGGGTGACCATTTAGATTTGTCGTTTCTCTTTCAAAAAGAAAAGGCTAATTCCATTTCCCAATCAGAGCTTATAATATCCCTAATGTTCTCGTCACTGATGAGTCATTAAACTCTAGTCTTACTTTGCCCATTGTAGGACCTGCAGCGTAATATAGATAGAAGTATAACATTTTAATGAATAGTTATTTCCTGTTAGCAGCTTAAATTTTATTATTTTTTCGTACCTAAGCTTATGGGAAATACGTACTCTCATGATCTGCCAGCAAGAAAATAGCAACCAGACACAGATGGAGTGTGTACATACATTATGAACAGCTTAACTTACTAGAAAACAGCAACGACGCTGAAATAAGCTTCTAGTAGGGAAAAATGATAGTTTTAGCAGGTAACAGGAAATAACTCTTCATTTAAAAGACGTACTTTAGTTTGCTCTTGTCTTGGAATCCAACGAATATAATTTCACAACAGAAACCAAAAAAGATACTCCTGCAAAATTTGTTTTTGAGGCTGACATAATAATCGCGATTACACAAATGAAGATAACCGTGGGCGGCCGGATGATTTCTGAATTTGTGTGAATCTGATTGTCATGATATAATGGTTATTATTTGTTACTTTCGTCCTAGTGGAACGCGGAAGGGCATCTTTAAAGTCATTTGATTATTGTAATGGCTTCAACGAGGCAAGACCCCCATCTTCGGCCGACTGAGTCGTTAGGACTAGTCCTGACAGATAAGCGAAAGAGAGTCGTGGGGATTTTCAGATGACTTAAGTACACACACACTTCCCGTTACGGCGACCACACAATCGTTCAATAATAGCGACGCTCGGGTCTGCGGGAGGGGATGGAAGCCGCACAAGGCAGGTAAAGTCGTTAGCGACAGTGGCTCAGTGAGTGCATGGCAGCTGGGTGGACAGCAGCACGGGGACCACACGCTAGCCATGTCGCAAGCGCCGTTGCTCACCAGGTACCGTACCGGCGTTCCAGCTCCCTGACGAATGCACGCCACAAGCTCGACAGTTGGGCATAGGCCATTAATATTGTTTTGCCGCGGCTTTACGATACTTCGCATTTCGAGCACGCGCTGTTGTTCGGAAAGTTTTTTGGGAACAGTGAGAAGATATTGGTCAGGTAACAGTTTTATACGGGTAACAAATAATTTATTTTAGTACATTACAGAAAGAGAACAGCATAGAAACATACCAAACTCGAAGTATATGTAATAATCATCTTAGTTAATTTTTAGTGTTGGGTCTTTTCTTCTCATTTATCATCAGACGAATTAGGCTTTGTTGCACCAAAGCATCATCGGGTATGTAGATAGTTTAAGATATGCATTATATTGTCGCGGTGTTATTATTATTATTATTTTCGATTTTTCCCTATTGAGAGAGCGATTGAACTTGAGTAGTCATGATTTCTTCTTCTTCTTTCTTCGTTCTTCCCAAATTCTCTTCATACGTTCACTGTTCTCTCTTGCGTTCTTCCGACCATCTTTTTCCCGTTCTGTTCTCCGTATGTTCTTGTTTGTGTGTTTCTGTATTATGTTTCTAAACTGTTCTCTATTGTTTGTTGTCTTGTGTGATCCCCAGTTCTTTGTCTTCTGCTTCAGTGAACCACTTTTTCTTGTTTTTGGTCTTTTTTACTGTCTCAAAGATTTGTCTTGTGAGCCTGCTTTAATTCATCCTGCTGATAGGTCCATAAAATTTCACCCTTCTCTTTCTAATGGTGTCTGTTACTGTTTCAGTGTCTTTGTAAATCTCTCTAGTTGGCCTCCTCATCAAAATTCCTTCAAGAAACCCTGGTCCATATATTTTCCTCAGAATTTTTCTTTCCTTTTCAATCTCTGATCTTCGTATGACCATGAATCAGTGTATTTTCTGTAGCATAAAGTGCTTCTGGTAGGACTACTGTGTTGTAATGCCTCAGTTTCACATTGACAGAAATAGATTTCTTATTATAGTGATTCCAAGTGAGCTTATATGCTTTTTGTAATCTGGAGATTCTATCTTTATTGGCTATTGAGTTCAGGCCTGATTGTTGGATTATCTCTTCCAGATATCTTAAGTGGGCAACTTGTGCCACTTCCCCATATTGAGTAGTAATGGGGAGCTTATCTACAGGTTTGTTTTCCATATACTGTGTTTTCTCGTAGGAGATTTGTAGCCCAGTTTTGAGAGATTTCGTGAAGTTTTTACAATGCAAGTTTGGCTTCCTCTCTTGTTCGTTAGAATAGCAAGATCGTCCATGAAAGCCAGACACTTCACCCTAATTCTCAGCTTTTTTTTAGTCTCAAGCTGAATTCCTTTTATTTCCTTTTCCCATGTCACAATTTTTTCCAGAACCATGTTAAACAGAAGGGGGCACATTCCATCTCCTTGGCGAACACCAGTATGGATATGAAACGCTTCTGATCTTTCTCCCATGAATTTAATTTTGGAGGTTGTATCTGTTAATTCCTGTTGAATAATTCACCTTGTTTTCCTGTCAATCCTGAACTCGCGGTGGTATATTATTGACTATTCCCGGCTGGGTCGGAGATGTTCTCCGCTCAGGGACTGGGTGTTGTGTTGTCCTAATCATCATCATCATTTCATCCCCATCGACGCGCAAGTCGCCGAAGTGGCGTCAAATCGAAAGACTTGCACCAGGCGAACGGTCTACCCGACGGGAGGCCCTCGTCACACGACATTGCATTTCAGCAGTTCGTGGGCTCACATACCTATTCTGGAAGTTAATGAAGGCTATTCGCGTTCTGTTGGTATGTGATCACTGACCGTTTCAGGTCCAATAGCACAGAATCACGAAATAATACGATCCACGATAGGACGAAACAGCAAAGCGAAACGCGCGTGATAAGTTACCTGAAAGCGAATTTGTTAAATCATTGCAGACGGAAGCGTCATACAGTTCCAACCTTCCGTAGTTTGATTGATATATTGTTTTACTGCACGTACAACTTGGAATTTCTCATATCCACAGCCGGAAATTATACAGAGTCCAGGCGTGGTTTGAGTATTTCGCTTTCGTAGTATCAAACAAAGCCTCATAAGAACATTTCAGTAGTAGACAGAATTCTTACATTTTCAGGTCCAATTTTTATGCATTTCTGACAGCTTATATGCCTATCCCCGAACCTTTAACATTGTTTAGTCTATACGTTATAATAATTGCTCATAACACCTTTCTACCGTGAAAGGCAGACAAAGTTTGGCATGTCTTCACATTACCTTACATCAGTTAAGACATGTTCGCTCTCCATATTTAAGCAAGAAATTGTAACTGTGTTTCTCGCTCTTCCGTACAGGTTTTTTTCCACGAGTCCCGCGTAATCAGTTTGAAAGGGTTCGCTATCCATTCACTAATGCTGAGTACGAGAAATATTGAACGTTTTTAACTCGTTCCCATATTTATTTTATTGTGAAAACTCATTGGTGACTGGTTTTCAGATGATAAAACTAAGATATTTTTATTCGTCCCCGATATATGCTGTTATTCCGAGATAAGCGTTTAGAATTTTGCATGCGTCTAAACCAATTCTCTAAGATACTCTTCCTCCTAATCTGCCGTCTTTTTATAAAAGTCATAGTAACAACGCTGACTAGTCGGTAAATGGTTTCACTAGCATTCTATGTGCAAGACTGTAACTCCATTCCGGCACGACTCAGTATGTGACATAGCTCTGAACTCGTAACTAGCGTATACAAGTGTCTTAGCTCCTGCAGTCCTTAATTTGGAAACTTTAGCTGCGCTCAGTCAGTGTAATTCGATTTACGTTATGAGAAATGTTTGGTCACGAGTGTGATACCATGTCCCCAGGAAAACTGACCAATACATCAAGGGGGCGCAAGAGTCAAGTTGTGAAAAAGCGTTCCTTCGATGCTGTATTAATACTGGTAACAGTAAGCTGTTTAAGATACTGTGAGCAGGATCCGAACGCAAGTTAGTTTCGTGATACATAACTACTTCGGGCACACTTGTTGCTACTCTACTTTCATTGTCTTTTTTTCAAACTGATGCTGAATTTATACATCTGACGGGCGGAGTAGGATGCGAGTTAGCTTGGCGCGCGCGGGTGTGTGGGGGGGTGTGTGTGTGGGGGTGTGTGTGTGTGTGTCTCCTCTGTCCATCTTGAGTACGCCCGCCTTTGCCAGCTACTTCTGTTCAGCTGAAAAATACTCGCATCAAAAAAAGTTCTGCATCACCTCAGTTCCGAGAGTTGCGGAACCTGTACTGAAAATTCGAGTTGAGATCAACATAAACATCATTTCCACCCTTCTTATTGCTCATGAAAACCACACATTGCATGTTGTTCCACCATACAGTGAGACCTTCAGAGGTCGTGGTCCAGATTTCTGTACACACCGGTACCTCAAATACGCAGTAGCACGTCCTCTTACAGCACTGAAGCATGCCTGTAATCGTCGTGGCATTCTATACACAATTTCATCAAGGCACTGTTGGTCCAGATTGTCCCACTCCTCAAGGGCGATTCGGCGTTGACCCCCCATAGTGGTTGGTGGGTCAACGTCGTCCATAAACAGCCCTTTTCAATTTATCCCAGACAAGTTCGAAAGGGTTCGTGTCTGGACAGCATGCTGGCCACTCTAGTCGAGCCATGTCGCTATCCTGTAGGAAGTCATTCACAAGATGTGCACGATGGGGGGTGCGAATTGTCATCCTTGATGACGAATGCCTCGCCAATATACTGCCGATATGGTTGCGCTATCTGTCAGATGATCGCATTCACGTACTGCACAGCCGATAAGCCGCCTTCCATGACCACCAGCGGCGTACGTCGGCCTCACATAATACCACCCCAAAACAGCAGGGAACCTCCACCTTGCTGCACTCGCTGGACAACGTGACTAAGGCGTTCAGCCTGACCTGGTTGGCTCCTAACCCGTCTCCAACGACTGTCTGGTTGAAGGCATATGCGATACTCATCGTTGAAGAGAACGTGATGCCAATCCTGAGCGGTCAATTCAGAATGTTATTGGGCCCATCTGTACCGAGCTGCATGGTGTCAAAGATGAACCTCGCTATGGACGTCGCGAATGAAGTTGCGCATAATGCAGCCTATTGCGCACAGTTTGAGTCGTAACTCGACATCATGCACGAAAAGTATTATTCGACATGGTGGCGTTGCTGTCAGCTTTCCTCTGAGCCATAATCCGTAGTAGTGGTCATCCAGTGCAGTAGTAGCACTTTGGCGTCCTGAGCGAGGTATGTCATCGACAGTTCCTGTCTCTCTGTATCTCCTCCATGCCAGAACAACGTCGCTTTGGTTCACTTCGAGACGCCTGGACACTTCCTTTTTGAGAGCCCTTCCTGGCACAAGGTAACAATGCGGACGCGATCGAACCGCGGTGTTGACCGTCAAGGCATGGTTCAACTACAGACAACACGAGCCGTGTACCTCCTTCCCGGTGGAATGACTGGAACTGATCGGCTGTCAGACCCCCTCCGTCTAATAGTCGCTGCTCATGCATGGTTGTTTACATCTTTGGACGGGTTTAGTGACATCTCTGAACAGTCAAAGGGACTATGTTTGTGATAAAATATCCACAATCAACGTTTATCTTCCAGAGTTTGGGGGAACTGGGGCGATGCAATAATTCATATGAGTAATTTTGTGTTGGAATCCTACTAGGAAAACAGCATTCATTTGTACTCATATAGGTGCTTAATGGAGCTGAAAATAAACTGTAGGTTTATAATGAATACTGTCGAAGTGGATCCACCTCATAGATATACTAATAACTCAGCAAGCACCTGGCGTCTCAGATAAGTTCAAGTACGTAAAAAACATGCGACAGACCATCTAAGGGGTGTAAACATTTTTCCAGTAATACCTGTTTAAAAAAAGTTTTTATGTATATTGAAGTCTAGTACCATTTTTGTTGTAAAAAGAGCGTGTAGAGGCTGACAAAACAAACCCCAGGCAGAGAAAAAAGTACATAAGGCATCAGTTGCCACTACGGGGCTAAATTTTCGTCTATTGACAGGAGGAGAGACTCTAGATGTTCACTGAAACTGTTGAAAAACTTCTCAGGATAAATCAAGGCAGTGATTTTGATCATACAACTAATGCATAGAGTTGAAAACGATGGTCCTGACTTCAAAACTGTATTGAGATGTCCTGACTTCTGTCTTGTCGATATTGTAGTAAGTATGTAATGCAGAAATTTTCATCACATCCTGATACTGTTTTAACGGAGAATAGTGGCTATATACCAGAAAATATTCCAGCACTCTATACCCGTTTCCTTTGTGCTTTCACGAACCTGCATATGAAACGCACGTCAAATTCCTCTACCAAACTATGAACATTGACCTGATATGTCTACCAGGAGTTGTTATTCTGTTATTACATGGAATGTTTCTAACCGAATAACCGAAAGTAATTTGTGTGCATCAGTAATTTGGTTCGCTACACGAGTCCCATGAGCTTTAAACTTAAACTAAAGCATGCTGAATCAAATCTGGTGTATCTAAAGAGGCGCACATCAAATGTATTTCATACTAGTGCGAAGTAAGATAACAGACCTGCCAACTGCAGCATCAAAACTGTTGTTAGTAAGAGCAAATTGTAAAGCTAAAAAAATTTATGTAAAATTTCTATCAAACTATAGTTTACGGTAATGAAAACTCCACGTGAACATTCCACACCTGTGAAATGAGTTCCCAGTTTTCCGCCTATAGCTGTTACGGCGACCACATTCTATACTAAAGGAGTAATATTCACATTTCATATAGATATCGCTTGAAAAAAAATGCCATAGTGAAATTATATGACCAATACATTTCTTCCTTCACAATCACTCAAGAAGGAACCAAGCGAGATATCTTTGTAGTATACAGTTCACCCGCATTTAGAAACAGCTGAAGTCGAGGACCCAGTCTTCCATATTTAGGTTCATACGCTCATTCACTAGATAGTTTCAGTGACGTTTGAGATGGTTCCTTCAATAAGTGACAGACATTGCACTGCATCTTTATCTAGCTGCGCTGAGGCCTCACCTCTAGTGACGCAAACTTCCCTTAACTTAGTGCGGTGTCTCTACCCAGTCATACGACGTCATTATAACGCAGCGATTCTGTTTTTCATTATTTGTAGCGAAAAACAGATTTTATCAACGTGAATTAAACTCTTTATAAAAAACAATCGCAGTTAGATTATATGGAGAAGGGACAAAGTTACTTACACTTGTTAAACAATTTTTCCATCACTCGTTCAGCGTGGATTGTACGCAGTCATGTTTAAATCTATTGAAAGCTGTTAGATTATGCAGATTAGATTTTTTCTCAAAAAAATCTACACCGTTACACTGCTGTGACCTCTTTGCACCTTTGTACAAACCATATCTCCCAAACGGAATAATGGCACTGAAATGTTGATGTCCTGAAAGCAGAGTTCTGTGAGAGCCGAACTTTATTCTATAGAGAATTAGTATTCTCGGTACAGGAAAAACAGCTCTCACATAGCACCTTTATGCAGATCCACAATAAAATTTTGAAGCTTCTCAGAAATCCGTTGTTCTTTTGATAATCAGTGAACATGAACAATAGACCATCGCGCACATACGGGAAAATATATCAATACGCTGAAGTATAGTAACCAGCGAGGCTGTTCCTCATCTAATGACCTAACTAGGTTCTTTGAACGGCAGGGAGATCACTTACAAGGGGACCACATGGCAACCTTTTTTGTGTTTGTGTTTTTATTATATTGTAGGTGAAGTTCAGAACTCAATCATAAATCAGCAAAAGCAGTTAGATAAAATTCTCAAAATTTCTCGAGGCAATCGGCTTTGAAGCTTTCAGACAGTCTTAAATATGCTAAAGCATGGTAAATGTTTCTCGACCGGCCGTTTGGCTATTCGGTATGTTCGCCGACCACGTGTGTGGCACAGGTTCGATTCCCAGCCCTGGCCATAATTTTAAAGAAAGGTGCATGTTCCACGAACATTCCCATGAAGCATATTGTTTTTTTTTCATTTCAGAATCTTTTTTATAAAAGATCAGTAATTAAGAATGTATATCAGCAATAAACACTGGATTTTTGTGTGAGATACGTAACTAGAACATGAAGACCAGCAGTTTTTCATCAAAAATTACTGTTAGATAAGTTACGTAGCATATATTTGATGAATTTCACATTCAAGGTAGGTATTCGAACTGAACGAAAAAAAAAAATGTAATGACCGAAAGGAGTCTAGAACCATCGATTACCAGTCTCGAGCGCAACTGGTTTTTCAATATTTAGGCATATGAAACTTCACGAAATTGCTATGCACCTCTGTTTAAAAAGTAGCATCAGCCAGTAATTTAACCTGAAAACACTACGTTGTAGACGAGCGTTCTACCACACAGCATGTGTAGAAAAACCGACGTTGCTTTAGCATATTGAATATTGCCGGAAAACTTTAAAAAGTCTATTTTCTTGAAAATTTTTAAGAGCTATATCGGACTATTTCAGGTAAATAATATTATAGTTCTGAACTTCACGTGCTATAAATATAAGAAATTACAAAAATTCGATTGCCGTGTGGTCCCCTTCTTCGATTTGTCGAGTGGTACTCCAATACAAGTCAGAATTAAAACAGAAGTAATGATAGTGATGTAGCGCAGTGGTGAAACACTGTACTCGTATTAGACAGACAGCCGTTCATATCCCCATCCGGCATAAAGACTAGAGTTTTTTGTGATTTCTCGAAGCAAATCGCGACGAATGCCAGAATGGTTCCTGCAAAAAGAACACGGCCCAATTCCCTACACATCTTACCCTATTTGGACGTTGTGCTCAGTCACTTAAGACTTCATCGACGGCACGTTAAACCCTTATCTTCCTTCCTGATAAATGGCTTTTTCAGATTTTCGCAGGGTTTGGGAGACATTGGCTCATACCGTGTGTGCCAAATGGCGCTTGCGCAGGTCGGGACGTACGCATTCAGCTGGGTCGCGCTCCAGAGGAGTCTGGCCCTAAACACGGGTGCTGCGGAAGCCGCAACTAAAGGCCAATTACAGCTGACGGGTAGGTTGCACACAACTCGAGGGGAGACTGGGTGGGTGCGTAATTGAGTAATGGTAGCTAAAGTGCCCTCTCGCTAGGGACACAGGAAAAGCTGTTTGTGTCTCTAGACTCCAGCTACGTGCTGAGAGTTGGCTACACAAAGCTGGATGCTGTCGACATGCTGTTCTCGTGCTATTGCTTCCAGGTAGCTGTGAAATACGAGCGCGAATTAGATCGATATTTTTGTGGAGAGAGGTCCATTTATATAACAATGACACGGATTTCAGCGAAGCATTGACACAAACACTTCTTCGTGTAAATGCTAAAAGCGACCTGAAAGTCATTGTTTTATTCCCACTGTCAATATGCCATTAAGCAATTTTAAAATTGTTTATCAACACTCTTTGATTACGTAACCAGCTTCGGAATTCCCTACGCAGTATTTTATGTTACATGTTACTGTAAAGCTTCTATCAACGTGAAGTATTGGTTGGACACAGCAGGGCTTCAGTAGACATGACCCCCACTAGAGATGGTATGCGTTTGCCATCCTCATATCTTTGGACTGACTTACCCAGCCAGTTAAAAAGCGTATGAAATCTTATGGGACTTAACTGCTAAAGTCATCAGTCCCTAAGCTTACACATCACTTAACCTAAATTATCCTAAGGACAAACACACACACCAATGCCCGAGGGAGGATTCGAACCCCCGCCGGGAACAGCCGCACAGTCCATGACTGCAGCGCCATAGACCAGCCTCCACCAGCTTGCACAATGCCTTGTTGACAACTTGGGTCCATGACTTCGTGGGGCTGCGCCACACTCGAAACATACCTTCAGGTATTGCCAACTGAAATCGGAAGTCATCCGACCAGGTCACGGTTTTCCAATCCTCTAAGAGTCCAACCGATATTTCGACGAACCCAGAACAGGCGCTACAGGTGATGTCGTGCTGTTAGCAAAGGTACACACTCGCATCGGTCGTCTGCTGCCATAGCCCATTAACACTAAATTTCGCCGCACTGTCCTAACGCATACGATCGTCGTACATCCGACATGGATTTCTAAGGTTATTTCTCGCAATGTTGCTCATCTGTTAGCATTGCATACCTCCATGCGATGAAGCTTCTTAGTGTGTGAGAGGTGCTTTACATTATGTGCATACATATACATAAAATAAAAAAAAACATCATACAGTTTTCGCTGGTGCAAGATCATAAGCAGTCTGCACTGGAACATAATAGCGCGGATTTTTCATCGGTACCACCAACCCAAGGGAGTTACAGTAGTTGGGAAAACAAAAGGCGAAAGCTAATGCAAAATGTGAACGAGCCGTCTGAAGATAAACCTGTCAGTTCGAAACCGGCAAGCGCGATATTTAAACAAATAAATAGCATTGTAAAAAGTGGCTGGTTGCTATTATCTTCTGTATGAAAGTCAACCTATATTGGAATATTGAATTCCCTAATGCTTTCCGAAATGGAATGTCCCATGCGTCTAGCTCCAGCTACCATTGCGCGTTTATAGTCTGTTAATTCGTCTCTTGCGGCCATAATGAGGTCGGAAACCTTTTGATATGAATCACCTGATTACAAATGATAGCTCCACCAATACACTACTTTCTGTACGCCATACTACTGCCATCTATATAAGTGCATATCGCTGTCCCATGACTTTCATCACCTCAGTGTAATGACAGATACATACAATACTGGTAAAGAAATGTTCATAATTTTTGTCGAAATGAACACTGAACAGTTGTATCATAAAGCCACAAATTAAGAAAATAAACTAATAGCACATTTCTCATTCGGACGTGCAAGGAAGGGTGTGTTGGCGCACTGTTTGAGACATACATCCGCTCAAGTGTAATGTCTTTCTAATACGTTTACCCTTGTAGAATCCAAAATGTCTGTGCGCTTGCAACCCGTCGCTGGTAAGCAGTTGCCGAGTTTTGGTCAACATATAAACTTAACTTACGTCTACAGTCCTTTAGAACTAACGAATCTTCATTTTTATGCTGTTCATTACAGCTTGACACCACAGCCTTTAGGTGAGTTACAGAAATGGTTCAAATGGCTTTGAGCACTATGGGACTCAACTGCTGTGGTCATCAGTCGCCTAGAACTTAGAACTACTTAAACCTAACTAACCTAAGAACATCACTCACATCCATGCCCGAGGCAGGATTCGAACCTGCGACCGTAGCGGTCACGCGGTTCCTGACCGTTACGCCTAGAACCGCACGGCCACTCCGGCCGGCAGGTGAGTTACAGGAAGATTTTAGAAAGGCACGCTGCAAGATCTATACCAAATAACTAAAGAAACTGGTACACATACCTAACATCGTGTAGGACCCCCGCGAGCACGCAGAAGAGCTACAACACGACGTGGCATGGGCTCGACTAATGGCTGAATTAACACCAGGAATTCTGCAGGGATGTCCATAAATCCGTAAGAGTACGAGGGGTGGAGATCTCTTCTGAACAGCACGTTCCAGGGCATCCCAGATGTGCTCAGTGATGTTGTCTGGGGAGTTTGGTGGGCAGCGGAAGTGTTTAAACTCAGAAGAGTGTTCCTGGAGCCGTTCTGTAGTAATTTTGGACGTGTGGGGTGTCGCATTGTCCTGCTGGAATTGCCCAAGTCAGTCGGAGTACACAATGGACTTGAATAGATGCAGGTGGTCAGACAGGATGCTTATGTACGTGTCACCTGTCAGAGTCGTATCTAGAGGCGTCAGGGGTCGCATATCGCTCAAAGTGCACGCCCCCACACCATTACGGAGCCTGTCCCCTGCTGACATGCGGGGTCCATAGATTCATGAGGTTGTCTCCATACCCGTACACGTCCATCCGCTCGATACAATTTGAAACGAGACTCCTCCGACCAGGCAACATGTTTCCAGTCATTGACAGTCCAATGTCTTTGTTGACGGGCCCAGGCAAGGCGTAAAGATTCGTGTGGTGCAGCCAACTGTACGAGAGTGGGTCTTTTGTTCCGAAAGCCCTTATCGATGATGTTTCGTTGAATGGGTCGCACGCTGACACTTGTTGATGGTACAGAATTGATATCTGCAGCAATCTGCGCAAGGGTTGCATTTGTCATGTTGAACGATTCTCTTCAGTCGTCATTGGTCCCGTTCTTGCAGGATCTCTTTCCGCCCGCAGCGATGTCGGAGATTTGATGTTTCGGCGGATTCCTGATACTCACGGGGCACTCGTGGAATGGTTTTACGGGAAAATCCCCACTTCATCGCTATCTCGAAAATGCTGTAAACCACCGCTCGTGCGCCGACTATAACACCGCTTTCAAACGCACTTAAATCTTGATAACCGGCGATTGTAGGAACAGTAACCGATCTAACTGCGCCAGGCACCTGTCTTATGTAGGTGTTGCTGACCACAGCGCCATATTCTACCTGTTTTTCTCTGTATTTGAATACGCATGACTATATCAGTTTCTTTGGCGCTTCAGTGTATGTGCGGCAGATTTCGAGACTAGCGGTTTGCCCTCTGTAAGATGAAGGGCCAAAAGTCCACCTCTTCCGTATAGTAAGGAAGCACAGCAGTAACATGTTATAGCTAAGAGGTCTGTCAGCAATGTCAACGTTAACTTAAATTTTAACACTGTCCATTATTTATTTTTCATTTATTTCCTCATTACTTTTATTAGATATTTCCTTAACGTAGTCAGATGTGCTGGTCTTTATATAAAACAGTTTTGCTTTACGATAACCTGTAATAATATCGTGTTATGCAGTCTAATCGCGCAGTTTCTCCTTATAATGTACTAATAAAACTCTTGACACTCAAAAATAAATGTTCTGAATCTATCAAAAACAGACGAGCACCCTTAAGCTCCTGAATGTATCAAACTGTTGCTCAACAAGTGAGGGTAGCTGCAACCTCTCTCTAGTTACACAATGTTGGTGGATACAGGTATTTGGAAAGCAACATTTGCAAAATACCCCGTACAAAGTGAATTTTCTCGTGTTATGGGTGCCTAACAGTTTACGGTTTATAAAATGTAGATAAATGTCCCGGACAAAGGCCGCCGCTACCGGATGTTGCCGCACGAACTTTGAACGTGAACAACACATGCACTTACGACATCGTGTTTTCAGTTAAATAATAGTGTCATACCTCTCTGTTCGTAAGATCTAGAACTTACAGTAGAAAAATGGTCCAGTTACACTTTCACAAACTAAGATCTTCGATCAAATAAGAGGTGTTAACATGGAAACCAGATTAGAGGCAAGGCGACATATTTTGTAAGCTATACTGTCACGAACTAACTTTTTACCAACGGTAGTGATATATTTACTAATGGTTTCTGTATTTCAGTATTCACGCACATTAAAGGAATAGCTGTGAAAACGTTTAACGCAATGCAGAATTATTTTTCAATGGTTGGGACAAGGGGAGTTTAGTCCGCAGCTCGTGGTCGTGCGGTAGCGTTCTCGCTTCCCACACCCGGGTTCCCCGGTTCGATTCCCGGCGGGGTCAGGGATTTTCTCTGCCTCGTGATGACTGGGTGATGTGTACTGTCCTTAGGTTAGTTAGGTTTAAGTAGTTATAAGTTCTAGGGGACTGATGACCATAGCTGTTAAGTCCCATAGTGCTCAGAGCCATTTGACCCAAGGGGAGTTTAAAACCTTAGACGAAAAGTGCCATTAAATATTGGAAACATACCACACAATAAATGTACTTTCACTCTCCTTCAAAGTAATCCCCATAGGCTAGTAACACAACTGGCAGCGCTTATCAAGCTGCGAGGAACTATCTGAGAACGGAGGAATGGGATGAATGCTGGAGGAAAGCTCAGGGATCACAGCGTGCTGAGACATCAGTTTCCATCCCTGTAGAGTACGTATAAGATGAGAGCTTGTTGCCGAAAAAATTATTAACACACGCATTAAGGAAATCATCAGCTCCTAGTAAATTGGTTTCACTAATGTGGATCTTCCTCTTAAGAAAACGTTTATGTACAATAGCGTTGACATTGTCCTTCTAATCCCTGACACCCCTTGTATGAATCTTAGAAACAGACGCCAGTTCTATGCCATCTGTCGTACTAGCTCGAAGTTGTTTATTTCGTTTCTTGGTAGTCAACCCGAACATAGCAAATAAACTGAATTCTGTCCGTCCCGTAAGACGTTTGTTTTTTAAACGCATTTTATTTTTATGGCATATTTTCAGTATACTTACCTCAATAACACTTGCGTCGGTGTCGCAGTTACTCGCAGCTTGTAAGACAACTTTGTCAGTGCGTTGCTCCATTGTGTATTGTGTTCTGACAAGAGTCATTACGTTAGACTGACCACTGGCCGTAACTGAGAAATCTTAGTGTTCTGACGCTACACGTCTCTCTCTCTCTCTCTCTCTCTCTCTCTCTCTCTCTCTCTCTCTCTCTCTCTCCCCCTCTCTGTTGTCAGAATTTCTTGCTCGTGTGGTTTCACGCCGCATAGTTACACTAGAGGCAATGTCTCTCAGAGACAAGGGTCAACTTGTATAATTTGACTAAAAACGGACTTTAGTTGTGTTAACATTCCTGCGACATCTTCGCCTATTTGACACAAAGGGGAGTCTTTATCTCCCCCTCCCTCCCCCCCCCCCCCGCCTTTCTTTAATTCATTACAATTCTTCTCAGGAGACGAACGTACAGTATGGTAAATTGTATAACTGAAAAATTCTTCAAACGCAGCAACTTGATACAGAGCGTACCATGCCTGTTAGCGTTTGATCAGCCATTCCATTTGGAACAGAGATTATGTTCTTTGTTCTTCACCTGACCGTAACGAATGGCAAACAGCAGCAGTCAAAGGTAAGAGGACAGTCTGGGTACTGATAAATGGATGATAACAGTAAAGTTAAACATTTACAGTTCGTAGCCTTATCTAAAGGAACATCATGACAATTACTTAAAGTGATTCAGAAAAATCCGAGAAGTCCCTGGTCGGAATGAGCGGATGGAGACGTAAAACAATAATTCTCTCAGTAAGACTACAGCGCCTAACAAAATAAGTCATCACACTCGGCCGGGCGTCGTCGCTGCCCTCATGTAACACCTGCCCAGAGTAGCTGTGATTCAGCTAATTGTCTGCCGCACAGATGGGTCGGCTCGTTCTCCACCCAGCGTCTATCTGGTTATATCCGGCTAGCGAGAGGACGCCTGCTGATAAGCTGAGTCAATAGTTGCGCTCTGGCTGTCAACTTCAAGGCGAGTGCTTACGCTCTTCCCGCGGGGTCTTCGCAGGCGACACGCTGGTGCAATGCCCCCTTTTTCGGCTATTGCGCTCTTCCCATCTTCCCTCCCCACCACACGCATCTCATCCCTTCATGTGAAAACAGATAACAGCTTCGTGTTACGTGGTCTCACTATTCGATACTCTCGGAGACAGCAAAATATGTTCCTAGTTTCCACAAAAATACCGTCAAATCGTTTTCGAAAGAAACAAGACATG
Source organism: Schistocerca cancellata (assembly GCF_023864275.1). Lineage (NCBI taxonomy): Eukaryota > Metazoa > Arthropoda > Insecta > Orthoptera > Acrididae > Schistocerca > Schistocerca cancellata. The sequence goes on from NC_064629.1 coordinate 462,109,083, forward strand.
GCGTCGCATTCCCTTCCGTATGATTATTGCGTCTGCCGTATTCAGACATTGCTTCCGCCCGTCTTCAAAGTTATTGTGGCCTGACGCGAAGTCACACTCACCGTCACGGCCAAATGCCAGTGTCCTCTTAGCGATATGCGGCACGCGAAACCAGTGGACGCGACATACAACTCGGCGGATTTGGTCGGAAACATTTTTGGATTAACTGTCCGCTGTGTCACACCATCCAATCAGCTTAAATAAGGGTTGCCAGCGTCTCTTTGACCCGCGATATAGGATTACAGTTTTCTCAGCTCCACAGGCAAAAGCCCCGACTACTTTCAGGCAAGATCCTTAGATCCTACCACTGGAATGTTTCAAAGCTAATAGTTTAACAAATCACCTTCAGTTGACAATTATCAACTACTTTTGGTAATTACCCAAACAAGCAGACGGGAACACTGTTAAATGTCTACAGGGAAAAGGGCACTGAAAACCTTTTCTCATATTTGCACAGAAAACAGTGACATTCATTGACTAGAATTAGCCCCAGCCAAGTTCGTCTAGTTCACTAAACCGTACCACCCAGCTAACTGTTAGCTCCATGCTTCCTCTGAGCTCTTAACTCACCGAAAAAGTCCACACTCATTTCTCCGTAGCACTCACAGAGAACAGAAAAATGCCTGAGCGGTAATTGGCACCCGCGCACAGGAACACTCTTTCAAATAACCTGTCGGCTTTCCGTACTGAGAACGTAACTCAGTTGATCGCGAAAGATCCTTCACTCCAGAACTCCGAAATGACAACTACGTTAAAACAGAAGCTACGTCCCAGAGAGCCCATGACTTGCCACCTCACCCTCCACAAAGGCTGGCGGCCAACTTCTAGATTTCTTGAGCTCCCCACTGCTCCACAAAGTTGTTCAAAATATAGGCCGTTCACCTTATCACAAAACAGGAAAAAAACGTAGGCATTGTCACTGGCCATTTACCTGCTTTTTACAGCACATGTGAAGTGTGCTGACAACTGACACGACTTACAGAACCATTTCTGCAACAGCCTTCATGGGGAAATTTCTGTCTATGTATATAACCAGCCGTGTAGAAGGATCAGGGAAAATACAGCCCATCCTCTCCAGGCCGAACCCCCCCCCCTTTTTCCCTGGCCAACGGAAACTCACTGAGGCGACTACCATACAGAAACTGGGCTACAAAACCTGGGCGCCTTGGAAAAATATTGCAGATCAACACTCCATATATGTTTATGGAACGTAATACATCGTTACAGTATGTCCCTTACCCCATTTCATCCACGAATGGTGCTCTGGACGAAACATTGCCTGTAAGCTTCCTTGAATGCACTAAACACATTCATTTTGTCGCTAGCACCTCTATTCGATACAAAAGCTACAATCGAATATTCTAAACGAATTTAGGTTTATCAGTTAATTCTTCATGCGATTGCATTAAGAGACTACTATAATGTTTAAGTAGTTCAATGCTGAACACAGCAATTTCGCTGCAAGGCGTGTAAAAGGTCTAAAGCCATTGGACGGATCTTTTGTAAATAAGACAGTCTTAAAAGGGAATGGTCCAATACGACATATCGAAGCCCACCCCGAACTTTTTTCTGCAAGGGGAATACAACGAAAGTAATAGACTTTCAGAATTCTAGCTGCTAAGACGCACTGCAAGTATTCTTAAAAATTGTTGAAGTTACTCGTTTTCGTCACACGAAGAACCACTTATGACAGAGGTTTGTACAGACCTTCCAGCCTAGCGCGCGATCGGCCGTGACGAAAGCGTAGCGCCACCTAGTGCGAATATCTAATTTCTGTAGCACAGTTCTTCTGATAAATCAAAAATTACTTGTATTTTACGTACAATGAAACAGTTCGTTGTTTATTCCCCATAATCGACACAATAAAGCAAAGTGTCATTTGACTGACGAAAACAAACATTTTCCTTACACTAGACATACCTAACGAAAGAAAAATTAATGCTTTCATGCACTTCACAGTAATTGCTAATTCTATTTAGACCGAATTGCGGAGGGGTAAGAAATGGTACTGGCTGCTGTTCTTGTTACGCTGCACACCAGATATATGTAAAGCAATTGGTAAAACGTGCCGTGACTGAAATTTGAGAATGCTGTTATCCTGATCAACCTCAAATGACACGGAGCTATCGGAAATTATAGTGTCAGACAATTTCCTTAAGAAAGACTTTCCACAATCGAAAAAACTTCTTTATCAAGAGTTACATTGATTGTTCGAACTGGAATCTGAATTATATCAGGTCATTTAGTTGTCCTCATCGGAGACAGAGCTGTCGCTACGTCCAGGCCAAGATTTCAACAAAATCAATAAACGGGCTACAAACTGTTTAGAATGAAATACTAAAAATTATTCTTTCCTACTTTCACGTTTTTATAGGTCAGTTATAATATTTTTGTCACTAGTCTTTATATTTGGTCCTAATATGCCTTGAGGTACCTGAATCCAGATATAAAGCTGCGAAAACAGTAATGTACTCGTACTTATCACTGCCATTATTGTATGAGAATGCGTCATAGCATTAGTCGATTGCACAACACATTTTTTCGCCTCGGAGCGATAAAGTGCGGTTTGCTCGCACTTCTTTCTCGAAACCTGAATGATAGGCATGAGCCACAGCAGATTTGGGGATAAGAGCAAGTTTCGTCATCAAGTCAGCTACGAATTAGGTGCATCTCCTCCACACCTTTACCTGAAGTAAACATCGTTATTTTGCGACTACCTATATTGTGTGACTTCTGTAATCTCTTCCACCAGATTTAAGAAGCTTTGAAAACAACAATGATCATCTCCATTGATAGTTGGAGAACCCAGTCTTTTACTTCTTCATCGGTAACGGAGCATCGCCTCTCACGAGCAATCTCATATCTCGAGAAAACGCCGCTAAATATCTGTTCATGTTATTTGCTTACGCGTAGAGATTTATGGTGGTTATTATTGGTATTTGGGGTTAACAGGACTTTGTGGCCACCCTGTACTGTAAAATCTTTCAGATAGTTTTTCGTTGCCACTAACGAGTTTCATTTTGGCGCGTATTTATTACTTCTTGTAAGTCTTTCCTCCGTTTAAACAGTTCGCGGTCAGATTTTAGGAAGCAAAGTCGGGTTTCAACACTGCTCCATATTAGGCGTTAAAAATACTGAATATCAATTCAGTTTTGTCGCCACTGTTAACACTTACGCTCCGGCAAAATCAACTGGTAATTATGACTGAATGTTAAATGAGTAGCAAATTTCAGTTTACAGTAACTACGGACATTTGTTTAAGAGAAAGTAGTAGCAAAGGATGAAATAAGTTTTACAAACCACGATCGCGCCAAGTCGTGTTACCTGTGTACCCATGCGCCATCAACCAAGGATACACGCTTGACGAGTTCCGCATGCACAGAACGCTACAGATCCGGTAGGTGTGTGTGTGTGTGTGTGTGTGTGTGTGTGTGTGTGTGTGTGTGTGTGTTTTACAGAAATACTTGCAGCGTGTCTTAGCAGCTAAAATTTTCTTTTCGGTGTATTCGTCCTATATAAAAATCTCCAGGGCATACTTCGTCGTGACGGATTGGACCATTTCCTTATTGGAAAGTGTTGTGGAGACAAGAGTTCCCAAAATGTTAATACTGTGGGATATCCCATTGAAGTGCACTGTACAGGCATGTAACACCGTTACCAACCAAGTATATTCACCAGAAACTCGTTGCTATTATTGAACTTAAATCTCTTAAATATGATATGGGTCACATGTGAATGAAAAGTATCTTAGGGTGACGTGAACGTTTTTTGAAGAAACTTCCTTTCAAAAATAGCTCCGAGCTAGGTGGTGCAGTGGTTAGCATACTGGATTCGCTTTCGATGAGAGCGATGCTCAAATCCCCGTCAAACCACCCTGATGGAAAATTCCTTGGTTCCCCTGAATCGCATTACGCAAATGCTCTTGAAAAGGACAAGGCACCAGAGTTAGTGCTCCGTCTCTAATAATTTAATTTTCCTTCCTTCAAAAATGTCTCTTCTTGCACCCTCCCACTAGTCGCCGTCGGGTGTTTGCTCCTTTCTGCTGTAAATTTCACATTTAAGTGTCTATTTATGCCTGAACTGCGCCGTAAACATAGTCAGACGACGACAGTGGCCAATCATCTGCCACAGACACTACGTTTCAATTGTTGTAGAGACTTCAATTTCTTCATGGGCATCCTTATAAATTTGCTACCATAGTGACACCAAATGCTGATCTTTGAAGACTGTAAATGAGTTTCCTGTAAATAAACGAACTTTTCGTACCTAGGTTAGTGAAGCTTGTCAGCGAAAGAATTCGTTTATACTATCATATATCAAAGAGCTGCACTTAAAAAAAAATAAAATTAAAAAAAATAAAATAGTGGCCTGTACTCCATATTTTGCCAGAGCTGGTATGTGAAATACGGGTAATAAGTCTAGCCTAGGCAGCCAGACTGTGTGTGTGTGTGTGTGTGTGTGTGTGTGTGTGTGTGTGTGTGTGTTTATTTATTTTTGGGGAGGTGGGGGTGTTCATTTCAGACGGAGGCCTCCTGGCCGAAAACTGAAGTGTTTAGTAGTCATTTTTGTTATGCCAGTCTGAGACTCAACATCTCCGCTATATAGAGAGTAGAAATCCATCCTTTTCATAACATTGTCATTGTTCCATAATGGAATTTTCTTAGGTTATTTTAACGTGCAGTGGAATGAAACACCACTGCACTGGTTATCGTTACCGACCTCTTACAGCTGCTACATAGAAGCATCAACCGCGACTGAGGCGTATTATCTGTTCAGTTGTAGCATACAATCAATCGGTGACCCACGGAGGTTCTGACGAGGGGAGCGGGGAGCGGAAACAAGCGCAGAGGAAGAGCATTGGCCGATGCGCCACCGTAGGCTTGTCGGTATGGGTGGCGCGTTCTGCATCGTCACGTGAATTTCAATGTCCGGGCGGACACTGCAGGCCGCTGCTGCTCCGGCGGGCTCCCCCAGCTATGCTTCACGCACGCGCGAGTAAGAAGAATGTTCTTAATTACCTTGGGAATACGACGTAGCTGTGTTAGCAAACATTACGACAGCTGAGATAACTACTTTCCCCACAACGAGCTAAGTGACTCAGTCGTTCAGATAATTTATGTTCGGCAGGAACTAGAATGAAATCTGTCAGTCTACCTTAATTTACGTTTTTCTTAGATCACCTGCGACTGTTGAGTTCGTTGCTTCCCAGTTCTTACGCATGAGAGATTACTATCTCTAGCGCAGCCTGGACATCGAAGTAATCGAATTCAGACGTCTTTCTATGACGGTCAAAAGATAATATACATTACATTGTAGGTTTATAATTGCAAGCGTTAATGAAATGAGACGCCGTAGGAAAAAGCTTTGGTCCTGTTGGAAGTCAGTAAACGTTTGATAGTTGGCTCATTATATAGTAGGCTCCGTTATTTACCATCACGAATGCGCGTTCACGAACACATGATGTTGATCGTTACACCACTTTTTGGGAATGGCGTACGTTCTAAAATGTTTTGCACGAAGATGTGCCTTGGTTGGCCCAGAAACATAAAAATGAAATGGGGCTGCATCGTAACTGTATGGAGGTTGTAGCACTACAGACTCCCTCAGTTGTTGACAAATGGTTCTCGCATTATCTTCGTGCCACACGATGCCCGTGGGTGCAATTATGACTTTATTGTTTATAAGGTATCATGTCTTGTTAATCAGCAATGATACGTTCATGCCCGAGGAAGCCTACGAATCTCCCAGCGATGTGAAAAGAATGTCGCAATCAAATTTGATACGTGACCTGGAAATTCGTGCGTTTTTTTCGACTCTGATGTCCTGAATGTCGCAATTCAATTAACTACATCCTCACAGAAAAATTAGGATTGAAATCGATCAGGCTTTATCATACGCTATCACTCAATGAAAACACTGAACAATCCCCACGAATTTCACACATGAAAATCTCCCTTGTGTTAGCCAAGAAGCCCAGGAGAGATCTAATTATTCCGGACTCCCCTCGTCTAATTAGCGTTGCATGTTTTACCCGAGACCGGTCACACGATGACGCATCTATCATTTTTGAGGAGTATATTAATGACAGACAAGTTTTCGTCAGTCGCATCGAAATCTCTTAAACCAAATAAAATTGCAGTGGAATTCCCACCGACTGGCAATAGATGATCGATTTGATACGAGCGTGTGGGCGTAATAGCCGCGCCGTTACAGGCGCCATGCCACTGATTGTGCGGCCCCTCCCATCGGAGGTTAGAGTCCTCCCTCGGGCATGGGTGTGTGTATTGTTCTTAGCATAAGTTAGTTTAAGTAGTGTGTAAGTCTAGGGACCGATGACCTCAGCAGTTTGGTCCCTTAGGAATTCACACACCTTTGAACCTTTGTTGGCGTAATAGCGTGCTACGTTAATCATGAACAGCAGCGTGCCTGAAAAATACGAGAAATAAAAATTAGTTAAAAGCTCCGTGGGGGAAGTACCACTGGTTTTGACTAAAAGATTTACATTTCCTTAATGCTTAACATTATCTAGGCAAGTTTGATTGTATTTTACTTCCAGTCGAACTTCTTAGTTACTTGCGTGCAAAAAAAAGTAAAGCAACAGAAGTGAAAAAAAATGTAGATGTGAGTTGCCTAAATTGTCACAATGTAGGTATTTCTGCAGGTACTGGCAATGTTTCTAGTGTATTGATCCCCAACTACTTGGTTGGAGAAGGTCGTGGATCACCAGCCACAAGGAATTAATTTCAGAGGAGATAAGCAAGGGCAGAATTAGTGGTAAATTGTTAAGGAGTACCTTAAACATGCGTAAATGATACAAAGAAAAAAGAAAGGCCCTCTCAAGACCAAGCCACAGCAGTCATTAGTTCGTCTCTCCAACGATGGTGAGCACAGCATTTAAGTTGTAGATTCACAGCAACGATAACAAATTGTACTTTTCTGTTGTTTAGTAGCTATTTTCCACAAACAGAACTGGATATTATTAAACAGGTTTGTTCACTGAAGAGCCAAAGAAACTGGTAGACCTGCCTAATATCGTGTAGGGTGCGAGCACGCAAAAGTGCCGTAGCACGACGTGGCATGGATTCGACCAATGGCTGAAGCAGTGCTGGAGGGCATTGACACCATGAATCCTGCACGGATGTCCATAAATCCGGAAGGATACGAGAGGGTGTAGTTCTGTCCTGAACAGCACGTTGCAATTGCACCTCAGATATGCTTAGTAATGTTTGTGTCCGGGGAGTTTGGTGGCCAGCGGAAGTGTTTAAACTCAGAAGAGTGTTTCTGGAGCTGCTCTGCAAAAATTTTGGATACGTGTGGTATCGCATTGTCCTGCTGGAATTGCACAAGTCAGTCTGAATGCGCACTGGACATGAATGGATGCAAGTGATCAGATAGGATGCTTACGAACGTCTCACCTGTCAGTCATATCTAGATATATCAGGGGTCCCCATTCACTCCAACTGCACACGCGCCACACCTGTACAGAGCATCCACCATCTTGAACAGTCCCCTGCTGACACGGAGGGTCCACACATTCATGAGATTGTCACAATACCCGTACACGTCCATCCGCTCGATACAATTTGAAACGAGGCTCGTCCGACCAGGCAACAAGTTTCCAGTCCTCAACAGTCCAATGTCGCGTGGCGTAAAGTTTTGAGCTTTACAGTCATCAAGGGTGGACGAGTGGGCCTTGGCTCCGAAAGGCCACATCAACGATGTGTCGTTGAATGGTTCTCACGCTGATCCTTGTTGATGGCCCAGCATTGAAATCTGCATCAATTTGCGGAAGAGTTGGACTTCTGTCACGCTGAACGATTCTCTTCAGTCGTCGTTGGTCCCGTTCTTGCAGGATATTTTTCCGGCAGCAGTGACGTTGGAGATCTTATGTTTTACCGGAGTCCTCGTATTCACGATACACACCTGAAATGGTCGTACGGGAAAATCTTCACTTCATCGCTACCTCGGAGATGCTGTGTCCCACCACTCGTGCGCCGACTGTAACACCACGCTCACTCACTTAAATCGTGATAACCTGCTATTGTGGCAGCACTAGCCGATCTAACTACTACGCTATGCACTTGTTGTCTTATATAGGCGTTGCCGACAGCAGCACCGTATTCTGCCTGTATACATACCTCTGTATTTGAATGCGCGTGCCTATACCAGTTTCTTTGGCGCTTCGGTGTAAATGGACGACGTATGTTTCTATTAAACCCAATTCTTTTGGCTGTAGGAATTTAGACACATGGTGTCCGGCATTAGTCATTCATTTCACATATGAAATACGATCATTTTTACTAACAAAGTTTTAATCGTTCACTGAAGCATGAAATGGCACATAGCATGGAAGGGGCTCATTCGTTGGCAGTCGGCAGACATTAAATTCTACCTTTGCTGTACCCGTCAAGACATCGCCCTTTTTCCACAGTAGTTCAAAATGGCTCTGAGCACTATGGGACTTAACATCTGTGGTCATCAGTCCCCTAGAACTTAGAACTACTTAAACCTAACTAACCTAAAGACAGCACACAACACCTCGTCATCACGAGGCAGAGAAAATCTGACCCCGCCGGGAATCGAACCCGGGAACCCGGGTGCGGGAATCCACAGTAGTAAATCTGTCGCCTACGGCATTACGTTGTTATCCATTTTTCACTTTTCGCATCAGGGGCAGAGTATACTTTAGTTTCCACTTCAAACTTCATCTGTGGGTCGTGAAGAAACCAGGTTTGGTTTGCCCCTCACCATGTTTCTGAGATTAACCATTCTGGAACGAGTTTCGCACAGCCTCTAAAAACCAGATCTAGAGTTGAATACGGAAACAACGATATTTGTTCACAAGACTATAAAGTGTCAAGTCGCTTGGTTCGCGTTGGATTACGCCATAAAATAGTTCGTCCCATATGCATGAGTACACTCCTCAAGATACTGTTAAACCAGCTCCGTTTTCAAAAATACTGACCACCTTTAGCCGATACCTGTTAATAATCTTTTCTAGCGAATGGGATATTTTACTTTTTCATGACGAAGATGATCCAGTGTGTTTGCTGTAGGTCTTTCCCACACCTTAATGCGGATATCGTACTTTCCATGCACAGTGGTCTACATGGTAGTTTTAATAAGGAAACAAACATGAATCACAACACGCTAAGAGGTAGTGAAGATTTTCATCTCGCACGTAAGGCGCATGATTCATCCTTTCACAGCTCCGCTCCATGAGTACTAATAACTTTAAAGGATTATTATTAAGGATATATTTACTGCTGTATTCCTCTTCGTTAGGTATAAATACGTTGAAAGACTCGTGCACATTACCTGTATTTTTTGTGTTTTCGGTTATGATATAATTTTCGTACTGTCAAAGTACTTAAGCTAATCATTAATCAGCGATCAACGGAGATAAATAATTATTTAATCCTCCAGCCGTCACCTAGGACAATTTTGCGAAACAATAGTACGTAAGTTGATCTGAGGCTGTCAGTTCCTGACTTTGATATAGAATCCTTAACATATTTCCAGTGTAATTATCCAAATGTAGCTACTTGTTCATCCATGGAGTATCAGTTAGCATGCAAAATCGATGGGACTGCTTGCGAAATTACGTCAAACGTCACGAACGTTATCATGGAATGTGGTGAACATTTATAGGTTGTCGAACGGGAACATTGTCACCTGTATCATGAACCCAAGCCGCCCATTACACTGCAAATACAAAGTACTATCGAGGATCATCTACATCTACATGCATACTCTGCAAATCACACTTAAGTGCTTAACAGGGGTCATCGGACCACCCTCACAATAATTCTCTCTTATTCCAATCTCGAACAGCGCGCGAAAAAAAGAACACCTATATCTTTTCGTGCGAGCTCTGATTTCCCTTAGTTTATTATGATGATCTTTTCTCCTTCTGTAGATCAGCGCCAACAAAATATTTTCACATTCGGAGGGGAAGTTTGTGACTCACGTTCCACTGCAACGAAAAACGCCTTCGTTTTAATGATATCCACCCCAAATGCTTTATCATGTCAGTGACACACTCTTCCCCTCTTTCTCGATAATACAAAACGTGCTGCTCTTCCTCGATGTACTCCGTTAGACCTACCTGATAAGGATCTCTCACCGCGCAGCAGTACTCCAAAAAAGAGGACGGACATCCTTAGTGTAGTCAGTCTCTTTAGTAGATCTGTTAAATCTTCTAAGCGTTCTGCCAATAAAACAGTCTTTAGTTCGCCTTCCCCGCAACATTTTCTGTGTGTTCTTCCAAATTTCAGTTGTTCGTAATTGTAATTCCTAAGTATTTAGATAAATTTACGGCATTTAGATTTGATTGTGATCACACACCGTTGGGTGGCTTGCGGAGTATAAATGTAGATGTAGATTTATCATGTAACAGAAGTTTAACGGAATTCGTTAAGCACTCGTGTGGATGACCTCACACTTTCCATTATTTATGGTCAATTGTCAATTTTCGCACCATACACCATACAGATAGATTTTCTAAACCGTTTTTCATTTTGTTTCGATCTTCTGATGACTTTACTAGACGATAAACGACAGTATCATCTGCAAAGCAACCTAAGACGGTCGCTCAGATTGTCTCCTAAATCATTTATATAGCTAAAGAACAGCAGAGGGCCAGTAATACTACCTTGGTAACGCTAGAAACAATTTTTGTTTTACTCGATGTCTTTCCATCTTTCACTACGAACTGTGACCACCGACAGGAAAGCACGAATCCAGTCGCACAATTGAGACGATATTCTGCAAGCAAGAAATCTAATTACAAGCCGCTTTTGAGGCACAGTCTCAAAAGACTTCTGGAAATCTAAAAATACGGAATAAATTCGAAATCCCTTGTCAATAACAATCAACACTTCATGTGAGAAAAGACAGTTGTTTTGCACAAGAATGATGATTTTTAAATCCGTGTTGGCTGTGTGTCAATTGACTGTTCTCTTAGAGGTAGATCATAATGTTCGATCACAATGTATGGTCCAAAATCCTGCTGCATATCGACGTTAATGATATGGACCTTTAATTTAGTGAATTACTCTTACTGTCTTTCTTGAATACTGGTGTGACCTGTGCAACTTCCCAGTCTTTGAGTACAGACCTTTGATCGAGCCAGCAATTGCATATGATTGTGAAGTACAGAGCTATTGCATCAGCATACTTTGAAAGGAACCTGGTACACAGTCTGGACAGGAACACTCGTCTTCTTTAAGTGATTTACGTTGATTCACTACTTCGTGGATACCTACTTCCAAGTTTCTCATGTTGGTAGCTGATCTTGATTCGAATTCTGGAATATTTAATTCATCATCTTTGGCGAAGGAATTTCGGAAGGCTGTGTTTAGTAACTCTGTTCTAGCAGCGCTGTAATCGATAGTATTTCCATTGCTATCGCGCAGAGAAGACACTGATTGTGTCTTGCCGCTAGCACGCTTTAAATACGACCAGAATGTCTTTGGATTTTCTGACAGGTTTCGAGACAAAGTTTCGTTGTGGAAGCTATCATAACCATCTCGCCTTGAAGTCCACTCTAAATTTCGAGCTTCTGCAAAAGAGTGCAAAGCTCTGGGATTTCGAATTCGTTTAAATTTGGCATAATTTTTTCGTAGGTTTTGCAATCGTGTTTTAACCTGTTTTGTGTACCAAGGGGGATCAGCTCAATCGTTTGTTGATTTATTTTGTATAAATCTCTCAGCTGCTGACGATGCTGTTTCTTTGCATTCAGGCCACATCTGGTCTACACTTGCATTGTTAATTTGGAAGGAGTGGAGATTGCCTCTCAGGAACTCGTCAAGAGAATTTTAACTACTCTTTTGAGTAGGTCTACTTTCCGTTCATTTTTGGAGGATTTGAGAGTTACGGTATTCAGTCTCGCTACCACAGCACTGTGTGCACTAATCCGTGTATCCGATTTGATGCTCGTTATTAGCTAAGGATTGTTTGTTGCCAAGAAGTCAAGTGTTTTCAAAACCGTTTACTATTGGAGTGGGTTCATGAACTAATTGCTTGAAATTATTTTCAGAGAATGCGTTTAGCACAGTTTCGGATCATGTTTAATCAGTGGCGGATGAAGAAAAACCTCAAGGAGGGGGCGCTAAAGATACCTTGCGCTTCCTTTACTTTTACCGTAATAAAAAATAAGTCACGTGCAAAGTTTCAGAGTTTTATTTAAACTGATTATACACATATACTAGACAATCCCATCTTACGATATGAAAAAGTTAAAATTGTGGTTTTCTTCCTTAAATGATGAATACTATGCGCGTATTCTTCCTGTCAATTTGGTTAATTACATCGTCAGTAGGACGATCAGTGTCAGGCATCAGGAGGAGTGTTCAACAGAGCTAAGCCATTACATCGAACTTCCTCCATTGTAGACCTCAGCCATGTCTTTGTACGCTGCAATGTTGAAAAACTTCCTTCTACTGTAGCAAAAGATGCAGGTAGACAAGCAAATATTTTGTACAGCGTGTGCAAAGTGTCCAGCGAATAGTCCATATTTATAACGTTACTTATCAAAGGCTTTCTGAACAAGAAAACAGTAGAATAGTCATAACTTTTTTCGAACAAATGCCAGACAGAATAACTAATTGAGATCACTAGAGTGGCTGCAACTTTCCTCGTAGGTATGTGTTTAGATATCTTTGTGCCAGACAGAAACGTATAAAATACGATGACGCGGACGCGCGTGCTATAAGGGAAAGTACAACTACTCGATAACTCAATTCAGTCGAGTCGACTGAATAAAGAAACGAACGAATAGCGTGCGGGCTGACTGGCGGGGGGAGGCGCGGGTGGCAATGCGGTCTGCCCTGCAAGGGAAGAGGGGGCGGCGCCCCCCCCCCCCCCCCCACCTATGCATCCGCCACTATGTTTAATGCGTATTTCCCGATTCAGACATGTATTTTCGCCAACATACCGAGCGTAAATTGAAGTCGCCACCAACTGTAATTGTATGAGCCGGTATTTGTATGAAATTAAAGTTTTCTTCGAACCTTGCATCAATTGTACCATCTGAGCTGAGAGGTCGGTAAAAGGATCCAATTATTAGTTTATTCCGGTTGCCAAGTATGACATCTACCCACAGTAACTCACAGGGACTATCTGCTTGAATTTCACTGAAATATAAACTACTGCTAACAACAGCTGGCCGCTGTGGCCGAGCGGTTCTAGGCGCTTCAGTGCGGAACCGCGCTGCTGCTACGGTCGCAGGTTCGAATCCTGCCTCGGGAAAGGATGTGTGTGATGTCCTTAGGTTAGTTAGTTCTAAGTCTAGGGGATTGATGACCTCAGATGTTCAGTCCCAAAGTGCTTAGAACAATTTTTTGAACAACAACAAGTGCACTACCGCCAACTGTATTTGGCCGATCCTTTCTGAATATCGTTGGATCCTTCGCAAAAATTTCGACTGTACTTATCTGCGGCTTTGGCCAGCTTTCAATATCTAAAACTATTTGAGTGTCAGTGCTTTCTATTAGCGCTTGGAGCTCTGGTACTTTCTCAACACAGCTAAGACAATTTACAACTGATTCCTAGATCTACGTTCTTCCTGTGTTCGACCTGTACCCTTTGAGACTTTCCCGAGACCGCCTAACCTATTTCGTGTATGGTGTGCATATACTGCATCACGAAAAGTCCCCTCCAGAATCAACTCTGTGAGTCGTGGAACATATGCAGAAACAGATATACGAGTGGATTTCAAAAATAAAATTACCCTTGTCGCCCCCCACGCTAAGACCGTAGTGCAAAAAGAGTGGCCCATTGTCAGAGGAAGTAAACGTTCTGGGTGTCACGCACACACGGATAACAAGTGCATCAGTGTGGACGTGGAAAGGCATGGCAACTGGAAAGGTACAAAGTTGAAGCACGTGTGACAGTACAGTTCTTGTGGGCAAAATGTCTAAATTTGCACACAGATTCGCCTTGAAATTCTGGCTGTGTACGGACCAAATGCAGTGTCGCTTCCAGGCGTAATGGAATGGGGCCAACAATTTTACCCAGACAGACGTGGATTTTTCCGATCGGGAAAGGAAGTCATCGACGTCGACCACAAGCGACAGCGTCCAGACAATGTAGGAACTGACTGGCAGCGACAGATTTTCCTATGATGAGGACTTTCACACAGTGGTTATCGAATGAATCCATGCCTAAGGAGCGAATTTCTATTGTCGAGGAATCGAACGATTGTAGAACGTTCCAACCGTGTTTATTGATACTTGGTAACAAGTGCCATGCATCTGTATCACTTTGTAGGTCAGCGCAGCATTCAATAAGTTGCTTGGCTTCGCATTGCAGTATGTAACTTGGTTTTTGATGATGTCATCTCGTATGGAATTTAAATTACTTTTATACAAGTGTTATATTATAATAGCACTGCAGGTAATAAGTTTGGGTTAATTCCCGTGTTTATGTAAATGTTAAGTTTTTAAATAGCACTTCTCAAGTCATCACGTCTCGTGTACGGAAAGTTAAGGGATACCGGTAGGACACTGTGACTCAGAATGGTTTTTCACAACTCTCTCACTTCCTGTAACGGTAGTCAGGCTTTGCTTATTTTTACACCTCATATGTAGGTTTTTTCGTCCGCTCATAGATAGAGCACTGAAGTAAACAATCACTTGCCCGAGAGAATGTGCATGATCTCTAGGGGCTTTATACGTAGGCGGATGAATTCATTTAGTTCCTGCCCTGAAAGAGAGTTTTGTAAGCAGTTTCTCGCGAGATGCGTGGCGTCTTTCTTAAAGTGTGTGTCAGTTAAGATTTATCAACACAACTCGCCAGCGAAGAAGCCTGTGATCATTTGCACTCTGCTCCTTGATATACGCTCTATGTTTCATGTTAGTGTGACCAGCAACTTGAGCAGGATTAAAGTATGGGTCTGTAACGATCTTCTGGTATTTTCTTCGCAGCTAGTTTCTTATACAAAGCTGCTAAAAATTTTGTGGACTAGTTTGCGTTACACCGAACGTCTTAACGTCCTATCGGGAGATCTTGTGATAACAGTTGCTTTTGGCTGTTGGTAGTATCACGTCGATAAGAGGCTTACTGTTTATTAATGGCGTATAATTAGTTCATTTATAGAACTGCGTCAATATTTAGCAAGATGTTTTTGCGAGCATGCTCTTGGTAATATCTCTCTCTCTCTCTCTCTCTCTCTCTCTTGTGTGTGTGTGTGTGTGTGTGTGTGTGTGTGTGTGTGTGTGTGTGTGTGTGTTTCGAGTGGCGTGGAAACGAGGACGCCGAGGTCTGAAAGCGGCAGGGGGCATCCGTGATCCATCGCGGACAAAGGTCGCGCGGCACGCCGGGGACAGGCGGCTCCGGCGTGATTTGGATGGAGGCTGGCAGGCTCGACGCCGCTGGCCGCACATCCGTTGCGAGGCAGGAGAATGCCTTCTCAATCATCTTCCGTAAACCCCGTCCCACACCCACTTACCCCGTTTCTGACGAAATAGACTACAGGCTTCCAGTTACCCGACACTGTGACAAATGAAAATGACTACATTCTTCCTTCATTAAAAGTTTTATCTTGTGCAAGTATAAGTCCGTCCTCATAACAGAGTTGTCGGCTTGCCTGACTACCACGTGGAGGTCTCCGGTTTTATTCTCGACACTGCCAAAGATTTTCTCTTGCTGGGAGGACTAGAACATGGTGCACTAAGTTTGGTTTCCTATGATGAGGACTTTCACACAGTGGTTATGACAGATACACATAGCAGAAATTTTAGTTATCAGTAACATTCTCTTCCCCTATTTACAGTCTGAGGCGCCATGTCCCGGACCGCGCGGCCTCTCCCGCCGGAGGTTAGTCATCCCTCGGTTTTGTGTGTGTGTGTGTCTGTGTCTGTGTGTGTGTGTCTGTGTGTGTGTCTGTGTCTGTGTGTGTGTCTGTGTGTGTGTGTGTGTGTGTGTGTGTGTGTGTGTGTGTGTGTGTGTCTGTCTGTCTGTCTGTTCTTAGCATAAGTTAGTGTAAGTACTGTGTAAGTCTAGGGACCGATGACCTCAGCAGTTCGGTCACACACACACACACACACACACACACACACACACACACACACCACACACACATATTTACAATAGTCTGTCATGTCCAGGGTAACTCTCCGTTGGCTCGACGAGCTATGTTCCGAGTACGTTTTCGTCCCGAAAGGAAGTTCCGTGAAGATTTTTAGGTAGAGAGAGGAAAGGCGAAAAGCTGAGGGTGCAAGACCAAGTGAAGAAGGTGGGTGCGTAATGACTTCCCAACGCATCTCCTGTATAGTGTCTATTTGTCAGTCTTGCTGAAAGCGGGCGGGTGATCGTAGAGTAGCATCACGACACGCAGTCTCTCTGGTCATTGTTCCTGGACTGCATCTGCAAAACGTCTCAGTTGTTGACAAATGTCAGCAGCGATGGTTACACCTCGGGGAAGCAATTCGTAGTACACCACACACTCGCTGTTTCACCAATGCACAACATTATCTATCGTGTTTGCGCAGAGGTCTCTTTACGGAGAGTTGCTGCTTCGTTTGGGCTCAACCATTCCTTTCTTTTGCTTGTGTTAGCATAAAGACACGATTTCTCGTCGCCAGTAACTACACGGGACAGGAGTGGTTGGTGTTCTTCACTAGCCAGTTGACAACGAGCAACCAGAGATGCACATATAACCACCCGCTGATTTTTGTGATTTTTTGTGATTTTTTTTTTTTGTGATTTTCGTTTAGAGCAGGCGGTACCCATACACAAGACTTTTTTCAAAAAAAAAGAGGTCAGATGTGTGTGAAATCTTATGGGACTTAACTGCTAAGTTCATCAGTCCCTAAGCTTGCACACTACTTAACCTAAATTATCCTAAGGACAAACACACACACCCATGCCCGAGGGAGGACTCGAACCTCCGCCGGGACCAGCCGCACAGTCCATGACTGCGGCGCCTTCGACCGCTCGGCCCGATTTTTTTATCCTTCCCCGTTGCTCGCAAATGTCTTACGATGTTGAAATGATCACAGTTAATCACAGCTGCCAGTACCAGAGTACAATGACGTGAACCATTGTGGAGTAATGCATTTAAATGATCTATATGAAACCCGGAAGGTCTTTCTCAACTTCGAGAGACTAACGTCAAAACGGCCCTCCTTAAAACAAGAAAACCATTTTTTGCTGTGCTCTGCCCATGCACGGCGAAAATGTATCTAGCTGCCTCCGCTACTGTGCCCCTCTGTTGAACACAAAAAGATAAACGCATGCTTAAAAGGATAGTCATGAAATACACTGCTCAACCGAAACATTATGACCACTGCCCACCGCGACGTTGGATGTCGCCTGGTGGCGTTGTAGGCACGTAACGCGGTAACAAAAGTAGCCTATGTAAGCCGAGCAGACACGGACGAGGGATCACCCTAGAGAAGATATGGGCTCCAAATTCGGAAATCCATTGAAAAAAGCGACTTTGACAGAGGGCAGATTATTACTATGCAGAGACTGTGATCGAGTATCTCTAAACCGGCGAAACTTGTCGAATGGTCACGCGCTACTGTCGTGAGCATCTGCGAAAAGAGGCAGCACAGTGAAACTGTCCCTAGGCGCTTCGTAGTTGGACGTCCAGGACTCGGCACAGAACGTGGGATTCGGAGGCTTGTCTGCTCTGTAAAGTGCAATAGATTGTGTTCTGTGGCATCTCTGCCGAAAGAGCACAATGATGGTGTGCACCCAAGTGTTCCGGAGCACACCGTTCATCGTACATTGTTGAGCATGGAGCTCCGCAGCAGAACACCGCTGTGTGTTCACGTGTTGACCGATCAGCATCATAATAAATTAAGATTTCATTGGGCACGGGACCATCGGGATTCGACCGTCGATCAGTGGAAATGTGCCGGCTCTTCGGGTGAGTCACATTTTTGCTAAGCTAGGTACATGATCTTCCCACAAACGGTCATCAAGGGGGACAGCGGCTCTAAACGTACAGCGCGTCACGGACGCAGGCTAATAGGTGCAGTACTATGCTGTGGGATAAATTCTCCTACTTGACCTGCCTGCGTGGGACCTGCGGAAGCAATCGAAGACACCCTGACAGCTGCGAACCACCTGGGTCCCTCCATGTTCGAAATGTTCACTAACTTATGCTAAGAAAATATATATAATGTGGGGGAGGGGGATTCGAACCTCCGACGGGAGAGGTCACGCAATCCGTTCGGCCACCTTCATGCTATGTCTTCACCGACGGCCGTGTCATCTTTCAGCAGTATAACTGTCCGTGTCTCGGAGCCAGATCCGTGCTACAGTGGTTTGTGTAGCATTACAATAAACTCACGTTGCTGTCTTGGCAACCAAATTCAATGGAATCAATCTGAATCGCTACCGGGCGTCATATCTCGTACTCTTAATCGGTGGCCAGTTATTTACGCAAAATAATGAGCTATACATAGATACCTAATGCCGCAAAGTGGACATGACGTGGGACCTTCATTAGATGCTGCTTTGATTTGCCGAACTTGCTGGGCGTAGCATTTTCTAGCAATCCAACTCGCAGTGGATTCAGTAAGACAAGATGAAACGCGGTTTTATAAATATGGTTCCTAACAGATTCCGGCATTTGCATCTCTGGTAACTTTCCAGAGTATCAAAAACATGCAAAATCACACTTCTGCTAAAGAAATGTAGTGCAGAAGACATAGAAATAAACGACAGACATAGTGCTTACAAAATGTGTACGTCATGAACCACAGAATGATGATTACTAAACTTCTTACATCCAAGACCTTCGACGTTGTTCACGATCTAGAAAGATCTAATCATTTGGAAAAAGACGAACAGCAAATGTGTCTTACCGTATCTGGAAAACATGGTATAGAGGTGAGTGAGTTTGCACCTCACAAAAGCGAAACTTTTAATAGAATATTCACCTTATCCAAAATAAAGGGATTGAACAAAAATGTGGAAAGACACTGAGAAATGCATGCTTGAACAAAAGGTAGGTGCTGGCCAAGTTTGCAGGTTGCGCTGCTGTATTTGACCACGAAAGGCGCCTCTGCAATGTCTTCAATACGTTGCAAGTGTCAGTGGTGGTCAGAACAGTGTTCTGTATGGCTCAAATGGCTCTGAGCACTATGGGACTTAACATCTGTGGTCATCAGTCCCCTAGAACTTAGAACTACTTAAACCTAACTAACCTAAGGACATCACACACATCCGTGCCCGAGGCAGGATTCGAACCTGCGACCGCAGCAGTCGCGCGGTTCCGGACTGAGCGCCTAGAACCGCTCGGCCACCGTGGCCGGCAGTGTTCTCTATGGTTGTGTGAGTGCATTATGTGGGAGCTAAGCGAATCTGAACGTGGGAAAATTTTGTGCTGGTATGGTTAGTGCTTCCGTAACCGAGGGAGCCGAAGTTTGTTGTTTCAACACGAACCGTATCGAAGATTTATACCGCACATAAGCAAAGCGGAAAAAACATCATCCTCTTAGTAACAACGCAGACGAAAATGTTTTAAATGATTGTGACGGAGCGTCACTGAAGAGGATTGTGACGAAAAAAATAGAACGACAGCTGCAGATGTCACTGCAAAACAGGATGTCGCCGGCCTTTGTGGCCGTGCGGTTCTAGAAGCATCAGTCTGGAACCGCGTGACCGCTACGGTCGCAGGTTCGAATCCTGCCTCGGGCATGGATGTGTATGATGTCCTTAGGTTAGTTAGGTTTAAGTAATTCTAAGTTCTAGGAGACTGATGACCACACATGTTAAGTCCCATAGTGCTCAGAGCCATTTGAACCATTTTGAACAGTGTGTCGCACTCGCGAACTCTCAACAAAACAACTCTAATGGAACTCCATAAGAAAGGAATTACGGGGTAGGCTGGAATTCCAAAACCACACACCGTAACAGGAAAACGTGGTACAGAATTCATAAAACCTGCACTACTTAGCTATGAAAGAAAGTCGTTAGATCGGATGAGTCGTCCCAAGACTGGAACATGGCTGGGGTTCGGGGCGATGTGGGCAGCCATATCGTGGTATTCCTTGGGCCCTCTCTGCAAGGTCGCTTTACTGCCTAGGATTATGTGACCAGTTTGGCTGATGACGTCCGTCCAATGGTAAAATGTTTGCTCCCCCAATGGTGATGTTGAGTTGCAAGGCGACAGGGTCCATGTTCACACAGTCCGCATCGTGTTAAGATTGGTTTCGTGAGCGCGAGGATTAAGTCTCGCATCGCCAATGGCCACGAGCCACCAGGTTTCGATATTATTGAGCCTTTGTGATTCTCTTCGGAGAGAAAAGTGCGTGATTGCTTCCCACCTCCATCATTATTACCTGAACTTGCCACTATTTTGCAGGCAAGGTGGTAAAAGATTCCCTTGAAAACCATACAGAACCTGTGTACTTGTCCGTTCCGAGACGACTAGTAGCTGCTTTGAACGACAGCTGGTTTCTTTTACCGTTTTAGGCACGGTAATTTTTTTGTTTTTTTGTGTTAGCATGTTTTTGTCCACCCATTATAAATTTATGAAGCAGTTAAAGTAATATCTTAGAATTAATATTGTCCTTGATATACACAAATGACTTCAGAGACAATGTTAGTCAGGAGAAGAAACCCTTCTTCTGAATCATAGCAACATTGTAATTACAGATAAAACACCAAACACGCCAGGTAAATAAAGCACATGAAACACTTAGGAATGATTACAATTAGACAATAAACAAACGCTGAAAATAAAGGAAGCGACTGGCATGAATTTTAGGGTGAAGGGAGTGAAAATAATTCAGATTAAATGTAGATAATTCTGTAATTGTTTTAACAACACTTAATTTTTGGAAATGAATATAGACTGTCAGTCAAATTGAAATGAGCACCCAAAGCTGTTAATGAAGACAATATCATGTAACACAGTCAGGCCTGTCATCAGCATATAATAGAAAATGCCTTTAAGTTACATGTTATTTCTATATACATTCAGTTCTTACCTATGGTATCACTTTTTGTAAATCAAGAACATAAAATATGGTCACAATATTTAAGTTGCAGTGAAAGTCCATACGAATACCAACTAAAACCAGTAAGTGGGCTAATAGTAAAAATCTGAATACTTGGAGGAGTGTGACTACAGTATTTGAGTATAGCTACCAATCCATTAAATACATTAAGAAAACTATAAGCAGTTATTACACTGATAACTTTATTGATCATGAAGCAAGAAAAAAGTTAAACAAAAACTCGAAACAGTACTTTCTACTAGAGAACAATTACTTAATAACAAATAGCCTCAGGAAATGGAACAGGTAACAAAATATGTTCAAAACAGCATAGGCTACATCTTAAGTAATACTTCATTGTGTAAGCTGTATGCTTTAATACAAAACTGGAATTGGATAAAATAATTCAGTTCGATAAAAACTGAACATGTCATTCTATAAATTGTTTAGAGTATAAGGCATGTAATTGTAAAATAGTAATTCCAAGATAGGTGATGGAAAAATCCACACCTTTTATCTATCTGAGCTAAACATTTTCGTTATGGGAAGATATAGGCTCTGTTTCTCAAACAGACGAATGGGGACGCGTGAGATTTAAAGAGCAGGCAGGGGTATCGCCATAATCCGTGATCCCGATCTCTCTCTCTCTCTCTCTCTCTCTCTCTCTCTCTCTCTCTCTCTCTCTCTCTCTGATGAAGGCTGTGGCCAAAAGCTTACATGTGTCTTTTAATTGTGCCTGTTGGAAACTTAACATGTCCTCTTTACGGTAAGTAGAAACCTATGTTTCCCTAAACTGTTCAACTTATATACACTGAAGTGCCAAAGAAACTGGTATAGAGAGATTCAAATACAAAGGTATGTAAACAGGTCTATATAAGACAACAAGTGCCTGGTGCAGTTGTTAAATCGGTTACTGCTGCTGCAATGGCCGGTTATCAAGATTTAAGTGAGTCTGAACATGGTGCATGAGCAATGGGACACAACATCTCTGAGGTAGCGATGAAGTGGGGCTTTTCCCATAATACCATTTCATGAATGTACTGTGAATATCAGGAATCTGGTAAAACATCAAATCTCTGGCATCATTGCGGTCGGAAAAAGATCCGTCAATAATGGGACCAACAATGACTGAAGAGAACTGCCAACGTGACAGAAGTGCAACTCTTCCACAAATTGCTGCAGATTTCAATGCTGGACGATCAACAAGTGTCATTGTGTGTGTGTGTGTGTGTGTGTGTGTGTGTGTGTGTGTGTGTGTGTGTGTGTGTGTGTGTGTGTGTGTGTGTGTGTGTGAGAGAGAGAGAGAGAGAGAGAGAGAGAGAGAGAGAGAGAGAGAGAGAGAGAGAGAGAGAGAGAGAGAGAGAGAGAGAGGGGGGGGGGGGGCTGAACCGTGGAGTGGTACACAAGATTTTGTTATGGGAACGGGTGTTTCTACGATGTTATTCAGATTAGAGCGTTAAGGTCGAGGAGAGATACGAGGAATAGTGTACGTTGATATCAGAATACATACGGCAGAGGGCATAGAAATCCTTTCTGTTCTGTCTGCAGGCTGCCAGGCTAGCTGTACATTTAATGATGAAATATGATCGAAGATTCCAGCATCTCAGATATAACGAAACTGGCATTCGTAACCAATTCCAGGCGCCGTGTGTTTTCTTGAGAAAGGCCTTGCAAGATAGCATAGATGTAATCAATTATTGGAAGTACGTGTTTTTACAAGTTTCTCGAGTCAAGAGGGAAGAGCTTCTTACATTTTGTATGGCATTGAGAAATACTGATGCCTTCTTGCACATTTCAGGTACGTGCTCAATACGATTTAGATTTTCATCTATTACTTCTAGACTCATTGCTGAATGAGAGATGTTGATATTTGTCCCATTTAGGGTTACAGGTGGTTGGGTTTCCCGATATTTCGGGCTAACGAGCCTAGAACGACCAATCAATACCGCTTCAGCTTTAAATCTATATCCTGAGCCCATTTTGATAGTGCACACGGGTCAGTATTGAGATTCTCAATAGCTGTTTCAGGTTTATTGGTGTTACACTTAGATACAACTGGAGGTCGTCAGCGTACATGTGATACCTACAGTAGGACAAAACTGATGACACATCATTGATACACACTGAGAGCTTACACCGAACCCTGGGGGACACCTGATACTACCTGCCTCCACTGTAACTTCATGGTTCCGCACATGAAGCGTTGCTGGTGAAACGTTAGGTATGAGCGTAAACATCGCACTGCACTTGGCGGAAAATTTAGGCTGCGGAGTTTGGCAAGCAAAAGGTCGAAGTCGACAGTGTCAAAGACGTCGCTGAAGTGAAAGAAACGCATGTTAGTCGAATTTTGCGCATTCACGGCAAGTTTCGTATCATCCGTTGCCTTTAACGGAAACCTGATTGTTATTCGTTATTAGGTTGTTCATGGTTAGGTAATTAGTTAGCTGGTCGTGGACTGTATATTCTAAGGTCTTGGATAGTGTAGGAAGAATGCAAATAGGTCGGTAATCTGAGGGTGCTGTGGCAAACTCCTTTTTAAGTAGTGGCTTAACTAGTCCCTTTTCTCAGGTATCAGGGAAAACGCTTGTGGTTAAGGTGTGGTTGAAGACATATTACAGTGGGTGCTGGTGGGTCAATAATAAGCTTTATCATTCGAACTGTGATGCCATCGAGCGCAGTAGATGGTGATACGCATGATGGCTTTTTTGACGATATTGAAAGTAACTTGCTTCAGATACAGTTTTTCATCACTACTGTGGGTTGATTTTTTTGTGTTAGATATTTTAAGAATGCACACAGGGAGAAATAATTAAAATGTTTACGGGTTTCTCGGGCGTCTATATAAAACTCAGTAGCTAGTATTGCCATCTTAAACAACATAAATTGGTTCATTCGTTAACACGAGCCTACTTTTTATCGTAAGAGAAAATTTTAACAAAGAAATCAGCTTGTTCCATTTAATTAAATCAACACATGCTTCAGTGACGATGTACTACATGTCATGATGGTAAGATTTCGAGCTGCCATAATTAGGCAAATACATGGAGCAGTGTTCACTCGATGGTTAACATAATAAGGGTGGAATAGTTGCAGGAGACACAGTGTGTAACCATCACACCACACAACAAGATACGGGCTAAAAGGCAGCATTGGAAGTGATCGTGCCGTAATGAAAGTGGCGCCGAATAAACGTAAAGGTGGTGTGTCCCTTGTTCCCCAGACTTACAGAAACTGTCGACGAGACTGGATTCAGGGAAGTAGTTTGCTGGCAGTTTGTTTTGTGGTTGGACGTCACGAAGAGGTGGAGATATATCAGGGATGGACGTAGAAACCCACCAGAATCTCCCTTCTGACGCAAAAGCGTAAACGAACGGGCGTTAGACCTTGTCCCCGGAAAGCCTGACGTCCGAGTGGCGCAGACTGTGTGTGAGCGTGTGTGTGTCTGTCCACGTACCCCTCTGTACTGACGCCAGTAGCTTCGCAGGCGGCGTCCGAGCGCCTGTAGGTATCGTTCGTTCTTCTCGCGTCCGTTGCGACTGCATGTAAGTAGTGTTATTTCTTCATGTTGCAGAATGGTTCATAGCTTTCGAGATTATTGCCCGTGTTCTGATGATCGCCTTTACAATCGTGCGAAATCATCAGCTATGTGATTAGCTTAAGAAAACAATATATGGGGTAATATTTAATTTTAGTTGTATTACTACCAGAATCGTTTTGTTACTTCATACCTCCACATCTTCAGTTGAGTCAGCTCCGCTGGTGTCCCCCATACTGCAGCGACAGATATGTGGTCAGTAATTTTAGACTATTTCCTTTCCTGTGGAATTTTCTATTTGTGTACTCTGCAAATATTACGAAGGACATCGGGTTGCCGAAGAACTTAATTAAATTTTCTGCAGGTGTAGGCTTTCCACAGTCCAGTTTGGAATAACGCCGGCTTTCGGTATTACCACAGGAACGATGTATATGGAGTTTTGTTTCCGCATTGCTTTTATCTCAACTTCCAGATCCTTGCAGTTGGGTGCCTTTTCATACAGTTGGTTTGCAAATTATGAGTATTAGGTACAGCAATGTCTATGAGGAAGACGAGTCTGTTTCATTGATCACTGTTAAGTCAGGTTTGTTTGCATTTGGTAGTTTACCAGTTATTAAGTTGTTACGTTGCAGCGACAATACTCTTTTTTTTTTTTCTAAAAGAGTGAAGTATGGAGGGAATGTTCAGTTTACATCTTCATACACTGTACATACTGCGCAAGCCACCATATATTGCACTGCACCTGGCGTTATTCAAACAGCTGTCCGCGTTTCTGGCGAATCGTTTTACTGTCACCTATGGTTGAGATATGGTCTCCTAATCCCCATACTTTCTGCACCTGTTATCTATTTCTTGCTCTTTCAATAAATGCAACTAGTATTTTCTCATAACAATCATCTGACTTGATTGTATCCTTCAGTTTCTGCGTGCAAATCTGCGAGTATCAACAAGACGTTCGATGCTTGCATATCGACATGATCCTGTCTGAGGTCAATCACGTGTTTCATGTGCAATTCACTTCGAAACCAACCTGTGGTCTTTCTTTAAATCATTTCTGCCTTAGAATTTAAAACTTTATCTTCGCAACAACAGGTAGTTTAGACTGCGCCCGAAATCCTAACAAATCTTCCAGATTTATTGGTGTGTAATTAATATCTGCATCTGGAGTGATGTTGCTCTTCCGAAAATACAGCTTCAGATTAAAAACTTGCTTTTCGTGCTCCTCAGTGAGTTTGTTCAGTGACCCCTTCTTCACGTCAGTCTTTAAACAGTTCGGTAAGTTTGGTTGGTACATTATTTCGTAAAAATTCTACGTGCTTGCATCCGCATTTCTTTTATGTCTGTCTTTGCACAGTTAATGAAGCAAAAAGAGTAATTTAGCATTGGAATTATGATTTTTTTTCTTCATTTAGTTTGTAGTGAGAAAATTATGGGGGTACGATATACGTACTCGTTCCATAATGTTTCTTAAATAGCCATGGTGTAGTTGCTCAGTTTCCGGCGAATTTTGACTATCGGTAAGCGCAACACATTTTCGGTCTGTTTCCGATATTTGGGGAAGTCGGAGATGCAAAATTTAGCGTGGCTATGTAGAGATTTCGACCCTGAGCTTTCCGAACAAATCCTGTATTCCACAATTCGTATCGTCCCTCAGAGTGTTCTTTTTATTTTATTCACATTTGCAGGATTTTGGTAATATTCCGCAAAAGCCACGCAGATATCTTTCAGAATTTGAAGCTTCTTGTCATCATTTCATCATGCAGAACTTAACAAGACTCGACAAACGCCGCCGAACCTGTTGGCACATAATGAAAATCTGCAAGGTATTTTCCATGCTCGGATAGTCACATTGATTTCATTCCTCGTTGCTACTACACGTTACTGTACATCTGATTTGCTACCAAGACAATTCATATTCTTCATTTTCCTCCTCGCTTTACTCTTGACGTGCGGAGAATTAATTGTGCAGTGTCATTTCTCCTCCCGTTTACGTTTAGTGATGTGAAGCTTCTTTCTGTGTTAGAAGGGACGCAATCTGCGTGATGTAGTAGCCTGATGGACATTGTTTCAAAACTCGACAAGCTTAAATGTCATTGTCGAGCTGACTAACATACTATAGGTTGCTACTTTGCATCATTCTTCTACCTATAGTGTTCTGTTTGGATGCAGTTCTGATCTCGTGTCTGGGAGAATGCAGGTTCTGTTGCCGAAGGAGGCCATCCTGACTCTCATTTTCCGCGGTTTGCTCGAATCATCCTTAGCAGCTGTGTGCTCCTTAAGATTAGCTGTGATCGATTCCTCTATCTCTGCAAAAACAGGTAGCTAACGTTTGCACATAAAACCCTAGCAGCAAGATGTCCCAAATAAAGTAAAATTATCTTCTCATTCATATATTGCTCAAAAGATTAGTCTTCAAAGAAATCTTTAGAAGAATCGAATGTTGTATATGTTCTGTTCTTGATCGTGGAAGTGTGTAACAGTCTAATACTTACTTCTGGGAAGTCTTCGTCACATTTCTTTCTTAAAGGTGATGAGCGTCGTCAGTAAGACTGCAACACGTACTATTCTTCAACGTTTTCAGAGGCTTATTCTCATTTCATTAAACCAAAACAGTCTCATCAACCAGCGAAACGTGCGTTATCTAGTGTGTGTGTTTACTGTCTAACTCATCATGCTCGTAAACGAAATACTTCCCAAAGGAAAGCTCAACACGAAAAGTCGTTATAATGCATATGCATTCTTCCAGGTCTAGACGATTAACAAAGTTATCTGTTTGCAAGGAAAGAGAGCTTGGATTTCAAATAAAGAGGTTTCTTATATTTGGCAGACGTGTTGGACCGCGATGGCTCTGCGTGCGAGGGCAAGAGCTAACACCGACCATCTGGCCCATTCTTTTTGTTCCCTAATTGAGGCTCTAGATCCACTACCTGCCTTGTTCGGTGCACAGCATTCAGCGCCTGGAAAGTCGTCAAATGCTCTTCAGTAACACGAAGATGGCAGCTGCTGCAAGAGTTTCATGTGCTGTTGCTTCAAAAAGCCTCACAGCTCCCTCTGCGAATGAAACGCATCATTTGCAACTGGACTGAAGCCCTTCGCATTGACGACGACGACACGTACCTTCAAGCAAGCGAAAGTTTCAAAGCTGGGTTGCAAAAAGGAAATATGAGAGGTATTCCATCTGCACAATTTCACATTATTTGGACTCCCATCATTGTGGAAGTAGCTGTTTTAGTTCGGTATTTCGCCTTGATAAACAAATAAGTCCTACAGCCTAATCGTGTTCTATGGGGTGAAAGAGGTTGATTACATGCCCCGTAAACATCCTCTTTGACTTGTTAAAGGACTGAATCAGAGTGGTACTGGCACATTTAAGAGAAAGCTGCAGCTATTAAACAACCGCAGCTCCAAATAAAATATTTAACTGCATTATGGAACCTTCCTTCATATGGTATCCTGGTTGACTACCTGATAAAGAACCTTTTGCTGGCATCAACAATCCAGATACTTTAATTTGTTGATTATATTCGATATTCTGAACATGGCTGCACTACAGCAATGGTTAGACAGCAGGAAAAAAAGGACGGCCAACCAGTTACAAAAAATGGTGGTTTTCAAATCACCTTGACCACGATTTCGACGGATCTAAACCCATCTTCTTCAGAAGGACAGACGGGCGTCGCGTGTCCATCGAACCAGAGATTCAGCAAATTTCTTTTCCCCACAAGTTCCCTTTCTGAAGTCTTCTTCCTTCCAAATCCAAATATACCGTAGCTGGTCTTTAGATAGCTCTACATTCACCTCTATTTCGTTAAGTCGTCTACGCATTCCGCCAAAGAAACCTCTAGAGACTTAGATTTTTCTTAGGATTTGAAATATTTGTCGTCCTTTCCTCATTCGTCCATGCCGTCTTTCTCATCCACTACAAACACCTAATTTCACTGCTGATTATATTCTGTTATATTTTTTGCATCACTATGCATCCTGCTGGCTATAAATTCAACTGCTTCACGAGTACCGCAGTACTATCTTCGAAGAACATGAGGATAACTCATTTACTGTCCTTGTCCCACTGTTAACCTCCTGGTGGGAGTGCTCTCCCCACCCCACCCCTAAAAAAAGTACTGATATTAGGGGAAAAACATTACTTGGACAGTGTCAGTAGCTAAGATGTGGCTTACATACTGTTGGATCTCATTCATTACTACATCTGCCCCAGTATGTTTGGGTTACGATACTGAAAATTGTTGATCAAAACGTCATTTGGCGTACACGTAAAGACATCAGTGTGCAATAATATACTTTCGTTAAATGTCCGGGCGGGATGGGGCAGTGGTAAGACGCTGGACTTGCATTCTGAAGGATAACGCTTCGAATGCCCCCGATTTAGGTTCTCCGTGATTTCCATAAATCTCTTGAGGCAAATGTCAGGACGGTTCTTTCGACAAAAACAAGGCCGATTTCCTTCCTCTTTCTCCCCTATTCAGTGCTTGTGCCTTGTCTCAAATGACCTCGACGTTGACGTAACGTTAAACTTTAAATCTGGAGGATATTTGAATTTCTAAATATATATTATTTAGGTGCCCCAACTGTTCGTACAGTTTGGCACAAGTCTGGTTAAGGGCTGATTTTGCCCTTAGCCAATTCTTTACTTTCTGACATCGACTTCTCACATGTTCGTACTCACTGTTTCAGCACTTGTCATGTAATGACGAAGAAACGGAAGAGGTTTGAACTTACTTTGTAGTCTCGTTTCTGCTGGAAAATTTCTTAATGTCACGGCTGAGCAATAATGTCCTTCCAGCGTATGGAGGAAGACAGCCATCCTTTGTCACTTTACGCACAGCCATCACGTTGGACGAACGGCCATATCTGCTTCGAAACAAATCATTTTAGACAGTGTCCAGGAAGAGAGATTATTTCCAAAAATGCGTTTTCGGCCGCCATTTACACATATGTAGTTCAGGCATTTTTTTGCTAAGTACATGTAGGTGTAAGCGGTCAAAAATCTCAAACTACTCTGGCATAGATGCAATGTGTGCGCAATGGTGAGCTCAAGTTTTCGTTTGTGTGTACAGAGGAACCGGGTAACAGTTTTAGGCTTCCTTAGGCATCCACTCACCCAAGTGTACAGAAAAAATTCATACCTCTGTGCGATGAAAGTTCTTAGGTAGCGCAACAAATGAATAACATTCACAAGCCTATCAAAATAAAAATTATATTTAAATTTACTGAAATCTCATTGCTATCGATGTAATATTTCAGCCAGCCATTGCTGGAGAGCAGTAAGAGGCTGGTTGGTTTATACACTCCTGGAAATTGAAATAAGAACACCGTGAATTCATTGTCCCAGGAAGGGGAAACTTTATTGACACATTCCTGGGGTCAGATACATCACATGATCACACTGACAGAACCACAGACACATAGACACAGGCAACAGAGCATGCACAATGTCGGCACTAGTACAGTGTATATCCACCTTTCGCAGCAATGCAGGCTGCTTTTCTCCCATGGAGACGATCGTAGAGATGCTGGATGTAGTCCTGTGGAACGGCTTGCCATGCCATTTCCACCTGGCGCCTCAGTTGGACCAGCGTTCGTGCTGGACGTGCAGACCGCGTGAGACGACGCTTCATCCAGTCCCAAACATGCTCAATGGGGGACAGATCCGGAGATCTTGCTGGCCAGGGTAGTTGACTTACACCTTCTAGAGCACGTTGGGTGGCACGGGATACATGCGGACGTGCATTGTCCTGTTGGAACAGCAAGTTCCCTTGCCGGTCTAGGAATGGTAGAACGATGGGTTCGATGACGGTTTGGCTGTACCGTGCACTAGTCAGTGTCCCCTCGACGATCACCAGTGGTGTACGGCCAGTGTAGGAGATCGCTCCCCACACCATGATGCCGGGTGTTGGCGCTGTGTGCCTCGGTCGTACGCAGTCCTGATTGTGGCGCTCACCTGCATGGCGCCAAACACACATACGACCATCATTGGCACCAAGGCAGAAGCGACTCTCATCGCTGAAGACGACACGTCTCCATTCGTCCCTCCATTCACGCCTGTCGCGACACCACTGGAGGCGGGCTGCACGATGTTGGGGCGTGAGCGGAAGACGGCCTAACGGTGTGCGGGACCGTAGCCCAGCTTCATGGAGACGGTTGCGAATGGTCCTCGCCGATACCCCAGGAGCAACAGTGTCCCTAATTTGCTGGGAAGTGGCGGTGCGGTCCCCTACGGCACTGCGTAGGATCCTACGGTCTTGGCGTGCATCCGTGCGTCGCTGCGGTCCGGTCCCAGGTCGACGGGCACGTGCACCTTCCGCCGACCACTGGCGACAACATCGATGTACTGTGGAGACCTCATGCCCCACGTGTTGAGCAATTCGGCGGTACGTCCACCCGGCCTCCCGCATGCCCACTATACGCCCTCGCTCAAAGTCCGTCAACTGCACATACGGTTCACGTCCACGCTGTCGCGGCATGCTACCATTGTTGAAGACTGCGATGGAGCTCCGTATGCCACGGCAAACAGGCTGACACTGACGGCGGCGGTGCACAAATGCTGCGCAGCTAGCGCCATTCGACGGCCAACACCGCGGTTCCTGGTGTGTCCGCTGTGCCGTGCGTGTGATCATTGCTTGTGCAGCCCTCTCGCAGTGTCCGGAGCAAGTATGGTGGGTCTGACACACCGGTGTCAATGTGTTCTTTTTTCCATTTCCAGGAGTGTAGATAAATTGTGGGAATCTTTGGATGTTTCTGCTGTCGGCCAGTAACCTCAAAAGGTTCTTCTCTTTTGAGACTATTTCTCGTATTCATATCAGAGTACTTCTCGTGTCTATAAAACATTTATCCTGACTTGAGTCACTTCGTGTGCAGTCAACACATACAGCTGCACGTAAGCTAATCACGGATATAATCAATATTGTGTGTCCACGGATGTTGTGGCCCGGTCCAGTGTTCGGTGGCACGTGAACCCAGGCGACAACCTGCAGTATAAAAGCGGTTTCCATAGGCCACAACGTATGGGCAGCCCCCAACGACTGCAGATAGCCGGTGTTGCACAGTTATGTTTTCACATATTACGCACTGTCTTCAGGGGTTCGGTAACGTATCTACATTTATACTCCGCAAGTCACTCAATGGTGTGTGGCGGAGGGCACTTTACGTGCCACTGTCATTACCTCCTTTCCCGTTCCAGTCGCGTATGGTTCGCGGGAAGAAAGACTGCCGGAAAGCCTCCGTGCTCTCTCGAATATCTCTAATTTTACATTCGTGATGATCTCTGGAGGTATAAGTAGGGGGAAGCAATATATTCGATACCTCATCTAGAAACGCACCCTCTCGAAACCTGGACAGCAATCTACACGGCGATGCAGAGCGCCTCTCTTGCAGAGTCTGCTACTTGAGTTTGCTAAATAATCTGTAACGCTGTAACGCTTACCAAATAACCCTGTAACGAAACGCGCCGCTCTTCTTTGGATCTTCTCTATCTCCTCCGTCAACCCGACCTGGTACGGAACCACACACAGATGAGCAATACTCAAGTATAGGTCGAACGAGTGTTTTGTAAGCCACCTTCTTTGTTGATGGACTACATTTTCTAAGGACTCTCCCAATGAATCTCAACCTGGCACCCGCCTTACCAACAATTAATTTTATATGATCATTCCACTTCAAATCGTTCCGCACGCATACTCCCAGATATTTTACAGAAGTAACTGCTACCAGTGTTTGTTCCGCTATCATGTAATCATACAATAAAGGATCCTTCTTTCTATGTATTCGCAATACATTATATTTGTCTATGTTAAGGGTCAGTTGCCACTTCCTGCACCAAATGCCTATCCGCTGCAGATCTCCCTGCATTTCGCTGCAATTTTCTAATGCTGCAACTTCTCTATATACTACGTATTATATGGCCCATAAATTTTTCAAAGTAGAATGTCTATTTGAATTGCTTACATACAAACGTAAGAGCTTAAGTCTGGGGTAATACATTGCGTAGTAACATGAAATCCTTTTCTAAATTTTATTACAAAAATAAGATCTAAAACATCATTATTTGAAATTAAGCAATAAAACATTTAATATTTGGATTGCATTGGTGTCCACAGCCAAAACAGTTTCTTTGAACAACATTAATTTGCCACAATGGCCGCCGTTAATGAAATCTAAATACGGAGTCTTTTTAATTTGTATTCTCTCCTGTTCAATTTAGGGCTTTTAACCATTGTCGAATGAATGTATCGTAGGTATAACCCATCAAAGGTACGTACTTGGATTACAGTTAATAAGTCACTTCATTAGAGTTTGGAGGGTTGGCCGGACTTCAAAAATATGACAGAAGACAGATTGTTTGAACATCTGTGACATAGCACACCAGTTACAGCCTATGCAATATGCATAACATCTGTCCCTGTACTCGAAAACGGCTATGTGCAGTAATGGAGAATCCAAAATAAAATGATAGTTCAATCCATCTAATGATAGCTAGTACGGCGAAACTTGCCATTCATTATCGATAAACATTCAAAGCTGCCTTAAACGAAATTTCCCTTTATTTCATTTGTCCATAAATCACTCATTTAAGAATACTTTTGTCGCGAATTTGGGTTAACCCAAATATGGTTACCTACTTGCATCCCAGAATATACATAGCACAAAACCCCAAAACGTACTTCGATGAACATTACATGATACACAGAGAAACACTTTCTGCTCAAATAATGGCTTGCTACTGCGTCACATGTCAAGCTATAGACATTTCAGGCAATAGGGATACCAGTGTGAACTGATGCATGTACTGAAGTTACATGTCCACATACATAAAGTATAATGGATTGGATAAATCACTTAGGTGCCGGTTTAGTCCCAAGTAACAGAACCGACGCTTGGGAGCCACAACTGTAAAATTTCTATACGGGACTTATCATAATGTAGGGTTTGCTTGAGCCGCCATGACTGCAAGTTTTGTATATAGTACGTAGGCCAATCACAGTAGCGAAAACTGACACAGATGTAAACAGTACGAGGGGCAACGTTAGAAAAGCGGCGCCCAAATGACAAGTCGCTTGTGTACAGAAATGTTTTCGGACTGGTCCTACTACCATCATGGGTGTCAACAAAGCATAATGGCAAAGTGGAAGCATCGCATTGCTTTTGTACCAACGCAGACTTTATTGAAAAGTGTGCCATTGAATTCCTATTATATCCACTGTTTCTCAGATTAGGGACTGTAATATATGCTTGTTGCATATAGAGCTGTAATGTTATTTGTGAAAGCGAAACCTGAAAAAAAAACGAAGTATTTAAATTGAAATCTGCCCTTCAGAATTATTCCTTTCACGTGGTTTTGTGCAATTCAGTGTTGAGGATTTCCTTCCAGCGTAAAATGTTGGTAGCATTGAGAAACAGTGTTGGAATAACTCGCAGGTCACACCCATCTAAAAGAAGAGTATCAAAAGTGGTAGGCAAAATCAAATTTCCAAAATAATTATGGCCGTATGTCGGAATGTATTCTAAACTCAAACATAATAAGGTATCTCACTCAGAATGATTTCCTCCATGCCAACCAGCATGTGTTACATAAATGTCATGTGAAATTTTACACCTGACACACACTTTCTCATTTCACATACCCAAAATCAAAGATCAACACAACAGAGTGGGTACAGCCCTTGTCGACTTACGAAAACTTTTTAATACTTTACAATACCAATATTCTTATTAAAAACACGATCATGTTGGGCATCAAACAAAATTTGTGACTGAATTGAAGATTTCTGAGTAGGGGGCTGCAGTATGCTGTAATTAACAGCTGTAGATTTAACTTCAGGTGTGCCCTCATGGAGGTAAGTTTGGATCTTTAAAATACATGTTGTACATTAATGACATAGCAGTCACTGTTAATAGGAAACTCAGATTTTTTACATATAATTCTGTTACCTATAATGAAATACTTTTTGAAAAAATGCACAAATATTCAGTCAAATCTTAATAAAATTTCAAAAGTGGTTCAAAGAAAGGCAACTTGCTTTATGTGTATATAAAATGCAAAACTGCTCCTTAAATGAAATTCAAAAACACAGTACTCTGGCTATGATATCAGGAAGTTATGGTAGGAATCTTTCAATTCACAGAAATATCAGGGTGTAGAAATTTGTGCAGATATGACGACATGGTTTCAGCTGTAGCTACAGCAGGTGACAGTTCCATAGGTAGGATAATGGCAAAATGCAGTCAGTCTACAAAGGAGATTCCTTACAAACACCCCTGTCCCTTGCTAAAATACTGCTGAAGTGTGGTGGTCCCATGTCTAACAAGGAAGTTAACAAAGAAGGCAAGCTCAAATGGGCACAGATTTGTTTCACCCGCAGCAGAGTATCATAGAATACCTGAATTGGCAGATACTTACAGATAGATGTCAACAACCCCCACAAATATCTAATTCAGAAGTTAAAAGAACCAGTATTAAGGAGGAATCTAAGAATAAAACATAGCATGATATGTATCACTCTTGTAGGACCACAAAGACAAGACAAATACAGCAGGCATGGAGTCACTGAAGCATTCATTTATCCCACACTCAGTATTCAAATCCTTGTTGATATTCTTGCAGTTCTTGTTCGTAATTTCTAGTGTGAACAATTTTGGGTAAAATGACATATAATGTCAAGTAGTCAGCCACGTCCTCCATAATTGTTCCGATATGACTTGGCAGCCATTTGGTGAAGTGGGTGGATTATCACTATTCCACTCTTTGCTCACTTTTATTTTATCATCTTTCTTTAATAATCCAAATGTCAAAAATGGGTTTATGTAGGTTTTGAACATTGGCATGCTTCCATACTTGTACTGCTACTTTGTACTCATAGTTTTTCGGTTACTTAATTGCATGGTAAATTTATTGTAACTTTGTGGTGTAATCTTTTCTAGTAGTTTTTAATTTTTTAGACTAGGATCAAACTTACATGTTCTGTTGGGTCTTCAGTGGAATAATTTGAAGAAGTCTGACACAATTTTAGCATTGTCTTGATCGTTATGTGCTATCATCACTGTTTCATTTTTCGTCATAAGTGTAAGTGAAATACAGTTATGCTGATTGTATTTAAACATTCCTACATCGTTTGCTTTATGCTGATTTAATGTGTTTATTCTGCAATACAGAAAGTGCAAACATTTACTGGGTACTTTATTACTGGCATTTAATAGAAATTGATGTCAGCATGAAGAAACAGCAAATGAAAGTGTTAGCTTAGCAACAGCCCAGAGTGCATGTAAATTCACCTCTTCCATGCACCACCTTTATTAAATGAAGGTTCTTTCCACTAATAATTGTGTTCACTGTCCAGAATAACATCAATATAGTTTGGCTAGCTTCAGTTAATTTAGCACATTCCAGTATCAAAAGTATAATTCTGCATTTCACTGTTTACTCCTTTGAATGGATATTGGGTGACTGTTCACCTGCACTGCTTTAAGTTGATAAAATTTGCAAACACTTTTGAGGTGGTTGTCATAAGTTTTTCCAGTATAGTATCATATTATATTGTAAGCAAACCATTGTTTTGGCTGTGGTTATATTAGCCTCCTCCTGAATCTACTGGTGTGTTTTAGCTGTGCAAAGTCACTTACATTTTGTTATTACTGCTCAGTGAACATGACATTATTTGTACATCACAATTTTAAAATATTGTTGTTACAATTGATCTACTAAGGTAGAAGGAGTGGGAACTTCATTGTAATAAGTTACTATGGTGAAGGAAGTGGGGAACTGCTGTTACTTATTTCTTCTTCGATTGTCTGCTATGATTGGTGATGTGGACTCCTGTTTTCCTCCTCCAGGACACAGGCAGTGACGTGGCAGTTACTTGCTGGTAGTGCTCCCATCTCATGTTGCTGGTGTAGCCTGATGGATTCTGAGGGCTGGCAGCGAAACTAGTGCAACCCTGAGCCCATCCTCTATTCGTGTTAGGGTGTTACAGTATTTAGATGGCTTCCCTCATCTTGCATTTTACCAAAACTGTTTGCTTGACAAGTACACTGGCTTTGTTAAATTGTATTTCCTTGCCACAGTTTTGTTGGTAGTTAGCCAGTGCAGATTTGCTGTGTTGCCCTAGATGAATGTAGCACTCATGTTCCCATATGTGCATTACTATTGGCCTGCGAATTTCACCAATGTGTACTTCTTCTCAGTGGCATTCTAACTTTTACACACCTACAGTTTAAAGAGTCTACATTGTCTTGGTGGAGCCTAGCACTTTCTGGATCTTGTGGCTGTTGCAGAAGACAGGCTGAACCCAGCAAAGGTGTTTACCAATCCAGTCGGAGACAAGCTTCACATCGGGTAACGTGCTTCTGTGTACAGTTTGTCAATTTCTTGTCTATCGTGCTGTTGTTTGTTCCTTGCATGGCTATGTGGATCAGTTTATGATTGTAACCATTGGTGAAGAATATTGTACACAGCCTTTTGAGCTCATGAGCATCACTTCGGCACTGTGTGTGGATAGCCAAAGTTTGGAGAAATGAGTTGTTCTGCTCTGTGGTGGTTGGATTTTGCGTGCAGATACCTGTCTATGTGTAGACTTCTGATCTACTGTGTCATAATGTGTGCTCCATTATTCTATATACTTAAATTTCTAAGAAAGGCATTGTGCCATTCCTTTGAGGTGATTTCTTGATTCCTTGCGCATACAGTTATCTCTTTACCTTACAAACTAACAAATCCTCTTTCTTATGACATCTGACTGAATGGATTAAGTACAACAAATCGAAATACGTAAAAAAAGGTTTTATAGTTATGCATTTATTATATGTACTCTGTAACTTAGTTCTTCATGCAGGGACTGTTGGGAGAAAAAGTAAGGGTTCCTCTATTCCTTAATTCCCAGCATGTCCTGTGTGAACTCTCAAGTTACAGTTCATGTATTAAAAAAATGTATAACTCCTGTATTAAAAACATTTTCTTCACTTTCAGGATGGTGGGATCATTTTCTATTCAGCAAGTGCTGGTAGACCAGGTGCAGGTGCTAAGCAAGCAGTCAGATCAATTGCTGAAGACAATGGCAACTTCATCACCACCTTCTAAACGACCTGGTAAAAAATCAAGACCAGTTGTTAATTTAAAATTGTGAAATTCCAAAAATTTCTAAGTTAAAGTGCAGAAATTATATTTTAGAAGAAAAAACACTGCATTTCCATACAGATTTAACAGTTGAGTAATTTATTGGTAACAACAGTTAGTCCCATACCTACCACTTCTTTTCCTAAAATGTACTGAACAATCCTCTGTTAAAGTGTCATGTATGCAGAATAAAGGAATACTTGATCCAGTCGACAATAGGTAGTGTGGCAGAATGTTACCATCCACAAAAAAACATTCTGGTAGAAACTAGATAGGCTTGAAGTGTGACACAAGTGAAGTGTAACTCCCTTCTTTGGTTTTTTGGCAACACCTGTTGATGTAATGGCACTTGAATATTCCATAAAAATGGTGTTTTCACTACTCTCTGCCTAGTAAAAGATGAAGCAACTATTTTATTTGAATTGGAATATATAGCCATTTTCTTTAGGAACATTGCAGAGTAATTTCCTCACCATTCTCTTAGCTTGACAGCTGGGTGTCCAAGCAACACACCTACTACGCAACAATGTTTTTGATAGAAATCAAAGTAAATCACATCCTCTAGTAACTATGTTAACTCATCCCCACTTAGTAACTCATTACTAGCAGCTTCATTGGTAAGCCCACCCAAGTGGAATGGCTATAAAGTGATGAAGCTTCTGAATTTCTTCAAGAGATTAGAAGACAAGTTATTCAGAATTTCAGAACTCATTCAACTCACTCTTTTAGTTTGTATGCCAGTTTTTATTATTGATGTAGAAATAAATATCACGGAATGGCATTGCTGTTCTAATAAGATTGAGAAAGTTCAAAGAAGGGTAGCTCATTTTGCATTACTGTGAAATAGGGGAGAGTGTGCCACTGACGTAATATATGAATTGGGATGGCAATAATTAAAACAAAGACATTTTTCATTGCAGAATGACCTCCTGAAATTTCAGTCACAAACTTTCTCCTCCAATTCAGAGAATATTTTTTTGGCACACACCTACATGGGGAGAAATAATCATCATAATAAACTGAGAGATATCAGAGGTGGCACAGAAAGATGTAAGTGCTTGTTTTTCCCATGTGTTGTATGAGAGTGACGCACACACTTAATTGTGAATTACAGAGTAATCATGTAGCTGCAGATTCATAATGCTCATAAATTTTGTTCCTATCACTATTAAAGACCCTGTATTGCAGTCAAATCAGTTGCATGATATAGGGGTTAGGCAAAACTGTGGAAACACCAACAGAAATGAATGCTTGAACACAAATGCAGATGCCAGTGAAGCCTGCAGGTTTCTCTGTTGTATTAGACTATGAACAGCAACTATGCAATGTCCTCAGGACATCAAAGGAGATCACAGCTGCAAAATGGCTGAAAAATCAAATTCCACCCTCCCAAACACTCAGACTACCAAAACAGCATAAAGTGAACTCTATAATCAGAGAAATGTGGAATTTCAAAACCACTTGCAAATGATGCAGAAGCTCGTAACAGGAAAAAGTGGTGACAGAGACAGAAAACTTGGACTATGGAGCTATGAAGGAAAGTCATTTGGCCAGATGAGTCTTGTTTCATACAGTTTCCAGCTTCTGGCAGAGGCTATGTCCCAAGACTCAAACATGGAGAGTGTTTGGCTATGATTTTGGCACCCATATCATTGTATTCCAAGGGTCTAATCGTTGCTTTGCAAGCTTTATCTGACAATTCTGGCTGATCAGGTCCATCCCGTGGTACAGTGTTTGGTTCTCAATGGTGAAGCTGTGTTCCAAGGTGACTGAGCACCTATTCACACAGCTTGCACAGTCCAAGACTAGTTTTGTGAGTGTGAAGATGGATACAAATCTCCTTTGCGCCCCCAGTCCCAAGATTTCAATACTGTTGAACCTTTGTGGTCTGCTTTGGAGGGAAGGCAGCATGATAGCTATCCATTGATCATAGTTATGTGAACATGCCACTATTTTTGCAGGAAGATGATGACCCTGACAACCATACTGGACCTCATGTTTATCCACTCTGAGATGGCTGGAAACTGTTTTGAATGGAAACGGTTTTGTACATTGTATTAGGCATGGTAATGTGTTATACAAAATTATTGTGGCTTTGGAGGCCACTTGTTGACTTACTGCCTGTTGGCTTCTGTCTCCGGTACTTTGGCCAATTTTTGTGTGACAATTTCCCTGATGTTTCCCTAGCACAAGTTGGTGTCATTGTCAGAACTTCCCCCTCTATTGCTGTAGTGCAACAATGGGGCCAGAGATTACATGTACGTGTCTTGCACCATCTCCCGAGAACGTTTCCGTGGTCATTTCTGCTGTGGTTCTCCCTTCGCTACCTGCAATGTTAGTTCACTGCTGCACAAGAATCTGTGTACCATTACATTGTTACTGTGTGTTATAATGAGAGAGAGGTGTTTGTTGTCACTTTTTTTTTTAATTAACCCCTGCTCGGAGTTCTCTAATTTTTGTAGTAGCATTAAACAGGTGTGCTTTGACTGCCTTTTTTAAGCCCTAAGAGGTGGTAGATATTGTGTGTTAAGATTGTACAATAATGTCTGTAGGTAATTCTTGTGATCTATGGATATTAATTCAACTGAGGAAATGATGTATAGTGGAGTCAAGTTAATCAAATCGGTCTGTTAGCCCTAGGAAATTAACTGATAGGGACAACCACTCTGTAAAGTATACTGTTCAAATAAGTTGTCATACACTCTTTTCATTGCTTTGAAAG
Source organism: Schistocerca cancellata (assembly GCF_023864275.1). Taxonomy (NCBI): domain Eukaryota; kingdom Metazoa; phylum Arthropoda; class Insecta; order Orthoptera; family Acrididae; genus Schistocerca; species Schistocerca cancellata. The sequence goes on from NC_064629.1 coordinate 462,149,462, forward strand.
TGCAGTCGTTAGTGGCAGAATGGTCATGACTCTTCGTAGAGCATTATAATGCCACCAAAAAGCTATTGAGAGCAAGAATAAATACAATGTCACTTAGTGATACAAAGAACAGCAGCATTGGTTTGTGGTGCGGTGGAAGAAAGTATATTTGTAAACAAATCACAGGATAAGGTTTGGTGTTATGGTATGGTGCTCATTTCTTGTGGAGGGTTGGGCCATTACGTTTAACGTATGGCAGAATGAATAGAAATGATGCAAAAACACATTTGACAGTTGCACACTTCTTGCGAAGGGGCAACAGCTTGAAGAAAAGGCTTCCTTGTATCAGCAGATCAATGCTGCTGTCCACAAAATATGTCCCACTGCACCATGAAATTTCTAGACTGACCTCATTGATGCCTTGATTACAGCTGTCGGGCATCTCTTACATCAAATAGAGCAACTGTTGTGTGTGAGATACATTTTCCCAACAATCTGGCAACAAGTACTCGAAAAGCTTTGGGAAGAAGGGAAGCAAATTCCACATCCCTTGCGTCAAACTTAAAAGGGAAATTCTTCCCTGAAGATGAAATACTGTAATAGTAGCAAGAGGAGATAAACAGTTAGTTTTGTGGCTGGAGTCCCTGATACCAACAGGAGGTGGTGCCTGGAAGCTTTATTGGTGACTCTGTATACACCTTCTAAAATTTCAAAATTTTTATATCCCATCATCTTATGAAAATATAGTTACAGGATTCTGAAAACTCGTACTTGAACAAACCTCAGTACATATCATTGTGTTGCCTGAAATTTTTCATTACTTAAATTCTTTATGTATATATGTATGTATGTATATTTAATATATTTATTAATAGGTTGGTTCATAAATGACTGGTAGCAGGTGAGTTAAGATTTTCTTTATTTTATTTTTCTTACGACATGTTTCAGGAAATGATTCCCATTTTCATGTGCGTCGTGCAAAAAATAAAATATAGAAAATCGTGACTGGTAGCAGATCAGTTATTTATAAACAAACATGTTGATGTCAGTGTTGCAGGCTTTCAGAACAATTTATAATGGATCAAATCAGTGTATATTTATTACTTTTAACTGATAGAGATTTGGTTACCCCACATTTTTCATTTGACTGATGGACTTCTAATTTTTTTTCTCCAGGAATTCAGAGTGGAAAACGAGATACTTTCACCCGCAGTAGTTCTTTCGTCCGTCTGAAGCAGTTTCCTGCATACTTGTGCACAAGAAGCTGTGATGCTTTCCCCAATGTGCTTTTGTTCCTGAGCACTGCACTTACATTTATTCAGGGCTATACACAACAGCTTTCCGTGCTTTACAAGAAGTATGGAATTTCAGTATCATTATGTGGTGCCCTGATTGTCTTACTGGGTCAAGTTATTGGGTGTTGTATGGGTCTTGTTCTGGGCAACAAGCCACCTGGCTTAATTTTCTTACTGTGTTGCATTATTTTCATAGCTGTAATAGGTTACCAGATCTGTTTGCAGACAAAAGTTGTGAGAATAAGGCACAGGAAATTGAAAACACATTGATGTGCAAATAAGCAAATGCTTCAATTCTGTATGAATTGTCATGTGTATAGAACAAATAAATACATCATAAATTACATATCAGTGAGAGTAATTAGTGAAAAAATGTATAGCTGTTTGTATATTGAGTGTATTCTCATTCTAGAAATGAGTAATACCTAAATCATAATGTTTTGAATATATTTGACTGTGTTGACGTGATAGCTCCAGGAATTTCCCTGAAGAAACTAGACTGTTGCAAAAATGGTGACTTCAGAATTTTAAATACTGGCACTTAAAAAGTGATTAGGTTAGAATACTAAGAATGAGGTGCCCAAAGTGCCTTAATATAAAATAAGTGTTGCTGTGCATATATATATATGTGTGTGTGTGTGTGTGTGTGTGTGTGTGTGTGTGTGTGTGTGTGTGTCCTTTTTTTTCATAAAATATGCTGGTTTGTGTGTAGCAGGTTTGTTTATTGTGAATTGTGAAGCAAATGATGATGCACTTGGTATGAGTGCCGAAATTCCCGTATTAAGACTGAATTATCATAGTTGCTATTTTCTCATACCTCTGCAATAGTACTTAACCATCTGACGTGTACAGAAATTATCTATGTATCCAGCATTACTGGTAAAATATTTCAAAATCTTGCCATTAAAATATCATTTGTATATTGATCACTGTCAGTACTTGTCTCGCATTCTACTAAATTGTACTGTAGATGATACAACAAACTCTGTACTTGGTAATTGGTTTATTTACTGTATGCAGTGAAAAAACTGTTAAATATAGATTACAAATAAAAGTATTTCAGAGGTGAAAAAGGTTTGTAAACTTTTTCATTTGAAAGTGTTGAAGAACATGTGCAATACAGGTTATTGTTGAGGAATTATGATGTCAGCAATATAATTTAGTTACCACTGTGATTTATTAAATATTTTATTTGACGACCTGTATAACTGTGCCAAAGTGAAGTCTGAAGAAATTACTAAATTATGTAGCACTTTACTGCATGGTAAATGCCTTCACTTATTCAATTTCCTGAGAACTTTTACTTTGTACTTGCATGGAAAATTTGTGCATAAAATTTTATGTGATGGTTTTTCATTAAATGACGAAATTGTTGGAACTCTTGGAATAGTGTCAAATAAGTTTAATGAGTTGCATTCCCTTCTTCCTACTCTCTCCGTTTCCACACCATCCATTTCCATGATAACTTTTAGTGTATCAGTCCACCTGTCTGGTGTGTACTCCTCCATAGTACATGTTCTATAGATAAAATTCTTAAATTATTCTTCTGATTATCTGTCAGTACAGATATCTCACTATCCAGTCCTTATTCTAAAACTATTACCATATTAGCCTTTAGCAATATAAAAGAACCAAATATATATGTGTTTTGCAAAAAATCTTAAACAGCTGTAATTATTTCATTCTCTCAGTTTTTGTACTGGCTACCATCTTGGCAGGGGACGATAATGTACATCAATTAGTCAAAAATAAGTCTTTGCCAAATATGGCAACATCAGGTATAACACGTGATGAATTAGTAAAACTGTTCCATTGAGTGTGTGGTGGTTATTTGATGCTGAGATAGTGTGTGATCATGTTGTCACATTTAGTTTGTGTAATTCAACAACAACTGAAATTCAATTAAACAGTTACTATTTACTGGCCGTAGGTAATGAGTTGAAGAAAGCCTAGAAAATATACACAGCAGTACTTCCATTTTGCACATAAGAACACAGGCTATTTCCTTATTTCTCTGAGTCTGTGGCTGTCAGTGAAAAACAGTATTATAATAAAGTGGGACACTTTGTCAGATTTGACAAGGGATTGTCTTAAGCTGATGTACATGATTGCATTCTTGTCGTGTGCTATAGAAATGGCACAAAATCTAAAATGGAATAACTGAACACTGATTGATATCAGTATCTTTTTCAGTCAGAATGCTACCTGCAGAGTTTTTCTTTTTATCTTCTGATCTTCCTTAGGTTACCTCTTCATCAAAGAACCACCACAGCTTGACAGCTTGCAAAAGCTAGATCACAGATATCACTGTTTTTACTCATCTTCACATTGACTCTGTAGCAATATACAAGTTATGTTAATGTGTCATTAATTATGAAGAAAATTGTTTTCTTTCCAAAATATCTGAGCCACTTTTGAATATCTCCAGTATGTCTTCACATAGTAAAGTACAGTGTGTTAACTACTCCTTCACCAGTGTGTGTGGTACCCACTAATAAAATTCATACTTACTTTATATCATTCCATCCAACCATAGTGAATTGCAAATGGAGAAAGGTAAAGGGCTGCTCCCTCTTCCTGTATCTGATGGCATGACACACTGTTCTCCTTTCATTAAACTCCACACTGCAGCAGCATTCTCTCCAGTGCATGTGTGGGTGTTGAGTCCAAGTCAAGAAGCAGTGCATCATTGAGACTAAAGTTAGTATCAGAAATACTTAGAATCATATCAACATGTTGGAATAATATGGACAATTAGCTCCAAAGTGCTACTGGTACTTAAAATATAGTCGTTCTGCCATTGAGATAAAATGTAATGGGGGAATTTCTAGCCCCCCTTTTATTGAGAAGTCGGCTGATACTAATAATTTAGTGGCTAAGGGAGAAATGATATGATTGACTGGAGTACTAGCTTACAGAGCCTGTATAGAGAAGTGCAACTGTACACGAGTTGGTACAAACATTGTCACCTTGAGCCTTGCAAGCAAATATTTTTCCAGAGCCTATTACAGAGTGCTTCAACATAACCGCACCTTTTGGTTCTTGAAAGTGGTGACATGGACTTGGTAGCATCAGGGAAACATCACATTCACGCTATTCTTCATGTTACATACTAACATCGTGTAAGATATTAGCAGAAGCCTCAGAATTTCATGCATGATGTGATTACATAATGTTTCCCTTAAAAGATGGCAGTAGTCAGAGTAATACTGTTGATGTGATATGTTGGAGGTAAAATATGGATATATTTGGTTTATGCGATTTTCCGAACACTCATATGTGGCGAAAAGTCTTTCAAACCCAACAACTGTCTTCTGTATTAGAAACAGGAAGTTATTACTAAAATTTGTTCTACAGGAGGTCTGTCAATGTTGACTGACACACAAGCTTTGTCAAGTGGCTTGTTTTAAATTAAACAAAATTATATTTTCATTTATTTAAAATTTAAAAAATTGCAAAGTTTATTAATTATGCAAAACATATTTTTAAAAAAAACACTCAATATATGAACTCCATTTGCAGACTGTGGGCCTCATCAGTATTGACCAACCGCCACGCAATTGTCCACAAATGGTGTCACTGGATATGGTATGGAGGGGCATAAGTTCAGCACACCACTCTTGTGGGGCTGTTGCCAGTTTTTGTGACGTCGAGCCGCTGGTCCTCATTCGCTATCAGGACGCTGAGTGCACCCTGTCAGTCCTCCCACCAAGGGAAAATCCTTGGCAGTACTAGGAATGGAACCTGAATTCCCTGAATGGCAGTCAGCTGTGCTGGCCACTCACCTGTGGAGGCAGATGGAGTTTGTTTATATACAAACAAAAAATATAAATTCATGTGGAAATTCCCCCCTAATGCTGAAGATGTGCTAAAGGCTGTGTAACATTTGCTTCCAAAGCTGAAGTCTGCAAACCCTCGACAGAAGGTGAATTTTCATAAAAATGAGGGCTATCTAATTTTTATACATATGTAGTGGTCTGCACTAAAATTCAAACATTAATTTCAATGTTTGTGTGGCAGCCCATTTTGTAGAACCTTTCTATAAAGTAAACACGATCCTGTCGCCAGCCTTTGAAAATGCAATCTCAGCTGTGATGAAAATCTGTGTGTCAGTAATGTTATCTTGTCAAAGCATAGTGCCATATATATATGCTTGAGATTTTCTCACATCAGTAAAAGATATTTGGTAATTGATGGCTGCAGGTATTGACACAGACAGAATATTTCTGCTCAATCAAGATTTGCAGCACAGAACAAACGCACTTCAATTTGCTTGGCACCATGAGAGCATTTTAATGTAACCATTTTGTTTGATGAATCTGTTGTGTTAATTTCAGTCTCTGACTCTGATGATACCTTTTCTGACTGCACTGCAGTGAGATTTTTAAATCTAGGCAAGAGCTTTTGCAAATTTGAATCCAAATGTTTGGGTTGTTTAACCTTTGGTCCAAGGACTCGGAGCAAGTCAGCGTTGCTGTTTGTCTTAAAATCTTACTTCAGAATGGTTAAAAGGTATAACTTTCAAGCTGATGGTGAAGTTCAATTTTGAAAAGTATGCATTTGACAGGAGGAAACAATTTTGCACACCATCCTGCTATGTAAACTTTTGCAAAGGCTTTGCATGACATTTCTCTTTTCAAACACTATGAATATTGCCAAAAAATGCTTCACTTCTGTAGCATTTTCTGCTTTCACAACATCCAGTGTGGCTTGTTATCCAGAGAGTGGATTTCCGATACAACCACAGACAGGTCCAGAACAAATTTGAAGGTTTCTCCTTGTAGAATTCCTCCCACGTTCTGCTCATCTCAAATGACAGCTGGCATTTACTGACTTCAATCTTTAATTTTCTCTTTGTGTCATCTTGTCATGTATTTTGGATGGCAGCTTCTACCAGTAAATTTCCTGTATGAGCTGTATAAAAAACATTTAATTTTGCTAATACATTGTGCACATTTTTTGGAATATTCCATTGGTTCTACACTGACAGAACATGGTAGTTCAGATAATGTGTAGCAAGTGAATCAACTCAAATACACCAAGTGATACCAAATTGATAGTCCACCAATGAAATTATCAGTTGCATCCAAAATGCTTGGTGTGGTAATCAAATTTGAGGAAGAATCTGGAGGAATTCAGAAGTGTTTCTCATTTTTCAATAGCTGTTTAAGTTCATGCTTAATAATTCAGACTTCTGGACCATCAGATTGTTTACCACAATTCTTATTAGTGATTTGTTGAGTAATACAGCCTTTTTCCTGAGATAGCTAGAAGCAGCTATACTGACAATTGACAAAGGCATGCCATCCTTCCAGGTGGAAGAAAAACGCCCCTTGTGTGAAGCTGCAACTCCACACAGTGATGCTCAAGAAGAGGGCAGATAAGTATAGTGCAGGCATCTTCTAAGTATTCTGCCGATAAAATGGCCTTTGGTTCAGCTTCTCAATAACGTTTTCTATGTGATTATTTCAATTTAAGTTGTTTGTCACTGTAATCTCTAGGTATCTAGTTGAATGTAAAAACCTTTAAATTCATATTATCTATCTTGTAATCAAAATTTAATGGAATTTTTTATTAATCATGTTGTGGACTCTCACACTCTTTATTGTTTGGGATCAGTTGCACCTTTCGCACCATGCAGATACCTTGTCAATCATTTTCAATCCTATGATGACTTTACTGGGCAGTAAATGGCAATATCTGCAAACAGTCTAAGAGGGCTGCTCAGATTGTCTCCTAAAATGTTTATAGAGATTAAGAACAACAAAAGGCCTATAGCACTTCATTGAGGAACACATGATATTACTTCAATTTTACTAGACAACTCTGTCATTTATTACAAACTGTGACATTTCTGACAGGAAATCATAAATCCAGTTTTACTGAGACAATACTCAACAGGCACACAATTTTATTAGAATCCTCCTGTGAGGAAGGAGAAAGATTGAAATATTGAATCAACTTGGGATCCCTTGTCAAGAGCACTTTGTGTGAATAAAGAGCCAGTTGAATTTCACAAGAATATTTTCTGAATCTGTTCTGGTTGTGTGTCAATAAATTGTTTTCTTCAACGTATTCAATAATGTTGGAAGACAGTACGTGTTCCAAAATCTGATTAGAAACTGACATCAGTCATGGGTCTATAATTCGTCAGATTACTTTCGTTTACTTTTATATATTGGTGTTACCTGTGCATTTTTGCAGTTTGTAGATATGGGTCTTATGTCAAGGGAGTCGTTGTACACGATTATTAAAAAAATGGAGCTATTTCACTACCATATTCCATTGGGAACCCAAATAGTTTACACTCTGGACAGGAATACTTGTTTTATTGATTGATTTGAGTTGCTTCATTAAATGAGGCTATCAACTTTAGAATTGTTGCTGCTGGCAGCTGTTCTCAATTTGAATTCTTGCATATTTACTGCATCATCTTTGATGGTATTTTAGAAAACAATGATTAGTTTTTTTATTTTTATTTATTTATTTATTTATTTATTTATTTATTTTTATGGCGCTGTCATTTGAAACATTGCCATTGCTCTCTCTCAGTGTACCAGAATATGACCAGAATCTCTTCGTAATGTTTTCCAGGCTCTGAGACAGAATTTTGTTGTGAGAACTATTAAAAGTATCTAGCACTGAAGTTCACACTTTGCGAAGTTTTGAGAATCTGAAATGGAGACTGCATCTTAATAAGGAATCGTGCAAATTTTTGTTGGCTTTTTTAATTAAACAGATATTTCTTGCAATGAATTTTGGTGAATTGAAGGTCCTGTCCTGTTGCTGAACCTTGCCAAAGCATGGTTCCTCTTCCTCCCCAGTCATCTCACTACAAAAATCTTGTAGCGACTAATTTCTACATCCATGATTTGCTCAGGATTGTTTGTCACTAACAGGTTTAGTATGTTACCCAAACATTTACACTTTGTACAGGCTTCTGTAATAATTACTCAAAATAATCATCAGAGGAAGTACTCAATACAGTTTTGGACAATAGTGTACGCTCACTATAATGTTTAAATACATGTTTCTGCCAGCATATGAAGGGCCAATTGAGGACAGCACCAACTGCAAGCCCGCATCTCGTGGTCGTGCGGTAGTGTTCTCGCTTCCCACGCCCGGGTTCCTGGGTTCGATTCCCGGCGGGGTCAGGGATTTTCTCTGCCTCGTGATGGCTGGGTGTTGTGTGCTGTCCTTAGGTTAGTTAGGTTTAAGTAGTTCTAAGTTCTAGTGGACTTACGACCACAGCAGTTGAGTCCCATAGTGCTCAGAGCCATTTGAACCAACTGCAAACCCCCTCCCCGTGGGCTCGCCACTCTTTGGCAGGTACGTGCTTAGCTACCACGGGGCCCCAGTCTTTGCAGCACTTTTTCCCTTCCATGCTGTAGGTCTATCTTCTTGCTGTTCTTTTTCCCTTCCTTTGGGGAACATGTCTGGAGTATTATTGGGAATGTTCTCCATTCTGTCACCGACCTGCGAACAGTCTCAACTTTCTTTTTGGTTCCCTTTTCCCTTTCTTTGTTTCCCTTCTCCTCTCGTTCCTCTGCTTCGGTGTTTGAGGGTCTTCTTTTTTCTTCTTGCTCCCTGTGCACTCCTGAAGGCTGGCCCACATGTCTGACACACAAAAAGTGACTGGGTAAAATATAATTCCCAGCCCCGGATCAACAGGCAGTCTGCACGTACCCCCTGGTATGGGCCAGGCCCAGCGAAGGGTGATTGCCTGTTCTGTAACCTTCCCAAATTGCGAATTGGTCCCTCTGTTGGGTGTTCGGGAGGTGTGACCTGAGGTGTGAACAATTGCCTAAGGTGGGTGCACCCCCTTGTGAAGGGGGTCCCCAGTTGGAAGGAGCGTGCCATCAGAGACGCTGGCAATCGTGGGGGATTTCCTTGCGATGAGTCAATCATTCTCTCTGTTGATGTCGATGAAACGTAAATGTAATGAGGCTACTGATCCAAAGACCCTTCCCGCTACACCGAGGTTCCTTGTGGTATCACGTACTGAAGACGTTCAGTCCTTCACCACAGTCAGTACGTTTATTACTCAGAAGGGTGTTGATGCCATTGCTGGCCCTGTGATATCCTGCTCTCATTTATGGAATGGCACTTTGCTTTTGGAGACCACTTCTAATTCTCAAGCATAACTGTTTGCTGCCTTGCTTATCCACGGTTACCCTGTTCGTGTCGAGGCCCATAGATCATTGAATTCTTCCTGTGGTGTAATTTACACCAGACTGTTCAACGGTCTTTCTCACATTTGATAGAATGATGCTTCTCTTCAAGATCAAAGCAGGCTATAAAATCACCACAGTCTGGCCATACATTCCAAACCTGATGCACTGCTACCAGTGTAATCGTTTCAACCACACTTGAACATCTTGTCGACATCCAGCCAAATGTGTAACCTGTGGCAGGGATGCACACGAGGTCCGTCTCCTTCTCCCCATTGTATCAACTGCAATGGCGACCATGCTGCCTCCTCCCATGATTGTTCCCCATATCTAGATGAGCAGGCTGTTCAAGAAATTTGGGTAAAGGAAAAATTTCCTAACCCAGTAGCTCACAAGTTACTGGCTAGTTGCAAACCATGTGTTCTCCCAGCTGGTACCTACAGTTCTGTTCTTGTTATCCCTCACCCCATGAAGGACATGGCCACGCAGACATGCGACCTCAAATTTGGCTCTGAGGTTGTGAAGTCACTCAGTGTCAAGGTAGCATCACTGTGCCCCCATCCTGCTGTGCAACAATCCGTCAAACTCTCACCTAAAGGGGCGAAGCAACCCACTACACAACTGGCAGGCAGGAAAGGACAGAAGGAGTACTCCCGAGAAGACTTCCTCCATTCCTCCAGCCAAACAACCCCCAAGTCTTCCTCCATTCCTCCAGCCAAACAACCCCCAAGTCTTCCTCTAACCAGAAGGGCTCAAAGAAGTCCACTAAAGACAAATGGTCTTCTCCTTCACCAACTCGAAGATCTAGCTGGACAGTGTCTCCACGTGGTTACTTAGCCCGGCCGGTGTCTATCTCACCGTTGTGTACCACCAACCATTTTTCAGCATACAACTCCACAGGCTGACCACACAAGCACGCCAATGCTTCTGTGGACCCCATGGAGCAGGATCCTCCCACTTCTGTGCCCTGTAGTAGCGATGCTACACCGTATGTCCCTCAGCAGCCTCCAAGTTGACACCCCTACATCTCTTCCTCCTCATGACTGTCCTCCAATGGAATGTTCGCAGTCTTTGGGTCCACAAAGAGGATTTATGGCTTCTTCTAGCATCGCAGCATCTCCTTGTACTCTGCCTTCAGGAAACAAAATTGTGCCCTCAAGACCGCTTTGAGCTTTCATGTTACTTACCAATTCGTTTTCACCTTCACCCCTGATGTCGGCATTCCATCTCATGGGGTTGTCATGCTGCTCATACAGGATGACCTTAATAGTCAACCCATCTCCCTGACTACCCATCTTCAAGCTGTTGCCATTCACCTGACTTTCTCCCTCTGTACCATTTATGTACCTCCGTCCTTTGGTGTCACCAGGGCAGACTTCCTTCAGCTTATTGGGAAGCCACCTCTCCCATTTTTGCTACTCTGTGACTTTAATGCACATCATCCCCTTTGGGATTCTCACAGGACTTGCCAGAGAGGTGCCCTCTTGGATGACCTTCTTAACCAACTCAACCTCTTCTGCCTTAACACTGGAGCACCCACTTTCCTTTCTGACTCCTCACACACCTGTTCCCATTTGGACCTATCTTTTTGCATTGCCCAGCTTGCCCATCGTCTTGAGTGGTCTGTTCTTTCTGACACCTACTCAAGTGACCATTTCCTGTGCACTCTCCATCTGCTGACTCCTACCCCATCCACATACATGCCCAAATGGCAGCTTACTAAGGCTGACGAGCAGCTTTACTCCTCCCTGGCGACCTTTGCAGAACAAGATTTCCCCAGTTGCGATGGCCAGGTGGACTATCTCACTGACGTTATCATTACTGCTGCAGAATGTTCCATTCCTCGCACTTCCTCTTTACCACGTTGTGTACCAGTCCCTTGGTTGACTGAGGCATACCACGGCACAATTCGCACATGCAGATGTGCTCTCCATGTTTTTAACCACCACTCTACGCTAGAAAACTGCATTCATTATAAACAGATGTGTGAAAAGTGTCGTCTAGTTCTTCAGGATAGCAAAAGAGCTAGTTGGATTTCATTCACTGGTTCTTTTTAACAGTTCTTCACCTTCCTCTGTCGTGTGGGCCAACCTCTGATGGCTCTCTGAAACCAAGATCCATTCCCCCATTTCCAGCCTGACAGTAGGTACTGAAGTCATTGTAGATCCTGTTGCTATTTCCACCACCTTGGGCCGCCATTTTGAGGAAGTTTCAAGCTCTTCCCACTATCACCCTGCCTTCATCCATCAGAAATGAGTGGAGGAGGCTCAGGCAATACCCTTCTCTTCTCTGAATCGCGAGTGCTACAGTGCCACCTTCACTATGAGGGAGCTAGATCATGCTCTCAGTTCATCCCAGTCCTCCGCCCCAGGGCCAGATGCTATCCACATTCAGATGTTGCAGCACCTCTCTCTTGCGAGCATGCACTTTCTGCTTAACACATACAACCGCATCTGGGCTGAGGGCTCATTTCCTGGACATTGGCGTGAAGCCACCGTCATAATTGTACTCAAGCCCGGTAAGGATGAAAGCCTTCCTTCTAGCTACCGGTCCATCTGTTACCAGCTACATTTGCAAGGTGATGGAATGTACGATTCATGCCCGGCTGGTGTGGTTGCTCGAGTCTTGCAATTTACTCACGAATGCACAGTGTGGATTTAGAGTGCGGCGTTCTGCAGTTGACCATCTCGTTACTTTGTCCACCCATGCCATGAATGGTTTTCTGTGGAAATCCCAGACTGTTGCCATGGTTTTCGATTTGGAGAAGGCTTACGACACCTGCTGGAGAACTGGTAACCTCGGTATTCTTTACACGTGGGGCTTCTGTGGGCGCCTACCCTGTTTTCTTCAGGCATTTTTACAAGACCAAGTTTTCAAGGTGCGTGAAGGTTCTGCCTTGTTGGATACCTTTATTCAGGAAAATGGTGTGCCTCAGGGTTGTGTCCTGAATGTCATCCTCTTTGCTATCACCATTAACTCTACAATGGCCTTTCTCCCGCCAGGTGTCTCCGACTCCCTTTTTGTCAATGATTTTGCCATCAGTTGCAGTTCTCCAAAGACATGTCTCACTGAGCAACATCTGCAGCACTGTCTTGATCGTCTTCACTCCTGGAGCATCCCCAATGGCTTTCGCTTTTCCACTGACAAAACTGTCTGTATGAATTTCTGGTGGTGCAAATGGTTCCTCCCACCATCTCTACATCTTGCACCTGTTGCCTTTCCAGTCATTGACACTATGAAATTCCTGTGGCTCATGCTTGATAGGAGGGTCTCTTGGTCTTCCCATGTCTCTTACCTGGCAGCCTGCTGTATACAGTCCTTCAATCTCCTACATGTCCTCTATGGTACTTCTTGGGGTGCCGATGAACCATCCTCCTCCATTTGTGCTGGTCCCTTGTCCATTCAAAACTCGACTATGGGTGCTTTGTTTATGCATCTGCACACCCATACCTTTTACACTGTCTCAACACTATCCATAATCATGGCATCCATTTGGCCACGGGCACCTTTCACACCAGCCCAGTTGAGAGTCTGTATGCTGAAGCTGCTGAATTACCACTGTTCTGCTGCCGTGACTTTCTCCTCAGCAAGTATGGATGCCATTTGTCTGCTATGCATGGCCACCCCTCCTATGCCTCCTTCTTTGATTGTCAGTATGGGGCTTGCCCCTCTTCTGTTACCTCCTGAAGTCCGCTTTTGCCACTTGCTACAGCGGCTTAACTTCACGCTACCTGCAACTTTCCCAGTGGTTGTGAACCCTTTACCACCTTGGCTTTGTGAAGTGGCCTATGTTAACCTTGGCCTTCATTCACTTCCTAAGGACACTACTCTGGCCTCGGTCTAACACCTTCAGTTTCACGACCTTCGCATGGAACTTAGTGATGCTAACTTTGTATACACTGATGGCTCTTGAACTGACCATGGGGTCGGGTGTGCCTTCGTCATTGGCAGCTGTGTCTCTCAATATCAGCTTCTGGCACACTGCTCAGTATTTACGGCTGAGCTCTTCGCCCTGTATTAGGCCACGGAATACATCCGGCGACACAGCCTTTTCAATTGTGTTCTCTGCTCAGACTCACTCAGTGCCCTTGAAAGTCTATGCGCGCTGTACACTGCCCATCCCTTAGTGCAGCAGGTCCAAGAAAACTGTCACTTGCTCACTCTTGGTGGAGCCAGTGTCATGTTTCTGTGGGTTCCTGGTCATGTCGGTCTGCCAGGAAATGAGGCTGCTGATGCTGCTGTCAAGGCTGCAGTCCTCGTACCTCAGCCTGTGAGTACCTATATTCCCTTCGATGATCTCTGCATTGCCATCAGGAGGTGATGTCCCTTTGGCATCGCCAATGGTCCTCCCTTCATAACAATAAGCTTCAGCTTATTAAGCCTGTCCCAGTGCCTTGGATGACCACCTCTCAGCCCTCCCACCAGGAGGAGATTATTTTAACTTGGCTGCATATTGGGCACTGTCTTTTCAGCCATTGTTATTTGCTCAGTGGCGCTGCCCCATCACTTTGTATGCATTGCGCCCAAATTTCAACTGTGTGCCACTTCCTGCTGGAATCCCCCCTTTTTTACCAATTTACATTCCAGTTTGGGTTTGCCATCTATTTTATCAGCCATTTGAGCAAATGACGTGTGGGGTGTTGACCACGTTTTATGTTTTATCCGCCAAAGCAATATGATGAAGGCCATTTAATCTTTAATTTTGGACCTCCATTTTTGTATGGCATTTTTTAGCCCTTTTTTCACATGCCTTTTTTAGCTGTCTCCTATTCTGCCCATTGGGATTGTGTTCTATAGTTTTGACTTGGGTGCGTATGACCCCAGTTGTTTTTTGCACCCTAAAACAAATCAAACAAACAAACCAACCAACCATCTATAAATGTATTAGTTGCATACCTGTTCAAAATGAGATGTAAATTTCCATACACTTTTAAGAATCTGCAAGCTGTCAGTGTGGGGGATGGTAAAAGGAACCAATAATTAATTTAATTCATGCTATTGAGTGCAACATGTATGCCTACTAACTCGTAGCAGCTACCTACATCAGTCTCACCACAAGATCAACTACTTTTAACTGCAACAAAAATACCACTACCAATTGAATTTAGTCTGTTTAACTGAATTTAGTCTGTCTCTCTTAGACCATTGGCAGTGGTGGTTCATCCCCATCAAAATATTCACATCTGGGAGAATGTTACAGTGCATGAAGATTTTAAATTTAAAATCTCCCATTTGCCTGCCTATCTGGAGGATAATTATTGCTTCCCATCTACATCTACAGTCATGACAGAAACTGGCAGTCAGCTTCATGAGCTCAGATAAACGCATGTGCAAAATCCTGTGTGAATTGACATAGTGAGCAAGGAAGTAACTCATATTTCCAACACAACATGGAATTTTAAACCCAGAACTGTGTAAGTTATGTATGAAAAGTCAGTCACTTGTAGAATTCCTGGAGAAAACCGAGCATACATCTTGACAAACCACTAGAATTACTCAAGCTGCAGGGCACTGTATGAAATTAAGGCACCCAGAATTTCAGTTTTGCTTGTCTGTAATTAATCATAATGTGGTACACATTGCTATATTTTACAGTCGATTATGAAAAATGAGTAGTTGACCCATTGACTGTACAACAAGGGGTCAAACATTTTGAAACTGATTCCAAGGTAGCATCATTGACAGGATTTGCACATCCAGAAAGCTGCTGCATCCTGCGAAGTGACTGAGAAGTGAATTCCAAAAATTGTTGTTGCAAAAAAAGGGAGAGAGAAAATTATCACTCAGGTTGCTGAACACTTTCACTTTACAGGGTATCTTGTTGCTGCAAATTTATTTAATTCTGAAAAGTTTGTCTTGTATTCAAGTCAATTTCCACAAACGTTGCTGCAGAGGTCTTGCAAAATATATTACTTCCTTAACTGCAATAAGCTGAGAACAGAATTTCAGATACTATACATGAGGAATGAGTTTGGAACTCTCACAGGTGCTGTTCCACTTCTTGTTCGAAAATAATTGGCAGAGGCCTTTCAGTGAAATGATCAAACTCCTCCAAGTGATAGTTACCATGTTGGTGACATCATCTGAGGCACAGTGATCTTTGAGAAAAAGAGCTGTTCTGCAAAATACTGTGTCTCAGGAGTGGCTAACAGCAGTAATAGTGCTCTCCATTGAGAAAGGTTTCATACACAGCACCATAGACTTTAATGAATGCTTCAGTAACAGAGTCCCTGCTCTTAATCAGTGGAGAATTGAATTTTTCATACAAACATTCATCATATATTAAGCGTATTTTTATATATTATTAGCCTTTTATGTTAGTTATTAGGAACTTTGTAGACCACCTTTTAGTGAACGCCCTTGGAAAAACTCCACGAACTGCCATGGTCCTTAGTAAAAACTTCAGCAGAATTTATCTACAACTTTAGTCAGCTTTCAGTACCTATAAGGATTATTTGTTTCAGTGCTTTGTACAAGCACCTGGATCTCTGGTTCTTTTCTAAGAAAGCTATGATAATTTGCAATGAGGGGTAGTATCATGTAGACAAGGTATAAAAGAGCTGTCACTTGTGCTCAGGTGGTTCATGTAAAATGGTTGGTGACATGATTATGGCCGCATGACAGGAATTACCAGACTTTGAATATGGAATGGTAATTGTAGCTAGACATATGGGACATTCCATTTTACAGATTGTTAGGGAATTCAATATTCTGAGATCCACAGTGTCAAGAGTGTGCCAAATATACCAAATTTTAGGCATTACCCTCTCACCAAGGACAAGGCAGTGGCCGACAACCTTCCTTAACGACCGAGAGCAACGGTGTTTGGTCGAGTTGTCAGTGCTGACATGCAAGCAACTCTGGGTGAAATAACCCCAGAAATCAATGTGGCATGTACAATGAACATATCCGTCAGGACAGTGTGGCAAAATCTGGCATTAATGGGCTATAGCAGCAGATGGCCGATGCAAGAGCCTTTTCTAACAGCATGACATTGCCTACAGTGCCTGTCCTGGGCATTTGACCATAGATGACCCTAGGTGACTGGATTCTAAATGACTAGAAAACTCTGGCCTAGCCAGATGAGTCCCAATTTCACTTGGTAAGAGCTGATGATAGGGTTCAAATGTGGCACAGGCCCCACGAAGCCATGGAGACAAGTTGTCAGCAAGGCACTTTGCAAGCTGGTGGTGGCTCCATAATGTTGGGGCTGTATTTACATGTATCATTGACTGGAAATGGTTATGTTTGGTTACTTAGAGACCACTTTCAGCCATTCATGGACTTCATAGCCCCAAACAATGTTTGAATTTCCAGCAGGCCACTAGGAGGTTTGAAGAACATTCTGGACAATTTGAGCAAATCTATTTGCCACCCAGATCACTCAATATGATTCCCATTGAACACTTATGAGACATATTTGAGGGGTCAGTTTATGCACAGTATCCTGCACTAGCAACACTTTCATAATTATGGAGACAGCATGGCTCAGTATTTCTGCAGGGGACTTGCAATGACTTGTCAGGTCCACCCAACATTGAGTTGCTGCACTACATTGGGCACAGGAGGTTCAGCACATTATTAGGAGATAGCCCATGACTTCAGTCACCTCGGCGTATGCTGATTAAAAAGTGCATTTAGTTTTTCTAGTAACAATGATCATGAAAAGATATTAATGACTGATCATTTTATTACAGTACAGAATGGGGAATTTTGTCTGATACAGTCAGTCATGTTGAATGTATGGATATATTGCACCTGAGATCTATGACTTGAAATTTTAGAGTAACATGTTTTAATTTTCTAAACTAATGAACTTATCGGATAATTATTATTGACGTCTGCATCCACCTAAAATTGCTGTTGACTTTTGGATCATTATATCTGTTTAATTCCCAAGTTTAACACTATACTTTTGTTGCCCTAAATTTTCTGGACCATACAACACCCTTCAACAATAAGTTAAAACACTAATTAAGAAAATGCATAATTAATCATAATTTCAAATATGGCAGCTGTACTCATAAACAGATAATTCACAACATAGTAATACAAAGTAGTTATGTAAACCTTTTTAATTTATTAGGTAACTACCTATCTTGTAAAACAAATTATTGTCTGAACATATAGCTCCTCTACTTAATTAAATTTCAACCAAGTAATTTTGTGGACAAATATATACCTTCCTAAATCCAAAAATATATAAATATCCCCACCAGCCCTAAACTCTTGTCTATGTTCCAAAAGCACACAAGCAGCATCTATATGAAAGTCATGGGCAAGCTTGTACACAATTAATACCTCCATGATATTTTGCTCATCATCATCTTTGTAGTAACTTGTACTACTTGTTATAAAGTTCTTTGAGTCAGTCTGGGAGCAAGTTGCATGCCAGCTGTGTCTCGCTGTTTTTGTATCAACAACATGGACATGTATTTATTTCTATAAGTGATCAGAAAGTTTATCATTTTCAATGACTGTGTAATTGAAAGGCAACTCTGATAGTCAACTGTGGGACTTCATACATGAAAGTGTACTGTAGATAATCTGCAGCTGCCACACTGATTAACACGATGCTGAAAGTCTCTGCCTGTGAAAAACATTTAATGTGAGAGCTAAAACTGGCCATCATATTGCTAATAGTGACAATAAATGTGGAACAAGTCACATTAATTAAAAACTGTGTGGTATACCTTATTAGAATATTTCCCATAAATCCAGTTCTATGACAATCCAATAAATTTTCTCTAATGAGGCACAAGACTAGTTTACGCAGGTAGGTAATCTTTCATAGTGCCAATATACAGGGTGGTCCATTGATCGCGAAATAAGCACCAAACGAAAAAACTACAAAGAACGAGACTTGTCTAGCTTGAAGGAGGAAACCAGACGGTGCTATGGTTGGCCCACTAGATGGCACTGCCATAGGTCAAATGGATATCAACTGCATTTTTAAAAATAGCAACCCCCATTTTTTATTACATATACATGTAGTTTGTAAAGAAATATGAATGTTTTGGTTGGACCACTTTTTCACTTTGCGATAGATGGCACTGTAATAGTCACAAACATATGGCTAACAATTCTAGATGAACAGTTGGTAACAGGTAGGTTTTTTAAATTAAATGCAGAACGTTGGACATTTGAACATTTTATTTCGGTTGTTCCAATGTGATACATGTACCTTTGTGAACTTATCATTTCTGAGAATGCATGCTGTTACAGTGTGATTACCTGTGAATACCACATTAATGCAATAAATGCTCAAAATGATGTCCATCAACCTCAATGCATTTGGAAATACGTGTAATGACATTCCTCTCAACAGCGAGTAGTTCACCTTCTGTAATGTTCACACATGCATTGACAATGCTCTGACGCATGTTGTCAGGCATCATGATAGCAAATATCCTTCAACTTTCCCCACAGATAGAAATCCAGGGACATCAGATCTTGTGAAAGTGCAGACCATGGTATGGCGCTTCAACAACCAATCCACCTGTCATGAAATATGCTATTCAATACCACTTCAACCGCATGCGAGCTATGTGCCAGACATCCATCATGTTGGAAGTACATCGCCATTCTGTCATGCAGTGAAACATTTTGTAGTAACATCGGTAGAAAATTACGTAGGAAATCAGCACATTGCACCATTTAGATTGCCATAGATAAAATTGGGGCCAATTATCCTTCCTCCCATAATGCCGCACCATACATTAACCTGCCAAGGTCACTGATGTTCCACTTGTCACAGCCATCGTGGATCTTCCGTTGCCCAATAGTGCATATTATGCCAGTTTACATTACCACTGTTGGTGAATGACACTTCATCGCTAAATAGAACGTGTGCAAAAAATCTGTCATCATCCCGTAATTTCTCTTGTGCCCAGTGGCAGAACTGTACACGATGTTCAAAGTCATTGCCACGAAATTCCTGGTGCATAGAAATATGGTACTGGTGCAATCGACGTTGGTGTAGCATTCTCAACACCAACGTTTTTGAGATTCCCGATTCTCGCGCAATTTGTCTGCTACTGATGTGTGGATTAGCCGCGACAGCAGCTAAAACACCTACTTTGGCATCATCATTTGTTGCAGGTCATGGTTGACATTTCATATGTGGCTGAACACTTCCTGTTTCCTTAAATAACGTAACTATCTGGTGAACGGCCCGGACACTTGGATGATGTCATCCAGGATACCGAGCAGCATACATAGCACACACCCATTGGGCATTTTGATCACAATAGCCATACATCAACACAATATCGACCTTTTCTGCAATTGGTAAATGGTCCATTTTAACACGGGTAATGTATCACGAAGCAAATACCATCCGCACTGGTGGAATGTTGTGTGATACCACGTACTTATATGTTTGTGACTATTACAGCGCCATCTATCACAAAGCAAAAAAAGTGGTCCAACTGAAACATTCATATTTCTTTACATACTACATTAATATGTAATAAAAATGGGGGTTCCTATTTTAAAAAATGCAGTTGATATCCATTTGACCTATGGCAGCGCCATCTAACGGGCCAACCATAGTGCCATCTGGTTCCCCCTTCAAGCTAGATGAGTTTCGTACTTTGTAGTTTTTTCATTTGATGCTTATTTCGTGAGATATTTGGCCCGGTCACTATCAATGGACGACCCTGTATAATGCTCATGAACTACAAATGAAAGGAACTTTCCAGGCTGAAGTTTTGTATAAGTTTGTAGTGAAATGAATTTCTTTATTGGTTATCAGTTCACCATATGCTGACAATACAGATACTTTCAACCAACTCAGTTTATCAGTTAATGGAAAAATTCATGCAGTTTGCATTGAGATTCCATTTAATATGTTGGTAAACTGTATACTAAACTTTCCAATCTCTGTTCTACAGTACTAGCCTATGAAAAGAACATGAAGCATCACATACACACTGGGAAACCATCATTCGCCATTTTCCCAAGCCTGGCCAATACCTTACTTTTTGTATGATGTGGCCAAGACAGAAATGGACCACCTAAAAGAAGTAAATGTCATCATAGCCATTTTGTCCAGGTTCCAAGCATCTCCATTAGCTGTTTTTAGAAAGGCAAATGGCCTACTTAATGTGTATGGGGACTTCAAAGCAGTAAATGCCCAAGTTGTGTGGATACATTTATATTCCTTGATTAGAAGATGAATGCTTCACTACAACTAATTTGTCTGATGATCATCTGCAACTCACCCTGCAACCACAGTACAGACAGCTTCTAGTTTAGAACACACCATTCAGTTTGTACCAATACCTGAGTCTGCCTTTTGTAATTTCCAGTGATTTCACTACTTTTAGCCGCGTGGGATTAGCCGAGCGGTCTAAGGTGCTGCTGCAGTCATGGACTGTGCGACTGATCCCAGTAGAGGTTCAACTCCTTCCTCGGGCATGGGTGTGTGTGTGTGTGTGTGTGTGTTTGTGTGTTTGTCCTTAGGATAATTTAGGTTAAGTAGTGTGTAAGCTTAGGGACTGATGACCTTAGCAGTTAAGTTCCATAAGATTTCACACACATTTTAACAGTTTTGAATTTCATTACTTTTCAGTGCTGTTTAGAATAGCTAATGTGCAAAGTTCTGGCTTGTTGCAGTTATCTGGATGACATAATTGTTATGGGAGTGAATACACATGAATGTTTACAGAATCTTCACAAGCAACTTACAGCATTACAGGAAGGCCCAAAATACAATCTTAATGTTACGTAAATTGAAGGTGGAAGGGGAAGAAAGGAAAGGAAAGGGACTACTGGTGTCATCTGCAATGGAACACTATGTGGAATCAGGGACAATGAGTGAAAATGTGTGCTGGGCTGCGATTTGAACCTGGGATCTCCTGCTTACTAGGCAGTTGTGTTAACCACCACACCATCCAGACACAGTGTTTATCACAATGTGTGGACTATCTTGGCACAACTCTAGGCCAACCCCCATTCCTACGTAGCACCACTCATCCAGTTCCAGTCCCTATCCATGTCCTCCACACTCGCTGCTTTGAGATTCCTGCAGGAGGTTAGATGTAATTTTGCATCCACGCTGAAGGTGGTGGATTTATTGCCGATTGAAACCACTTGCATGAAAGAACAGACACCACACATCCATATAATCTTAAGATGGTTAGTTCTTTCAACAGTTGGTGGACTATCTTGCTTTTTAGTCAGTAAGAAAGGTATTCCGCCTACTTATCAGCACTTATGAGCCCTTGACAGCATGCCTCCTCTTCACAGTCTCAAGGAACTGCAGTTATTCTTGGGAAAGATCAGTTACTAACTGATCTGTGAAACAAAGGAGCTAAATTTATATGGTTTCAGAGTGTGGTGAGGAATTCTGCACCCTTAAATAAGTACTCTAGAGAACACCTTACTTAGTCCCACACTCTTCAGGATTACAGGAAAACCATTAACTCTAGCTGCAGATGTGTCTTAGTATGATATCAGTACAGTTTTATTGCACTGTGAATGAGATGGGTCTAAATATCTCAGTGCATTTGTGTCAAGTACTCTGAACTCAGCTCAGCAAAACTACAGTCAGACAAAAAAGTAGGCACTGTCTGTATCTAAGGTGTTTGAAAGTTCCATACAAATATACGCGAGGTAAGTTTTCATTTAGTGACAAACCACAAACCAGTGTTGGTTTTTTTCAGTCACCAAATGTCACTACAAGATAAAACAGTAAGCATTGGGCCCTCTTCCTTTCAGCTTACAATTATCATACTCTAGGCAAACCTACCAGTGATCATGCCAATGCAAATGCATTATATAGGCACCAAGCTGGTTCAGGCTCAGTCTGACAAACAAGAGGTTCATTTCTTTCAAGATACATGCCACTCTGTGGAAGATTTCTTGATTACCAATCAGTCATCACAGCAGAACAAAAGGAGGATCCATCCCTTTGGCACATTCTAGAGTGGATGAGGTTAGACTGGCCCGCATGGGCTACCCCAATATTGCGAACTTCTTTTTCATGAGGCAGTCTGAGATGGCATGCTACTCCTTGTATGGCAGATGAATTCCGCTGGATAGTAGTTCCACCTACACTATGTAGCAAAGTGATTTCACTACTTCATGCAGTACACTAGAACATCACCTGAATGGAGACGTCAGCCTCTAACAGTGCACAAAGAAATTGAATGCCTTCATACATGCATGTTCAAAATGTGCACCTCACCAGGCTGGTCCTCCTAAGATCCGTTTCCTGTGGACCCAATCATCTGATCTTTTGGAAAGTGTAAATGTTGAATTTGCAGGACCTTTTTAGAATTTTATCTAGCTTTTAGTGCTAAATGCTATTTCTAAGTTCCCCTGTGTAATGTGAATGTATACAACAAAAGCAGAAACAACAGTCAAGGTATTAACACAAATTTTCACCATTTTAGGGCTTCCTGTGCAATGCTCATGGACATCCAGGTTTATGAATTTTTGAGACCAAAATGGAATTCAACACATCTGTATTGCTCCTTCCCACCCTCAGTCCAATGAAGAGGTTGAGTAAATGGCTCACAATTTGAAAGAAAAACTAGAGCTTATGAGACTAAATTTTGCCTGTTGTACACTTACAATGACTGCAATGAGTGTTAAATTGCAAAGTTTGGTTGCAGCAAGAAGTGCCACCATGTCTATCAAATTGCAATGCCAAGTTGCACTTTGGCTCTCTATTTGTTGGTAAACATTGTGGCAACTTTCTTTCAGTTTTTACTGTTGCCAACTCTAGTGATTTAACAGTGGCAGCATTGTAGTAGCACAGCAAACTCGTGTTGTGTGTGTCAACTGAAATATAAACAGTGTAACATGTGTGGCTGAATAAGAACAACTCTACTACATGCTTTCACATAACCTTGTTACTTCCATGTGTAATTAGTACAATAGCTGCTGATTATCGGTGCACATGCACGCCTGAAGTGGCATCACTGTAAGGCAGACAGATAACATTCTGCCACGTATGTCCCCCCCCCCCCCCCCCCTCAGCCTGGGGAAAAAATCCTTCTTTTCTATAGAGCAGACTATGGTGTCTGAAATCACTACTACTTGAAAAAAAAAATTTTTTTTTGTAGCAATGTAATAACAGTATCTGCATAGGCATCTGCAAAGGGGGACAATAGGGGGCAGAGGTACAGAATATTTATTCATATAGTAAGTGGATAACTGTCAGTTCTATGTGATATATGTTTTTGTGCCATGTATTGAGTTTAGCCTGTATGCCTTGACTTGCCTCAAAACTGTCCAACTCACTTATATAAAAAAATTCTGAATGTTTGATCCCTTCTCCTCAAAAAAATCTGGGAACAACCATGAATATGCCTAATACTCTAAAGAGCCGAAGAAACTGGTACACCTGCCTAACATTGCGAGAATGCAGAAGTGCCGCAACATAGTGTGGCATGGACTTGACTATTGTCTGATAAAATGCTGGGGGAGATAGACACCATGAATCCTGCAGGGCTGTCCACAAATCCATAATAGTACAAGGGGTGGAAATCTCTTCTGAACAGCACGTTTCAAGGCATCCAAAATATGCTCAATAATGTTCATGTCTGGATAATCTGGTGGCCAGTGGAAGCATTTTAGCTCAGAAGAGTGTTCCTGGAGCCACTCTGTAACAATTCTCAAAATGTGGGGTGTCGCATTGTCCTGCTGGGATTGCCCAAGTCTATCAGAATGCACATTGGACATGAAGGGATGCAGGTGGTCAGACAGGATGCTTACGTTCATGTCACCCGCCAGTCATATCTAGACTTATCAGGGGTCCCATATCACTCCAACTGCACATGACCTACAGCAGGGCTTCCCAAAGTGTGGTCTGCGGACCCCTTAGGGGTCCGCCGGCTCCTTCTAGGGGGTCCGTGGCCACCTTTCATCAAATGGTGTAAAATAATGAGTAAAATTATTGAATAAAAATGTGAAAATCAAATTCATCACTTTTTTTTGTGTGTGTGTGAAAATCATGTGTACTTTTACTTCAGGTCGTATTCCCAAGCAGCCTTTGCAGTTCCTAAGTCAGAACGCAAACACAATTTAGTGCCAGAGAACGCGGCTTCTCTGATCGACTGTTTCGCAACAATATGGGGGTTGTTTGTGCGCCGGCTCATGGCATTAGATGCCCTGAAACCTTTTACGCATGCATGGAGCGAGCTTTGTGGGCCAATCACAGTGCTCGCTGGCATGTATGCGGCCCCAGGCATCATTAAATGTTAAACTTGCTTTGTCATTGCACTACCTATTTCATAAGTCGATTTTTGACCAGTTTATTACTTCTAACATGGATCATTCACTGAAGTCAGGATCATTGAAGAAGGGTGCAGTTTCTCCATCACCTTCACAACAAGGGAAGTTTCCAATTGAAATGAATGAGGAGGGAGGACGACCAAAGGAAGAACAATCACAAGAAACTCCACAGCCAGATTTATTGTGTGTAAATGCTGCAAGTACTCCATTGGTTGCAATATCCTGTGGAAGTGGAATAACCAAGAAGTGTAAGTACAATGAAAGCTATTTGAGTCCTTCCGAACAGTTCAATGGTTCCAGTTAAATTGCATCGTCATTTTGAAGGTACTCACCTGGACTTCCAGGCTAAAGACATTGATTTTTTCAAAAGGAAGAGTGCTGAACTAGCTCCTTCTCAGCATTGCATGAAAACTCATGCAAAAATAATTAATGAAAATTCATTAAAAGCTTCTTTCTTGGTTAGTTATTGAGTGACAAAAATAGGCAAAGCTCGTACCATTGCAGAAAATCTAATAAATCCGTGTGATAATGATATTGCTTCTTGCATGCTAGACAAAATGGCAGTAAAGCTTGTATCTTCGGTGCCATTATCAAACAATACTGTCAAGAGGTGCATTGCTGACATGTAAAATGATGTGAAAGGCACTTGTTTCTTGCATCCAACACAGTTCATTTTCTTTGCAGGTAGATGAATCCAGTGATGTTGCAGGATTAGTGATTTTATTGGCTTTTGTCCATTATGAATATTCTGGATGTTTTGAGGAGGACTTCTTATTGTGCAGACCACTACCTGCCAACACAACAGTTGCTGAAATATTCCATCTATTGGATGATTTTTAAAAGACTAACAAAGTTTCATGGTCTAATTGCATAGATGTGTGCACAGATGGTGCATAAGCTGTGATGGGCCCTACAGTCAGAGCAATAACAAAAATAAAAGAAAACGCCAAGAATTGCAGCATAGTCATTGTGCTCTCCACACATACGCTTTAGCCACAAAACAAATGCCTCTTTCATTCAAGAAAGTTTTAGACGAATCCATTCATATCATTAACTACATAAAATCAAGGCAGTCGAAGTCAAGACTTTTCACAATACTGTGTGAAGATATGGGAAGCCTTCATCGTTCCCTGCTTCTCCACACAGAAGTGAGGGGGCTCTCATGTGTGAATGCACTGTCTCAGTTGTACGAATTAAGATTGGAAGTCTTAGCTTTCCTTTTGGAGCATAACACCAAATTATCAGACCTTATTAATGACGAAAATTGGCAGTGTATACTTGCCTATTTGTCAGATATTTTCTCCAAAATGAATGAAATGAATATTTCACTCCAAGGGCAAAGTGAAACAAAGGTCACTGCTATTGACAAAGTTCAAGCATTCAAGAGGAAAATCAATTTTTGGGCAGAGTGTGTCGAGGAGGGGGAGGTTGAGTGTTTTCCTCTTCTCAAGGAGTTTTTGAAAAACAAAACATTGGCAATTGGGAAGAATTTGTTTCACCAAATCCTGGAACATCTCCGAAGCTTGATGTCATTGTTGGAGCATTATTTCCCAACAGCTGAAGATGAGAAGCTGCAGAAATACAAATGGGTGGTCAACCCATTTACTGTATCCAAAAAGCCGAACATTCTATCATCAAATGAATACGAGTTGTTGATAGAAATTGCCGCAGGCCGTACCTTGAAATCAAGTTTTGACATTGACGGTTACTCACACTTTTGGATCTGTTTGGATAACAAGAAATACTACCCCCTTGTTGAAAAGGCAAAATGTGTACTACTTCCGTTTGCCACAACATACATGTGTGAATCTGGATTCTCAATCTATGCTACCCACAAAACTAAGTACCAAAGCTGTCTAGATGCAGAACTAGAAATCCGTCTCCAGTTGTCAAGAACTGAACCAAACTTTTCAAAATTGTGTCAGCGGAATCATCCTCAACCATCACATTAGGATTCCATTATTATTCCTACAGACTCATCTATAGTAAAGAAGAAAGCATTTTTCTTCATAGATGCTCAGTGAATGTACCTGAACTATAACTCTATAGGAATTTTGTTTCTGTCTTCTATCATTTACAAAATAATTATTAATTGAATTCTGTTGGCATTGATGTTTTTGTTACGAAAATTCAAATGATCTCCAAAGCTAATTTCTTTTCTTTAAAATATATTCCGTCCTCTCAGTTAAAAATATGGCCTGCCCGTACTTCAATTACAATTACTTGCTATTACTCTGACACTATATTGTGGCAACTGGCTGCGAGTGTAAACAAATGAGGACTTTTCATGTGCCACCTTGGAAAAGGTAAGCCTCCACTGCCAGAATTGTTTCCTTTGAGAAAAAAAAGTCTTACATTCTGTGAAATGCTTTGTCGTCTTATATAAAAATAAAAGAGTCTGTTTGTTTGTTTTCCTAATTTGTTTACAGTCGAGGCTGACTGCCACGATATAGTGTCCAAGTAGTAGTTGAAGTTGTCAGCTGTGGCTAAACTGTTGCCATGCCACCTGCCAGTTGCCAGCTACCAACTGACAGTACACTGTTGCAATGCCGCCTGCTAGCTGCCAGCTATGGACTGACAGCTGCCGTTTGGTAGATACGCAAAGGCGTAAAAATAACTAGACTTTCTGAGCTGTTTACATGGGCACAAAAATCGATTGTGGAACTGGGAAACGGCTTTATAAAAGCAGATTTCCAGAATCTATTCAGATTTCCAGAATCGATTTTGAAGTGTTTACCTCACCAACCAAAAGCGGAACTGGGACATCAGCGTACGAAATCCGGTTTTGGTAATGCATGTAAACCGGGTGAATGTATTCCCACACATTGCACAACAGATGTCACAATAGTCCTTTAAAGGCAATTCCTTGGCCTCTTTTCTTTCGTGATGTGTTTGTATCCCGAATCATGGGTCTGCCTCTTTTCTTCACAGCCGAAGCACTAGCTTGTCAACAGTGAACAGTTTGGATGTGACGTTGATTGCTCTTGGAGGAAGGCAGCTCCAACGTGAGTCATGTCAGTTACCAAGTAATTTTAATCAGGCTATGGTCTGTTGAAAAAAGGGAGTAAATCCACTAGTAAGTGTCTGGATACAGTGGGAATTCAAATTGGATCATTAATTTCAAGTTGTTTTCATTCATCTCTAAAGCAAAGACTATTGACAATTCGGGAGGGGGGGGGGGGGGGGAGGGAGGGTCATTGGAAACATGGCAGTTGTATTAAGAAGCTTTCAGTTCCCATGGGTTTGGCTCTGAAATTTAAAGTTACTGTGCTCTTGACTGACTAGGGTCCGCCACGGATTTTCGACTGAAGAAGGGGTCCACCAGCTGAAAAGGTTGGAAGCCCTGACCTACAGCATTAAAGAGCCTCCCACAGCTTGAACAGTCCCTTGCTGACATGCAGGGTCCATGGATTCATGAGTTTGTCTCCATACCTGTACATGTCCATCTGCTTGATACAATTTGAAATGAGACTTGTCCAACCAGGCAATATGTCTCCAGTCCTCAACAGTTCAATGTTGGTGTGACGGGCCCAGCTGAGGTGTAAAGCTTTGTGTCGTGCAGCCATGAAGGGTACACAAAAAGTCCTTTGGCTCTGAAAGCCCATACGATGATGTTTTGTTGAATGTTTCACACAATGACACTTGTTGATCGTCCAGCATTGAAATCTGCAGCAATTTGTGGAAGAGTTGCACTTCTGTCACGTTGGCAGTTCTCTTCAGTCATTGTTGGTCCCATTATTGACGGATCTTTTTCCGACCGCAATGATGCCAGAGATTTGATGTTTTACCAGATTCCTGATATTCACAGTACATTCATGAAATGGTATTATGGGAAAAGCCCCACTTCATCGCTACCTCAGAGATGTTGTGTCCCATTGCTCATGCACCATGTTCAGACTCACTTAAATCTTGATAACCGGCCATTGCAGCAGCAGTAACCGATTTAACAACTGCACCAGGCACTTGTTGTCTTATATAGACCTGTTTACATACCTTTGTATTTGAATCTCTCTATACCAGTTTCTTTGGCACTTCAGTGTATATAAGTTGAACAGTTTAGGGAAACATAGGTTTCTACTTACCGTAAAGAGGACATGTTAAGTTTCCAACAGGCACAATTAAAAGACACATGTAAACTTTTGGCCACAGCCTTCATCAGAGAGAGAGAGAGAGAGAGAGAGAGAGAGAGAGAGAGAGAGAGAGAGACATACGCCATTCATTTACACAAGCAAGAATACCACAAGCAAACATGACAACCAACTCTGGTAGCTCGGGCCCAAATGCAACTGTGACATGGGATGGAAGCAGCAATCAAGTAGGGGTGGGAAAGGGGAAGGGATTGCATGGGTGGGTGGATAGAAGGGCACTGTCTGGAGGAGTGTGCAGGGGCTATAATACCAACATGTGCAGCATCAGTAGGAAAATGGACCAAAAAAGGAGAGGTGTAAGGGAAGAGGGTCAGGTTAGTTGGCAGAGGACAGCAAAGAAACAGAGTGGGAGACGAGGATGGGGAAGAGGTAACACAAGAGACGGGGTGGAAACTGTTGGATGGGGGGTGTAGAGACAGTACGTTACTGTTGGTTGAGTCTGGGATAATTACAGAAGCACAGAATGCGTTGTAAGGATAACTCCCATTAGCACAGTTAAGAAAAGCTGGTGGTAGAGGTGAGGATCTAGATGGCTCAAGTGATGAAGCAGCCATTGAAATCAAGCATGTAATATTCAGTTACATGTTGTGCGTAGTACCACAGGGTGGTCTACTTTGGCCTTGGCCACAGTTTGGCAGTGGCTGTGGTTAGATTGATGGAATTTATGCCAATATGGAAAGCTGTGCAATGATTGCATCAGAACTAGTAAATGACATGGCTACTTTCACAGGTGGCCCAGCTCCTGATGGGGTAAGATAAACCTGTGACAGGACTGGAGTAGGAAGTGCTGCATGGGTGGATTGGCCAGGTATTGCACCTGAGTGCTCCATGATCCTTGTGGCAAGGGCTTGGGATTAGGAGTGGTACGGGGATGGACTAGGATGTTGTGGAGGTTGGGTGGGTGATGGAACACCACTTTAGGAGGGGTTGGAAGGATCTCTGATAGGATCTCTCTCATTTCATGGCAAAATGCTAGTTAATCAAACCCCTGGTGAAGGATGTCATTCACTTGTTCTAGTCCGGGGTGGTAATGGGTGACAAAGGGGGTGCTCCTTTATGGCGGGTTCTAGGGGGTGGCGGAAGGATTAGGGGTGTGAGGGGAAATAGCATGGGAGATCTGTTCATGGACTAGGTCTGGGGGATAGTGCCTGTCTGTGAAGGCGTTGGTGAGACCCTCAGTGGAGTGGGCCAGGAATTTTTTTGTCACTGCAGATATGCAGTACCCAAGTGGCCAGCTGGTATGAGAGGGATTTTTTGGTGTGAAAGGGTCCTCTTCAGTCACATTTGTTAGCCATGCATGATTTGCCAGTTCTTCACAATGGCACAGAATTACAGTCAGTTTTACGGAAAATGCAGATACTGTTGGTGGCTGGTGGCTTTAATGTGGATGGAGGTGTGGATGGAGCCATCAGAGAGGAGGAGGTTAACGTTGTTGTATCCTTCCTAGCCTCTACCACATTGACTTGTTGGTCATAATAGTTAGTTAGTGAATCTGTAACCTGGTTGTAGGGAAGTTCACACAGAGTTGCACGAGGGAATAATTACTGAATGAGGGGAAACACTGCACTTCCTACTGTTGACAAAAAATAATGGCGTTCACAGTGCCTGGTACGTTGTGAGCAATTAGGTGGGCTTCAAACTATTGCAGCCACTCGAGTCATTCCTCTTGTTGTTCATTAAACTGGGGAAAAAGGCGATATGTCACTAGGAGCTACAGTAGGTGTAGTTTGCGCTGCATTATTAGATTGGTTCACCAGTAGCTGCAGTACTGTGTTTAGCAGTATAGATATTTGCTGTACCTGAAACTGAAACATCTATGTTAGCTGCATTGCGTGTAACGGTTGTAGCTGTGGCACCTGAGCACAGGGTGCGAGAGGCAAACACAAGAAGCAGACAAGGCAAGCAATAAAAATAAGCACACAAGAAAAGAAAATTTCTGCAACACCTATCTGAAAACACCGATTAGCAAAAACACTATTATAAAAACTGTTAAAGCAAGTAAACACCCCTTAAATGGAAAGTAAAATGTAGAATTAAGGTGCCAGCAAAATGGAAAAGAAAATCCGTGGCCATCAGGCACTGGGTTCTTCTTAATATGTGTTGCCATTTCCTCTTCGTACCCTGCAAATCTGTTACCCACTCACAATAGGTTTATTCTGACCCTTTCTTGCAATTAAAGAACTTGTACCTAATTTGTACTGGTCTATCTTTTGCCTCGAAGGTTTGCCTGAGATCATAGTATTGGACAATGGCTCTTAGTTCATGTCAAATGAATTTGAAACATTCTGCAAATGAAATGGCATAAGGCATTTAACTAGTACACTTTTCCATCCACAGTCAAACGGCAAAGCAAAACTTTTTGTCAGAACCTTCACACGGCCAAACTTCACACTGCAGCTGTTTCTCACCTCCTATCATTCATATCCATGAGATGGATGATCACCAGCAGAATTGCTTCATGGGCATTAGCAAAACTAGCAAGCTAACAGTTTCTTCAGTGCTATGCCAGTCCAACAAACTTTTTGTTCATTTGCATGTTGGTGGACTACGTGTGAAATTTCAGTTGGACAGGGATGCCTCTGTTACACTGCGGAATCTTAACACATACGAACCGTTAGGCTTTACACCCCTGTCTAAAACTAGCATGTACCTGACAGCTTATAATGGACAATGACCATTCTCAGGAAATGTACTTTGCCTGCCCTGTATCACTCGTATATGTGTACTGTAATATATTTGGCCTTGATTCGTTTGGCTTTAAAATTCTGGAGGTTTAGGCAAGACTAACAATTTTGTTGCACACATTACTATAAAAGACAATGCTCAGCTGAAATTTTGCCAGGCCATAACTGTTCCCATTGCATTATGGGACAAATTTGCTGTTGAACGTAAAGAATTGCAAGATGGTGGAGCTATTGCACCCATACAACCTAGTCAATGGGTAAATCCACTGGTTTTGCTCCCCAAACCTTCAGGTCACTTTCACCTCTGTGTTGAATTTGAGTCTACAGCCAACCCACAAACTGTAATTGATACTTATCCATTGTCACACCCAGAGGATCTTATGACAGGTTAGACCCTGGTCTTTACTTTCCAGAAATTGATTTGTGCGACACATATCTTCAAATACCACTAGCTGATGAATCGCAAAAAGTGTTTTGTGAACACTCATTAGGGCTTGTTTAATATATTTTCATTTGCCTTTTGTCAGTGCTCCAGCACCCACCACTTTTCAACAGTATTTGGAACAGCTGATTGCTCACATACCAAACTGTTCAAACTATTTGGACGATATAGTCATAGCAGGTCATACAACTGAAGAACACGTGGCAAATTTGCATGCTTTGTTTCATGTGTTATCTGATGTGGGACTAAAGTGTAGACTGGAAGAGTGTCATTTTTTTAAACCTGAGTTGCAGTATCTTGGCCACGTCATGAACAGTCAAAGTGTATGTCCCCTTCAGTCACATTTGTTAGCCATAAGCGATCTGCCAGTTCCTTGCAGTGTCACAGAATTACAGTCAGTTTTGGGGAAAATGAACTATTATATTCAGTTCATTCTCAATGCTGCTCAAATTGCAGCTCCATTGCATCCCTTGCATCACAAGAGCATTCCCTTTGTTTGGACAGATGAGTGACAAGAAGCTTTTCAGAAACTTAAAGGTGCATTGCTCAGTGATCAATGTTTGGTGCACTTTAATCCTGATAAACCAGAAGTGTTGCAAGTTGACACTTCCTCTTGTGGAATCAGTGTAGTGCTTTCATACAGAATTGGTGGTAAAGACTGGCCTATTGCTTTCACATCAAAAGTGTTGTCAAAACCTGTAACTATTCATAAATAGAGAAAGAGGCATTGGCTATTGTGCATGATATCACCAAATACCACCACTATTTATGTGGCAGAAAATTCTACTTAGTAAAGGATCACAAGCCATTGCAATCCTTGTTCCATCTAATCAAGCCAATTCCTGTATGAACTGCCCAAAAATTGTAAAGATGGGCTTTATTGTTGTCTCAATACAAGTACAAGGTTGTGTGTTGTCCGACAGCTCAACATGGTAATGTGGATGCACTTTCATGTCCTCTGGTTGGTCCTGATACAGACTTTGACACTTATGCTGCATCTTGTTGTCACATCGATGCACAGGATTCAACAAACATTTAGGAAGGTGGCATGCGGGGTTGAGGAGGACCAGGTCAAGTGGATGGGAGAGAAGGTGTGACATTGTGATGGAATGAAGATAGGGTGGCTTGACCCTGGGTCCATATCATGAAGATATCATCAATGAACCTGGACCAGACTAGGGGTTTAGCATTTTGGGAGGCTAGGAAGGTCTCCTCTAGATGGCCCATGAGCAGGTTGGCGTAGGATGATGCCATGCAGGTGCCTGTGGCTGTGCTGCAGATTTGTTTGTATACCTTCCCTTAAAAGGAGAAGTAGTTGTGTGTTAGGATAAAGTTAGTAAGGAGTAATGAGTATAGTGAGCAGGGACACTACAAATGTAGTATGTGGACGGTAAGTTGGAAACATGAGTCTCACGGGAAGCGTGCCAAGGATAAGTCCCTGCAGTTGCACTATCCTCTGTGTCCTCGATGGCTCAGTCAGATAGAGCATCTGCCATGCAAGCAGGAGATCCCTGGTTCAAAGCCTGGTTGAGGCACACATTTTCAACTGTCCCCATTGATAACTCCTCCCCTTCTTTGTTGTGTTTTCCTCACCTCCCTACTCCACAGCCTGCTCATGCTGCACCTCTTGGTATTCTAATCCCTGTGCACTTTTCCAGACAGTGTCCCTTTATCCACCCACCTGTACGCTTCTATCCCTTCCCCTTCGCCACCCCCTCCAGATTGCTGCTTCCATCCCACGTCATAGTTGAATTCGGGCCCAAGCTGCCAGAGTTGGTGGTCATGTTTGCATGTGGTGTTCTTCCTTGTGTGAATGAATGGTGTATGTCTCTCTTTCCCTGATGAGGGCTGAGGCTGAAAGCTTATGTGTAAGGGTCTTTTAATTGTGCCTGTCAGCAACTTAATATGCCCTCTTTACAGTAAGTAGCAATGTACCTTTTCCTACGTTGTTGATATTCCTACCTAAGGTTCCCATTGTTTAATACATAAGTTGGGCCTATTTCCAGTGGCATAACAATACATAGTGGGCTGTGTCCTATGGTTACTGACAAGTCACTGAGGCTGTGTTTGTTTACATGAGAGTTCAATGACAAATATGAGTATAGTTGGTGGAACTTTTAAAAAAAATTGTCACACTGATAGCAAAAAGGGAGTTGCAGTATATTGTAATGTATAGAATAGTGTTTGTAACCAAATGAAAAGCATTTAATTACTCAGTTATAGAGATGTAATTACCATGCCCACAAGGGGCAGGGGGAAGCCACAGAGAAGCGATGCTATAGTCTGGTAAACCTAATATACAATTTTGCTTTTGATTCATATTTCATTTTGGTAACAGTCCTAAAGGGCTGCTGACCCTCCCTGATATGCCACACCTACAAATTATGCTTAAAATAGAAGACAAATTTTTGAGAGTATTTTCCAGTTGCGTTCATCCAGAAAACAGCAAACACTGATAACATGGTGAAGGAATTTTTTTTGAAAGATTTCATGATGCCTTCAGCTGTGGTTCTTTTTATTTGAAATATGATTGTATCCTTTGCCTGGTTGGACAATGATTCTATAATTTTCAGTGTGATAATTAATAAAAAGAATGGCAGCTGAAGGCATCATGAAATCTTTAAAAAAATTAATTGCAGCTGCAGACCATATGAAATTGAAAAAATGGTAAAGGAAATCTAAAACTGTGGAATATGGCAAAATCACATAAATCCAGCATGGTGGACTTGTTTTTCTTTTTTTGCCATAAGCTAATAGCAGTATAGCTTGTTCAGTGGAATTTTATGGTAGGCAATCTACCACAATGTTGGCATTTCCAACTCGCATTGCAATGCAGCCACTGCTGTGATGGAGGTGATGCAAGGAAGTAACAATGTTTCATGAATGCATCTTAGGGCTATATTTATGTTCACATCTAGTACTTACTTGTAGCTATGAATATGAAATGAAGCTAAATTAATGAAACAGCTCAAGGTTGAGCAGTTCACTGCATAATGGCTAGTGAAGTGCCTCTTACAATTACTGCCAACTAGTGTAGATTGGCAAGCACAGTTACAAGTGTCACAAAAATTTCCAAATTCTATTGATCAATTCTAAGCCTTATTGAGGGCATTACCTCAAGATAAGTTGGACAAGCTGTATGGTTTGGACACATTATACAAATGCAGTTGCCCTTAATGTACAAAGTAAGAAGCTCCTAAGTTACTTGACGCAAACATTTAAGTGTGGTGTGGGTCAATTGCTTGAAGCATCACTACACGAGTGTGAAAGAAAGGGGAATGGTATGTTGCATGTTCACTACTTTCCATTAAATAGAGAAACCTTTCAATTTTAGGAAGAAAATACAGGGACTTACATGTGAACAGTGGCAAAGCAAGCACACTTTTTCATTTAAAGCCACAAAACTTTTTGGAAGACAATGAACTAGCTCCCATGAAAGATTTATTTCAAGAGATAATTACACATTTTGAGGAGCACAACATTCCAAAAGATTGGAAAAGGGCACAGGTCATCCCTGTTTTCAAGAAAGGACATCAAACACATGTGCAGATCAGTTGTAGAATTTTGGAACATGTATTATGTTCGAGTATAATGACTTTTCTGGAAACTAGAAATCTACTCTGTAGGAATCAGCATGGATTTCAAAAAAGATGATCATGTGAAACCCAGCTCGCGCTATTCGTCCACGAGACTCAGAGGGCCATAGACATGGGTTCCCAGGTAGATGCTATGTTTCTTGACTTCCACAAGGCGTTTGATACAGTTCCACACAGTCGTTTAATGAACAAAGTAAGAGTATATGGACTATCAGACCAATTGTGTGATTGGATTGAAGAGTTCCTAGATAACAGAACTCAGCATGTCATTCTCAATGGAGAGAAGTCTTCTGAAGTAAGAGTGATTTCAGATGTGCCATAGGGGAGTGTTGTAGGACCATTCCTATTCACAATATATACAAATGACCTTGTGGATAACATCAAAAGTTCACTGAGGCTTTTTGTGGATGATGCTGTAGTATATCAAGAGGTTGTAACAACGGAAAATTGTACTGAAATGCAGGAGGATCTGCAACGAATTGACACGTGGTGCAGGGAATGGCAATTGAATCTCAATATAGACAAGTGTAATGTGCTGTGAATATATAGAAAGAAAGATCCATTATCATTTAGCTACAATATAGCAGGTCAGCAACTGGAAGCAGTTAATTCCATAAATTATCTGGGAGTAGGCATTAGGAGTGATTTAAAATGGAATGACCATATAAAATTAATTGTCAGTAAAGCAGATGCCAGACTGAGATTCATTGGAAGAATCCTAAGGAAATGCAGTCCATAAACAAAGGAAGTAGGTTACAGTACACTTGTTCGCCCACTGCTTGAATACTGCTCACAGGTGTGGGATCCGTACCAAATAGGGTTGATAGAAGAGATACAGAAGATCCAATGGAGAGCAGCGCGCTTTGTTACAGGATCATTTAGTAACCACAAAAACATTACGGAGATGATAGATAAACTACAGTGGAAGACTCTGCAAGAGAGACACTCAGTAGCTCAGTACAGGCTTTTGTTGAAGTTTCGAGAAAATACCTTCACAGAGAAGTCAGGCAGTATATTGCTCCCTCCTATGTACATCTCGCGAAGATATCATGAGGATAAAATCAGAGAGATTAGAGCCCACACAGAGGCCTACCGACAATCTTTCTTTCCACGAACAATATGAGACTGGGATAGAAGGGAGAACTGATAGAGGTACTCAAGGTACCCTCCACCACACACTGTCAGGTAGCTTGCAGAGTATGGATGTATATGTATATGTAGATGTAGACTCTAATTTACTATACTTGATGTTATTACTCTTTTGCACAACTGGTTTATGTTATCTATGATATAAAAGATTAATATATATTTTAAACGTTATTCCTCTCTTACTCATTGGATATTTGCTTCAGAAGTGGCTTAATTTAATTTCATACTATTTGTCATGAATAAGTACCACATTTGAGCATGAACAACTCTGCAAAAAAGTGCTTCCCCAAAACATCATTACTTGTGTGTGTCACATTTCTACCATGCACAGAAGTTGATTGGCACAATGCAAAAACCACACATGTTGTCAGCACTGAGCAATATGCCAAGAACTGTTACTCCTGTACCGTTCCTTACCCCTGCAGCAGTCATTGCTCAACCTTTCACACCCACACTGCCCCCTCCCCTACACCAGGATTCACTATAAAGTGAACAGGCTATAGTTGTACACTCAGTTTTTAAAAATACCATGTGGTATGCATTGGCAAAAAGTCAGGGAATTCCTGTTCTAGAGGATTACCAAAGTCAGTCTGTGGAATTTTTAAACATTTCACTATATGTAATTTGTCATGTTTCTGATTACATGTTAGAAAACACATGCTCTAGAAAATCAGCTTACTTAGACTACTTTCATTCTTTTTCCTTAACACACAACATTTATGGTTTACATTGCCACAACAGTTAAACACGGAATATTTCACATGTTCATTGCCTCTTTTTAGGAATATCGTGGAGCCAACAGCTCAAAAAGGAGCTCTGCAAGCAAAATTAAATCATTTTAGTCAAAGTAAAGTACCAAAACTGGAATCGCCCAATGAAAACCTTAAAGAAAATGGAGAAGATGTTACAAATACAGGAAAATAGTTCTAGTTGCACTTCTTGTTCTCAGTCTGATATTAGTTCAGAAGATAGATACAACTGTGTTAACCACTCTCCATTTCCAACTCCACCAGGAAAAAGTGACATTTCTTCATTTTTTGTCAGAAATACCTTAAGCAATACTGACTAACTTCAAATAGTAAACAATATATGGGCAACTATGCTGAGAAAGAAAGCATTTGAAATGGACTGTGGTATAGCACGCAGCCTACAGGTGCCAAGTACTAGTGATTTATGGAGTGATTTACATCAGCATCAATAAGCACTTTTTTTTTTCCTACTGCAGTGCCTTCACTTACATTCATTTGTATCAGAATTTTCAGCAGATACAACTTGTGTTCCAATTCTAAATGTTGAAACAGTTTATGACAGTTCGGCTGCAATTATTCTGGGGTACTGGCCGGAATGAACATTTTGTATATGAACAGAACTGAACCATCCCCCACCCCAGAAGAAAAAATTATCTATGCCCCTGGGGGTTCCACATGGCCACCACAGTGTGGGTGCAAATACTTGTCCAGCAGCCAGAATGGGTACCAACAACTAGTACCCAGGGCCCATGAATGATGTCTCTATAATGTGGACATAGTAATTCTCAGTTTCTGAAAAGCATTTGATTTAGTACCACACCAATGATTATTATCAAAAGTATAAATGTAGGAGGTATCAAGTGAAAACTGTGAGTGAATTGATGATTGCCTGGTAGGAAGGATGCAACAAGTTTCTTTCAATAGAGTGTCCTCAATAGATGTAGCTCTGGATGAGCCCCAGGAAAGTGTGTTAGACCCCTTGCTGTTTGTGTTGTATGTTAATGACCTTGTGAACAATATTAATAGTAACTTCAGCCTTTTTGCAGGTGATGCAGTAATCTACAGTAGAGTTTCAAAGAGAATGAACAAATATTCAGTCAGATCTCAGTAAGATTTCAAAGTAGTGTGAAGATTGGCGACTTTCTTTCAGTGTTCAGAAATGTAAAATTGGTGCTTCACAAAACAAAATAACATGTAACAGCCTATGACCATAATATCTGTGAGTCACAGTTGGAATCGTTTATTTCACAGAAATACCTGGGTGTAATACTTTGTAGTGACATGAAATGGAACGACACATACGTTCATTTGTAGGTAAAGCAAGTAGGAGTCTTCATTTTTTGGTAGAATACTAGGAAACTGCATTTAGCGTACAAAGGAGATTGCTTACAAATCACTTATGCAACCCATCATAGAAAATTGCCCACATATGAGGAACCCATACCAAATAGGACTAACAAAGGATATTGAATGTATGCAGAGAAGGGCAGTACAAATCATCACAGTTTTGTTTGGGTTGGCCCAGGAGAGAGCGTCACAGAGACACTGAAGGAACTGAACAGACAAACTGCTGAAGACAGATGTGAACTATCCCAAGAAAGCCCTCTTACAAAGATTCAAGAACTGGCTTTAAATGATTCCTCTAGGAATATACAACCTCCTTCATATCGCTCCCATACAGACCACAAGAACAAAATTAGATTAATTATATCACGCACAGAGGCATTTTAACAGTCATTCTTCCTGCACGCCAAACAGGAATGGAATGAGAAAAAGCCCTAATAACTGTTACAATGGGGACTTACCATCAGTCATGCACTTTCAGTGGTTTGCAGAGTATGTATTTAGATGTAGATGTATGAGCAGATGTCTGCCAGTGGTGTTGCCATCAGCATCAGCTTTGGTCTAGGCAACCCTCCAGGACTTTCTATCATACTACCTACAAGCTATGCTCCAGATGGCTCGACCTCCTCCACTGCATCCTCTATAGTTGCAGCAGCAAGAACCATGCAGGTGCCAGTTCTCTGAAGTTTCCATGGATGGTTCCTGTATGCTCTCCACAGCGAGAAGCAGCGGTCTCCATTGACAAGATGGACTCATTGACCTTTCATGGCAAAAACAGTACTAATACGGTGCTACTCCCAGTGACAACATTAGCTAGTGGGATTACAGAGTCAGCAGCAGCCTTTCAGTAGCCAGCCTTAGTGGACAGAAACATTGAGATGGAGGAAGTGCATCCCCCCTCCCCCTTCCATCCCTTTTCCATCTTTGGAGCGAGTGTAAGTTGGGTCAGTACTGTCCCTACGTGCCATCTCATGGGGGAGGGATGCTGTATCCAGTAGCTCAGATATTAATACTTATGATCACTATTGCAGGGCCCGTGGTACAGAAATCACCACTTTTACAACAAGAATGGCACTACAAGCTAGCAACATGCCTCCCACCTACATGTAGGATCACATGGTACTACTCAGCTTTTTCCAGCTCAGAATAAATTCAGTTGTGTGTTGTTCTCAATCAATGCTAAGGCCCTGTTATCTGGCTGTTATTTATATGATAACCACTGTGATGGACTTGGATTTTGTGAGGTTTACTATGTCAGCCAGATTCTCACCTACAGCTCATCGTTGACAATTTTTGGACTTTATTTTGAGTTTTACTTGTTTTTTTGTGAAATCAGGGTATTGTACTTAATAAATAAGCCATGTACCACTAGTCAACATAAAGTTTATGGGATTTTTCTTCATAGATTTCAGTCAGTATATCTATAAACCTTTTGACTGACTCATTAGCTTCCACTTGCGTGCAGTTAGTTCATTCCAGTACATTAAGCTGTATCTAGCTTTTTAGTTTGTATAGCTTCTGTTGCTTAATGCATCTGATTACTCTTGTCTGACTTGCATCTACTTTGTTATCTAGGGGAATTCTGAGCTGCAGCCCTTAATAGTCAGAAATACCTAGTTTAATTGTACAAGACTCCATTCTGCTGAACTGAAATTTGTAGTTAATATCATCCAAACATGTGTACAGCCTGTTAGGTTTGTCATTTATACAGTAAAAATTTACCAATTCTAATGTTTTAAGTAAATAGCTTACAGTTCTAAGTTTAAACGTAATATTGATGATATTAATGTCGACAAACATTGTCACTCTGCAATATTTATTCTTGAGAAGCAGGACTACCAGTATCTTGACACCCTCTATGAACAAGGGTAGTATACAGGGACAGCTAAAATTTCCACTTTTGTAAACAGTAGAGCAGCAGTTTCAAAGTTAGATTCTGTTCAGAGCTCACTTGCATCTATAATTTAATAACTTACTCTGTTTTATTAATGTACACAAACACACCACCATGTTTCGTACTTTTTCTTCTGTTATCTGTTACTAATTCATTGTTATTTGTCTACTTAATTCTAATTCTCCATATGTTAGTTTTCATCAACCATAAGAACACAACAGTTTCACTTTTCCAGGCAGTATTAGAGTTACATAAGTTTATTTGCAGAAGGGTTGTACATCAGTTTTACATTACAAGCTGGTATTAATGATTATATTTCAGAATTATAATGACTGTGCACTGCATTTATCTCTTCTAGTTGTTGTGAATTCAGAGTCATCATTACAGTGCCATTGATCTTCAGTTTAAAATCTGTTCTTTGTGTGTATTTGTTCATTATCTGCAATTTTTCATTGTTTCCAGGTATATTCTGGTAGGGTTTGGCCCACTTTAACTGCTTCCTTGAGAAAGAGCACCTAACACAGTTACAGACTTGCTTCTAGTATTGTTTTTGCAGAACATTTCTTCGCTAGCCTAGTCTACATTAGTGACATGTTCCCTTTTGTTGCACTGATTTGGTGGCATACCATATGCAGTGAAACTGTTCCTTTTGTAGCTACTAATGACTAATAACTTTAGATTCAAAACTTAAGTACAAAAGTATTTTAGTTTATCATCAGTTTAAGTCTCCCAGGAAATCTTCTTTGTGTGATTGGCATATTAAAAAATAGTGCAAGGATTGCCATATCAAGTTAACACAAGATTTAAAAGCTGTACAAGAAACACCACCATAGCTAGAAGAATTGTCATTCTTACTGATAAAATATGTAAAATAAGCAAAAGACAACCATTTACCAATAGTGCCAGATTGGTGCGTCATGTACAGATACATGTGGCAGAAAACAGTTAACACTGAAAGTATTTGCCTGGGTAGATGGAGGTGGGAAGCATGTAGAGACGGTTGCACAAGGCAAGGAGGAGTACCAGGGTAGTGTTAGGCAGGTTTTTTGCTAGATGACTTAGCAGATGCACAACAGAATGAAAGGAGTTCAGAGGGTACAGCATATTATAAGGGGTAGAGAAAGGAAGGATTATAGAGGAAATGAAAGGAGAGGAAAGTGGTGGTGAAGAGGGAGACAGGTAGAGGAGAGAGTAAGGGAGATGATTGGTAAAAAAGGTGGAGAGGGGGGGAAAAGGTGGGGAGAGAGGGAGGGGGGGGAGGGAGGGAGGGAGGGAGGGAGGGAGGGAGGGAGGGAGGGAGAGAGGGAGAGAGGGAGAGAGAGAGAGAGAGAGAGAGAGAAATGTGTCTGCATTTGGCGAGGGAGGGAGGTGGAGAAAGAGTAGTGGGAGAAAGCAGTATATGATTCAATGGGGAAGGAGTTGTATTGACATAAGATAGAAGGGGAAAGATGAGGTGAGGCAGTGAGAAATAAATTAGTGGAGTTTTATGCCATGGGGGTCGCAAGAGGCAGTATATGCTGAAAAGACAACTCCCACCTGCACAGTTCAGAGAAACCTGTCCTGGAAGGGAGTCTCCAAAGGGCCTGTGTAGTGAAGTAGCTGTTGAAATCATTACAGTTGTGATGTGCAGCATGTTCGGCAACTGATTGGTCAAGTTTGGTGGTGGCCACTCATATGAGTTGACAGTTGGTTGCTTCATATAATCCTGACAGGGGAACAGACACAACTAAGCATAAGAGTAGAAGTTGAAAATACGGTTTCAGTTGTAAGATTTTCTTATTTTTCAATGCTTAGACCATGGCCAGTCTTGGGCTATTACATGCTCATCATCAGGTGTGAAACATAAAATAAACAGACTGAAGCTAAAAACAGTTTTTACACACACACATGAGAAAACAAAAAAGAAGTACCATATAAAATTTTCGGAAAACAGCATTTGGGCTAGGCAGTAAAACATAAAGCAATGCCAAAGCGACACCAAACGGTGCAAAGGATAACTGCCTGGAT
This sequence comes from Schistocerca cancellata, assembly GCF_023864275.1. Classification (NCBI taxonomy): domain Eukaryota; kingdom Metazoa; phylum Arthropoda; class Insecta; order Orthoptera; family Acrididae; genus Schistocerca; species Schistocerca cancellata. The sequence goes on from NC_064629.1 coordinate 462,192,166, forward strand.
AAAGGAGGAGGAGGAGATTAGAGTTTAATGTCCCGTCGACAACAAGGTCATTAGAGACGGAGCACAAGCTCAGATTAGGCAAGGACGGGGAAGGAAATCGGCCATGCCCTTTCAAAGGAACCATCCTGGCATTTACCTGAAATGATTTAGGACAATCACAGAAAACCTAAATCAGGATGGCCGGAGATGGGTTTGAACCATCGTTGTCCTGGATAAATAAGAATAGAATGACACCACGACATTTACATTTTGTACAGTGACCTGACTGCCACAGTGGAGAGTCAAGGACATGGTGAACCACCAGCGAGCACAGAGCACAGAGTAGCGAGCATGATGGAGGAAGTACACTAGTAAACCAGATTGGCAAAAGTACTGCTTTATGTTGATGGGAAGAATAACATGGCGCTAACTAGCCAAGCCATTCACAATTTGAATTAGAGATTTAAAGACTCATGCCCTTCAACAGTTGGAACAAAATTCCAGCATCATTTGAGCAACCTATCCCAGCTACTCCTGCCAGCATGGAATTACCTACAACTAAGAAAGAGCTCACCACTCTGATCCTCTTAAACCCTTCCTAGCTCCCCGGCCATGACTTGCTGACTTAATCTGCCTTCCGTACCCCCAAAAACTTCGTCCACTCTCTGTGAAACAGATTACTCCTAAACATCCATTCCTTAATACTGTTGTCAAACTTTCCACAAAACTCTGACTCCTGTGGAAGTCTCAGTACTTTCTAAAAGCCTCACCCTTAGCCCCAAACCTTAATTCAATTGTGCTTGACTTGTAAAGGACCTTTTTTTTATATATGCTCTGCATTGGAAATATTTCTTCACCACTCATCCCACTGATGACAATCAACCAAAACTCCACAGAGAACCTTGTTTAAAACAGTTCCAACTAATTTATCACAGTTGCTGACAGGGCTGCAACATGTTAAAAATTCTTAGTTCCAACATCCCATCAATGGTGACCCTCCTTCCCTTTCACCAAGTCATCCTCTGGATATTTTTTTAGGGATTCCACACTTCTAACCTGGCATCATCTTTCTTTCCTAAATCTCTCCCTAGTGAGTTCAACATCACTCCTATGGAACACACAATTATCCATAATCTGAAAACAAATTCAGACTTTATCGTCCTTCCTGCAAACAAAAGCACCAACTCAGTGTTCATGAATCAGAGAGACTATGTGGCTGAGGGGCTCTGCAAACTTTCTGACACCTCTGCATATAAACCTTATGACCATGATCCCATCCCACAAATCGAATAAGCTCTCTGGCAGCTTCTGACGGCCTCAGGTCTATCCCAAAATCTGACTCCTGAATCCATTTCTCTCCTCATACTAGCAACCCCCAGAATGCTGACTATTACCTACTCCCACACAAACCCATCCCCACACGTCTCCCCACTGGTCATACCATTGTGGTTGGGTAATATGCTCCAACTGAATTAACCTCTGCCTTTGTTGACCAACACATCCAAATCATTGCCTGTAATCACCCAACCTACATTCAAAACACTGCTCACTTCCTTCATCACCTTTCCATAGTTTCTGTCCCATTACCACAAGACTCCCTGTTGGTCACTTTGGATGTGATGACGTTATATACCAACATTCCCTATGCCCATGAACTTGCAACCATGGAATACACAACCATTCCCAACGTCTTCCAGATATCAATCTCGTCAACTCTTTCCTAATCCTCCTGACCCATAATTATTTCACAGCAAGATCTATAAACAAATCCATGGTACTACCATGGGTGCATGGCACCTTCCTATGCCAATTTAGTTATGAGTAATCTGGAGGATGTCTGGTTCAGATTCACTGATGATGTTCTCATGATCTGGACACATGGCATCGAAAACTAGTGCTCCTTCCTCCATAACCTTAACACATATTCCCAAATCTGCTTCATCTGGTCCTTCTCAGCTCAGTGAGCCCCTTCCTAGACGTTGATCTCCACATTCCAGATGGCTCCATAAATATGTCGATTCATGTCAAGCACATCGACACCAACAGTAGCTTCACTTTGACTGTTGTCACCCATTCCATGCCAAAAAGTCTCTTCCATGCAGCTTGGCCACCAAGGGATGCTGCATCTGCATTGGAAAGCAGAAGTTGTCGAAGTATACTGCTAACTGTACAACAGCTTTTATCAGCAGACAGTATCATATCCAACCCATTCATAGTCAGATCTCCTATGCCATCTCCTCCTCTGACACCAGTAACCCTGTTCAACTGCCACTGACCAGCACTCCTCTAATCACCTACTGTCACCCTATTCTTGAAAAGCTCAAAAACATCCTTCACTGGGACTTTGACAAGCTCTAATTGTCCCCTGAGATGAGGGATATCCTACCCAAAAACCTACCCACATCACACAAAGTTGTGTCCTGACACCACACAGCTTACAGAATATCCTTGTCCATCTATACTCCAATCCTGCTCCCAATCCTGCACCCCACTGGTCATTCCACTGAGGTCATCAAAGGTCAAAGATCTGTCCTACACTTTCACCAACCACCTCCTACTGCATTCCAGTCACAGTCATCATTATATATCAGCTATGCTGTAATTACTGTACAACTTTCTATGTGGGTATGACAAAAGTGGCAAACTGTAAACTTAACCATACAGTTGCCAAACATGCTGCACTCCACAATGACTTCAACAGCTGCCTCACTACATGGGCCATTTGGATGCCTCCTGCAGCACAATTTTCTCTTAAATATGCAGGTGGCAGTTGTCTCTCCAGCATATCCTGCACTCTTATCAATCCCTCACTGCTAACTTTTTTCCCACTGCCTCACCTTACTTTTTTCTTCTGTCCACCCCCACCCATCTCTCTCTCTCTCTCTCTCTCTCTCTCTCTAAACTTCTTTCATCTTGTTATGCAGCTTCTGAGCAATTTGGTGAATGACCTGCCTCACACTGCTCTGCTACACCTTCTTGCCTCATGGATCCTTCCCTGTCCCCTCCCCATCTATCCATGCCACAGCATTTAATAATCGATATTGAATAATAATCAGTCTCGCTGCTACCACGAGCATGCACATTTTGTGTGTGTTTGTGTGTGTGTTGTGTTTAGGTGCATGTATTCCTATTAAAAATAGAGCAAGAGCCCAAAAGCTAAAGTTAACTGTGTCTATCACATCTTTCTGTGCACCATGCACCAGTCCTCTGGAGGTAAATTGTTGTCTTTCCCTTATTTTACATATTTTTCCATCAAGGTTTTGCCATTATTGTTACTGGCAAAATAGTTTTCTTGTCTCCTTAGGATCTGTGTTTATTAAACTAATGCCAATAGTTAGTATCCAGTAGTTTGTTAATAGACAAAATGTTTACTGCCTCTGTGAGGAAGTAATCATTGAAACTGATCACAAATAACTTCAGTGTGTCATCATTTCTGCCATTGCTACTCTCTAGGCATACAGTTTTGTTTACATTGCTGTTTTCATCTTAATAATGCTGCAAATTGATTTATTATTCCCCCTGAGTGACTTATATTTGTGTATACCACATGTGTTTCTTTTTTTTTCTTTTTTGATATAAGACCTAAGGATTTGGCAATACTTATTGTAATGTTGCGTTTTAGCTCTTGGTTACAGCTTTTTTTCTTAAGTACATTTAAATTTCTCTTCCCAGTGAAGGATAGTTACCCAGGATTCATAGGGTAGATCCTGCAGAAATGTAGAGATTCTACAAAGGGAGTAAACTGCAAGACTCTCACTGAAATATCTTCAAATATTATTTGTTTGTCTAAGATTCATAACAGGCCATATTGGCTGAAAAACTTAAAATAATTGAAATAGAGCTGAACAATTTCTACCATGTTTATTTGAACACTACAAGAGTCTCAAAGAGAGACTTATTGGGCTCCAAAGAAATACACAATAAGAAACTTATTTCTGAAAACATGGAAAAAGCTACCAACCCTTCTGCGTCAAGCATGCTCTCTCCTACACCCTAGTTCTACACAGAAGAAAAGTGTCTTTATACCATCTTGCTGATGCCATTACTGTATTTAATTATTTACTAGTTACAATTACACAAATATATATTTGTGTGCTAGGAGCTGAGGAAGGAAGTTCTGTCCCACACATACAGCACTGCTGAGAGAGAAGAGATGTGGATATTTCCTTCTTGCAGAATTCAGGATTGATACAAAATAAATGGAACTGTCGTTTTATAATTTTTACATAACATCACAAAAGGTAAAACTCTCACTGAGAGTTAATAATGATTAAAATACACTGTGTAATTGAAGATGAAGGTAAAAGTAGTTCCCTTTTCCTCTTTTTTGATTGCACAGCAGTCTGAAATATTTAATAAATAAATAAAACCCTATGTAGCATTTGATAGAGCCACCAGAACATATCTAATGATGAGCAACACACTCAGCTGACAGCTGAAACTAATTTAAAGACAGACAAATATTTAGTTGATAAAAATGGTGCATGAAATTACGTCCTCTATCTCAGCTGACAACCATTAAATACTAATTTCTCCCCTGTCAGTTTAATGTAATATTATCCAATTATTTATTTAATTTCCCACAATTTTTCTTGTTATCAGTGCATGTATGTATCTATGTAATATATGTAGTGTAATTGTTTCACTAATTATGCATGCACCAGTGTAGTAATTGAGTAATATTTTTGGAATCAGTGTAAAAAGGTGTATTTACTGATATACACTGATGGCAATGATGTCTCATACTTATCAAACTTTGTGGAGATGCTCATCACATAGTGGTTGTTAAATTACATTTGAAACCAATGCCCATCAGGAATATCAGTATGATATGCTCCCCTCATGGGCATAAATACAGTCTAGTATTTGTTGTGGCATAGAATCAGACATCCTCTGAATGTAATATAAAAGAATTTCCCGCAATGCCTGAAACACATGCAGTGTCAATTCATTAATATAGCTGGCTGGAGCCTGATACAAAAGTATACGTGTCCCATCACAATCCAGACATATTCTAGGGATGAAAAATCAGGGACTGGGCAAGTCAATCAAGATTCTGTACATTCCTCAAGATGTTTGTGGTGTGAATGGAGTATAGGGTCTTACAGTACCCTGCAGGAATATGAGTATGCCATTTGTTATCCTGGTAATGAAGTGTATGACAACAGGAATTACCATCCATCCCATATATTGATGAGCATTTGGCCTTCCTTAAACAACTGTTGTCTTGAATCCATCTTGTCAGGTTTCATTTTACAGTCATTGCACGACAGCTAGCTATCTGTACAAGGTAAGAGTTATCATATACAACAGCTCCTCACAGAATAATTCAAGTTGTTGGAGAGGTATGGGTCTTGAGAACTGCTGCTACCTGTGGCTTTTCACCAAGTTGTCTGCAGACACATTGGTGTCAATCTGGCTTCCATAAACAGAAGTGAAACTCTTCACTAAACACCACAGAATGCCAATCAATGTCCCGTTTCACTCTGGATCTGCAACATGCAGGTCTCTGTTGTCTGAAATATAGTATCACTGGTAAATATCACATCATAACTCAAAATCTCAACCGAGCTCTCAACAATCTGTCATGAAGGTTTGTGGTGACATTCTACATTTAACTTCTGCCCAGATTTCAGCTGTTCTCATTGATCTATTTACCAGAGTCAGTCGAACAATCCTACAATCTTCACATGGTGTGGTCTTTCAGGACCCATCCAAACCCCTTGTGCCTTACTGTTATCTTGACTCCATCTTGTCAGAACTCATTTTCCAGTCATTGCATGACAGCTAGCTATCTGAACAATCTGTTGGTATGATGCTCCCATACCACTGATGCCAATGATCTGACCTTTCTCAATGACTGAAGGATGCCAATATGCTCCATATGCACATCATCTGGGCATACTGTGCTGCAATCTCCACCTGAAAATTTCAGTGATATCATGCAAACACAGTAGACATCATGCACTCTCACCAGCCTTAATATTTAGGAACAGGTTGTTTTTTTCTTCACTGAAAGTATGGTCACATAAGGAAGAAACTTTAATCAACAAATTCCACAGGCATCAACACACAAGATGTGGCAAAAAAGGAAGGGATTTTTTTTAAAGCATCTTTATTTATTCATCAACAGTAACTTTGTCCTCTTCAAAGTAATCCCTCTGAGATGTAATACATTTGTGTCAGCACTTTTTCCTATCTTGGAAGCACTTCTGGAACTCAACTTTTGTTATGGTGTTCAGCTCTGTCAGCGATTCTGTTTTTATCTCATCAATAGTGGCAAAATGACATCCTTTCATGGTTCTCTTCAGCCTCAGATATGGAAAGAAGTCTCAGGGTCCATGTCCAGTGAATAAAGTCGCTGAGGCAACATAACAGTTGTGTTTTTTGCTAAAATATCACGGACAAGCATTGAGGTGTAAGTGGGAGCATTATCATGATGCAATTTCCATGGGTGGTTTTGCCACCATTTCTCATTAGTTTCTTCACATTGCTTGATGCAAACAGTGTAGAACTTCCAGGTAGTATACCTTATTGACAATACAACCATAAGGCAGGAAGTTGTATGCACTATGCACTATCCAACTGCAATTGATGAACACGGTGAGAAGAACCTTCATGTGTGATCAAACGTGGCCACCCCCCCCCCCCCCCCCCCCTTGGCAGTTACCACTGGGATGGCCGGGTCTTGGTTTTGACGTCACACCCTTATTTTGTCACCTGTTATAGCCTTCTTTAGAAGTTCTGGATCATTGTTGACTTCATTCAGCAATTCCTGAATGATGTCTACACAATGTTGTTTTTGGTTGAAATTCAACAATTTTGGAGCAGACTTTGCTGTTACATGTTTCATGCCAATAAAAAACTAAAAATAAAAAAAAACTGCCTGGAATGAACCAAAGGATATGCTGATATAATCAGCAATCTCTCTGATAATGACATGTCATTTTCCAGAACCATTTTCTTTGCCTTTTCCACATTGTCATAGTAATTGAAGTGCTGGGCATCCAGGGCAGTTGTCCTCAATGTTTTCTTGGGCCTCTTTGAAACATTTATGCCACTTATAAATTCTTTTCTAATTCATAGTATATTCACCAAAAGCCACAATCAACATTTTGAATACAGTGCTGCACTTTATTCCATTTTTCAAGCAAATTGTAATGCAAATACTTTGATCCATCTTTTTCATAAGTATAAATTGCTAAGCACTCAAAAACATGTACAAAATTTTTGATATAATGTTTTTGACTGTCAAAAAGAAACTAATATTCGAAACAGCTGAAAATGTAAATAGTCATCGGCAACATGTTTACCAACAAGATAAAGAAAATGTTTTGAAACTGGTTGTGTAAAGCCCACGGGATTAAAAAAATCCGTTACTTTTTTTAATTACACCTCATACTTGAGTATCACTTTGGTAGTATTCAGTGAAGGTGTTCAAGGTGTAACATTTTCCATTACCATGAATGTATTTATATATTTATTGCTATATTTATTAAACCTGTTACCTTCTTGTCTACAACAGGTTGCAATCTTTGAAAAATGTATAACCTTAGTTTAATCAATTTACAGTCAACAGTACTTTTAAAAACAAGAAAAGACCTTATAATACTATGAAATGACAATTTATAACCAGAAACCAAGATCTAAAAATCATACTAAAAAATACAAAATTAACTGGATTATGAATAGAGGGCAAAATAAGAAAAAGCTAATCTTATTTTCACTATCAGCCAACTGGTTATGTGAGTATCTTGATAAAAACTTCAGAACTGCTAACACCCAAGCTGGTGCCTGCTCCTTGTGTTCATAGCAGTGGCATGTCCATACAAACATACCAATGTTTGACTGTCATACAGAGTCCTGTGTGAAGGACATAGTAAAATGCATCCATGGTATAGAAAAACAACTGAAAGAGTTGAAAAAATAAGTCATGAGGTCCAAATGGAATCCCTATTCATTTTTACAAAGAGTACCCTGCAGCGTTGGTCCCTTACTTAACTTGCATTTACCAACAATCTCTTGTCGAGCCCAAAGTCGCAAGCAAATGGAAAAACACACAGGTGGCTCCTGTATATAAGAAAGGTAAGAAATCAGACCCACAGAATTACAGACCAGTATCCTTAACAGTAGTCTGGTGCATAATTCTTGAACACATTCAAGTTCAAATATAGTAAATTTACTTGAGGTGGAAAAGCTTCTATCCACAAATCGGTACTGGTTTGGAAGACATCACACATGCAAAACACAGCTCCCCCTTTTCTCACATGATATCCTACACACCATGGATGGAGCAAAATGGGCACATTATATACTCATATATTTCTGGAAAGTATTTGACATGGTGCATCGCTGCAGACTGCTGAGGAGGGTCCAAGCATAAGGTTTATGTTCCCAGATATGTGAGTGGCTCACAGACTTCATAAGTGATAGAACACATAATGTTGTCCTCAACAGTGAGTGTTCATCAGGGGCAAGAGTCTCATTGGGAGTGCTCCAGGAAATTGTGATAGGACTGCTCTTATTTTCTATGTACATAAATGAACTGATGGACTAGGTGAGCAGTGATTTACGGCAGTTTTGTGATGATGCTGTGCTGTACAGGAATATTTCATGGTTGAGTGACTGTAGGGGTATTCAAGATGGCTTAGACAAAATTTATAGTTGGCGATGAATGACCTCTTGCTCTAAAACCATAAAAATGTGAGTTAATGCAGATGAGTAGGAAAAACAAACCTAAAATATCTGAATACACCACTAGTAGTGTACTGCTTCACACAGATGCATCAATTACATTTATAAGACATAACATTGCAAAGTGATATGAAATGGAATAAACACATCAGGTTAGCAGTAGGGAAGCTAATGCTCAGTTTCATTTTATTCACAAAGTTTTGTGAAAGTGTAGCTTGACTATAAAGGAGACTGCATACTGGATGCTAGCATGACCCACTTTTGAGTACTGTTCAAATGTTTTAGATACCTACCAGATTCAGTGGCATGCTGCTAGATTTGTTACTGGTGTGTACAATCAGCATGCAAGCATTACAGATGCTTCGTGAACTCAAATGTGAATCCATAGAGTGGTGACAACAGTATTTTCACAAAGCATTATTGCAGAAATTTAGGGAAACAGCAATGGACACCAAATGAAGAAGGATTTTATTGCCTTCAACATACATTTTGCATAGGAACAATAAAGATAAGATGTGAGAAATTAGGACTCTTACAGAGGCTTTTAGAAGGTCATTTTTATCTCACTCTATTTGCAGATGGCACAGGAAAGGAAATGACTAGTAATGGTATGTGGTATCCTCTACCATGCACTGTAGAGGAGGCTGTGGAGTACATATGTAGTTGTAAATGTAGAGCTATTGTTAGTACAACTATGTTTACTGCCATTGGTATTTACACCATGTCAATGGAATTCTGAAATGATTTCAAAAGCAAACTACAATAACAAAGAATGCAATAGTTATAACCTTCTGAAGAAGGGCACTAAGTGCCTGAAACCTATTAAGTAAATTGAATTTCTTTCATGCAACTGGTTGTTCGTAATTTCTATGCATAATTTTAATTGCCATGTAATCTATGCTGCTTGTGTTTTCTAAATAAATGATGCAACTATAATGCATAAAAAGTGGTGACATCCTCTAGATTGCTTGTCACTATTAATATCAACAGTGGACACAAGAAATGGTCATGATAATGTGTGTGATGCTGACAAAGGTGACAGTCTACTCCAATCCACTGAATCTGCTGCACGTAGTACTTTATACATTCCTCCATCACTTGCATCAATTGCACTTATACAGACACTATGTGTACTTTAAGCATGTTTTTTGGATTTCTTTGATGCTTGTAGAAGTATTTATCGTACAGTTATAAGGAAATGGCATTTACCATGCTGTTCACAATTTCCCCCAACTCAAATCTTTAACACATACTTTTAACAGATTGTCTAGCATCATTTCTGGTTTTTATAATTTGAATAATGGACACTCAAATATAAAGTGTTCTGGGGAATCAGCCATTCTGCAAGCACATACTCCTCCCTACTAGCATTTCCTTCTAGATAGATGCTGTGAAGAAAGGCTGTATCCAGTCAACTGACAAACCATGACTAGATTGGGTGAATGTGGTGTAGTTTTGGCATTTTTCAGATGTTTGGGAAGATTCCCTAGATAAGTCTGAGTCATTTGGCCTGATATCCAAACACCAGCAGATGTTACTGCAAATTCATTAGTGGTCGGCACATGGACCTTGTCCAACTTGACTATCTTGATCCAGTATGAGTGTGTCACATATCTGTCAGTAATATATATTGGGTATATGCTTAAAATCACAAGCAGACTCTACTGGAGTGGTTCCAAGTACTCTGGTAAGCCTTACTAGCATGACTCTCTGTGCCCTGAATAAGATAATACTACATCGAGCATAGCAAGGCTGGTGCGCCAACACACTGGCCATGAAGCTACTGATGCCCATAAATATAGCATTGTGTTATGCATTAGGTGCCATGTAACAATCTGCTACAGAATGGTGTGATAAACTGATGATTAAATTTAAATTTTGTGTTTTGCTTCTAATTAAAGGAGTTTTTTTACAAATACTGACATAATTGGTATCAGATAATTACTTAGCTCTAGCCCTTGTTTCATATTAGGGGCAATAAGCTTGCTTTGCTTCAATACACATAACACAGGTTCTTCATGCATTCAGGATGTTGTATGTGCAATCCAGTTAAAAAATGTAGACTGATATCTGATCAGTTTTCACTCTGGATTATATTTATTCACAAATACACCAATTTTGACAAACAAACTTGTTTGCTTGGTGCGTAGATTTTTTTAATCTTTTGATTTACATTATATTATCAATAATTGATTATTTTCGTTGTTAAATTAACTTTTATAGCTTTGCAAGAAACCAGTTACACAATTCTGTTCCTAAAAATGTGTTGACATATTTTGTGTGAACCCAATTTTGACAGGTATGCATTTTTAATATGAAATTTAGTAAAATGTCTATTTAAAACAATCACAGAAGTTCTAATTTCTATTTTAATTAAAATACAGGTTTTTATACTATCATATTCAAATAATCATGGTATGGTAACTGACATTATACAAGAGTTGTTTTTGAAATAAATAATTTGGGAATGCTATAAAAAGAACATGTTAGTCCAACATTCTAGAATTTTCTATGAGATTAGTTTTACAAAAAATAATAATGATTTGATGCCTAGAAATAAGCTTACCAGAAAGATGTTTATTGGCATGTGCAAGATTATAAACAGTAAGAAAAACTAAATGTGAAATATGTGGGTGACAAGTTGCCTAAAGTAGTAACAGTAACATTAACATAAACATAATAAATGAATCTAGTGAATCAACAGAATTTATTGATCTGATTCAACCACTTGGTTTCAAGCTAAACTTCATAGAATTCACAAGAGAGGGTAAGCAGACTGACAAATTATTCATTTGATGATAGAAAATAATTTGCAATGATTTTCTGAACTCTACCCCTTACAGTCAGTCATAAAAAAGTTACATGAAAACTGAAATGAGGAACTGCTGGTACATAAGAAGGTATAAATGTAAATTTAGAAGAAAAGGTATAAAACCATATTTTGAAGGGTGGTAAAGGCAGCAAAAGAAATGGCACACAAAAAATTCATTCCGAACTGTACAAATAAACCAAATGCAGTATGGTCAGTTGTAAAATCTGAACTTGGTGTCATAGCTGGCAGTCCACAAATCTCCAGAATTAATATAGGTGACAAATCCATTGTAAATCCTCCAGACATATCAGAATACCTCAGTGAGCTTTTGTAAATATACCATAATCAGGTGTTGATTGAAGTGGTTACCTAGATAATGTCCAACCCTTCAGTTTTAGTCAGGATACCAGGGAAGTTCTAACTAAATTTAAATAAGTTACAGCTAAAGATGTAGAAAAAGTAGTATTATACCTCAAAAACAAAAATTGATCTGGATGGGATGAAGAGCCCACTATTGTAATAAAAACAGTTTCTGTTAAAATATCAGGACCCTTATCTGAAAAACCAGCAGTTTGAAGAAGGATGCATCTCAGATGCTCTAAAGTATGCAATAATACAGCCACTATTCAAGAAAGGCTCAAAGGAAGATGTAGGAAACTACCAACTATTAAGTCTTCTTCTTCTTCTTCCTCCAATATCCTCAAACGTATTTTTAAAAAAGTTGCTGCAAATCAAATGTAAAATTTCATATTAAAACCTAACATCACCACATGAAATCAGTTTGGCTTCCAGAAAGGGAAGAGTACAATAAGTGGTATTAAAAAATTTGTTGAGAAAATTTGCATATCTCTGGACAAATCCCAAAAAGTCACAAGAATATTCTGTGACCTTATGAAGGCTTTTGAATCTACCATTACTTCTTATTATTCTTTTCAGTGATCACAGACCCTGTAGACAATCCTCTGCATCAATGATCTGCTTCCATCTTCTTCTGTCTCTCTCCACCCTGCACTGACTCCTAATGCTGTAACGTTTTTCTCTATGTCATCTTGCCACTGTGTGCAAGGTCAGTCCAGTAGTATTGTTGCTTGGAGAGTGCCCTCAAATGCCTTCTTAGGAATTCTGTTGGTTTCCATTTTAGCCACATGCCCTGCCCATTGCATTTTCAAATTCTGGATGATAGTGGGTTGCTTCATTAATTGATAAATTTCTGTGTTCTTTCAAAATCTCCACGTGACATTCTCCAACAGAGGTCCCCAATTTTTTCTGATCACTTTTCTTTAAAAAACATTCAGTTTTTCTCTTCATTTCTTGGTAAGCATCCAGCTTTCCAAACCGATTAACCATTAATACATGCTCACCTTAAGGTAGATTGGTTCGAAAGTTAAACAAAGGGTAGCAGTTTGAAGGGCAGAGGAAAAAAAGTGCCATGGCAAGAGCCAAGGACAAAAAACCTCTGCGATAGCTGGGTTTGGTTGTAGTGGCTAGTGACTAGGACACATGGCTCTCACATTATATGTATCTAAGTCATATTGTTGATACTGACATGTCTCCTGTCAATCGATGATTTATGTGTGTACACAATGATCCAATAAAATTCAGATTCTGATGTCTTTTTCAGACATCATGACAATTGTGAACTCACATATTACTGAAATTAAGAATGACAATGTTATCAGTAATTTACGAAATATTTGTTCTAGTTACAACCTGTGTATCAAGATTTGCATCATTTCTGGCACTAATCACTTCACTATCATGTTTCATGGTCTACCACATTACAACCAGCTGTGCCAGTCTGTAGGTTGTACCTCCTGTTGTTTTAACCACACATCATTTCACACACTCTTGGGGCTGCATTGGTCATGTGCTGTTGGGACACTAATTTTTTTGTCTAGCGTTACCCCACATATTTGCACACTACCTAACTGCAGATAGAATTGCCTCCCAACCTAATAGTCTTGTTCCTTTTAGTGGAAAATCTACCTTTCAGCAGAACCTGTGTCATCTTGTTCACTGCTACTGATGTCCCCCTCCCCCCCTCCAACTACTTCATTCAGTCAAGGACTGTACTTACAATCTTCTTCAAAACTGTCCTTGAGCCAGCTGAAACTACTTCCAGGGACTCATTTATATATACCTCTGCACCTTCACTTAATTCATCCCCAACAATAATCGTGAGTCATGAGGAGGGGTTAAATGTATTTATCCCACAAAATAGAATCACAGATCAATCATTGTTGGTATCCTTGCTAATACATTTGATCCTCCTGTGATTGCTTGAATTACATTCTACTACCCTCCCCAAAGAGTAATCGCAGAGACTAAAGCACAGCATGTTGGAAATCTGGAGGTCTCTCAAACATGGAAACATTGCAAGCCATCTCAAGTTGTTGATCAATATTACAACTTAGTATCTGAAGCCATATTGACTGTTCACCAGCTGTGAATGTTTAAAAAATATGAAAAGGTTTTACAAATACCACTACCAGGCACAAAATTTGTTGAGTGCTTAAATTAGTGAAACCCCGCTTTTACACTTTTCATGGGACTTCAAAAAAGATGGTGTGAAACGCAGGAAAATACAAATGTGGGAAATAACGTTTTAAGGTATAAAATTTACGTCTAGGTTACTCCCTCGCATTTTCGCACTTGCTTTATGATATATGTACATAACAAGCATCAAAAAGCTTGTCAGTGTCTTGTTTATTACCTAATAAAGCTTTATTATCTGATGAAAACCGCTGATGTAACTGGAACTGACAATTGTTTGGGAAGTAGGACCGTTTGGCTCAATTACATACGTCATAATCGTTGTTTTTCCAAGCCTGTAGCTGTCACTCATTATTTACATAATAAAAATACTGCACTATTTACGTATTTTTTCATGCTTAGCACAATGCGTTTCGAGAATTTTTTCTCATTGTCAAGTGCACATATGTACGTAAGTATTTTGTGTGGGTTTGAATACGTGTTAGTCTGCATCTCTTGCGCTGTAGTCGTCTTATTTGAGGTTATCAGGTACAGTGCCTCCTCGCTGATGTCGCAAACCACACACATACATACTTACTATACTCACACTTTTTGTTTGTGTAACATCACAAAAAATACATATGTTAATACTGACTTGACAACAAGAATAAATTCTCGAAACACTTTTTGCCCGTCATGCAGAGAATCATAACTAGCGCTGTGCTAAACTAACTTACTAACCATTTGAGGAATGCAAAGTGAATGACGTTGTCTACTAGCGCTCCAAGTGGCGTAACGCCAAAACGCTCTAAATATGGTTCGACAAAGGTGTGACGACGATCACAACAATCACGAAACTGCGTTTGCGCAGTAGAGACAGTTTGGAAATGGTTGTGATTGGTCATGACATCTTTAAGCTGCGTTCACACTACCGGCCGGTCCGGGCCGGGATGAAGTGTACTGTCTCGGTTCGTGCCAAGCCAGCTCAGGCCGACGTGTAGTGCATTCACATTGCGCGCCGCGCCGAGCCGGGACGGCGAAATGGGGGAAATCCACTTCTCCGATTTTCATGTTTTAAAAATTCTTAGCGGTATATAAGACTTCGCCACATCGTTTTATGGACTTATTTTTTCCTTAAAAGCGTTACTTACGTCGTGAAGAAAGAAAAAGTCTACTTTTCGTTTCGCGTGATTTCTTAGTTTCGTAACGCTTCCCAACCGATTTTGAAGAAAGTATGCGGCTAAAAAATCTGATTTTTGTACTCGTGGTAGTGTAACATCTTAGCTTCGTATTGAATCATTTATCTTTCCATATTTCTTAACAGTCATTGTGAAATGATGCTATTTGCGAACGTTGTGCACTTGATTTACGAATCTTGTAGTGAAAAAGTTATGTAGCGTGTAGCTTACTGTTAGATCCGTTTTAGACCTACATCGTTGGGAATGAAATGAAGCTAAAAGTACCAAAAAGTTTTTGAAATGATAATGATACTGATATCTGTCTCTGGTCACAAGTAATGCGAGCTATTCAGTGGCGTCAGTGCCGCGTCCACAAGCCACGGAATTCGCGCGGTTACAGCTTGGTTTAGTACATGTACAGGTAGAAGTGTCAATGACATAGGTCTGATAAAATTTGGTGTAAAACTAATCACAAAAACAAACTGGAGATCTGTGATACGTTTACTGCAGAAACTGAAGCGCAATTCTGTAGTCTCGTTATCTACTTTGACAGAAAAAATAATGGAGAGTTAATGAAACTACTTTAGATCGACACAGATGTGCGTTTCATTGTTCTTCATTGTTTTTTTTTTTTTCTTCCTTGGCGGGCTGCGCTGCACTGTCAAGGTAATCCCCACTCTTTGGCTAAATGGCTGTTAGTTGCCGGAGGTCAAATAAATAAATTTTAAAAAATCCGCACCCTTCGACAGCTGACAAGCAAGTCAGTAGAAAACACAGCTGCAGTCAACAGCTGCTCGCCTTTAGCTAGTATGTGCTGTCGTGTAGAACAATGTCTTCACTCTTTTATTGGTATTGTTTTGACTCTGCAGTAACTCGTCGAGGTTTGAAGTACAGAAGAACTAGGAGGTTATGGATTCATCCCATAAATAGCGACAGGCATTTAGGAGAGTTTTTTTTTCACATGAAGAACTGAAAAACTATCCTGAAAAATTTTATTCATATTACAGAATGAATCATAATACATTTCAGTGTGTGCTGCAGAACATTCAAGACAAAATTTAGAAACAGAACACAAATTTTCGCAGAAGTATAACAGCAGAAGAAAAATTGTGTATAACAATAAGGTAAGATTCGTTAGTACACACTTTTTGGTTTGCAGTAGAACTTTGTGCAGCATTCACTACCTCCAATTAATTGTAGTCATGCTTTTGTATTTTAAATTTCACAAACGCTTACCTCTGAAGGGAAGAGAGTTTATGAGAGTCCTGAGAACCATTAATAAGTAATTAGCTCGTCATTTTGGGTAATGTCTTGCTGTGCCTTCAACGAAGAATCGCAGAAATACTCCTTCACAATTTTCCAACTTTTTTCTTCATGATGCAGCTCTTGGCAGTGGTGATGGTTCATCACGTGGAGCCACTGATGACCTCACAGAATTCTTTTCATTACCTTGTAAGACAGACAGGTTGATAGGTGAAGAGTTTTGAGATAATGCCCTTTGACTCAGTGGTTCTATTTCCACTGATAAGGAACTGTGCACAGCTCTTGGAACTTAGGAAAATCATATGACAGAACGAAGCCCGAGTGGAATTGCATTTTAATATACTGTTCCCTGGATCACATGACCTTATTTTGCCAAGTTATACAAGTTATTCTCTGTAACTGTCTTCAGGTCTTTGCATTTCGATTTCATTATTTTAATTGAAAGAATATAGAAGGGTGCAAGAAAATGTCTCTTTAATTATTTATTGTTGTATAACTGTGAAATGACATGGACTAAGTAAATATCTGCTGTGCAAACAAAACTGTAAAAACCTCGCCCAACACCACACTTGAGTAACACATTTTCCGATTTTTTTCCTCAGGTATATGTCCACTGGCATCTCCTTTCATGCACTAGCATCGTCATTCCGATTAGGAGTGTCCACCGTATCAGTGGTGGTGAAAGACGTTTGTATGGCCATATGGGAGTCACTTGCTCCCATTCATTTACCAAAGCCAACTGTTTTTCGATTTAAAGAAAGTGCCAGTGAAATGCATACGATATGGGGATTTCCAAACTGTGTTGGATGTATAGACGGGAAGCACATACGTGTCCAATGTCCTAAGCTTTCTGGCAGCATGTTTTACAATTACAAACAGTATTATTTGATTGTACTCCAAGCAGTTGCTGATGCAAATTACAAATTTATAGCTGTAGATGTTGGTGCCTACGGTAAACAGTCTTATGCAGGCGTGTTTAAAGAAAGTATGTTATATAAGAAACTTACAAATGGGGAGCTGTTATTACCGCCACCAACAAGACTTGAAGGAATGTGTCAGGAACTACCGTACGCCATTTTTGGAGATGAAGCTTACCCCTTATTAGAGATTTTGATGAGACCTTTTCCTCGCAGAAATTTGGACAACGAGAAGATTCTATACAATGATATGCATTCCAGAGCAAGAAAAGTTGTCGATTGTGCATTTGGTATAATGACCAATAAATGGAGACTACTGAGGAATGAAATTGAAACATCCATTGACGTAGCTGATCACATAGTCAAGTGCATTTGTCTACTTCACAATATTGTCATTGACAGAGAAGGATGCAATATTGAAGCTGAAAAGTTTTGTAACAATGCTGATATGCAGACAGCTGGTGCCACATTCAAAAGAAATTCGACATTACGTTCGAAAACTGTCAGCAACACTTTTGTTGAATATTTCGTTAAAAATGCAACTTAAAATAATTAAAAACCTTTGAAAAATAAATTTTAGAATTGAAAGTACTTAGCTATTTACTGTATTTTTGTGTATCTCATTTCACTGTAAATAAAAAAAAATAAAATTATAAAGGAAAATAATTTATATTTGCGTGTACTATCTGAAATACACTCCTTGGTTACTTCGTTCCATAATCTGGAAACTGCATAATTACTGTCATACTAGCCCAATTTCTGATACCAAATTGATGGACACAAGTTAATGTCATGTATATGTTATTCTGCATTCATTAAAGTAAGAACATCGCAAAAAGATGTCACAGACAACAGCTTATAGTAACGTGCTGATGATACATCAGTTCTAATTGAAAATGAGGCATCTGAAAATATTCCAGAAAAAGCCAAAAATACTTTAGAAAAACTTGAATCTTGGTTCTATCAAAATGGACTAAAACTAAATGTAACTAAAACCAAAGTGATGCAATTTGAAGCTAAATCAGTAGAAAGGAGTGAAATAAAGATAACTTGCAATGATCAGGATAACACAGAAGCAAACCACGTGAAGTTCTTAGGCCTAAATCTTGACAAAAATTTAAATTGGAAGGTACACATAGATTACTTAGCAAATAAACTGAACAACTTAGCATTTGCAATGTGTATTTTGTCAGGTGCCACAAACATGGATACCAGAAAGATAGTTTATCACTGCTACTTTCAGTCAGTTATTCGTTATGGCATAATCTTCTGGGGAAATTCAGCAAATGTCACTAGGCTCCTAGTATTACAAAAGAAAGTAATTAGAAACATGTGTGTTGCAAAAAAAACGGGAATCCTGTCGACCACTGTTAAAAAATTTAAAAGTACTATCTATCCCCTCACTTTACATATATGAGATGGTGGTGTTCCTATATAGAAATCAACATACACTAGACAATTTCCGTTTTGACCACAACTACAGCACTCGCCACAGAGATAACTTCTAACTTCCAACACATCGTTTAAAACTTTATGCCCAAACGCCAGAGTATATGGGGTTAAAAATTTTCAATAAAATAAAAGGCAGTAATATATTTAAAATGGAGATTGGTTCACTGAAAAGATTGCTCTTTA
This sequence comes from Schistocerca cancellata, assembly GCF_023864275.1. Taxonomy (NCBI): domain Eukaryota; kingdom Metazoa; phylum Arthropoda; class Insecta; order Orthoptera; family Acrididae; genus Schistocerca; species Schistocerca cancellata. Next base: position 462,211,116 of record NC_064629.1, read on the forward strand.
CTCTCCTGGTGGAAAAGTGTTATTATTCTGTCGATGAATTCATTGAGGACAGCTTCACAATTTGAACACAGGGATTGTAATACATTTATTATTTTATGTACATGTGTAGCTGTGACTTAGAAATGTAAAATATAATGTAAACCTTTGTATTTCTCTTAAAAAGTGAAAAAAGTTTCTTTTGTAAACCTTGACATGTCTCCTTACATCAAATCAAATGATTTGAAAATTGTATGTAATGAGATGAATAAACCACATCACATCACATGACTTTACAATGCATTGTCATGTGGTAGGGACGCATTTCCGTCCCTCAGTGACACTCATATCTGTCTCCGTTTACAAGTAAATGCGAACTATTTAGTGGGGGCAATGCCGTGATCGCTGGCAAGCTATTGTTGTAAATGCATGTAAATACGGTAGATTAAATAAATGAAATAAAAGTAATTTCGCATGTATCATTATAATAAACGTAATTTTTCCTCACTGATTGTGAAATGTGAGGTAACATGTTAAAATAAAAGACGTGTGCAGTCACACAGAAGGGAGACGTGTGATGCGTGCACTGCAGAAGCTGTAGTGCTGCTCCACAGGTTCGCGCCTGCGGTCGGCTCGCGCCGGCAATATTGAACACTCGGGATGTCGCCGGCTCGGCTCCGGGAGGCTCACGTAGTGTCGGCGCGGCGCGGCCGCCAGTGTGAACACCGCAATTCAAAACCATGTGTTTGATATCAAAGCGGGCGGCGGCTCGGCCAGGCAGTGTGAACGCAGCCTTATTCGAACGAACCTAGTTACTCCCATGAGCCACCATATCAAGTAGACGTTGGCAGCGGCTGGAGATACGGCATAACTTGTTCCAACTCTTAACATGTTTACCTGTTCAAATTCGCTGAACAGAGTGCCCTGGTACCAAAAGACTTAACCATGTAATATTTGTAAACATTACTTTCTTCACGGACGTTTTTCACAATGAGTAAATCGCGGAAAAATTATTAATATGTTGACGCAAAATCGGATGCAAATTAGCATTGTGGACATAAGAAATTTGACGGGAATGATAAAAAATGTCGTAAACTGTGGGCAACATTACTTCCGGGAATGTAAAAGATGGGTTATACCGTATTTATTTAGCAACAAGTTTCAAGGCTAGACCTTATCATCAGGTTACAGCGGTACAACAACAACATTTAATACAAATGCACGTAGATATGAAAATGTTTTTGTAGTCTTGGCGTACGCTGTGGTCATGTTTGTTCTTCGAGTGTGAATGTCTTCATATGTTATCATTAACTCCATTTCTGTGGCTCTTTTGAACTTGTTAGCCATTGTTCATAAACTTAAAAAACACTTTTCAGGTTACCTGCAGACACTTATGAACAATGGCTGTAGAAATGGAAGTACCTAACACATTATAAGAGGACAGCGATGTCACAAAGAGAATCGTGAGCACAACACAACCCAAGACTCTACAAAGGACTGTAATATCTATCTGCACTTTCATTTTTTTTAACTGCCACCATAGTCAGGTTTAATATCAAAACATATTGCTAACCAAACAATTTACGTAGAGAACAAATTTTGTGACTGACAGTGGTATTTGTAAAACCTTTTCAGACTGCTTATTTGCCTTCCTAAAAATGACTGGTCACTACGCCACTGGCACTTTTGTTCAGCAGCATGTATCTTATGGGTACATAAAGGGCACTCATAACAATTTCTTTCCTCAGTTTCTAGGAAAATATTTGTTTGTGGATCCCATATATAATGATGAAAAATGCTCAGTTTTTATTTATCTATCAATACTGTCAATTACGTGTCAACTGCATGTCATGAAATTTAGGGGTAGTTCTCTCTAAAACAAAGGGGTGTTGAGCCAAAATATCTTCATTTTTCATTTTAGGTTGTACACAAGTGAGATGCGAGTTATGACCTGAGTCAGTTGGCCATGTCTGAGACCTTCCTCCTGTCAGTAAAACAGTGATGCTGCCATGGCTGTTGGAAAAGGTCTAGGGGGGAGCAGACAAGTGCAGAGTCAACCAGAACACAGTTACATCAGATGCAGAAATACCACCATCAGGTTTCCACATTGTGGGTTGCACCAGGAGCCAGCACCACAATAATGATAACTTTGCAAAAAGGTGGAATGACTCTGGCATTGGCAGGCTGGTTACTACAAATCCAAGCTACAGGATTGTTTTGGCATATGTGATTGGAAGGGATACTTTGGCAAAACAAGTAGGCACCAAACCAGTATAAATACCCATCATTTTTAACCAAATGTACTGCAGTATGGCAGCCACCATCCATGGGGAGAGTTGTACACTGGTTGATGGAGTGATGTAGTTTTTTCCATTGGGGTGACTGTAGCGGCGTGGGAAATGGGGAAGTGGATCAGACTCGTCAGTGGTTCTGTAGGATATGCAGTAGAGATAGGAAAATAGTGGAACAGGAGGGGAAAATTGCTGACCTTCAGGCACAGTTAGAGCAGGCTAGGGAAGATCTGAACAGGTTAAGGAGGGAGAAGGGTAAAGAGAGGTGGGAAGTGGCAACAGGTAACAGGAGTAACAGACCTAGAACTTTGTCAGACAGCTTTGTGGTGAATGTTAAGAATAAGTTTGACCTGTTGCTTCAGTTAGAAGCTAATGAGCCTCAGACAGACGTAGGTGTAGAGAGGACATAACAAACTTTCAGTAGAATATCGAATAAGAATGTAGGGAGGTCAGCAAAGAGAAAGAAAGTTTTGTTGTTAGGTAGTTCACATGCCAGAGGTGTAGGCCAACTTTTGCAGGACCAGTTAGGATCAGAGTACCAGGTCACAAATTTTTTTAAACCAAGTGCTGGTCTGGGTCAGGTGACAGAGGATTTAGGTTCACTCTGTAAAGATTTTACCAAGGAAGACACTGTGGTTATTCTGGGTGGGCGAGGCAATAGTATTGACAGAGATCCTGGGTACAATATAGAGTGTGACCTGGCAAAGATTGCATCAGCAACGAGACATACCAGTGTTGAGTTTGTGTCTGTTCTGAGACGCCATGACCGACCTCATTTAAACTCTTCTGTCGGGAGAGTTAATTTGGAGTTGGAATGGCTGCTTGGGTTGGGTGCAGGGTCACATATTGGTTTGGTTCCTGTTGATTCTCTCAGTAGGTGGGATTATACTAGACATGGCCTACACCTCAACAGGAAAGGGAAGGGTAAACTGGCTGAGCTAATAGCAGGAAATGTAAGGGGGGCAGGCACTGCCATGAGTGGTAATATACCAGTGGTCATAGGTGTTGGAGCAACACCTTTTTTAGGATAGGTAGGACAGAACGAAGTCAAGTTCTGAGAGAAGTAAAGATTGAAACAAACCTTCAGTATAATAAAGAAATCAAACAGCATAATCCTGGCACATTGGATCAGTGAACGCAGCTGTTGGTTAAAAATTTACAACAATCAGCAAGAATTTTATTTCCACCTGATTTCATCTCGGTAAATGTGAACTGCCAACTGTCTTTAGTGTATCAAAATATTTGAGGGCTTAGAAGTAAAATTAATGAACTACTTATTATTATTATTATTATTATTATTATTATTATTTTTCACGGAGACACCAACTGGTGTCTTTTGCAAATGTCATAGCATTTTTTTACAAGTTTAGTACAGTCATATATACATATGTGATTACATATACATGATACAAATGTACCATTGTACCTAATAAGGCACATTGATGAATTAGAGTCATCGAACCCAGTTTATATAATCTGCCTCTCTGAACATCAAGTGACCACTGGTATAGATATGTTAACTCTTACAGAATTTAAGTTAGCCTCCTACTTCTGCAGACAAAAGATGGAGAAATGAGGAGTAGCCAAATTTGTTAAAAACAATTTTTAATTTAAGGATACTGACATTAATAAATTTTGCTTAGAGCAGCACTTAGAAGCATGTGCAACAGAGACAGAATTTCATAATAGGTCCTTTATAACAGTAGCCATATACAGAGCACCTTCAGGAAATTTCAACCTGTTTATAAATGGTCTTGAAGATTTATTATCTCATCTAAAATTAAAAAACAAAGAACTAGTGGTTGCTGGTGATTTTAATATAGATGTCCTGAAAAACACTGTCAGTGAACAGTTACTGAAATCAGTTACATTTTCATTCAATTTAATTTCTACTGTAAATTTCCTAACTAGGGTATACAAATGTTCTAAGACTGTCATTGATAATATATTTATAGATAGTTCTAGGCAACTAAGCGACATTAAAAAAAACAGTAGTAAATGGGCTATCTGACCATGACATGCAACACCTAACATTAAATTTTGAAAATTGTCAGGGTAAAACATCTATCAGAACTGAGTACAGAAGGCCAATAAAACAGTCAAAATCTGAGAAATTTAGGAGATTGCTAAAAGAAATTAATTGGATGGATGTTTACAGCAAACCATTTAAAGAAGTATTTTGTCTCTGTTACTGATAGCATGGGGTTGTCAGGTTCAGTAAATAATGCAATGGAATATCTGAGACCAGTGCACACAAGCAATCTCAGTAAAATGGAATTGACACTTACTTCACCCAAAGAAATAGAATCCATCGTAAAGTCCTTGAAATCAAAACATTCTAGTGGTTATGATAACATATCAACAAAGTTAATAAAAGAGTGTTCATGTGAGCTTAGTAATATCTTAAGTTATTTGTGTAATCAATCACTTGTCACAGGAACATTCCCAGACTGGATTAAATATGCTGAAGTTATACCTCTCCACAAGAAAGGGGACAAAGAAATGCCGTCAAATTACTGACCAATCTCACTTTTGCCAGCTTTTTCAAAAATATTTGAAAATAACATACTGTCAAAGTCACAGTGTGGTTTTCTTAAGGGCTCTGATTTTGAGAAAGCTATTTACACTTACAACGAAAATGTCCTTAATTCATTGGACAACAAATTAGAGGCAACTAGCATATTCTATGACCTGTCAAAGGCATTTGACTGTGTGAATCACAGCATTCTTTTAAGTAAATTAAAATATTATGGCATCACTGGTAGTGCTGCAAAGTGGTTTCAGTCATATCTTACTAATAGAAAACAAAGGGTGTCATTACGTAACACTTCAGCAGCAGGCAATCAGACATCATCTGACTGGGATGAAATTACATGTGTTGTTCCCAGAGGTTCCATACTAGGCCCACTACTGTTTCTTGTGTATATTAATGACCTGTCATCTGTTACTTTACCAGATGCCAAGTTTTTCTTATTTGCAGATGATACAAACATTGCAATAAATAGTAAATTGAATATAAATTTAGAAAGGGCAGCTAATCAAATTTTTACTGACATTAATAAGTGGTTCATAGCCAATTCACTGTCATTAAACTTTGAAAAGACCCACTATATGCAGTTCAGAACTTCCAAGAGATTTCCTTCTGGTGTGTGTATAAAATATGATGACATGGAAATAGGAGAAATTGAGAGTGTAAAATTCTTGGGATTACAACTTCATAATAAATTCAGTTGGGAGCAACATACTAACGAACTTCTAAAGCACATAAACAAGTCTGTGTTTGCAATGCGAATGATGTCAGACATAGGTGATATAAATATAAAAAAACTGGTGTATTTTGCTTATTTTCCCTCCATTATGTCATATGGTATCATATTTTGGGGTAACTCCACAAACAGAGAAAATATTTTTAGAGTACAGAAGCGTATAATAAGAGTAATGAGTAGTGTAAATCCAAGAAAATTATGTCAAAACCTATTCAAAGAATTGGGCATATTAACCACGGCTTTTCAGTATATTTATTCCTAAATGAAGTTCGTTGTAAATAATACATCTCTTTTTCCAGCTAACTGCTTAGTACACAGTATCAATACTAGGAATAAGAACAATATACATAAAGATTTAAAATCACTTACTCTTACCCAGAAGGGAGTCCAGTATTCAGCAACACATATTTTCAATAAGTTACCAGCAACCATTAAGAGTTTAGTTTCAGACGAGGCTCAATTTAAACATAATTTAAAAGAACTTTTGGTGGCCAACTCCTTCTATTCCATCCATGAGTTTCTCAACAAATGAAGTAGACCATTTTAATGAAAATCTTTTATACTTTAATTTTTGACAATACTTGGTTGTAACAGCCAAGTAACAACCTACTGGGTGAATGATGTATGTATGGAAAGTAGATGTAAGTCTTAAGTCTGTAAATAGTGGAAGTTTAATTTTAAATCTTGTACATAATCTGACTGTTCTTAACCAAGGATCACTGAAATAAATAATTTACTTTAATTTTTGAAAATACTTGGTTGTAATAGCCAAGAAACTAGCAAATGTCTGAATGAAGGATTTAATGAAAGCAGATGTAAGTATTAAACTTGTGAATATTAGAAGTTTAAATTTAATTCATGTACATAATTTTACTGTTTATTGACTTGAGGGTCATTAAAATTAATGAAACTCAAGTTTTTCTAATTACATTTTTGTAATGTGTTTATCTGAAATGTTCCACACCCAGGAGGATTCTCTCTTTTATGGGTCTATGGAATAAAAAATGGTTCAAATGGCTCTGAGCATTATGGGACTTAACATCTATGGTCATCAGTCCCCTAGAACTTAGAACTACTTAAACCTAACTAACCTAAGGACATCACACAACACCCAGTCATCATGAGGCAGAGAAAATCGTCTATGGAATAAATAATTAATCTAATCTAATGTGGTTCTGTAAGCAGTTGCCATGAGACTTGGCCTCCACCAACTGTGGGCCTAAGTTGACTTAGTGCCTTCCAGCTGGCGGGCTATCTCCCGGCTCACTTCAGTTGCAGTCAGCCTTCTGTCTTGGAGGCTTTTGTTTGAGACCAGGGTGGTGCAGCTGCACAATCACCTATGCCAGGCCAGACACCTCCACTCACAATGGTGGACTCAACTGTTGAGGGCTGTCTTATTGTGCAAGAAGCACAATGGGTTTCCATGCCTTCCAGCATGCCCTGCCTTGAGCTGTACCCAGACAGTACATGTGCAGCTGTGGTCTCTGGGCATCAGCATTCCTGCACAGCAGGCTGATGGGCATCTGCTTACAACAGTGGCTTCTCACTCTCTGTCTTCAGCACATGCCAGGTCTTGTAAGCGGTGACATCTCGATCGGCGATAGATTCCAATCCAGGTAGGGAAGCATTCTCACATCGGACAATAGCTAGAGTAAACCATCCGCTTCCAGTACTCCCTGTGCCAGCATCAAGGGTAAAATTAACTCAACATCCACGGAAAAAAATAGGTCCATTTAATACAACACTTTGTGCAGTGCCATTAGTCCCAAATTTATTCTCGAGGCTTATTATGTGTTTGTAGACTGGCATGCGATGGCGACATTGATGATATACACGTCAACGAGGCATAGTGCTTCAATGCTGTTGCAGATATAGCTCACAGCGGAATGATTCCCCTGGTCTGCATTGGCTGCTTTTATACCTAGCACATGACCTTGATTACGTAAGAGCGCTGATAACGGACTTAGTCGCTGCGAGGGCTGGCGCGGGAGCATTATCCCGGATGAGTGCTGTAGTTGTTTTAGCAGCACACATCATGCTGGCTAGCCGGCCCATGCGGGTTGCATCATGCAGCCTCGCAGGCACTCAGTGGCCAACGCGGCACTATGTTTTTGATTTTTTTAAAACTGTTGCATCACAGACCTTCACTATGATTGTAGTAACCTGTTCCCCAATAAAATGTGTGACTAATAACAATGTGCCCTTGAGCAACGATCATTCATCATCCTGACAAAAAACCATCTCAACTCAACCCTGCCACTGCAGAGGTCATCCATCACTTCAGGCTTCTACATTTCAAAAGAATGCAGTTATGATCCTTTTACAAAAATGACTCCTGAAACATGCAGAAACTTATTCCAAAATCTAGGCATCATTAGTTTTACATCTTTGTATGTATATAAAACAATAATAAACTTGCCAAAGGTAGTCCACAATGGATTACAGATGTTAGTGTACATGCCCAGAACATGTGGTGTAAGACCAATAAACGAATCATACCCCACTGACTGACAGTGCTTCAAAAAGTGCCTCAGTACCCAAGTATCATGCTTATAAGAAGTCTGTGAACAGATCTGTGTAACAGTTTACATGACTCTAACTCTCTAAATAGGATCAAAGACTGTCTGGTAGAAAAGGAATTTTACAGCGTTAAAGAGTATCAATTAAATTAAATTCATATATTTTGTTCTTTATAAGCAATAGTGTTTGGGGGTGTAATCAATATGTTTGCTCCTTAAGGAACAAGTGATAATCAATATTTTCTGTTTTTGATGTGTCTTTCATCACATGTATATATCCTGTGCATAATGGAATCCTAAAAGACCAAATGAAAGTCAGTTTAATTCAATTCAGTTCACAGAGTTAGTGACAGGTTCCCCAATGCTCAGTCTGTCAGAGGATGTGATGTTTGTTAAACTGATCATGGTACTTATATCCTACTCATCATAGATTATCATACATGTTTTCGATCATCAGTGCAGCCCAATTACATGCTCTTTGACTTATGTGTTTTCTCTACATTTTCCCTTAATAACATCAGTATTTACTCTAGTCTTCCATGGCAGCAAACTGCCCTCTCCAATGACAAACATATACTCTGCTGGCCATTACCTTGTTCTAACTACTTCACATGCCATTTTCAACTTTCAGCCTTGTACTTGTTATGTGTGTGAGATTTTGTGCACTACAGTATAACACTGGTATATCTGGAAGTACTGCTTGGATTTTCTAATTACATCAGTTTAGTTACAATTACATTTTCTTTTAGATGATGAAATCATTGAAAATTTCCATTTATGAATTGCCACATAAATTATAATTCTCTGTGAAATAGAGGGAATCCAGAAACAAATTAGATCAGATCAGTGAGTAATGTGAAATATGTGGGAAGCTACAAACCCAGTCATTAATAAGATTTTTTATGTGATATCAGTCCAATCCTCCCCTCTAATCTTTTATACTACTGCCATACTGTTGATTCTATTCTGCTTTTCCCTCTTCTGTTGAGCAGAGGCCAGATTATGCCTCTCTGAAAGTACCAGTTCTATTTAACAATTCCAGCCAATCTTTGTTGAGGTATCGCTCCTCCCTTGTGACAGTATCCATGAATTATTCCCTGATGATCTACCATGAGATATGAACTTAATAACCTGTCAGACCATCAAACATAACACCAATATTAATTATTCCAAGAATTGAAATCATACATTGACATTGATTCCATAGGAAGCCTTGCACTAACAGTAACGCAGCTGTTTCGATCACATCTGTAGCCATCCTAACGTCTACAGGTGCCACTGCCATAGAATAGGTCGTGAGTATATGTATGAGTTATGCTTGTACCCCTAAGCCTTTGTCAAATTTTTCTAAAAACATAGTAGACCTTGAACGCATTGCAGTGTACCATTCAGTTTGCAGTTTATTTGTACCACTACCATGGGCTTTATACCTGTCAGCATACAACTGGACTATAAGTGCTACTGCAGTTGTGCTTTTTAATCCACACAGGTATGAAGTTGTTAATTGGTTTCCTGATTCTCTTGGGGGCCTACAACTAGCATGATGTAATTGGTGGTCACAGAGATCCCTCAGCTGGTCATAGTATTCCCTTCTGATTCATTTTCATACCATGACCCACCTACCTTCCATTGTCTTGCTGTCACACACATGCCTACATGTACACTGGGCATTTACTCTGCTTCAAGTAAGTCATAGTGACACCACCTATGCACAACACAAATATGTATCATACACACTCGCTCTGAGACACAATTCAGAGTATTACACTAAAAGTACCACCTTCTTCTGTTTTTCTTTCCAGCCTTCTTATCTGGCCAGCAACCCTTGGGTTACTGTTGGTGATTTCAATATCATGCTTTCATCAGTCACTTAGCCTGTGAAGTAACAGTTTCACTCTATGATCGAGTCAGTGCACAAACCACCTACTTGGCACACATGAGACTCCTGGCAGTCAGTACAGCTCTGTGTACCATCAATCAGTCAATATCCATCACTGATTCTGTCTCGTGAAGTTACCATTACCACAAGAATGAATCCTCAAATCATTTTACCAACTAAGAGCAACCAAGCACCACCCAAATAGCAGGATCTATCAATGGGTTAATTCTTCCTGTACATGGTGTCTCAGTCAGTAAAACTACAGCCCTAGCTATGTTCTTGCAGCCCTACCATGAAGTAGAACTGTAGCGAGATTCGGAAGAACATAATGTGCCTACAAATTCAAAAGGCTTTGCAACTTGTTCTAGGCCTCATGAGGTTACATATGATGTAAGAATGCCCATTGCCACTGCACTTTCTAATGCAACCACATCCTTGGTTCTGGCTACTCACAAGTTTCTCAGCTGTTCAAGTTCAATTACACTCTGCTAAAGTGATGCACAGTACTAAGGATCTGTGGGCTTATACCATGAATGAATGCCTCAGCACTGTGTTCCCAAGTCCCTTACCAAAAGACAGCACACTTCTGCATCAGTCAGTGTGAACTGTCAATCATAAATGCTGTCTTATCAGCCCTCATTTCAGCTTTGATGTTGTTATGACATATGACAAACAGTTCTCGGCTTATATGCCCCTATTCTTGTGATTGTGCCACTTTTAAAGTGAGTCATCTATGAGAATAGTCCTAATCATTATATACATGCACTGCTTTATGCATCTGATCATACTCTCATCAGCATCCATATTCATGGAGCAGACAGAAGATGATTCAAAAGATGGAATAGTTGCTTATTACCCTCTTCAGGTTTTTGACATTATGGTGATGTTATGAACTCATGCATAATGGAAGAGCTAATACATGTTATACATCTGCTGTACCTACACTTGTCTTACTATGGATAACCCTTTTTACACATATTACTTCAAAGCAACTGATCTTGACGAACATGTTCTCACAAAAGCGGTTAACTTCATCTGTTTAGTTCATTTGTGTGCTCTACACTTCCTTGTGTTACGGTAACCACATTTCACACTTCTTTCAGAGATGATAATTAGTCTGAAGATAAAATATCATTTATGTTGCCTTTATTAGACTTTTTCTGTTGCTGACAATGCTATCGAAGAGCATCTGGTCAGTGTTACCTAAACACCAACTATACTATTACATTTGCACATGGCATATTTGCTCATATTATACTGAACAATCACACTTGTACATACACCAAACATACTTATACAAACAGACTACCGTACTTCTTTTCAACGCATAGTCATGAACTCAAATCAATAGACTCAATTGTACTAGAGTTTCCTGTCACCATAATTTTGTGGGTAAATCTACCCAACCACACTCAATCCTCCCATTCTTATCCCTGACACACTTCGCCCTTATGGCATCAGCCTAGGAGGTGAACTTAAAGCAATAATTTCACAAACCCTTCAACAACCCCAGTCTACATCTGAAGGTTTGCACCTCATCTGACCAAATGAGCCACGCGGGATTAGCTGTGCGGTCTAAGGCGCTGCAGTCATGGACTGTGAGGCTGGTCCTGGCGGAGGTTTGAGTCCTCCCTCGGGCATGGGTGTGTGTGTTTGTCCTTAGGAAAATTTAGGTTAAATAGTGTGTAAGCTTAGGGACTGATGACCTTAGCAGTTAAGTCCCATAAGATTTCACACACACATTTTTTGGCCAAATGACTTCAGCCTGAACTTTGTAAATTCACCACCAAACACTACAATTTATGTTTTTCAGATCACACTTATCCATACCCTTCAACTACCATTGTTCTAGACTTCCTTAAGGGATTAAATATATCTTTTTTCTTTCATGGGGCCAGCCATTCCCCAAAGAAATTGCTCTATATATGCATTGTACACTAGTGAATTTCCCATTCTGTGAATCTTGTGAACAGACCATATTGTTGTATTCTGTCCTCTGTCCTTTTGGCCAGATGTACTTAGTCCCAACTAAAGTTCCTGCAAGGGTGCAATCTGCTGATCACTTCTCAAAATCTGAACCACTTGCACTCACTACACCTTGTGTCTAGGCAAGAACACCTGCATCTGGTTCACCTCATAGCAAGTGAGCTGGTGCAGTACACAATGTTCTAGTTTGCTTAGGACACTGTGAACCCAAACAGATGATTACAGTTACCTTCCCAGCCAACCTTATCTCTGCCTCCCATTCTCCTATTTGCATGAATATCTGTAGGCACCTTATGTCATTTTACTATTTTGTCTCAGTTTCTGATAATGTACACTGTGTGATTAAAAGTATCCTGACACCTGGTTGAAAATGTCTTACAAGTTCGTGGAGCCCTCCATCAGTAATGATGGAATTCAATATGGTATTGGTCCACCCTTAGCCTTGATGACAGCTTCCACTCTTGCCAGCATATGCTTGCTCAGGTGCTGGATGGTTTCTTGGGGAATGGCAGCCCATTCTTCAAGGAGTGCTGCACTGAAGAGAGGTATCAATGTTGGTCGGTGAGGCCTGGCATGAAGTCAGTGTTCCAAAACATCGAAAAGGTATTCTATAGGATTCAGGTAAGGACTCTGTGCAGGCCAGTCCATTACAGGGATGTTACTGTCATGTAGCCACTCCGCCACAGGCTGTGCATTATAAACAGGTGCTAGATCGTGCTTAAAGATGCAGTCGCCATCCCCGAATTTCTCTTCAATAGTGGGAAGCAAGAAGGTGCCTGAAACATCAATGTAGGCCTGTGGTGTGATAGTGCCACACAAAACAACAAAGGGTGCAAGCCCCCTCCATGAAAAACACGACCACACCATAAACCACCAACTCCGAATTTTACTGTTGGCACTACACACGCTGGCAGATGACGCTCATCTGGCATTTGCCATACATGCATCCTGCCATTGTATCATCACATTGTGTACCATGATTTGTCACTCCACACAGTGTTTTTCCACTGTTCAATTGTCCAATGTTTACACTCCGTACAACAACTGAGGTGCCATTTGGCATTTGCCAGCATGATGTGTGGCTTATGAGCAGCCGCTCGACCGTGAAATACAAGTTTTCTCACCTCCTGCCTAACTGTCATAGTACTTGCAGTGGATCCTGATGCAGTTTGGAATTCCTGTGTGATGGTCTGGATAGATATCTGCCTCTTCAGGAGGAGGAGGAGGAGGAGGAAATTAGTGTTTAATGTCCCATCAACAATTAGGTCATTAGAGACAGAGCACAAGCTCGGATTTGGGAAGGAAATCGGCCAAGCCCTTTCAAAGGAACCATCTCAGCATTTGCTTGAAGTGATTTAAGGGAAATCATGGAAAACATAAATCAGGATGGCCAGACGTGGGATTGAACCGTTGTCCTCCAGTGTGCTAAACACTGTGCTAGCTCACTTGGTACGACCCTCTTCAACTGTTGGTGGTCTCTGTCAATCAACAGATGAGGTCAGCCTGTACACTTTTGTGCTGTAAATGTCCCTTCACGTTTCTACTTCACTATCACATTGGAAACAGTGGACTTAGGGATGTTTAGGAGTGTGGAAATCTCACGTACAGACATTTGACTCAAGTGACACCCAATGACCTGACCACGTTCGTAGACTGTGAGTTTTGCGGAGTGCCCCATTCTGCTTTCTCACAATGTCTAATGACTACTGAGGTCGCTAATATGGAGTACCTGGCAGTAGGTGGCAGCATAATGCACCTAATATGAAAAACATGCAATTTCTGTTAGGATTTGGAGCTATCAGCTCCCATCAATTTCTGGCCAGTTTTGCAGGCTGGTCACTCCAGTCATCATTTATACTTGCAACTATGTGAGGTCGAAGTCATATGATCCATAAGCATTTGAGACACAATGTCTACTGCTTTCTCCGGATACTTTTGATAACATAGGGTATGTGCATAGCTGTCTACTTTGTCTTACAGATCTCTGATTTGGAATTACTGCATTCTTTCAGAAATAAATTTCGAAGTGGACAAAGCAAAACTCTCCACCAACTGAAAAAATTGGGTAACTAATACCAAGACAAACTGTCGCATAAATTTTCTGATAACACCTAAACAATGCACTTATGCATTTTTGTGACTTAAAACTTATACACCAAATAAACCCACTGACCCACAAAAGTTCTTATAGCTTGTTTCTTAAAAATAAAACTAATTTTATTATACAAAAATGGCCAATGTCCATGGCCATTTAAAACAAATGCAAAAACTTTTTCTTCTGCACTTTTTCAATTCATCATTAAGGAACAATTCACTCTCTCATTTTGTCCACAACATGTTTTGAACTGGTCATTGAAAACCTTGAGCAATATAATTTGACAACTGTCACTCCACTTGCACATGATGTAATTTACACAAAGCTCTCCAACTACACCCGCTTCCATAAGAAGTGAGGTCCTAAACTTTACATATTTATGGCACTATGAGCCTGTTATATACAACATCTAAACTTGCACAACTAAACATGTTATCCCTTCCACTTTGATTCACACTTACATGAGCATTTACATCATCTTTTTCATTAAAAAGTTTGGGAGTTTTCCTGTGGAAGACTGCCTTCGCAGGTTCTTCCAATATTCACAATTATTTGTTGTTGGCTCCACTAGTTTCTGCCATTGTAGATGAGCCTGACCATACCTTTATTTGATCATGTGATTAACCAAAGCTGTTCCACTATTTCAAACTCTACTGCAAGTTTGCAATTTCTGTTAGGATTCGGAGCTATCAGCTCCCATCAATTTCTGGCCAGTTTTGCAGACTGATCACTCCAGTCATCATTTATACTTGCATCTATGTGAGGTCGGAGTCATATGATCAATAAGCATTTGAGACACAATGTCTCCTGCTTTCTCTACCACTCTTTTGAGCTGACTCAGTTTTCCATCACCATACTACAAACTTAGTTTGTCTCGAGACCATTCAGTCACTAATTGGATGCTTCACATGCCATACCAGCATGCTGCAAACACCGCTTTTGCTACCTGTCACATAACAGTGCACAGGTAACTACCACCTTTTCGTTTACTACCAAGTTCCCTGCGTGGAATAAACCTTCTTATTGTTCTGTCAGTTCTTGAATTTAAAACAGTCAAGAAACTGGTTCGCCCCATTGCAACACACTGAATCACTACCTTTTAGGTGGACAGATTTGCATTACTACTTAGTACTACCATTGGAACACTACAGACTAGTGATAATCAAATTTGTTGAGGTATTCTGAGCTATTGTATCTCCATTGACCATCATCTGTATTTGAAATGAGGTGCTGTAATATGTTTGCTCTGCTTATTGGTGTTATGCGTTCTCCACCCTTTCAGGACCACCCCTCATCATCAGGTATAATGTTTGAATGATTGGACAACTTGTTGTATGCTCCTTAATGGATTATCGTATTAGTTAACATAACCTTAACTACACTGAAAGAAGAAGTAGTGTTGCAGCATGTTACCAGTCAGTTAATAGTATGTGAACTCTTATAAGGAGATCGGGCTAAAGAGGAATGCTTTGTACTCTTTAATACTTGAGACAAATGCCTGTCACTATCCAAGAACAACTGAAAAGTATTTCTGATGCTGTACCACTCGGTCACACCATGCAAGCCTGGTTGAACACAGGCAGAGCCATACTAAAGACACTGTTTGGTACTCTTTACCAATCTGATGCTCATCATTGGAATAAAGACCTCAAGTGGGCTATGTTTTTTTCTGCCCAAAATCATGAGACACTCATCCACCAGCATATATGATTTTCACGTATTGAAGATAACCTTCTGAACACTACCAGATAAATGTGGAGTGTGGCTACCAAGCTGGTACAGCAATATGAAGAACTTAGAAACTCAATCCAACATGAAATAGTCATGGTATACAGGGAATTATTGTACCTGACTGCTACTCTGGAAGTAACCAAAGCATTACAAATCCTGATACATGATACACATGTCAACACTTCATATTCTACCATTCAGCTGGGATTACAACAGAGGCTCAGCCCCAACTATTACCCATCTAAACCTTTTTACAAACATTAATGAAAATTTTCTTTCATTTGCCAGCTCCTAGACAGATGATCTACCTCATATGGGGTTCAACTCTGCCAGACTACTACACAGCTGCTAGGATACAATTGCCATGGTTCCTAGATATGCTAAATGTACACATCTCATTGACTGTCACCTGTGCAAACTGTGAATTTGAATGTTA
The DNA here is from genome assembly GCF_023864275.1 of Schistocerca cancellata. Lineage (NCBI taxonomy): Eukaryota > Metazoa > Arthropoda > Insecta > Orthoptera > Acrididae > Schistocerca > Schistocerca cancellata. The sequence continues at coordinate 462,227,295 of NC_064629.1, forward strand.
CTTTTTTCACCCTTTCCAAGTTGTATGGGCAGCTGTGCAGAAATATGCCCTCTAGCAAACCAAAAGCATTTTAATTGTTAGTAAAGACAACCAAGCACACTCAGGTGTGGCAATTAATACATTTCAAACTTGCTATCACACCAATTACTACACCTGTCTTACCCTATCCCTTGGCACTTGAGTAAAGAACTGTGAAATTGTTCTATTTTTAGAGGAAACCAAAGTACCTCCTTGACTCATACTGTTGTTGTGATACATGAACCGTGGTTGGCCTCTGTCAGTAACAGTGCCACAAGCCACTATAGTGGCCTTACTTTGCTGAAATCATGTTTTTATGACTCTGACTTACCTGTTTACTTTGGCTGATAGTGGACTCCTGTTTAACAGTTCCACCTGTGACATAGCCATCCCCACAGCCAAACTATCTGCCCACATAACATATATACGTACATAATGCTAGTATTAAGTCTTTCCTTCTTTACCTGCCTGAAGCCCCCCTATTGTTGCCTCAACCTGACAGCCTAACCGTATTGAAAAATAATACCAATACTTGACTATTCCAGTCTATCAATGATTCATTAGCTTGGAAGCAAGAACAAATTACCCTTGACGTCACAATGGCCAATATTAACACCTTGAATACAAAAGACTACTTAAACTGAGTAATTACTTTTGAATACATTATGGGAGTGTCAGTGATCAATGTCTTACAAATATTTACTATTAAAAACAGTCTTGATCACGATTTATTTATCAAGGTGACTGGTTTCGACCACTACTGTGGTCATCTTCAGACCATTGAGTAGGAACCTCTTTCTGTTGATTCTGGTGATTCTCCAACAAAAAGAGGTTCCTACTCAATGGTCTGAAGATGGCCACAGTAATGGTCGAAACTGGTCACCTTGATAAATAAATCGTGATCAAGACTGTTTTTAATAGTAAATATTGTAAACTGAGTAGTCATTCCTAGAGCTACATCTGTTCCTTTAACATTGATCATTGTCTGTTTTGTTATATGGTTTCTGCATGCCCAAGATCACCTAGATGTTGCCAAGCACAGCCTCAAGCAGTACCCAAGCAGCAGCTATCTAATGAGTATCATGGGTGAAACATTTAGGAACATGGAACCTTTCAGGCACGGCTCCCCACTTCCTGGTTTAAGATTTAGAAATTAAGTGTTCATAAGAGTTGGTTATTTTTCTCTTAAATGAAACATCTGCAGTCTTATGTATGTTATGCTGGAGAATTATTTTAACTAAATATAATGGGATGTAGTATACAGGAGTATTGATCTGATATTGATCAACTCCCAATAGGAGTGTCCTACACCAAACAAAAATTCAATTATTAACTGCTGATGTTGTGTACCTTTTTAATGTGCAGGAATAACACAGATTATTAACTAGTCTAGTATTATAGACATTTGTCACTGACCCCCTAACATATTATGTGGAAACTGTTACTGTAAGAACTTTGAGCCACAATTATCTGTAACCCTCACTATAGTGACACCTTCCCAGGAGCTTCCACCGATGTGACTCTCTGACTGAGTGATGCAGTCCCTTGCCACCTGCAAGGCCAGATCATCACACCTGCTGGCCTTACTACGGCAGCATCAACACCATTTTTTAACTACACAGCACCGTTGCTCCTCCCTGGTGTTGCCACAAGTCAACTCAGCTGCTGCCTTCAAGCTGGCTCCATCCACCATCACCGTCTGCCACTATCTCCACTCCAATGGCAACATATCAGTATGGCAATGCAAAGAGTCACTTTATTCTCTATTTTGTAAAGCATATACAGGGTGTCCCATTTATCTTGACCACCCTAAATAACTGTTTCTCCAAATGCAAATTATAAAATGTTTCAAGCAAATGTTCTTTAGCCGTCAGAGGGACATCAATCAACAGGCCTTTACAAATGTCTGCTTGTGTCTGTGTATATGCGGATGGATATGTGTGTGTATGCGAGTGTATACCTGTCCTCCTTTCCCCCTAAGGTAAGTCTTTCTGCTCCCGGGATTGGAATGACTCCTTACCCTCTCCCTTAAAACCCACATCCTTTCATCTTTCCCTCTCCTTCCCTCTTTCCTGATGAAGCAACCGTTGGTTGCGAAAGCTTGAATTTTGTGTGTATGTTTGTGTTTGTTTGTGTGTCTATCAACCTGCCAGCGCTTTCGTTTGGTAAGTCACATCTTCTTTGTTTTTATGTGGCTCATATCATAATAAATTCATTTACACCATTCTGTAACAGCAATCAACATTAGCATGATTTGCACCCAGTGAATGATTTTATAGGATTTTGTTGGAGTACCCTCCAAGAGAATAAGCCCCCTAATAAATGTCAGCAACCTATTCAAAGAAGCCCTTAACCTTTTTCTTCCGAGTGATGTTATTACATTCATTTTGACCAGTAAAATGGCTCCTGTGGGAAGGGTAAGGCTATGCACGGTGAGCAGTCTGACTGAGTGGAATGTCTAAGGGTTGAGGGAAATTCTTTCAAAATTTTTATTTCATTCTCTTTTATGATTCTGGTACTGCATCCTTTGATGAAGCAGTGGCTGGACCTGGGCTGGTACATACCAGATGTTACTCAATGGGCCCCTGCGCATACTCGGTTCACAGTGGATACTGCTAACAGGAGATGCTAGGTGAAAGGCATTGTTGAACGTGGGGTACCTTAAGGTGCCCCTCTGCCAGCCAGTAGGCCGGCTGCAAATCATCACATGGGGATGCAGAGCAGGGCGGCAAGGAGCGCCCCAAACACATGACCTCGCTCTCACTTACCAGCTCACCCCCAGGCTAGACATGTTTCCTAGCTGCTCTCCTAGGGCATCATACCCTTAGTTTACCTGCGGCATCCCCTGACACCATAGCACAAATCATTTGTATCTCTTAACATTAGGGCTTGGAGACAATATACTCCAAAGGTGATATTTGATTTTCTTATCACAGCTTTCATTTCAAGAAATCTCCTAACACACCCAAGCATCCACATCCCACCTCCCTCCTAACTCAACCATTACTGGACACTAGAATATGACAAAAGAAAGGCAGGAAATGGAATAATAACTGAAAGAGTATTAAGAACATGTGTATACATGACGTAATAGTTAAGTGAGGAGTAAGGAAGACAGCAGTAACAGTAATGGTTTCAACAAAAAGTGAAGGTATATCACAAAAGCTAGGAAGGTTGAATGAAGGTGGGAAAAAGTGTGAGAAGGATATTTGAAATGAGGATAGATAGAAGAAATAAAAATCATGTGGTATGAGTACAAAATCTTCTGCAGGGTGAATTAGGATCCAAGAATGAAAAGGAGAATGATCAGGAAAAACTGAGAGTAACTCGAAAGGTTTTAAAAGACGAAGATAGGGAAGAATAACTGGAGGAGAAATTAAGGAGGTTCTCTTGATGGTATCAGAGAATATAAAAGAAATAATGAATAGCAACAAAATATATAAGCCAGGGGTAACAAGGAATTTAAGGAGAAAACTAATCTGCAGGAAATGAACAGAAGAAGAAAATTGTGGTTCCAAATGAGATACAGATCGTGAATAGGAGATAAATTTTAGAATGTCTGTGAAGGACAGAGATAGAAGGGGGGAACCTAAGGAATAGCAAATCAAGAACATACATACTAAGGGTATGATTCAAGCATTATGAAATCTTAAATATTCTGTGGGATTGATTTGATTTGCATAGGGAGACCAGACAACTGTGGTTTTAGACCGCTATTGCTTGCACCAAAACTAAGTTTGCTGTGTGGCTTCCTTCCCTGTCTTTCCAGTAAAGCCAGCCAGTATCGTTAAAGGTCTTTGGGCCTCCAAACCTTCACACTGGAAGATTAAATGTGGTGCAAATTCATTCCCCTCACCACACAGTCTACACTGAAGGGTTTGTTTCTCTTTAACCATTGTGTGCACATGTTTCTTAAAGTTCCCACAGCCAGTCATTAGTCCTACTATGAGTTTATTGTCTCCTGTTCAAGCTCAATACAGAGAACTTCTCTTGAAACATAGATTTGGCATCATTAGCTTGTCATGTTTTTGTTTTTGGATCTTAGTGCAACGTTCTCCATGCTGCCTACTTTTATTTATTTATTTATTTATTTAGCATCCAATAGATCACACATGTGATATAGGATTTGTCATTTGATTACACGTAACACATAACAACACATACACATAATAAACTAATAAACATATACAAACAGCAAACAGATTACATACACATAGTACATAAGTAGTGTACAAGAACTTATTACCCAAGAAACAAAAGTACGTGCTCATGATAAACAATTTTAGATCATGAACTACGCCTTATACACAAAATGTATTACGGATATTTAACAGATTTTTCCCAAGTATCATAATTACAAAGTTGAAAACATCATTAAATTAGTTTGAATTTTCAAAAAATAAGTACAGGTTTCAATCCACAGTCTGAGACAGGTATTCATTTACACCGTAGTAGCATTTTTCCATCAAGTATTTTTTTACTTCATGCTTGAAATTATTTTTGCCTTTCAATTCTTTAATTTGAGATGGAATTACATTTAAAAGCTTTATTCCTAAGTGGCTAACATGTTTCTGACTTCTAGTTTTTTCTACATAGGGAATGTGGAAGTCTTTACAATGCCTTGTATTGTGATCATGGTAGCTTGAGTTGGTTTGGAGATTGCAGTTATTTTTACTTATCATTTCCAGGCATTTAGAAATATATATTGATAGTATTGGAAGTATCTTTAGTTGTCTGAATAAGGGTCGACAGTGAGTTTGTGGTGGGCTGTGTGTGTCATGATACGAATAGCTCTTTTTCGGATAACAAAAATGTCATTTCGTCTTGACCTGGTTTTCCCCCAAAAACTTATGCCATAGCTTGCTACTGATTGGAAATAACTAAAATACACCACTCTAATACATTCTTTGCTGCATACCTTGGATATTATTCTTAAGGCAAAACATGCTGAGCTAAGTTTCTAAGTAAAATATACACTGTGTTCATTCCAGTTTAAATCTTGGTCAATTCACATTCCCAGAAACTTTGTGGTGCACACTTTTTCTATTTGTTTGCTATCCAGCATAAGGCACATATTTTCCCCTTGAAACTTGCTTCCATACTGTATAAAGTTTGTTTTCTTTGTATTTAATGTCAGCTTATTTGAATAAAACCATGACTGTGTGTATGAGAGCATTTTCTCTGCTGTAGTACACAATGATCCTTTTATATCACTAATAATGATACTCGTGTCATCTGCAAATAGTAGAATTTTGGCTGAGCTGTCTGGAGCCTGTATATCATTGATATAAATTAGAAATAACAATGGGCCCAGAATGCTGCCCTGTGGAACACCTATTTCAATTTGTTTTGGTTCAGATATGAGTTTAAAATTGTGAATATTATTGGATGACCTCAGCTCAACAACTTGTGACCTGTTTTGCAGATAAGATTCAAACCATTTTTTAACAGTACCCCTGATGCCTATTGCTTCAAGTTTCTCTAGTAATATTACATGGTTCAGAGTATTGAAGGCTTTGGATAAATCTAGATTAATTCCAACACCCTGTTTATTTGACTCCAAATTTCTTACTATTTCTGTTGTGTAGCCCAATATGGCTGTTTCTGTACTCTGCCCTGCTCGAAAGCCATGTTGACGGTTATTTATTAGTTTATGTTTTTCTAGATATTTTGTAACCCTGATTTTCATTAATTCATCAAGTATTTTGGAGAAGGCTGGGAGGAGATATATAGGTCAGTAATTTTCTATTTTATGTCTGTCACCATTTTTGTATTGAGGTATCACTTTAGAGATTTTAAGTTTGTCCGGAAATATCCCTTCACTATGGGACAAGTTTGCTATGTGCACTATAGGTTTGACAACACATGGAGCAATTTTCTTAATAATTGATACAGGTACATCATCCAAGCCAGAGGACATTTTGGATTTCAAGCATTTAATGACTTTTAGAACTTCATGCTCATCTGTTGGGATTGCTATCATGCTGGTATTTACCATTGGAGTCGCCACTGTTGGTTGTTGCTTAAATTTACTACTTAAAGTAAGGGGAATATTTACAAAATAATTGTTTACATAGTTTGCCATGGCATCTTTTTCTATGGGAATATTTTCATTATTTTTAAGATTGATTTCCTGTTCTTTAGATTGACCCCCAGTTTCTTTTTTTTACCATTTTCCACATCATTCTGGACTTGTTACTAGCCTGCCTTATTAATCTATCATTACTTAATAATTTTGCTTTTGCTATTACTTTGCGGTAAGTCTTTTTGTATGACCTCACATACTCAACAAACTGCTGATCATGACATGTTTTTAACTTTAAACTTAGTAATTTCATGGTTTCACTTGACTTTTTAATTCCAGGTGTAATCCAGGTCCCTTTGGATCCAGATGATCTGTAACTCAAAAGATTTTTTGGGAAACACATTTCAAAGTATGTCATAAAAGTGGAAGCAAATTATTGTAAGCGTCATTTGTGTTTGTTTGTGGCAGGACCTCTGACCAAACTGCATTTTTTAAATTATTTTGCAACTGATTACAATTTTCAGTAGAGAAAAATCGTTTGTACTCCTTTTTATTTTCCTCCTCCTTGGGAGTTGCAGTGAGATTAAAGGTTAGTGCATTATGATCTGATAATCCTATATTCACATTTGTAACTGCAACTTCATGTGTGTCCACATTTGAGAAGATGTTATCTATTAGGCTTTCACTGGAATCTGTTGTTCTAGTGGGAGCTGATATGTGGGGTAACATGTTGAAGCTTTTTAGTATGTCTAAAAATTTGTTTTTTACTGGACTCTGGACCAATAGATTAATATTAAAGCCACCACAAAGAATTATGGTAGAGTTCTCATTTGAGAAAATGTTGAGCATTTGTTCCAAATTCTTAAGAAAGACTTCAGCATCTCCAGATGGTGACCTGTAAATTACTGCAACAATTATTTTCTTCTTTAAACTATATAACTGAATGGCTACTGCCTCAAAACCCTTTTCTATGATTAATGGTTTAGCCTCATATCTTAACTCAAATTTAAGCTTGGGATTTAAATAAATGCATACACCTTTGGCATTTTGCCTACAGTACTGACTGGCAAGTTTATATTGGCTTAAGTTTATGCTGTTTAGTTCACTGTCTCTGCACCAATGTTCCATAACACATAAACAATCAATATGGTCACTATTTGCTGCTACCTCAAGTTCAAGGTACTTGTTTTTAAGACACTGAATGTTCAGACTCATAATTCTTAGCTGATTTGAACAATCCGACTGACCTGTGACTTTACACTCTGTTGATGCATTTTCTCTTACACTGTTACAAGATTTCATACCTTGTTGTAGATTCCTCTGCTTGCAAACATTTCCCTTTTTCCCTGTTATGTGCTGTTGTTCACTGTTTTGCCCAGCAAAAATTCTGGCTTCTCAAGGGTGGCTGCCTTCTTCTGGTGTGATGACTGCTCCTAATACCACTGCTGCTGCTGTGTGCTGTTGCAGTGAATGCCAGTGACTCTGGTTGCTTGGTTATTGATGTTGGAACTACTGCTTCTGATGTTGCTGTGACTGCTAATGATTCTGGTTGGTTGGTTTTTGATGCTGTAACTATTGCTTCTGTTGTTAGTTATGCTGCTGCTAATGTTGGTCCAGTAGTAGGTTCCTCTTTTGCTACTGTTTTTTGGACGGTCTATTTGCCTGCTGCTGCTGTTTGTGCTGGTGTTTCTGCTATTGGAGATTTATACCATCCCAGTTCAGTGGCTGTCGCTTTGTAATTACATTTAATTGCTTCCCTTATTAAGGTTTCTAACCTGGCCTTCCCATTTCTGTTAAGGTGAAGCCCATGTTTCGTAAAACATTCTCTATCAAGTGTGCTTGAGTCAATTAATTTCACATTGCTGAATAGCCTACAACTACTTTTAAGTTTCGCATTAATTCTGTGAATTTCCTTATTCACACATGACCATTCAGGTAAATCATGCCTGTGGGTAAAGTTCACCAGTAAAATGTTTGTATTTGACAGTACTGATACAACTATGTAGTTTTGATTTTACCATTACCTTGGTGATGGTTGGAACAGGTTCCATTCTGACAGATGAAGTCATCACACCTGTCTTGGCTTGTTTCTTGCTACCATTTCCTGAGTGACCAGGGACCCACAGTAGGTTTACCCAGTTGCTTTCTTCAGGCCTCACAAAGGGTTCACAGCATTCTCCAGTGATCTTTAATGTCACTGAAGGGACTGATAGATATTTAAGAGATGCTTGGCTATCTGAATGAATTTAGATGCCATAATCCTTGTAGCACCTATGCAGATTCTCCTCTGTGGACACTCTAACAGCAAATATTTCCACCTAGAATACTGTTGTCAGTTCCGTAGAAGGAAGTGCAACATCAAACTTCAGTGCCACTTCATTTATAGCAACACCCTTTGTGCAATAATACACATCAGACAGGGTGTAAATTCAAAAACATCTAGTCTTCTTTTTTAACTACACAATATTTTTCAAAAGATGCTTTATCTAACATATTAAAACAAACAATGGTATATAATTATGAACACTGTTACAAGCTGATGGCACTGTTTTTGTATCACATCAAGCAACACATTGTTTTTTACCTTAGTGTTTGTTAATATAACAATTATTTCTTATATATGGATTACTAGCCTCCTAAGAACCATTCAAGTCATTTGCTTTACATGTCTCCACAATAACCTATATTTAGTCATCTGATGATTGTCCTTGGACTTTTAAGAATAGCCCTACAGTTAGAGGTGTAGATGATTTTAGGGTTGTCACTAGGTAATTACACATTAAGTTTATATTACAGTACCTGGTACTATATAACTGATCACCTTGTAACAATGTTCACAATTATATACCACTGTTTGTTTTAATTTAATGTGTTGGATACAGCATCTTTTGATAAATATTGTTTAGTAAAAAAGAAGACTAGATGTTTCTGAATTTACACCCTGTCTGATGTGTGTTATTACACAAAGGGTGTTGCTACAAATGAAGTAGCACTGAAATTTGATGTTACGCTTTATATTAACATTACTGGTTTTATTATGTAATTTGTTTTGCACCCTGAACAAGTCATACACATTTATTCTTGTAAACATATCTGGTTTCACTGATATGTGGTTCCACTTTTATCTTGTGACTGTTTTTACTGTAATTTTCAGTACTAACGTTTATCTGGTTTCTGTTTATGTTCAGTCAAAGATGTTGTTAAAGCTGTTCTGTTCCTTCACTTTACCACAGATGCAAAAAGTATGTTGTTATGTTACCTATGTAGTACAAATGCACTATCTTTGATATAACTTGACTACTGAGGGATATTTCCTGTAATTGTTACTCTTGTTTCTCCTGTGATGTCTGTATGTTTGACATAAATGATGTCTGTCTGATGTAACTCTTCAGGCTTTCCCGGCGATCGAATGACATCTTGGGTTGTCGGGTGTTCTGCCGGATATCAGCGTCGTACTTGCACGATATTTCGGTCACGTAGCTCGTGACCTTCATCAGGTGCGACCTGAGGCTGTCGCACCTGATGAAGGTCACGAGCTACGTGACCGAAATATCATGCAAGTATGACGCTGATATCCGGCAGAACACCCGACAACCCAATATGTCTGTCTGTATTCTAAGACAAATTAGTTCTTCAGTTGTGGATAATTTCTATGTGGTTCTGCTTCAAAAGAATATGGGATGTTTTTAACTAATCTGTTGTACCCTCTAAGTATACAAATGGTATTTTGCACCCATATATTTGTTGAGTTTTGCTATTTTTATATGTATTGTACTTTCATAAATTTTTTATGCTGGTGTTGATAGGCATCCTGTATGGTGGTTAATAACCGTACTGGTAAATGACTGATGGGGTGATAAACAGCTGCTGGTTAAATGCATTTTATAAAATACTTTATGGCTGTTGAACCTCACTTTATGGAAACATTACATCCCTATACATATCACATTGATTTCATTGGTGAGGGATTCTGGCTATCCTTAAGGTTTCCAGTTTCTAGCCCATATGCCTGCTCCACTGCCTCCACTGTAACCAGAACATATGTAATGGGCATGTCCAGCATGGTCTCCATCCCACCAGTGACTGTGGTATTATTTGTGCCTGTTATTCCTAATCAGGCCAGTCTCTTCATATTCCCTGGCCACCTTTTGTTCTACTTTTCTCAGCCATATTGTAGCCCCATAAATTAGTGTAGGTCTTATTACAGAGGTGTATACCCAATACATAATCACGGGGCTTAGCAACAGTTTACCACAGACCATACCAGTGTGCAAAGAGAACCTTTTGCCTAGCAATATATGTTCTTTATGTGAGGGATCTATAATAGATTTGCATCCAGGGTTACCCTTAGATACTTCACCACCAGCTTAGTGACTGTCAGAATGAAGCATAGAGTAGTAGTACTGGATGAGCATACCATCCTTACAAGGACAGAGTTCCTCCTTCCCAGTAAGTGAGGAAACTGAGGAAACTGAGGCAACTGTTTGCAGCTGAATGAACAACTACATGTCGGTTATGGTGCCAACTCCCATAACCTGGAGTGCGGAAGTAGTAACACCTACAGCAGAGGTAGAATCTCACTGAAGAGCTTAAGATTCCAATATGTCTCCTGGATATGTTTGCTCTTGAATGGTGCGATAACAGTTTTCCTGGGACTCATCCTTAAATCTTGTTTCATGTACAACTTATACACAATATTCAATTACAGTGTGCTATTGTTCTGATGTACTTTCAAATCTGCCAAGTGTTACTATGACTAAGTAGTCTGTGTATCCCTGGCAAAAATAACCTCTATTATTAAACTCTGATGAATTCATTCACCACTAGGTTCAACAGTAGTGGGAGGAAAAGCCCACCTTGTGGATTCCTTTCATGATGTTTATCACAGTTTTCTCATTCATCATGGTGACTTCTACCTTTTGTCTACTCAGCGTCATCTTAATCCACCTGCATATAGTGGTCTTAATTCCACATTCTTCTGGAGCTCTAAACAAAGAGTCAAAGGTCATATTGCTAAAAGCCCCCTCAATATCCAGGAAGATGCAGCAAGCAATTTTGACTGGTTGACGTGTGTGTTGGTTTTCACGTAGAGGAAACTTAGATAACCTCCTTTCCCTAATGTGCACATTATAAAGTTTTTCTAATGTTTTTAAGAGAAAGGAGGACAAGCTGTTCAATCTCATATCCTTAGCTTTGGTATGATCAGTTCTTCCTAGCTTAAGAATACAAAGAATCTTTGCCATCCTCCAAGCATTAAGAATGGCTCTTGCTGCTAAGCTGACTCTGAACAGTTACATAGGAGTCTGATTAATCCCTCTCCAGCTTGTTGCAGTAGAGCCAGAAAGATTCCATCTGGGCCTGATGACTTGAATGGTTGAAGCATTCCCATTGCTCACTGGATTTTTCTGACAACACATTCTCTGGTAGATTTCCAGTTCTCCCTTTGGTTACCTGTAAACCAGTACTTCCTAGAGACTGGGTCTTGGTCTGTGTTATCTGTCAGTGTGCATTGTGGGAAGAGAGTCTCGAGGATCACATCCAGCATCTGATGCGCTGTCCTCATATGCCTACCATCCTCCTTCCTTAGAGTGCCTCTTGAGTTAGTTGGTATTCTTATGAGGATTTTATGATGTCTGGCCCTAGTAAGTGGATCTCCCACCTTCTCACACAGTATCCTCCAGGATGATGTTAGCTTAATAACAAGGTTGTATTTAACAAGTGCCTCTAGATATTTTGCCCACTGTATTTTCCCTCCTGCAAAGTTCAACAGTCTTCTTAATAGTTTCCTTTGCAGCTCCAGATTATTGTTCCTCCAGGGTACACTTCTGTTTGTGCACTTCTTGGTTTGGACAGTTTTCTAACTATGATGTCATACTAGCAGAAACCATTTCCTCAAGACCTTCTAGGTTTCTTGTTGGAGTTTTGACTCTAGATGAGCTTGTATTTATGTCTTTCCTTTATTAGTCCCAGTCTGTTTTCCTAGAATGCCTGTAGGCCATAGTCTGTTTAACACTCACTTCAACCACAAACTTAGTTCACATGTAGTCAGACAAGGAGCACTCCATTGCCACATGTTGCCAGCACTGTTGAGATGTACCCAAAAATTATTTCACTTATTTCTTCTCTTCTGCTATTCCTGAACATAGGTTCTTTAACCCTATTCATGATCTTAAGGTTACTCACCAATAATTATTGAAGTAGGCACTCACCTCTGCTGTAGGTGTTACTACTTCCGCACTCCAGGTTATGGGAGTTGGCACCATAACCGACATGTAGTTGTTCATTCAGCTGCAAACAGTTGCCTCAGTTTCCTCACTTACTGGGAAGGAGGAACTCTGTCCTTGTAAGGATGGTATGCTCATCCAGTACTACTACTCTATGCTTCATTCTGACAGTCACTAAGCCCATATGACAGACATTTGTCATTGGCTTGAATGAAATTCCATTTTTAATGTATATGCATGTTCTGGGCTCTTTTTAGATTAATGGCATAAATCAGTTCCAGTTCCTCCAAGGACTGATACCCTCTGCCCCCCTTTACATAAATAGTGTTCCCTGGTCAGGGCCAGGTTACACTTACTCCTGTCTTGCCGCATGGTGACTCAGTGCTGCAGTTGCCCCCTTATTGTGTTGCAGGTTTATCTGCAACATTTCCAGTTGCTAACTTGCCTTCATAATCATGTATGATGTCCTTTATTGCCCTGATAGTAACCTGCAAGCATCCTAACTACAGTTTCAGGCCCTGTTCTCACATTCCGAAACAAGGGTTTAGCCATCAAATATGACCTTCCAGTCAATTACAGTCGAGTCCTCCATCGAGATCTTCTGGTTCTTCATCTGTAGTTATTTGAACAGAGTATTTGGAAGAATATCTTTAAGAAGTATTGGTACCAAAATGGATATCTATGTGGGCTGGAAGAGTTCAACTGCTATCTTGACCAGCAGCTTCACTTCCTGCCATCGAGATATCTTGGCCACCATCTCCTTAAGCCAATCTGCCTACCCTTGTCCCCACCACCACCACCACCACCACCACCACCACCACCACCACCACCACCCTATCTTCTCAAAGAGAGCCATTTGAACTAGCTCCTCTCGTTACAAGGTGATGCTGATTAGTAGATATCACTATTGGATGACTGCGATCTTAAAACCCAAGCCTGCAGCACTACAGGTCCAGTTCCCTGTTTACTGCCTTAAAGCAGACAGAAGGTTGCCAGCCATGGAAGGTTGCAACTATGTGTGAGCATTGGCAGCCAGTGGGAGGTCATCAGTGTGGTCCAGTGAAGAAGAAGGGACATGAAACCTGGTCTTAGCTGTTGCTACCATAACTAACATTGCCTCCAGCAGCTGTCATTGAGACTTAACCCAGAAATACAGGCTAATTCAGTTAGTTACATATATACTGGATTAGTAATACTCTTGGAAGTAAAAAGACTACTGTTTACTACACCGCTAAGGAAGGGACCACAAATATCTTGTAAACTGACTCCAGTATACTCAAAGACTTGTTTGAAGGACCTTTTTATTAACTGATCTTAATACTGAAGCAGTAGTTCAAAATGTCATTCACATAAACTACCATATTTGCTGTGAATACGTCAAATATATTTGAACCTGTGCATCATCATCTTCCTAAATTATTGTAAATTACAGATTCTGGCCCCATTGAAATATTTCTTCTAGAGAATTTAGGAGGGGGCAATATCAGAGCAATTAGGTAGCTGCACTACATCATCTCATTGAAATCTGTGCTAGGAACACAACACAGCCAAGCAAACTTCCCAACTATATTGAACTGTGACCAGCATTATTTAAAACAATAAACTTAACTGCTTTAAATACCTTTTGCTTAACTAACACAATGGTGCTTGTGACTTAATAACAAAAGTAACTTTTGCATGTTGTGTCACTGCCACTTAACTTACCTCAATGAAGCTTGGAGCATATATAGAAATTGCTGCTATTACTGAAAGAAATTTGCAGTGAGATAAACAGAAATGACACTTTTATTCAAAGGTGGTAATTACTCTGAAGTCACTACATTTATGATGATCCCCTGGGCATTAAGAATAGTGGGAAATGGTTCTTAATAGGGTGTGTGATCACTACAGATGGCAATGTGTGCTCTGCAACGTGCTTCCATGCTGGCCACATGGTTGGTAAGGAGTCTTTGTGGCAGGGTGGTCGACTCCTCCACCGGTGCAGTTGGCAAATGCTGGATGGTAATTGGCACATGTGGATGTGCTGCAATACATCTCCCCCTGAGCCCCACATGTACTTGATGGAATTTAAGTAGGGGGGGGGGGATTTCATGAATATACCATCATTCATTCAAAGAGCTGCTCCACCTGTGCTGTTTTATGTAGTCACACACTGTCACCCATAAAAATGAACTCACAGTTGAATGCACCCCTGAAAAGATGCACATGGGGAAGAAGAACAGTGTCACAATAACCTCGACTGGTTAACCCATGTGGGTTATGACAGGGAGATGGGGGATGTGCTGCAGCACATCCACATCCACATGCACTAATGACCATCCAGCAATTTTGAATCATGCTGGTGGATGGATACCATGCACTGCCACAGCACGGGAGTACATTGAAGAGCATGCAGTGCTGCCCATTGTGAACTCACATTCTATTAAGAACCATGTCAAGCATTTTGTAATGACAAAAGGACCATCTTAAATCATAGTGACTTCAAAGTAAATATTGTCTTTGAATAAAAGTGTCATTTCTGTTTATCTTGTGTATTTCTTTCAGTTGGCTTCTGTTCTATTCTGTAGCATTCTTTGTATGTATAGTCCAAGTTTCAACGAACTACACTAGTGGCCATTAAAACTGCTACACAAAGAAGAAATGCAGATGATAAATGGGTATTCATTGGACAAATATATTATACTAGAACTGACAAGTGATTACATTTTCATGCAATTTGGGTGCATAGATCCTGAGGAATCAGTACCCAGAACAACCACCTCTGGCTGTAATAACGGCCTTGATACGCCTGGGCATTGAGTCAAACAGAGCTTGGATGGCGTGTACAGGTACAGTTGCCCACGCCGCTTCAACACAATACCACAGTTCATCGAGAGTAGTGACTGGTGTATTGTGACGAGCCAGTTGTTCGGCCACCACTGACCAGACGTTTTCAATTGGTGAGAGATCTGGAGAATGTGCTGGCCAGGGCAACAGTCGAACATTTTCTGTATCCAGAAAGGCCCGTACAGGCCCTGTAACATGCGGTCATGCATTATCCTGCTGAAATGTAGGATTTCACAGGGACTGAATGAAGGGTAGAGTACACCATTGCAGACGCTCCTGTCTGTGATGCAGCATCAAATGTCATCGAACTGTTGGTGCAGATGGTTGTCGTCTTGCAAACGTCCCCACCTGTTGACTCAGGGATCAAGACGTGGCTGCACGAGCCGTTACAGCCATGCGGATAAGATGCCTGTCATCTCGACTGCTAGTGATACGAGGCCTTTGGGATCCAGCACGGCATTCCATATTACGCTCCTGAACCCACTGATTCCGTATTCTGCTAACAGTCATTGGATCTCGACCAACGCGAGCAGCGGTGTCGCGACACGATAAACCACAATCGCGATAGGCTACAATCCGACCTTTATCAAAGTCGGAAATGTGATGGTAAGTATTTCTCCTCCTTA
Organism: Schistocerca cancellata; assembly: GCF_023864275.1. Classification (NCBI taxonomy): domain Eukaryota; kingdom Metazoa; phylum Arthropoda; class Insecta; order Orthoptera; family Acrididae; genus Schistocerca; species Schistocerca cancellata. The sequence continues at coordinate 462,243,014 of NC_064629.1, forward strand.
CAAGAGGCAACACAACAACGTTTCACCAGGAAACGCCAGTCAACTGCTGTTTGTATTTGAGAAATCGGTTGGAAACTTTCCTCATGTCAGCATGTTGTAGGTGTCGCCACTGGCACCAACCTTGTGTGAATGCTCTGAAAAGCTAATCATTTGCATATCACAGCATCTTCTTCCTGTCGGTTAAGTTTTGCATCTGTAGCACTTCACTTTCATGGTGTAGAAATTTTAATGGCCAGTAGTGTATTTGGCATTGAAACATCACAGTAAAGTTATTTTGCACACTAATGCATGTTGTAACTTATTGTTCGACTAAAGATATTTAATTGCTACTTTTGTCTCATAAATAATTCAGTAATAAAATAAATAATAAACTCATTTTTCGCCCACCACTGGCAACCAGGAGCTGTTCCAATAATAAATTTTATGACCTTGAAAGCAGCCTATTTTTAGAGGAATGAACAGCTGATAGAAAATGAGGTGAGAACATTCCTCATGTCAATAATTTCAACTTTCCAACTGTAGGATCATAGTAGTATTGAAGCTGACCCAATAGTCATAATATTGTTGTGACTTGGGGGTGGAAAAACAAAGTTACATTCCAATTAGCACAAGGTGCATTATGGGATCATGAAATAAATTACCACAGCATATGCAAATGTTTACAATAACTGTAATAGCAGACTATGTTTTCCTTCCAGGTAATGATTGAAGAAACCATTTCTTAACTGTGTGGAGTACATTTATGATGTATCACAATTAGTCTGCCACTTTCAGGTCACATCTGCAAGCAAGTGCCATCTTACCTGCATTTATTTAACTTGAACTTACAAACATCTGCAATTATATTTAATATTGGCAATATTTTTTTTAATTTAATAGCTGTTAAGTAAGTCTTAGAAGCTTTACACTTTTACACAGTTAACTGTAGCCTTCAGTTCCAGGATTCAAATCACTAACTGAGCACATTTCCAGGTCTGCTCAATTGTAATTTTATTGAATAAGTGTACACATCCTTTGACATGTTACATAGTAACATTCATATTCAAAAGTGCATGTAGCTGTGTAGAGAAGTTTGTAATTTAGTTTCTTGGTACCACTTTTTCTTTTATTTTCAGTATGTCATTTGATGATGAATTTCTAAGGTATAAAAACCAATTATGAAACCATTTGTTTGACCCAATCTTAGATAAATAAAACAGGTTTGCTATAAACAAATTAACTCACACATTTCAAAACATTGACACAACTAACCTGAAACTAAACCTTTTTCTATCCAAAGTATCTGCATCCTTTGTACTATACCAAAATGATATACTAATTTAACTCTTTAATTCTAAATTGCTGGGGAAATAAATATTAGTACTAATCCATTTTTGGAGAGCTGTGGAAGTCTGACATGAAAATTATGATTTTCTTCATTCTACTACAAACATGATGATTGACTGATCTGGCCTTGTAACACTAACCAAAATGGCCTTGCTGTGCTGGTACTGTGAACGGCTGAAAGCAAGGGGAAACTACAGCCATAATTTTTCCCGAGGGCATGCAGCTTTAATGCATGGTTAAATGATGATGGCATGCTCTTGGGTAAAATATTCCAGAGAGAAAATAGTCCCTCATTCGGATCTCCGGATGGGGACTACTCAAGAGGACATTGTTATCAGGAGAAAGAAAACTGGTGTTCTACGGATCGGAGCGTGGAATGTCAGATCCCTTAATCAGGCAGGTAGGTCAGAAAATTTAAAAACGGAAATGGATAGGTTAAAGTTAGATATAGTTGGAATTAGTGAAGTTCGTGGCAGAAGGAGCAAGACTTTTGGTCTGGTGAATACAGGGTTATAAATACAAAATCAATTAGGGGTAATGCAGGAGTAGGTTTAATAATGGATAAAAAATAGGAGTGCGGGTAAGCTACTACAAACAGCATAGCAAATGCATTATTGTGGCCAAGATAGAAATGAAGCCCATGCCTACTACAGTAGTACAAGTTTATATGCCAACTAGCTCTGCAGATGATGAAGAAATTGATGAAATGTATGATGAGGTAAAAGAAATTATTCAGGTAGTGAAGGGAGATGAAAATTTAATAGTCATGGATGACTGGAATTCAATAGCATGAAAAGGGAGAGAAGGAAACATAGTAGGTGAATATGGATTGGGGCTAAGAAATGAAAGAGTAAGCCGTCTGGTAGAATTTTGCACAGAGCATAACTTAATCATAGCTAACACTTGGTTCAAGAATCATAAAAGAAGGTTGTATACATTGAAGAATCCTGGAGATACTAGAAGGTATCAGATAGATTATATAATGGTAAGACAGAGATTTCGAAACCAGGTTTTTAATTGTAAGACATTTCCAGGGGCTGATGTGGACTCTGACCACAATCTATTGGTTATGAACTGTAGATTAAAATTGAAGGAACTGCAAAAAGGTGGGAATTTAAGGAGATGGGACCTGGATAAACTGACTAAACCAGAGGATGTATAGAGTTTCAGGGAGAGCATAAGGGAGCAATTGACAGGAATGGGGGAAAGAAATACAGTAGAAGAAGAATGGGTAGCTCTGAGGGATGAAGTAGTGAAGGCAACAGAGGATGAAGTAGGTAAAAAGAGGAGGGCTAGTAGAAATCCTTGGGTAACAGAAGAAATATTGAATTTAATTGATGAAAGGAGAAAATATAAAAATGCAGTAAATGAAGCAGGCAAAAAGGAATACAAACGTCTCAAAAATGAGGTCGACAGGAAGTGCAAAATGGCTAAGCAGGGATGGCTAGAGAACAAATGTAAGGATGTAGAGGCTTATCTCACTAGGGGGTAAGATAGATACTGCCTACAGGAAATTTAAAGAGACCTTTGGAGATAAGAGAACCACCTGTATGAACATCAAGAGCTCAGATGGAAGCCCAGTTCTAAGCAAAGAAGGGAAAGCAGAAAGGTGGAAGGAGTATATAGAGGGTCTATACAAGGGCGATGTACTTTAAGACAATATTATGGAAATGGAAGAGGATGTAGATGAATATGAAATGGGAGATACAATACTGCATGAAGAGTTTGACAGAGTACTGAAAGACCTGACTCAAAACAAGGCCCCGGGAGTAGATAACATTCCATTAGAACTACTGACAGCATTGGGAGAGCCAGTCCTGACAAAACTCTGGTGAGCAGATGTATGAGACAGGCGAAATTCCCTCAGACTTCAAGGAGAATATAATAATCCCAATCCCAAAGGAAGCAGATGTTGAAAGATGTGAAAATTACTGAACTATCAGTTTAATAAGTCACAGCTGCAAAATACTAACGTGAATTCTTTACAGACGAATGGAAAAACTGGTAGAAGTCGACCTCGGGGGAAGATCAGTTTGGATTCCATAGAAATGTTGGAACACGTGAGGCAATACTGACCTTACAACTTACCTTAGAAGAAAGATTAAGGAAAGGCAAACCTATATTTCTAGCATTTGCAGACTTAGAGAAAGCTTTTGACAATGTTGACTGGAATACTCTCTTTCAATTTCTGGAAGTGGCAGGGGTAAAATATAGGGAGCGAAAGGCTATTTACAATTAGTATAGAAACCAAATGGCAGTTATAAGAGTCAAGGGGCATGAAAGGGAAGCAGTGGTTGGGAAGGGAGTGAGACAGGGTTGTAGCCTCTACCTGATGTTATCCAATCTGTATATTGAGCAAGCAGTGAAGGAAACAAAAGAAAAATTCGGAGTAGGTACTAAAATCCATGGAGAAGAAATAAAAACTTTGAGGTTCGCTGATGACATTGTAATTCTATAAGAGACAGCAAAGGACTTGGAAGAGCACTTGAACGGAATGGAAAGTGTCTTGAAAGGAGGGTATAAGATGAACATCAACAAAAGCAAAATGAGGATAATGGAATGTAGTCGAATTAAGTCGGGTGATGCTGAGGGAATTAGATTAGAAAATGAGACACTTATAGTGGTAAAGGAGTTTTGCTATTTGGGGACCAAAATAACTGATGATGGTCGAAGTAGAGAGGATATAAAATGTAGACTGGCAATGGCAAGGAAAGCGTTTCTGAAGAAGAGAAATTTGTTAACATCGAATATAAATATTTAAGTGTCAGGAAGTTGTTTCTGAAGGTATTTGTATAGAGTGTAGCCATGTATGGCAGTGAAACATGGACAATAAATAGTTTGGACAAGAAGAGAATAGAAGTTTTTGAAATGTGGTGCTACAGAAGAATGCTGAAGATTAGATGGGTAGATCACATAACTAATGAGGGTTATTGAGTAGAATTGGGGAGAAGAGGAGTTTGTGGCACAACTTGACAAGAAGAAGGGACCAGTTGCTAGGACATGTTCCGAGGCATCATCAGGGGATCACAAATTTAGCATTGGAGGGCAGTGTGGAGAGTAACAATTGTAGAGGGAGACCAAGAGATGAATACACTAAGCAGATTCAGAAGGATGTAGGTTGCAGTAAGTATTGGGAGATGAAGAAGCTTGCAGAAGATAGAGTAGCATGGAGAGCTGCATCAAATCAGTCTCAGAACTGAAGACCACAAAAACAACAACAACTACTACTACTACAAACATATGTATGATCATTTTCTTTCAGGAAATATGAAGAAAATAGCTTGTTGTCATTTATAATACAACCCTGAGGTTCATTCACTCAGACCACTAGTGACCAACAATATTCATATTACTGGTGTGCAAGTCATTAGGCTGCTAAAAGAGGGTTTTGTCAATAGACATCCCTGTCATCATCTAGGTACTGAGTTTTGGTAAGTGTTTTATACAAGCGGTCACTCAGATTGGACTTCAGCACTTGAATAACATTTCAGTACTGAGGTCATGTCTTGAAATGTAATATAATTCAGGAATTTAAACTATGTATCAACAGGAAACAATTTCTGTAAGTATTGTAAGGCCTTGTCAGCTCTCAGCATTTAAACTAACTTTGCTTATTCCTGTAAAAGTTTCAGTTGCTGGGTTTGGAGGCATGTGCATTGCGTTACTTTGATATTTTGTCCAGTACCAGCCATGCATTTTTTTCATATATAGCTTTGTGTTTTCTGTCTCACACTTTTACTATCCACCCTCACTTGGAAAGAAACATTTTCCTTGCCCTGTATTGCTATGTTATTTGATGGCAGCAAATAAGAACGTAGGAAATATACTTCCAAATTAAACTAAGTTTTGACATTTTTATCATGAGTTACAGTAGGTCCTCAATTGCCTGCAAGTGGTTTCTGGCTTTCACTTTGTACTTCCCACTTTGGCAAATAATATTTGCTGTTTTAACTTTCAATGTTGCTTTAGCTGACAGTAAAATAAGATCATCCTGTAAGATGACTAGCTACTTGGCATAAATTGCATTTCCATAATAAATTGATACATTTCTTCTTAGAGTTAATATTTATTTACACTTAACAATTTATACTGTCACTTAATGAAATGATCCACCTTCAAGAAGCACTATAGTTGAAGTTCATTGTGACATAGACTGACAAAGTCCTTGCAATGCAGTAAGAGGTACATGGACACAGGTGCTTATCCATGGGTCATACAGTTACTGTAGGTTGTAAAGAGTTAGTTTGTAACCTTCAATCTTGTCTTTAGATATCCTGAATGTAATGTATTTAGTTGGTACTGAAAAAATCTGGTATACAGAAAATGAATGGGTATTACATATCAGTGATGAAATATGGGAGGTTAGAATTCATTAAAAATGGGGCAGTGCCTCAATGGAAGAAAGAAGGAAAAAACCATGACCTTGTTGCAGTAGCTACCCTAAAATTCCCCTGCAGTTAGTTAAGAAAACCACAGAAAACCAAATGAAGGCTGACAGAAGGGAGATTTTCATGCTGATCATCTTAATAGGTGTCAATGGTTTTAACCACCACAACAATACATATCTAAGCAGTCAGTGTGATAACACAGAGCCCTGGCTCAGTAACTAGTGCCGCCTGAGGTTTTTGTTGGTGATATTGAACAGGATCAATTACATCACTCACTGACAATTACAGAGCTATTTGAAGGAGATGCAGTGTGTCTGGCAACATACATAATAGTTATGGGCTGGAAAGTCAATACTGACAAAATGTTTTTCTAATAGTCCTGTCTAGTGATGTGTTTGCTATTGAATTGTTTGATAACTGAAAATACATAGACATATAAAAGATGATTCTGTGACAATGTTACAGATTTTCATGGAGGATGTTGAATAGATCAATTTGATGTGAGGAACCCTGGCCTGGAAACTGCTGGGTCAGAAGCTATAGGGGAAACTCATTCCTATACCAGTGACAATGGATCTCTTCTATATAAGTTCTTTGCTTTCTGTATTTTGAGAAGAGGTGGTATGGACCAAAAAAAGGAGAAACGAATCAAGTAAACATGGGCTCTGAAGTTCATACCTTAAGAGTGATGAGTACTTGTTCAGCAGAAGAGATGTGTTTCACAGTAGCAACGATGAACAAGTGCTAATAGCTCTCAGGTATGCTTACTGGATTTTTTCTTCTTTTGGTCCATACTACCACCTCCAAAAATACGGAAAGCAGAGAGCTTGCAGTAGAAGAGGTCCTCTGTCAGAGGTATCAGAACAATTTTCACCTATAGCATTCAACTCTGTTGTTACTGGACCAGGGCCCTTTACCTCAGACAGATACATTCACTGTTCTCCATAATTCCTGAAAGTTTTTAATATCATCAAAGAATTACTCTCTATGTGTAATCTATAAATATGAATTAACTTTGTTAGAGGTTTGGGTTCTGCCTGTTTATGTGCAACAAACTTTTTTTGTTACTTCTTCCATTCAAACATGTTTCAGCACATTGTGCCTTCATCATTAGATTCTTATTTCATTGAACTGATACACACTAATTTATGAGATTGGTTTTTTTAGATGTTTCCATGATGTTAATAAGTTGAATATGATGAGATCAATCTGAGTCAATCAAAATCTTAAAATTACATGATGAACCACAAGGGTTACCTCAAATGTCTTTCCCAGTTGCTCTTCAAGACATCTCCATGTGCTAATCATCCTCACAGACACCATCACAAAACTATGAATGCAGTTTTATGGTCACCTGTGCAGAATGGATTTCAACATGCTCACAAGGAAAATTCTTAACTTTATCTGATCAATGAAGAACTAGAATAACTGAAATATGCATTCACTACAAAATCATTCAAGGTGGAATAAAGTTTAAAGAGCTAATTCACAATTACAAATTTTCTGAGAAACCAACCCAACAAAACCCAGGATGTACACACAAACATAAAAACATTCAGTGTGTGGGTACAAGAGGTACTGAGAGGAAAAGGCAAAAAAGTGCTAAGTAAGTACAGATGTTCCCTTTAGTTGGGCACAATGAATTAAAAAAAAGTGGTTTTATAGGATCTTCTTTGCTGGTAAATAGATCATCATTTCATTTTGGTGTTCTTTTCATAATACATATTTTATGGACTACACGATTCACTTTTTTTTTTTTTTTTTTTTTTTTTTTTTTTTTTTTTTTACAAAAAATTGCCTCCAAAATTCAGGTGCATCTCATACACAAAATTAATATAAAAATGTCCAGTGTTTCATTTAAAATTCCCACCATTCTTAATAATGGCCATATATGCAATGCTGTAGGAAACATATCTGTATGTGCCAACTTTGGATTCAACTGGCAGCAGCAGTGCACCAATGGGACAAATATGAGCTGCAGGGATTCACAAGCTTGGTAACACTGTCCCCCTCTCACCTCACCATCACAAGCCCAGAACAGTGTCTGGAGACTGATGCATAATTGCAGTCTATGGTGCCAATGAAGTTGAAAGTGATTTGTGTTATTGATAACAGTACAATATTTTTGTCAGTAGCTAGTTTTGTAATGAATAAAAATAAAAGGTATTTATATAATGTGGGCTATAAATTGAAATTAATAGCATACACAGCACAAAAAGGAAGCAGAGCAGCTGAGCAGCATTTCAGTCCTCCACCAACAGAAAAAAATATTTATCAATTCATTCACTAATGTTACAGAGTGACCCACCACCTTGGTAACTATAGTGGGTCATTTACTACTACAAACAAGAGAATTTTCAGAATTTTAGTATCTTTTGTTTTTTATATAATGAAATTGTTAATTAAAAAATAAAAAACAAAAAGCCACAAGATACATAAAGTACAACTGGGGAAATATTGCTATAGTCTTACAAAGAAAATAAATGAAAGGAAAGATTAAGATAGCAAAAGAGGTCCTTTTGCCTAGCTATTTCAAGTGGGAGGGCTTCGGTAAACACTGAGATGTCTCACCTGAATTAGTGTATTCTGTTCTACCATACGTAATACTATATGTATATATGTTGTGATGTTAACTGTGTGTGTTTTGTATATGAGGTATGTCAGTAGTATTTGTTATTACAATTGTTTCATCGAATTAACCATGTTGTAAGCAGGAGAGGAACCTCAGGAGATGACCCCAAGCCTTGTCTCCCTGAAGGATGCTTCTTACCTATGTCGTTTGCTTGCATTTGTGTATTTACATCTTATTACACTGGATGTGATGATGATGTTTGGTTTGTGGGGCGCTCAACGGCGTGGTTATCAGCGCCCGTACAATTACCCAATCATTGCTCAGTCCAATTTCGCCACTCTCCTGGATGATGATGAAATGATGAGGACAACACAAACACCCAGTCATCTCGAGGCAGGTGAAAATCCCTGACCCCGCCGGGAATCGAACCCGGGACCCCATGCTCGGGAAGCGAGAACGCTACCGCGAGACCACGAGCGGCGGACTACACTGGATGTGTAAGTGTATGCACAATGCACACAGGTTTTACTGTTTCCATCTTATACATTTCACAAATTACACTCACATGTTTGAAAATAATGATCCAAAGAACTAAATAATTACTAGTTTTACTTGTACAAACAGGAAAAGTCATTGTTTTATTTCTATTACTAACTTGTTTCTAAATTCCATGTATGTATTACTTGTAGTATTGTTTCACTTGTGTCATCTGCTGTGTGTCATATGTATCTGGTGACACTGAAGTGTTCGTGTCATAATCTGTGTCTATGTTCATGTATATCCATATTACTGTTTGAATCTTTGTTGTCCCTTGCATCACGTTGTGCTGTAGGGTGTGTTGTAGGGTGTCTTTTGGGTTGAGATTTTGTGTATGGCCATTGCTGCTTGTAGGTCTTGTGTAGCGCTCTTGCTATTTTATCAGAGATGTGATTAAGCATGTACCAGTTATTTGGGTCTCTTAAAGCTGGTCCTATGTCCCCCATCTGTCAGATGTTTCCCATTCTTTTTGCCATGCCTCAATCTTCCAAAGATTTAATTGGCATTTTAATGTAATATGCTCCCCTGTTATTTCACACACCTTATGCAGTCTTCCCATTTTGAACCAGTATACTGCTTCTGTGTGTCTAATGGTTATGTCAATAGGGTATGCTGCAAGTACAATGAATAGGGCTTCCAGAGACAATGACAAATGTCTCTGATATTCTGAGCAATACCCCTCTTTGTCTGTTCCTCACAATTTTTTTTTTTTGAGTCATGAGTGACAGCCGTTGAGCCCAGGCACTTCTTCGAAATGCATTATAGACTCAAAGAGGATTTTATGATACATTCACAGTGTCTGCAGTGAGCTGAGTTTGACGTGGTGAGTCTGTGCATTAGTCTCATTGCTTTTTCAGTTGCAAGTCTTGTGAGCTTGATGAATGACAGTAGTTCATCAAGGTGTATCCCTAGGTGTCTTGTTATTTCCCTCTGTATGTTAGTGTTTTTCAGCCTAATGGTGGGGTTTCTCTGCAAGGCTCCTTCGATCAGTAAATATTCTGTCTTGTCTACCTCAATTGTGAGCTTTTTATGGCTGCACCAGTCTTACTTTTATAAGGAATTGTTTAACCTTGCTTTCAAGTTGCATTCTCGAGTTTGCAGTTATTACTACTAGCAAGCTGTAAGCATAGGCTACTATACCATTCACCCTATCATCTTCATTCAGATTGTTTAGGAGCAGTTCTTTGGAAATATCTCAGAAAATTGGCCCACAGATTGAGCCTTGTGGGCATCATTTTTTTTATTCTCTTGGTAACCCTTTGTTCCTGCTTGCCATTGTACCACCTTATCTTTGCAGTTGTCGAATAAGCTGTTGTATAAGACTGTTGGTGTCTGCATCTTTTGTAGCCTTGTGAACAAGGCACACCACCAGAGATTGTTGAAGGTGCCTGCTGTATTTGTTGTTATTCCTAATGTGTATTTTGTGTGTTTCCTGTATTATTTCCATGATGCAGTTAACTGCATCATTTATTAACTTTTTAGTGTAAAGCTATACTGACATGGACAAAGGTCAAAGAGTGTCCTGTGTGACTGTAGTCAACTACGGAAGAGTCTTTCCTGCACCTTAGCCAAAGTGTTCAAGAGGCTGATGGGCCTGTAAGTCTAATTACATTGATATGAGGACTAAGTTTTCTTCTGTTGAAAAACAATTGTTTAATTTTATATCAATTTGCATTGTGTGTGTATGCAGCCAAGCAATTTCTAAACTAAAGATTTTATCATTTGGAGGTAACTTAGAAATTTGTTTTTAACTGCACTTGGATCAATTAGTATAAAATATAAATACAACATAAACTTATAGCCAGTCAAGTAAAACACACTGGATGATTTCACATTTTATAAACCCTTCACTTTTTGGTTTTTAAGAGAAATGCAAGCAGTAAAGTTCGTCGTAAGGTGGGCATTCCTTCAAATGACTATGCTCCAATGGCAAGTAAGCAGTTGGTCAAAAGTTTCACATGCAGTTGGCTGTTTAATAAAACTCATTGGCAACTAATGATGCCACATATAAAATGTAAGCAAGTAATGCGACAAAATTAGGCCACCACATAACCTTCCTTTCTAAGGCAAAATGACTTATAAATTTGTTTATTTTTTAAACAACATTTTCCCAATTTTCATTTAACAGTAGAGGAGAGTGAATGGGAAGTTCAGTTAAATGGGTGGAAGGAAAGAAGGAAGGAAGGAAGGAAGGAAGGAAGGAAGGTTCACCACCCATTCAATAATGTGTTCATTTGATTGAAAATAAATGACACACACACACACACACACACACACACACACACACACACACGTGTGCTGGTAAGTTTTTCCACACAGAAGTCAAGAAACTTTAAACCCACTACTCCTCTCAGTAGTTCGCAAGAGTATATTTCAGTAGCACAATTTCTACAGTTGCAAATGCAAACATGCAACTTTTTAAACATCAAATGTGTCATAGGCTTTACATTGCCTGTAAGTCATTGTGTGTCTAAATGCTTTTCTTACAACAGCATTTTGTTCTTCATAAATATGAGTACAGTGACACAGCGCAAGGCAATGATGATAGTCCAGCACCGTCCCTTAATGACCTTACTGTCTTGCGGCATCCTTTTCTTCCACTGTGCACCATTTAGCAGAACTTTCATGTTACATACTCCATATGAGGTTGAATTTTGCTGGTGCAATGTACTTTCAACCATGTTTAGCTCAACTTAACATGGAAATTTAAATGAAGTTAAACTACATAGGCAGACTTGTTCCCCATATTTCTTGGTAATATCTGTGGAGAATTTAACTGCGAACTTACACAGAAGTCACTCTTCTGTACTTCTCTTTGTATGAAGTATTTAATGCTATTGGAATGTTTCCCATAAATACGATAACTGCTTAAATATCATTGTCTAAAGTGTGTGTAAGTACTGGCATTACAGATTAATACTTGCTCCCCTAGCATATCATCATTTGCTGAAAAACTCAGCTTTGTATGTTTAAACATTTTAAGTACTGTATTGGAATGTTGTCTTCACATGGAGCACCTGTACACCTGTAGACTCCAAACTGGCGGCTTTTCAATATCACTGCAGGTGCTAGTGAAATCTAACATCGAGTATTAAAACTTAATTTGATGAAGGAAAGTATTTGTGGCTGCGAGGATTTCTCTAGCTAATGATAGAAGAATGTGTGTTTTTTCATCTATTACCATCAAGAGGGGGGGGGGGGGGGGGGACAAGAACATGAAAGAACGACTGTTTTTCTTTGTTGAAGTTCCAATCTGTCAGCTTACCATATAGTTGTATTACTCCTTGAAGATACAATTTGTATTTTGTTGTGTTGCATTTTAGTTCTTGGTTGCACAGTAAGGAAGAGAATGACAGTGGAATTAAAACCAAAGCTGCAATTTGAAATATGTTTCTTATTACACAAAGAGACATACACTCTCACAGTACTTTCTTTCTCACATTTAAAAACATCATATTTCACGAAAACTTAGGATCGCAACTACAATAAAACTGACAGTTCCACACTGACATGGTATCGAAAATATTCATTTTGCAAGTACATAGTGCAATCTTTTTTCCTTTGTAAATGTTCATTGGTACTACATTAAATTTGACACAAAATAGACAGCACTAACTTTGATACATATACAGGATTAGTTAAATATAGGAAGGAATGCTACCAAGTACAAAGCATTAATTTTAGCTAGCAAGGGCCCATTCCAACCTGTCTGTCCTCTGAAAAATGGATCGCACAACCTCTTTTGACTCACAAACGTGGTTTGTTTACTATGATAATTACTATCCCATAACCCACTTACCACCACCGTGCCCCATCTCTTTCAGTATCAGTTTCAAAACACTCATCCAATAATTGCTCAATTCTGAAGAGACTGATCAGTAGGGAGATTAGTCCTTTCAAGACAGCCATAAGAGTGCTTTGATAGTAATACAAAGAGGTGATATACTCTTTCAGCATAGATAGTTCCACTGTATTTTACAATAAACACTTTACATTCATCTCTGGTTCACCCAACAAATACAGACTATATACAAGATCTAAAATTATTTCTTTATTCAGTTAACAAAATTTTCAACACTTTTCCATCTTAAATTCACTTATCAAGCTTTATCTTTCATGTTCAAATAGTTGTTACTATTTAACAAAGCTTATATGCTACATAATACTTATATTTGAGTTAGGAACAAGTCTAACTGCATTTTTTGTGATATTTCAATGAGACTTAACACAACACAAAAGACAGTAATGTGAACACAACTGGCTTCAATATTTGGATACTTAGAATCACCTGTAATGAAGTTTCAAACAAATTTTCTGAGACATTAATACTTTGACACCTATTTCTGCTCTAAAGTAGTAACACAACATAAAAACAGAAATTCTGTACAGCACACCAATAAAAATATACGCTTGAGATTGTTTTTCCAACAACCAATTTTGCTTTATTACTCTGTAGAAAAGTTAGGATCGGAAAAGATATTAAGGCACAATTTACTCTTGTCAGTTTACAAATTGGTGTAATGTACTGCACATTAGTTTTTCCACTACTATGAAGAAAATAGGAGTTTACATCTATGTATAGCTGTTCAAATATCACATTTTGTATGACTATAATGGGTCGCCATTTAAAGCTCAAGAAGTGGTCATTTGTAAAGTAATGTGAAAATCTGAAGGAAGAAATAAAGGAAAACAATCTCATTAACAGGAACTTAGAAAGTTATAAACATTGACGTAAAAAACAGCACAAACTCAATCATGGCACATACTACAAAAAAGTGACTTCATATCACAAATTATACTAAATTTGTTTACACTGCCAGTGCCATTTTAAAGACACTACTCAAAAATAACTTAAGTATATGGCAACATAATGAACACACAAATAGTGTTTTAATAACTGAGATACAGTAAAAAATAGTTTCTTCCTTGTCACATGTATTGGTGACAATTAGGAGTCTCTACACTCATCTCTGAAAAATGGTGCAATTCATCCTTCATACTCTACCCATTATGGAATACTGCATGATAATGTCAGAGCATACAAACTTATCCTTTTTTAATTTCTACACTGAAAATATAGCCTGCAGCCCTAGCTATCTCAGTACTTTGAACAAGAACTGTTAATAAGGTATCTCTCAATTGTTTCATAAAATACAACATTTCACAAAGTCATAAATATCCAAATACATACACTGTTTACTGTAAGAAGTAATCTTTCAAATTTAACTGTGCGCCAAAAATTGTGCCAATTCCTTCATATAATTTCAACATGTTCAGCTTCTTAATTTTTCACCACTCCATTACATTACATTTAATCCAGTTTTGCCCCCCAGTCACAATGCACACATTTTATACAGTCACACTTCAGTCGTAGGCAACTCTGTACGAAGTCCCAATTTCATTTTGTGGAAACTACACCCTGTAGGAATACCGTAAAAACAAAACCGTGCATTTATGGAAATATTCACTATATACATATATTCTCCACATGACGGGTGTAATACATATGTAAATCACAGTAGCATGATGTCCACGATTTACGAGCATAATTTGAGCTACAGTGAAGTACATATACATATATAATTTTCCACTTAAAGCTGTACCTCCATCTAAACTATGAGTGAATAATTTACACTGCACCAATTTCCTCAGTTCCTTATATTTACTCTAACACATCCCAGCACACGAACTATAGAACTAGCACTCACATAGAAAGCACACCAAAACTATTACTCAGAAGTAGTCTTTCACTATACAACATTCACAGTCTATCACCTAGCAAATCACAGAGAGCATAGCCCTAAACAACAACAATAATAATAAAAATAGCAATAATAATGATTATGATGATGATAATAAGAATAGTTATGACAATAATAATATTAAATAACCAACAGTAGCATCAGCAGCAGCAGCAGCAGCCACAAAATTAAACACTGTGCTGCAAACTAATTTGAACATCTGAACTGCTCCATATTGAAAGATATGCCTCTATTTTGCAACTAACATCAAATCCATTGGTTAAGTACACCAGAAAGACATTACCTGCAACAAAAAATTATTTCATTTACATTATAAAGTGCATTAAAACTTTATGAAGGTGGCAAATGATTTTTGATCACTGCTGTGTCCCCCACTGTAATGGACATGCCCTCAAAATATTTGTGAATTTGTTTGTTGGCTTGAACTGTGTATTTCAAAACCACCACAATTGCTGCAAAGAAATATTAGCTATTTTATGTTTAAATGAAAGTGGAGTTTGTGTTTTTTGAATATGAATTTTGACATGCTTCATGGTCATACTCACTTTCTCTCCAATCCAAGTTGTTACATGGAAGGAAGTATCTACTTCTCACATTACTTCACACACAGATCATAATTATATTGCAGAATTATCAGTTATAGAGTGTATTCATTTGATGAAACAAAGTAATTTTTCTCAATAGTGTCTTTTTAATATGCCTGGCAAAGCCAACATATCTGGGGGCAAGGAAACTCAGCCCTCTAGGCAGCATCTAGTCAGGGTGTGTGGGATGAATTTCGCACACACTTTTCTTTTCTTCAAAACATTGAGGAAAATATCTAACATGTGCTTTAGAGAAGCTGCCGCATTGCAGATTGTGACAATGTTGACATCCTGTAATCGCACATTCACTGCTTATTGTTGCCCACTCATAACTAATGGTTAAATGCTCATCAGTTGTTTAGAGCTGTTAGCTGAAGCTACCACTTAAATTGCTGTGCTGATGCTTATACACCAAAAATAAAATCAGTTCCTGGACTTTACGGATAGATCGTGTATACTGCGTATACTGCAAGCCATCTCATTGCGGACAGCATCCGAAATAAAAGAGTCTTGATTTCAGATACATATAAAAAGAAACAATATTAGTATTGTAAAAGAAGAAAATGTTTCTGTATCTGCTGGATGAAGAGCAGTCAGCTACTTAGGTTCATTTACCATGTGACAACTGGAGTAGATGACATTCCTCCTGAATTATTGAAAAATTATTACATCTGTGACCACCACCACTACCATCAGTTGCAGTCTAGTACTTACATTGATTTGTTAAGAGTCATGGGCAAGTGCAGGAAGTACACCCTTCACCTTTTTACCTGTGCGGCAGTCCTTTCTACAAAGAATGTATAATCCTAGCACGGGGGAATCACATGGGTTCAAGCACCTCAGTTGCAGACATGTACTGACATATTTTGCATGTGAGAGTTCTGCAACCATCCTAAGACCACTGAAGTATGGGTGCCATCTTTCACACGTTTCTCTTTTGCCTCCTCTTCAATGAAATAGTGACACACAAGTGGGAGAGGAGCAGAAGGAATATATGCTTTGGCAACTAGTACCTTTATGTCAATGTCTGTGAACTACATCTAAGGGGGTTAGTTTTTTTTATAAGATAGCTTTCACTCTACTTTCTTAGTCCTTAGTTAACCTCTGCCTGCATCCTCCCTCTTCTGTGATGAAGGAAATAGATCTGAACCTGAGGGAGACACTCTACATTCTTGTCTTTTCCAACCCGCAGTGATTGTTGCATTTCTCTAGCTGCCTGAATTGTTTGAAACATCAGGAATTTTCCAACACACAAACCCCTAGATGTGCATTTGCATGTGCTGATGTTCGTATCAGCATTATTTTTCTTGTTGAGGCATTAGTCCCCACAGTTGGTTGTCTGTGTGCTGATTTAAATGATGCACTGTAGTTAGATGACTGCATCGTCTTAGAGATAACCTTTTCTTCAGAATTTGGTATTCTTTGGTTTTGTTCCCTCTATTTAACTCCAGGATTCCAACTAGAGCTAGAAAAGCCCTAATTTCACAGTTAATGCCCCTCGGCATGAATAAGCATATTAAACTTCCTGGCAGATTAAAACTGCGTGCCTGACCGAGACTCAAACTCGGGACCTTTGCCTTTCGCGGGCAAGTGCTCTACCATCTGAGCTACCGAAGCACGACTCACACCCAGTACTCACAGCTTTACTTCTGCCAGTATTTTTTTCCTTTCTTTCAGGAGTGCTAGTTCTGCAAGGTTCGCAGGAGAGCTTCTGTAAAGTTTGGAAAGTAGGAGACGAGATACTGGCAGAAGTAAAGCTGTGAGTACCGGGCGTGAGTCATGCTTCGGTAGCTCAGATGGTAGAGCACTTGCCCGCGAAAGGCAAAGGTCCCGAGTTCGAGTCTCGGTCGGGCACACAGTTTTAATCTGCCAGGAAGTTTCATATCAGCGCACACTCTGCTGCAGAGTGAAAATCTCATTCAATAAGCATATTGTTTCTGGTTCATTAGTGGCACGGACATACCTTTTGCATGTTTTTTATCTCCAACTGTAGTATGTTAAAATCTTTAACATTTGAAGTTCCACACAGTATTCAAGTTAGAAGGCATTTCTTCCAGTCAAACGAACCAGGCTTACGATATTTATTTAAAAAATGGTTTATAGAATGTTAACAAATTCATCTGTTTTTTATTCGCATGTTATCCACTTTTTTTGACTATACTGCATACTTCCATCAGGCCTTCTGGTTTACAATCTTACTGTAATTCTGCTGCATTTATGTCCATTATGCCTTGGCAGTTGACACCACCTACACTTTACATGTGTGTGGTTTGCAGCTCCAGTCTGAGTGGGTACTCTCCAAGTTTCTTTATTTTAATTAAATTTGTTACTTGGACTGTTGCTTCTTCAAGGAGGAGAAATATCTCTGTTTGTTGCTTAAAATATTAAATGCAGCAGTTGAAGCATCTAAGCCTTTGCTTATAAAGAATTGGAACAGTTAGAACTGATAATCTTTTACATTTTTCCTATGAACACTATTTTTTATATATTCTGTTATTTCTATGACAAGCTTGATTGGGATGACTACTTGCCCAAGTTCTCTAGTTCATTCTGAAGTACTTACTGTTAAACATTCCACCAAGAGTTCATTTTGTTCAGAATTTGATAACCGCATTTGTACAAACAGTCGGCGATCTGCAATCCAGTATGCACAGTTCCACTTATCTGTCAGGAGGTCTTATGCAATGACTATGTGGGTCATTTTCAAAAGGTTACCCACTGGTAATAGTTTCATCTGAACTGCCATCTGCCCCATTGGCGTACAGCATAATTTAATTTTTCATGGTTTGTTACAAAGATACAGGTCTTCCTGATTCTGAGACATAACTCCCATACTATTTATTATGAAGGTTTGTACCTTCCTCACTATCGAGCATGTGAAGCCAAGGTCCTCAGTCCTTTTACCACACAATATTCCTCCTTTGCAGACAATGGTGGTTACTGAAACACACTGAGATTGTGATAATGGCCAACTGACCAGCCCCAGCTGGGAACCCCAGAAGTGTGATGCTCCTGTACCCAGCCATCACTTACTAGACCTTTGAAGACCATATATAGGACTATCAGAGGAAAGCAGTACTACATATACTTTCCATATCTGCCAATTATTACTCACAAAATAGTTAGAGGCCTCTTGGTGAGGACCACACAAGCATGGAAAGGTTAATTCCTTTGCACCACCAATGGTGTTATATGAAGACAGAAGAAAATTCAGATTTGCCAAGTCACCACTGACATTTTAATATAAGTCGTAGTGAAGAACTAAATGAAATGTAAGAAAAGTGCACTTGTGTACTTTAAGCTCATAATTACCTGTCTCAGGATAATGTGCGTGTGTCCAAGTGTTACACTGCACAACCTTTTCTAACACCATATAGTACCTTCAGTTCAGGAAAGATAACTTTCTTGATGAGAGCATTGGTTTTTGCTGCGAACATTGCCCTCTGTGGATCTTTCTTCAATACTTTGATTCCAGGCTTATGCACCAAAAAAGCATTGTCCAGAATTTGAAACTCATAATCCAAGACACAGAGAGCATATCCCTGAAATGGAAGATACCGTAATTATTACATTCACTTGGAGCAACTGGAAATTACTAAACACACTAAATTTAGTTGAAGTTGTTTGAGGATGCAGAAAAAGAAAGGAGGAAAAAAAAAAAGCTTGTCATCTAGTACACTTCACAGTGACACTATATTAACCAAATTTTTTCCCACAGGAAAAATATACTGACATAAATGTTTCTCGTTTTGACAGAAGTATTAAGGCTTCTGTGACACATTGTGTGTTATGAAGCTCTGCATTGTCTTTTGCAGTGAATTAGAAATTCAATTATCTTTACACTTTTCATGACATTACCAAGAAGTGCACAATTTCCATATAATTATTTCCCTTGTTTCTGTTCTTTTTCTGTGACATAGAGGAAATATCTGTTTTGTCATTCTTACCATGCTGCTTTACTCAACTCTGTTGTATGCACTTTCCTTTATTTGTGAAAACAGCTACCTCTATGTTTTGTAGTTTACAGAAATAGTGATATCATCCAATACAACCAATTTTATGATGATACTGAAACATTTTGTAGAAACAGTAAGAGAAAGTGAGTCAATGTTTCTTCACACAGTAGGGCACAAATTTTTGGTGTTTATGTGCAAAACACTCACACTAACCCAACTTAGTCATGCTGCTGGCAATGTAATGAAACTAGTCTGACCAATGAGGAGACATTAACTGTGTAGAATGGAAAGCTAAAAATGTTAGTGATTGATAAAAACTGTTACGGGAGCAGAACTGCATGTTTGTTAATCGGACTGCGCTATTACATTATATCGTGAAATGATATTGAAAGAAACTTAAGATAAAACTGAGGCAGAGTGTTGGGAGTGTTTGGCATATGTTGGGATGGGGGCAGAGACTACTGGTTTTCAGTAGCTGTTATGCAAAAACTTATAAATAGGACTTCACTGTGGTTCTAATGTCTAAATATGTTTTATTAATTTTATAGATTGCAGCTAGTAGCTCCGATATTTCCAAGTGTGAAACAATCTCTCACCATGACACATTGAATATTGACACATTGAATATCAGATCAATGAAACTCATGAAACAGAAGTAGAGACGTCTTTAAATAAAAGGTTAGCTTTACCTCCACCAGTTATTTAGTAGGCATCACACCACTGGAGTTACTATGTCATTGTCTACCCCAAACTTGTGGACTGATGCACACTAAGTGTCTTGGGGAGCCTAGAGTGTAATGTTGACTTCGAGCCCACGTATAAGTTCATATTTTTCAGACACACAAAGCATTAACACTGGTGAATGGAGTAGAAGTGACAAAATTAAATAATATCAAACCAAAAATAAAAATATATATTCATTAGAAAATATGTTCAACTCACCTGTGGCATTTTATCACTCTTCCCTTCCCAGCTAAGGCGCTCATCATACAGTGGATCCTGGTGGGTACCAATGAAAATTGGTTCCCAGTGTACATGGTAGCCTATGCGTTTCCCAATATGAAAGACATGAAGCCCTTTTGTGATGTTGGCAGCTAGCCATTCTTTGGATTTTGGCACATTGTGACATCCTGGACACAGTTTCTTATGGAATGGAATTGCTGTCCCATTCTTCAGCATCTTTACCTGAAATAATTTTAACAACTCTGAAATATTTGCATAACAAAATAAAGTAAAATTTAGTCTCAGTCTATCTTTTTTTGGTCGCAAAGAGTAGGAAGAATACAGAAGTGAAAAATAATCGTAAAAAAAGTGAAGAAACAGTCAAAGGAAAAACTTAATGCAGACAGTAGTTTTTAGGAAGTGTTGAAGATATTTCAAGTTAAGGAAAAATATTTGTTTTATTTAAAGTAGCAAATCTAATTAGATCAAATATATGAAACAATAGCTGAGAAAAGGAGTTTTATCTATTTTAAATACAAAGAAACAAATTACATTACCAAGTTGACTGAAAATCATAATGAGAGCTAATTTAATTGATGAAAACTGTACAACCACAGAAAGGCTAAATGAGTCACAGGTTAATGCATAGAACATTATAGAGCTGACCAAAAACTTTTTATGCTTGCTGTCTAAAAGTTTCACTATATCGTTGTCATTTTAGATAATCAGGTAAACAATCATTTTGGCAGCAGCATAATATACAACAGTGTACATGGTGTTGCGGAGTTGAAGGATTATTCTGGAGTTAGTGTTAAATTTATTTTCTCTGTATGATGCACCCTACCATTTGCAGATAAGATTTTGAATCAACTGTACAAGAATACTGTGACAAATCAGTGTATTTCATTTGTCAGACTAATACTTTTACTGCTATGTATTTTTTATATTTCATTGCAATTATCATGCTTACTACACTTTTGGTATTCATTTCATTTAACAACTTTAGCTACTTCTGTAATACTTACATTAACATTATATAGCCTATACACCACAGGACTTTACCAAACCTGATCCATTTGCTGTCCACTACTGGATTCTGCCAAAACATATTATAGACTAATTTATCTTTCTGAAATGAATTTTTTGTTTGCATATTGGAAATTCTCTTATTATGCCAATACCCACACTATGAACATTAGTATTAATATCTTCATTCACAATTGTCTTCACTTTCATGTGTACTAGAATGCTGCACTGATGTGTGAGACTGTCCAGTTATTCTCTCTCTCTCTCTCTCTCTCTCTCTCTCTCTCTCTCTCTCTCTCTCTCTCTCTCTCTCTCTCTCTCTCTCTCTCTCCCCCCCCCCCCCCCCCCATCCACCTCATGCCAATGAGCCATGGACCTCATGAGGGGGTGGGGGTCAGCTTGTGTGCCTGCAAGGTATAGGTGAAACGAGAGTGGGGGCTATATTTGGAAATGCCAGACTAACCCGTGGTTCCTCATGAGTGGCAGCAGCCTTTTTGGTAGTTGCAGGGGAAACAGTGTGGATGATTGACTAGTCTGTCCTTTTAACATCAACCAATATTGCCTTTCAGTGCTGGTACTACAAATGGCTCAAGGCAAGGGGGAAACAACAGCTATTATTTTTCCCAGAGGGCATGCAACTCTACAGTGTGGCATAATGATGCCGCCATCCTCTTTGGTAAAATATTCTGGGGCAGGGACTCTTCAGGAGAAGATAGGTATCAGGAAAACCAGAACTGGCATTCTATGGATTGAGGTGTGGAATGTTGGAGCCCTTAATGGATAGGTAGGTTAGAGAATTTAATGGATAGGTTGAAGTTAGATGTAATGGGAATTAGTGAAACACCCTGCAGGAAGAATGGGACTTACGGTCATATCAGTATACAGTAACCGAAGAGTATGTCTGATATTGAACAACAAAACAGGGATGTGGGTGAACAGGAATGTGAAGCCAGTACTGTAGCCAAGATAGACACATGGCAGACACCCACCACAGAAGTACAATTGTATGTGCCTACTAGCTCCACAGACAATGAGATCTACACAATGTATGAGGTGATAAAAGAAATTAGTCAGATAGTTATGGGAGACTAAAATTCAATTGTGATGGGGAACCAGAATTTGATAGCAGGAAAATGAAGAGTAGGAAAAATAATTTTCAAATATGGACTGGGGGAAAGGAGTGAAAGAGGAAGTGACAAGGTAGAATTTTGCACAGAACAATTTTGTCATTGCTACCACTTGGTTTAACAATCATTAAGAAAATTGTCTAGGTGGAAGAGACCTGTAACACACACAGGTTTCAAATTGATAATATAATCTGAAGACAGATTTCAGTACAAGATTTTAAGCTGCAAGGTATTTCCACTGGCAGATGTGGATTCTGACCATTATTTACTGAGTGAGAACTGTAAATTGGAACGAAATTGGGAAAAGAATGGAAATTAAGGATATAGGTCCTAGATAAAATGAACGAGATATAGGTTGTCGAGAGCTTCAGAGGGGAAATTAAACAATGTTGGACTGTAATGGAACAAGGAGTACAAAAATGGATAGCTTTGAGTAATGAAATAGGGATGGCAGCAAAGGATCATACATGTAAAAAGGCAAGGACTATTATAAACCCCTAGAAAACACAGGAGATATTGAATGTAATTGATTAAAAAAGAAAATATAAAAATGCAACAAGTAAAGCAGATGAAACATAACACAGATATCTACAAACTGAAATTGACACAAAGTGCAAAATGACAAAGCAGGAATGGATAGAGGTAAACTGCAAGACTGTAGAAAGCATGCATAACTAGAGGAAAGACATATGCGACCTGTAAGATATTAAAGAGGCCTGTGGAAGAAAGGGGAGCATTGTATGAAAATCAAGGACACAGACTGCAAGCGAGTACTAAGAAAAGGAGGGAAGAACTGAAAGGTGGAAGGAATGTATAGTGGATCTATATAAGCAAAACAAACTTGGAACATAGAAGAGGAGATGGGAGATACGACATCACTAGAACAATTTTACAATGTACTGGAACTTTTAAATGGAGAAGGACCTTGGAATAGATGAAATTTCCCTAGAATAATTTAGATTCTTGGGAGCACAAGCCATGACAACACTATTCCACCTGGTGAGCGAGATATTTGAGACAGGAAAAATATCCCCAGACTAAGAAGAACACTGCAATTTCAATTACAAGGAGGGAAGGTGCAAGTAATAGAAGACTATCCAGTTTAATGTGTTGTAGTTGCAAAATAATGACCTGAACTAATTTCAGAAGAGTGGAAAAGCTGGCAGAAGCTAATGTTGGGAAGATCGCTGTGGATTTTGG
This sequence comes from Schistocerca cancellata, assembly GCF_023864275.1. NCBI lineage: Eukaryota > Metazoa > Arthropoda > Insecta > Orthoptera > Acrididae > Schistocerca > Schistocerca cancellata. Next base: position 462,266,434 of record NC_064629.1, read on the forward strand.
AGAAATGTTGGAAGACACGAGGCAATACAGACCCTATGACTTATTGTAGACCATAGGTCAACCTTCATTTACAGCCATTTTAGATTTAGAAAAAGCTTCTGATAATGTAGAAATTCTGAAGGTAGCAAGGATTAAAAAATAGAGAACAATAGGTTATTTACAAGTTATACAGAACTCATGCTGCAGTTTTAAGAGTTTAAGGACATAAAAAGGAAACAATAGTTCTGAAGGGAGTAAGACAGGGTTGAAGCATAATCTTCATGCTATTCAATCTGTATATTTAAGAAGCAATTAAGGAAATGAAACAATAATATCTAAAGAGAATTTAAATTAAGAGAAAGGAAATAAAAACCTTGTGGTTACAGGTGCCGTAACTCTGTCAGAGATGACAAACAATGTGGAAGATCAGTTTAACAGAATGCATGTCGTCTTGAAATGAGACTATAAGGTGGTCAACTATGAAAGTAGAACAAAGGTAATGGAGTGTAATCAAATTAAATCAAATGAGTCTGAGGGAGTTTGATTACAAGTTTGAGACTAAGTAGGAGGTGAGTTTTGCTATTTTGGTAATAAAATGAATGAATGCTGAAGTAAACATGAGTGCATTTCTGCAGAAACAGGAATTTAACATCTAATACAAATGTAAGTGTTAGCATGTCTTTTTGGAGGTACATGTCTGGAGTGTAGCCTTGAACGAAATGAAATGTGGATGATAAGCAGTTAAAGCAAGACGAGAATAGAAGCTTTTGAAATTTGGTTCTATACGAGAATGGCTGTTGATATACTTTCTGGGATGTGAGATCGTGGTCCAAGAACTTGCTAATTTATCCTGTGAAAGCCCCTTCCCCTCTCCATAATTACTGCAACCTACATCCAAGTGGACATGCTTACTGTAGTCAAGCATTGGTCCCCCTCTCACATTTCTATCCCTTGCACCAAATTGCTGATTTCTTCAGGCCTCAGGACGTGTCCTATCAGCTGGTCATGTCTTTTAGTCAAATTTTGCCATAAATTTGTTTCCTTCCTTCACAATTTCATTCAGTACCACCCCCCATTTGTTAATCGATCTATTCATCTGACCTCCAGTATTCTCGTATAGAATGAAGGCTTTCACGACCAGGTGACATGACTGTTGATATACTTTCCGGGATGTGAGGTCGTGGTCCAAGAACTTTTCTGCTCCTTACGTTTCGTCCAGGACTGCGCTGGACTTCTTCAGAGGCACTGCTCCGCTGAGTCTTGCCGATTGAGTCAGTCGGCAAGACTCAGCGGAGCAGCGCCTCTGAGGAAGTCCAGCGCAGTCCTGGACGAAACGTAAGGAGCAGAAAAGTTCTTGGACCACGACCTCACATCCTGGAAAGTATATCAACAGCCATGTCACCCGGTCGTGAAAGCCTTCATTCTATACGAGAATACTGGAGGTCAGATGAAGAGATCTATTAACAAATGGGGGTGGTACTGAATGAAATTGTGAAGAAAGGAAACAAATTTATGGCAAAACTTGACTAAAAGACATGACCAGCTGATAGGACACGTCCTGAGGCCTGAAGAAATCAGCAATTTGGTGCAAGGGATAGAAATGTGAGAGGGGGACCAATACTTGACTACAGTAAGCATGTCCATTTGGATGTAGGTTGCAGTAATTATGGAGAGACGAAGGGGCTTTCACAGGATAAATTAGCATGAAGAGCTGCATGAAAGTAGTCCTCAAACTGACAAGTTATTGCTCAAGAAAATAGGGAAACTAACTAAAACCTAGGACATACAGAAATACAAGCTCTGCAGAACATATGACGCTTTTTACAATAGTACCACTGTTCAGACAAATGAATTGCATCTTAGTTGTGTAGAATAAATCTTACCAACTGCTCCTTATTTTCGGGAAGCGTTGCACCCTTCTCCAGTTCGAAGATGGAGAGTGGAAATACTTTCGGATTTGATCGTAGTAGAGGTTTATCCTGCCGACGGATCATCTCTAGGAAATCTGGAATGACACCAGGACTAGGGTAGAGTTCGATATCCGACGGCAGTACGTAATGGGTAGTGGCAGACTCGCGCGCGGCGTTCCTGCCCACGTTGACAGGGTACAAGATGCGGCTGCGCGTCTTGTACAGCGACGCCGCAGACACGTTGACCCAGGGCGCGGGCTTGTTGCAGTCTGACAGCCCCTTGGCAGAGGCGTCGGCGGAGCGCGGCAGCTCCTTGGGAATGTGCCGCGAGCTGAAGAACACGTGGAATGTCACGTATTCCGCCACGAGAGGCGACAGGCAGTCACGCGCCCAACGGATCGCTTCCAGCGTTGGCTTGAAGTCCGTGCCCGGCGCGTGCACAGATAGTGACACAGGTCCCCGCCACCTCTCTAGCAGTGGCTTCAGGTTATCAAGGAAGGTGTAATCGGCGTGTGTCGTGTACGTTATTGACTCCCAACAGTGGAACGTCCGATCGGCGCGCACGTAATTGTACAGCACCCAGAAGTCGCCTCGCTGTGCCATGCGCGGCTCGCTGGTGCGATCGTAGCACTTTATCACTTCGCTCAGCGTCTTCTCGCGCTCGGTGACGGGCTCGGGGTTCGACGCAGGTGGGTCCACTGTTGCGCCGCTATTCGGTTTCCTCGTGGCATTCGATGGACCTGCGCCACTGGATGCCATCTGCAAAAAGTAATTTTCTGTCAGATATGATTCAACAACAGTGCCAAACGCTATGCACACGAAAATCCATACCCAAAAAAGTGCAATAAACATATTTCTTCTCTATCAGTTCACAGATGGAACGAAGAACAATGAGGGTTTATACCGTTCTGGGTGAGCTACTATTAGCCTCATTTTTATCTTCACGGTATCTGGTGCATGCTGAAGAGATGTACATGTGGTAGAAAGACATGAAAATGCCAAAAAAATGTTGCGGAATCATGAAGATATTCAATCGACAAGCTCAAACATTTGAAGAGGGATGCAAAACAATTGGGAAATGGTAGGGGGCGATTAAGGAAATGATTTTCCCCTGCGGTGTAACGGGGAATGAAGAATGTGTACGGAGCAGCATGTCTGTCGAAAACCACCGTTGTGGAAAACGATGACAACGGGTGCTAACTGCTTCATGGTAACTACAGACCGGATTATATGTATCATAAAAGCCTTAAAATATGCATGAAAAATGATTAAAAATGCATGAAAGTGTTGAAATATCCAACAAAAATAATAAAAAAACCATGGTAGTTACTGCGTACATTATATCTCAAAGTCGAACCTGTGCATACCAGTTAAGAGGAAAAGCGCCGGCTACGCGAAAAATCGGTGCATTTAGAACGCTGATATTTTCTGAATACTTTCTGATATAAGTTAGGGAAGGGGCCTTTCTGGGGTTATTTTTTAAAAATTTGCAAAATTGGGGCGCATACAGTATTTCAAGAATTGTTCCTTCTTTGCTACTGTTTTCAGTAACATGCGGATGCGATGCGAGTGAGTCGCAGCGAAAGAATCTATGTATAAGGCCAGCTTCGAGATATATCGCACGAAGAGGGTCATGCTCAAAAACTGCTTAATGTTTTATTTAAAAAACATTACGATCATGAATTTTTTGAGCAGCATTAACTTTTAATTAATACTATTGGACCAAAGCATCATTTACAATTTTACACTTTTCTACTATTGTAAGCATAAACAGGCAAGTATTGTTCTAAATGTTCGGTAGGAAAATTGTGTCTTCGATCACACTAAACTTTTTAAGAGCAGGAAAGGACTGTTCTACATCTGCTGAGATAACTGGACGGTATTTGAATGTGGGTGCTATGTTGTCTCTTATTGTTTCTGGTTAAAGCTCACCCATCCCATTAATAAAACTACCAATTTGGCACAAGGGTTCGAAGCCTTGTTATTGTTTAAAACGTTCTTCAAACTTTTCTTTAAGTTTTCTTGGGCCTACGGGAATGAGGAGTTTAGTAGAATAATTTTATTTATGTACTGAATAGATTTATTCAACGCCATACCTTAAGCTTTTTAATACTTGCAGGTATATGGGAAAAATGAGTGCTGATCACAGCAATGTCTTTTCCAATACCGTAATCATTGAAAGCTTCCTTGCACTGGCCAACTGCCAAAGCCTCTGCACTATCTAAATCTTTTACTGCCCCTCTAATGGTCTCGAAACGTTCATCGTAAAAAAACACAGCTTCGACCCACGTACCCCAACGAGCTACCACTCGTTCGGGAGGTAAGGTCACATCTGGTAGTTTTTCTTTGTAGGTCTTTATGCGAGCTGGAGCCTTTAGAAACACTTTCGTTGTTGATGAAATCAGTTTATTTACATTCACAAACGTGGAACGTACTACTTAAGCAAGGCGATGTACTCCATAAGCAAAGCACGTCACATGAATCAAATGGGGATAAAATACTCTGAGGGCTTTTCGTGCTTTAGTCATATAGGGAGCGGCATCTGAAACAAACACGAACAGTGTTTCATCTGCAGAAGACTCTGGAAATATTTTTCTAATACCCTCATTCACAAATCTGGCGACTGTAGGATGATTTACTTTTTCAAGTTCTTTGCAGGCCGCTAAATAGAAAGGAGGCGGCTCTTGTTTTAAAGCACCACCAATCAAATTTGCAATGTAACGGCCACAAATGTGTGTAGTTTCGTCAACTGAAATCCAGATAATGCTGTTCTTGAGTTCATTGCGTATTTCTTCCAGAACATTGCTTAAAAAATTACATACCGACAATTTACGTAATGTTGATTTATCTGGTATATTTTGATTTAAGGAATATTTGCCCAGGAGGTCTTTGAGGATAGAGAGTGTACGTTTGTGGAGACGAATATCGCTTGCAATGAATGCTTCACATAGATCCACGTTAAACCGACTTTTTTTGGTTACGTTTGGACAAATCCCTGCTACTGCAACTCGCTGTTCTCGGAAGTTGTCGTGGTCCTGTCTTCTGCATTCCTGCGATATGGTCTATTTGAAACTTTTTTTGCACGAAATGCGCTATCTCTCATGAACAGGAAACAACGGTGGTAGTAAACCGTACGTACTTTTGGTGTAGAATCCGAATATACAATATAAACGGTGATTTCCCATTTGAAAATACGAAGTTGATCCTGTCCACGCGAGAGGGTGGTTACGAAGTGGGCAGTTGCATTGAAGGCGGATGTCCCCTTCACTAATATTAACTTTTCACCCAAAATATGGTTTTCGTATGATGCGTCGTTCAGATGTATTTAGCTGTCTCAAGTTAAAGAAATATCCCGTATGTAGCCAAAAATACATACGAACATGAGATGATTCGTTCGAATCATTATAATTAATCGCCCAAACGAGCCATGGAATATGAACCTAACGAATTACATAACTTTCATCTGGAAGGTGTTCATGAACTCAGATACGTCAGTTTCGTGGGTATACTTATTGTTTGCATGTCCTTGTTTAATCTGAACTGAAGATCAACTGCTCTTTCATGACGTTTAAAGGTTATTTTAACATTATTATTCTGATGAATAACTGACGACTTAGTAGGCTAATAATTTTGCACTTGCAGCCTAATAAAAACATACGAAAGACACACACATTATTTCAAATTCCTAAATAATTGAAATGAAAGATGTCTACAACAAAGACAGAAAATCAGTAGTAGTCAACGAGATTAGCGTTTAACATCTTGAGCACATTACATCGTATAAGCATTTAGCCATAACACGAAGAAACAATATGATACGAAACGGAATGATAAGTTAAAATCAGTATTAAACGCAGATTTGTTGCACGGTCTCTGGGAAAATTAAAGTATGGCTCCTAAGGAGTCCTTACCAAGTAGGCGTCACGAGACATGAGAGGAAGTCAGAAACGTACTTCTAGGATCGTAATAGAAATTCTCGGGGAATTTACATGGGAATTCTTGGGAGAAAAAACGACGCGTTTCTGTACGGTAAATTTAAAGAACAGGTATTCAAAGAAGACTGCGCATCTATTAACCTGCCACAGTTGTGTATCTCGGGTGGGGATCACGGGACTAAGAGAGATAAGGAGATGTACAGAGGCATATGCTACCTTTCCCACGTTAAACGGGCGAATGAAACAGGAAATAAAATCGTTAACATTGATACGATGTCTCCTCTGCCATGGACTGATCAGTGCATATGCATTTGTAGCTTCTGCCAATGTTCCCACAGTAAAATGACTACGAAACGAGTCAAAAGCATTGATTGTATTACACATACGCTGTGCCAACCCCTCATGGACGTGGGGATTCCAACGCACTGCTTCATTTCGACGAAGCAGCTTCTTTTCACATGCCAGCTTCTAACGTCATTGTTAAGAGTCAGTCGAGCAGCTAAGTCATGACAACTTGTCTCCAATTTAGTTTTATATGTCAAATGTTAATTTAAGCTGAAGGCCCGTTTTCTGCATGGTTCAGCGCGTCGTAATATAAATGAGTGTCTCCCATAAAGTACTTGTTTTATATGCATGTAAATCAGGTTTATAATATGTTCATTCAACTGGGCTGACAGGACGATGTAAGTGCAGAACGTACCAAACTGCTAAAATAAAACCTGAGTGGAATGTTCCGTATTTTATGCCATGGCATTTGATATGCGTAGTTCGAATCTGGAATCTGATTTAGTCAACAGAATCCACTTGGGTAGAAATGGATGGTTTTTAAGTGATGTCTTTATATATAATGATTCAAAAATTGCCGTCGATGGAAAAACTAGGTACCTGAATACAGATATTTTTGTCTTCTGTTTCGACTGAGATAGCTGAACTTTCAAAAAGACCCTTTTTTATGAGAAAAAGTGTAATAAAACAAACGAAACAGTGTCTGCCTTATTGGATTAGCTCGTGTGAAGTACCCCCACAAAATCTGTGAATAAAAGCTGGTTCTGACTTGTAGTAAAGGTTACCTACCTAAGAAATGATTCCTATAAAGGCAGCCAGAAACGAAAAATAGTCACTTGACGACGATTGATAGAGTGAATCTAAGTAAAATGATTGGTGTAAAGAAACGGTTGTTTGAAAGCGGTGCCACGTTAAGCCAAAATTCTGTTACATCAGAACCAACTCCTAGTCAGTTAAGTCTTAGGCTGAATATAGTCGGAAGCAATATACCCACATGTACGGTAAGTATGATCCCGTCTGTGTATTGCCTTGTTCAGGTTACTCCAGGCAAACTGTTGTAACGAATCTGCCGGCACAACCCGTATTCACGTGATGGTGACAGATATACCGGGTGATCAAAAAGTCAGTATAAATTTGAAAACTGAATAAATCACGGGATAATGTAGATAGAGAGGTACTAATTGACACATTCTTGGAATGACATGGGGTTTTATTAGAACCAAAAAAATACAAAAGTTCAAAAAATGCCCGAAAGATGGCGCTCCATCTGATCAGAATAGCAGTAATTAGCGTAACAAAGTAAGACAAAGCAAAGATGATGATCTTTACAGGAAATGCTCAATATGTCCACCATAATTCCTCAGCAATAGCTGTAGTCGAGGAATAATGTTCCGAACAGAACTGTAAAGCATGTCCGGAGTTATGGTGAGGCATTGGCGTCGGATGTTTTCTTTCAGCATCCTAGAGATGTCGGTCGATCACGATAAACTCGCGACTTCAGGTAACCCCAAAGCCAATAATCGCACGGACTGAGGTCTGGGGACATGGGAGGTCAAGCATGACGGAAGTGGCGGCTGAGCACACGATCACCACCAAACGACGCGCGCAAGAGATCTTTCACGCGTCTAGCAATATGGGGTGGTTCTAATAAAACCCCATGTCATTCCAAGCATGTGTGTCAATTTTTACCCCTCTATCTACATTATTCCGTGGTTTATTAAGTTTTCAAATTTATACTGACTTTTTGATCACCCGGTACTAGGGTTGCCATTTCATTCCACATGTACAGTCTCCATACGAGGATGGCCTCACTGTTGTGAATTTAATCTGACTGGAATTTCAGCGAACGCTCGGGATCGGGACTGCCACGTTCGTGCTGCGCTAATAGAGAGCTCACTATGTCCACAATTCTTGCTGCACACGTAATTACGTTGGATCGTCTCTTGCAGCTAAACACACTCAATATTCAGACAAGACAGAACACACTGAACGACTAGAGACGAACTTCCATATTCACAGGCTATGTACGTTAGTATGTTCTGCAGAAATGATCAGCATTTGTCATTTCTGTTCAGCATGTGTCCAGTTGGCTAGTAGGCATAGGGTCCACCATGGGCCCTGGTCAGTTGTGGGATGCGTGATGGCATCGACGCGTATAAGGCGCGAAAATTGCGTCCTGTGGTATAGCCATCCACGCTGCATCCACCTGGTTCTACAGTTCATCTGCAGTGGTTGGCAACTGGCCACAGCGCTGCACCCGTTGATTCACCATATCCCACACATTTTCGATTGGCGAGAGATCTGGTGATCTGGAGGGCGAGGGCGAAAGGCTTCAGTCCTGTGGCACTAAGAAGTCACGTGTTCATAGAACAACATGTGGTATTGCTGAAAAATGGCGTACAGGTCGCAGGGTGTCATTCATGTAGTCATGTTGGTCACTGCCCTGGACGCGCACCAGCTGTGATTTGTGGGTGTACCCAGTAGCACCGCACAACATAAGGCCTTTAATTGGCGCCTTGGGTTTTGTGCGAATGCAGTCACTGTGGTGCCGCTCCCCGTCTGCTGCGAACCAAAATGCGACCATCATTTTCAAACAGAACAGAATTTGGATTCGTCCGAAAACACTATCTGATGCTATTCCTGTCCACAGTGACATCGTCTCATACACCATTGCCGTCCAGGATGTTTCTGGGATGTATGCCGCAGGTTTGGTCCAAGCTCCGTAGCATTCCGGGCCGCCAGCGACAGTCAGCTGTCTAGGGTCTTACCCTATAGGGTACTGTATGTACTGATCCATTGATCTGTGCAGAACACCTTGTGACGCACTTTGCAACAGCATCGGCGTCCTCTTCCTATACTGCTACCTTTTCCAGTAGAAATGCAAAGTTGAACAAACCCCTCTCTGTTTCAGGCCCCACCAAGCCGAATCTTGTAATGAACCCTTCACTGAATGGAAATTCTTTCAGGCTCTTAGATCTTGACATGACACTGCCGCAGTCCCGGTTTCCATCCACAACCAGAGGATGCAACACTTGGACGTTATCCAGAGGCAATATCTCCTCAGGATCTTCAAACAAATTTGGCACACAGGTGTCTCCCTATCACAATGACGAGACAGCATCGTTATCCATGTCCTTAAGCCTGGGAAGAACCCAATGTGTCTCAACAGCTATTGCCCGATTAGTCTGATGAACGTACTACGTAAATTGTTAGAGAGGATGGTTAGCTTCGAATTATGTTGGGTACTCCAATCTCTGGGGCTTTTGTCCTCTTATCAGTGTGGCTTTCAGGGAGGACGACATACAACTGACCATTTACTCAGACTGGAAACAGCAATCTGACAGGCTTTTATTAACTGCCCGCGCCTTGTCGCGGTTTTCTTCGACCTACATAAGGCAAACGACATTGCTTAGAGCCATCACATTTTAGTTGCCCTCCATGACTGATGCTGTAATGGCCCTTCTCCGATTGTTATCTGCAAATTTTTATCCCACCGGCTCTTCTGGATTTGAGTTGGCAGTTCACTCAGCCTTCTTTGGGTCCAGCAGAACTGTATCCCACAGGGTTCTGTTTTAAGTGCCACACACTTCCTCATCGACTTTGGTTGGCTTGTAACCTATGTTGAGTGTCTGGTTATCCTGGCGTTGTATGCCGACGATTTTTGCATCTGATGCAGCTGCCACCCGGTAGCATCTGCTGAACCCCAGCTCAGGGCGGCATCCAATGGACTCTCTGGATGCGCCCTCTCCCATGGCTTCCAGTTTTCTCTCTCCAAAACGCAGGTGTGCATTTTTGCTGTCGACCCACAGTACACTCCGATACAGAGCTTTATTTAGGCGACCAGCGCCTTTATTTTGTAGCAAAGTCCCGTTTCTTGGGCCTTACTTTTGTTAAAATGTTGATGTGGCTGGCCCGTATTAGCCACCTGAAGACTACCAGCATGGGGAAGCATAATGCTGTCCGCATCCTGGCCCACAGATCTTGGGGTACCGACCATGCTAATCTTGTCCATCTTTATCGTGCTCTGGTTTTTCCAGGCTAGATTATGTTTGTCAGGATTATGGCTCTGTGGCTCCTTCCATTGTGGAACTATTTGACACTATTAATCATCATGGGGTGCATCTGGCTATTGGTGCCGTTTGCACTAGTCCTACCGACAGTCTCCTTGCAAAGTGGGGTTCCCCTCTAACAAATACGACGGAGCCAACTCCAGGTTTTTTTACGCAGTCGCCATTTGACGATTTCCTGACCATCCCGTGTATCCTCTCCTCTTTGCAAATGAGGGACATGTCCCTCCCGATGCCTACCCTCGGGAGCGATTGCCAGTTGGAGTGCGTCTCACGTCCCTCTGTCGGGATCTCCATCTCCACTCACTGGAGTGTGCACCTCTTACATCCTCCTGCATCCCTGCTTGGTGTCTGGAGAAAGGACTAGGACCGATCTATTCCAGGGTCCTGAAGTCTCTGTCGTCACTGTGATATTGTGGCAACTTGTATGTTCCATCCATGAAGTATTGTAGGGTGCTGTGATCCTTTGCACTGACGCTTCTAAAACAATAGATAAGGTAGGTTGAGCTTTACGTCACCTTGTGGCATGGGACGCCACTTGTTGCCGGGATCATGTAGTGTGTTCACAGCAGAGCTGCTAGCTATTAACAGGGCCATTCATTTTGTTGCTCAGGCCTCCCTCAACAGTGTTCTAATATGTACCCATTCAACGAGTAGCTTACAGGCTATAGACTGATGCTATTCTCGTCACCCTTTGGTCTCTGCTACCCATCACCTTCTCTCAGCCCTCGGCTGTGCCGCCTGCTCTGTTGTCTTTCTGTAGGTCCCAAGTCATATGCGTGTCTCAGGGAATCAACTGGCTGACTGGTTAGAGAATCAGATACTTAACCCCATTCCCGTTCATGATTCCAGGTGCAGATACGCAGACACACATCAGATCTCTCTTTGCCCAGAAGTGGAATGACGTCTGGTGCACTACTGTTGTTAATAATAACCTCCACACAATCAAGGAGACTACTGCAATTTGGCGCTCTTCCTTCTGCTCCTCTCGGAAAGAGTCCACTGTCTTATACGTCTACGCATCGGTCATACTAGGCTCACCCAGTGTTTTCTCTTGTGTAACTAGCCACCCCCACAATGTGGCTGTCGAGCCAGACTGACGGTATCCCTTATATTGGTGGATTGTCCCCTTCATTTGGCCCTTCACACTAAGTTCAGCCTTCCAGATTTCTCGTGTTCAGTATTAGCAGACGATTCACGGATGGTTGAACTAGTCCTCAGCTTCCTACTTCAAAATGATTTTTATTTTCAGTTATAAGGTTTTACTTTGCTCCTGGTGCAGGGGCAGCCGCAGGGTATTTGTGGTTCGGGCTTCTAGGTCTGAGGCCGATGACCATTCTCCCGTGTAAAGACCGCTCTTTTATCTCTGTTTCTTTTTCAGTTTTTTGATTTCGCCTACCCTTTTATACCTCCTACTGCGAGTTTCATTTCCTCGCTTTGTACTTTAACCAAAGTGACTGGATCCGCCCACTTTTAGTAACTTCCGAATCGCGGGACTGGTGACCTGGCCGCTAAGTCTATAACCTCATCAATAAATCAGTCAAAAGTAGCGGCGTTGAGGAGTGACTGTAGGAGAATATAATGTGGCTTACACAAAATTTCTGGTGTTGTGATGAATGACAGCTTGCCCTATATGTAGAAAAACCGAAGTTAATGCAAACCAGTAGGAAAAACATACCCACAATGTTCGAATACAGCATTAGTAGTGTGTTGCTTCACACTGTCACGTTGACTGAATACCTGTGCGTAACATAGCAAAAACGATATGAAATGGAACGAGTACGTAAGGGCGGTAGTATGAAAGTCCGATCGGCGTTGGTTCATGGGGCGAATTTTAGGAAAGTTTGGTATTCTTTGCAGGACACCTCGAATAGAAGTGCTGCGACCTATTCTTGAGTATTGATCGAGTGTTAGCGATCCCCACCAGGTCGGATTAAGGAGGACTTAGTCGCAATTTAGAAGTGAGCCGCTAGATTTGTTGCCGGTGTATTCGATCATCTTTTCGGTATTATGGAGATGATGCTTTTAGTCAAATGGGAATCCCTGGATGAAAGACGTAGTTCTTTTCGCGGGGCACTATGGAGAAAACTTAGAGAGCCGCCATTTGAAGCTGACTGCTTAACAATTCTGTTTATTGCCAACGTACATTTTGCCCAACGACCGCAAAGATAACAGAACAGAGGCATACAGACAGTCTTTCCATCGCTCTATTTGGGAGTGGATCAGAAAAGGACATTGATATAAGGTACTCTCCGCTACAGTGGCTTGCCAAGTATATATGTGGACATAGATGTACTTACAAGAAACTGCTTGAGCGCGACGTCGCAAGTTCAATCTTTAGTAGGGCTCATTTGAAAGTGTTGAGTTAATAATTGTGACAGGAAAAATATAAGCTGCTAATGACTCACTGTCAGTCAATAGGGCGACGAAAATGAGTGTACGGGAGGTGCAGGGATCAACCGTCTGCGGGATGTATGTATTACACTTCACGAAATTAACATTGTCAGCATTCAATAAATGCTCGAAAGAAGCCAATAACTTCGACCATGAACACCGACTGAAAAAAGCGCGCGACACTTACCACAAAGGGTAGCACCATAAAGATTATAGCTGTAGCGTGCATTTCATTAACCCCGAACCACCGGCATTTCAGACTTCAATGGTTTCAAACGAGAGCTCAATGGAGGGCAGGATGGAGGTCTCCTGTTTTCTCTAATGAAAGCTGATTCTGCCTCTGTGCCAGTGATGGCCTTGTGTTGGTTAGGAGGCGGCCAGATGAGGACCTGCGCCCATTCTGTTTGCGGACACACTGGACCTACACGTGGGATTTACGATCAAGGGTGAGATTTTGAATGACAGCAGGAGCACTCATGTTATTTCACGCACCCTGACTGCAGATATGGAAGTCAGCTTGGTGATTTGACCTGCTGTGCTGACATTCATGAACAGCATTCCAGGGGGTGTTTTCCAACAGACTAAAGCTCGCCCACATATTGCGTGGTAACCAAACATGCAGTAGAGAAGGTCGATATGTTGCTTTGGCCCGCTCGATCGCCACATCTGTCTTCAATTGCATCCAATATTGTGGGGGGTTACACCTGTTATTAATGAACCAGCATTCGTATTTGCAGTGGCGTATATTGGACTTACATTAACTCGGGATCTTGTAATGTTAATAACTGAAATATGTTAGCTAGAGAGATGTACTCCAGAAATTTCATTACTCCGCATTAACTATTTTTTGGTGTTAAGATTTTATTTCCGTCTGTCTAGTTACGCAACACTAAAGCAAATTTCTGGCGTATCAACCGTTAGAGCACAAAGGTTTACATTTAGATCGTAAATTAAATGTAGAATCACATGCGTCGTTACTCTGTACAATTCGGAACAGTCTAGCGGCAGAGGGCTGCAAATATGTAGACATCACCAATAAAGATGGATAATGTTAATAAGGTTTGTTTTATTTAAAAAGGCTTTACGAGTTTAAAGATAAAAAAATTGGGAGGCATTACTTTCCAGCACGCGCTCGTAGAAACTGATATTCTTGGATGTTTTCAGATGTAACTTCTTCAGAAGGAATGTAATAACACGACAAATAAAAGAAAGGTATCGTCAACAAAACTTTGAATTACAAGAAGAAATGCTCTGTTTGAACAAATTTCTTACAGGAAAATACCTGCAACTTCAAAAATTTGTAGTCGTCTATGACATGGTAGTTTCTAAAGCACTGTGGTAAATGTAAAGCCACGTAACACTGCGTGCATTCCCACGTAGTTTAGCTTCGTACTTCGTGTTCTATGCAAAATTTGCACATCCTTGGTTGGTTTCTTGTAGGTGCCGGAATGATATGTCGTGGTAAATAGGCCCAATACTGCGCTGGGAGTTGAAGTGGTGTTTCACCTAGTGAAAATTTTCCACTCTTTTCGTAGTCCGATAATGGGACATTTTTTAAAATTACATTCGCTGTGTTTATTCGGTAATGGACTAGGATTCCTTCGTTTGAAGATGTATTGTTTCATGCATAAGGTACGTATTGACCACAGCCACATCACACCCACCATAAAAAAAGGTTTTCGGGCCCTTCGACAGTTTTGCTCATTATTGGGGAAACAGGCCAATACCTGATCTTGACGATCAATTCCACCCATTCCTTATTATATTCGAGGATGCATTTGGGCTTAATTTTTTTTTCTTAACGGTTTGTTTGTGTGTTCAACCATCTCTGCGCTTAAGAGTTTCGTTGATGTCACACACACGACGCGTCTTTCCGTCTCAGGGCCAACAAATCATTAAAACTTTCCTTTGAAATCAGTTTTTGAATATTTTTGGCACTTTTGCCTATTGCTGCGTATTGTCTCAACACCATCTGTTTTCATGGGTAATTTTAAAAAATAGTTGGGGGAGAGTACCAGTTGTCAAGAGACAAAACTGTATCTCTTATTCAGTACGGATGTTGCCAAGTCCATGAAAACATTTTCTGTTGCCCTTTTATTTTGATCAGTTTTGTCGCGGCCAGTATATATTTTGAAACCCTAGCAAAAATCGGTACTTAACTCATTGTGTGCGAGTTTTTAATCCACATCTCGGTATTCTCGGTTTATGAAGTTTCTTATATGGTAAACGTAATTTAGAATTCGTTTAGGATGTCAAGCATCCAGATAGTAACAGGAAACTACTACATACACGTCTTTTTCCTGGATGACGCTGAACGTAGTCCCTCAACAGACTTAAACGGCTAACCGTACTGTACTGTACAGTCCAATTTGCAACACTAAAGCAAATTTCTGGCGTATCAACCGTTAGAGCACAAAGGTTTACATTTAGATCGTAAATTAAATGCAGAATCACATGCGTCGTTTCTTAATTGCAGAAACAGGTGCACTTGAATTTGTAGATTACAGCGTCACATACCACGAATGGGAAACAATGGTTTGAGTAAACCGTACGTATTTTTTGGCGTAACATCCGAATTACAACAAGAACGGGGGTTTCCCATTTGGAAGTACAACGTTGACCCCGCCCACGCCAGAATGTGATTCGGTGGTTGCCAGTTTTGGAACGGACAGATGTACCCCTCTCTAATAACTTCACATGCATTGTTTTCGAGATATTTGTCTGAAGTTAAAATGACAACCCTGTATACACTGAAACAGTAATAAAAATGTTTAACTCAAAACATGTCTAGAAGATTACCGTGAGTGGTAACCAAATTCTTACAGCACGTTTTTAAGCAGTGAGAACTTTTCTTAAAGGCGAGTGGCTCCAGAACATAATTCTATACGACACTGCTGATTTAGAATACGTAAAGAACGCCATTGATTTGTCTCTCCAAGATCTGCAGTGATTCGAAGCTGAGCTGAGCTGAGGGTTTTTTAGTTCACGAATGTGTTATTTCCAGTTTCAGTTCTAACCGATATGGACACCTATAAGTCTTACAGTTTCCACCCTAGTTACTTCCTCGTAAGTGTTTCATTTATCACTGGTGTTCATATGCGAAATTGAATACACTGTTTCTTTTGAAATTTAGAGAGAATTTGCAGAAAACTACGCAATAACAGTTTTAAAGCCTTATTTGTTCTATTGCTACATGTATGTATGGACTGATTCCAGTATTAGCGTCATTGAAAAAGAAACTGTTCTGCTTATTTATTACGTGTTATGGACCTAATATTGAACCTTATGGAACGCAATGACTGCCCAGATTAAATGATCTCCCCTGCTTCCAATGGTTGAATCACTAAGTAGCTCCAACTTACTGCATACTTTTGCTTAGCTGTATCATTAATTCGGCAAAACCTCAGTTTATGCGGGAGGTTATTGTGGAAGACTAGAGCGAGGTACTGACGGCACTGAGAGGCGGCTGCTGCTCGTTGGGCGGCGGGCGCGACGTGGCGTCGGCCGCGCTGGACACGGGTAGCTGCGCCGTGTCGAGCGCCGCCAGGCTGCGGCCGGACACCGTCTCCTCCACGAAGTCGACACCATTGCGAGAGGTGGCGAGGTACGAGCATGCGTACAGCAGGACCACCACGTTCAGGCACACGCTCAGCCGCAGCAGCCACGTCCTCCGGGCGTACATGCTCACTGCTTCATTCCTCTTCTTACATCAGGTCCAACAGCGACCGCTGCAACACACCAACCGTCTCGAACTCAGTGTGAGGCAAATATTCATATGAAATACTAAAATGATTCTATAGCATGTGTCGTCATAACTTTTTTGGTTGCACACCAGAAGGAACCTCAACACCAGAAGGAACCTCAACACCAGAAGGAACCTCAACACCAGAAGGAACCTCAACACCAGAAGGAACCTCAACACCAGAAGGAACCTCAACACCAGAAGGAACCTCAACACCAGAAGGAACCTCAACACCAGAAGAGCTGCTATCGTCTTAATTTACTAAAACGTAAAATATACGCTTTAACAGAAAAAAAATCTCAACGCTCGGCCATATCTCACTAATACCGTATACCACCACCCCTACTCCTGTAATCACCTGAATTCGGCAAAGAAGACTGCCGTAATTTTTCTTCAGATACGCCATACCCAGCTGAAATGCCTCAATCAATAGATTCCAGAGCTATCGGACTGCGGCGATGTTTACTGCTAAGCTATTCCAGCTGTTCCACATAGTCCCACACATTTTCTGCCGTTTGATATAGCGAGCCAGTCGAGTTGCAATAGATTGACCGAGTGTTCGTGAAACCAGGAACGTGTGCGTGCAGCCCTGCGAAAAGGGCTATTATCGTGATCACGATAATGTTCATAAGCATAGTAATCATGAAGATGGAGAAGAAAGGGCAACACTGAGAATGGTTTTTCAGCATCCTGGTTCATGTGCATCTTGATGTTCTCGCGGCGTAATAACTGATCCATTACATTTAGAGAGTGCAACTAATAATGATACACTGATATCCCAGCATGGATCGACCGAGCAGCAACAGTTTCAATTTATGCGTACTCTCTGCCTCCCATCTGAGTCTAGCGCTTGTCTTTTCTGTAGTCTGGAACAACAGAGTAAGTACTGCTGGGTGTCGTACCTTCAGTTGGCTCACTATAAAGATGGCCGGAAGACATATGGCCGAAACATTGAAAGAGGAATGAAGGTAGGAAGGGTGTGTGCGGCTGGACTCGCAAAATTTAATGAATGAATCCTGGTTCATGTTCACTGTACACTAAATAAGTCTTGCGGAGAACACGCTGAAAACCTCGTAATACCGCCGACCTGCAGCACGCTCTCCACACACTGCGGGTTGAAGGCCGCATTTGGATTCTCGCTGCACACAACGTAGCAGAATCACAACTCTTCGGACCACACTACATGCTTCAGTTAGCTACTGTCCACTTTGCCTCGTTTGGCCAAGTCAAGAGTAGCTTTTATGTGCCTCTCCCGGTAACGTTCTTTTGCAGTATACTGAATCAATGTGCACTGCATGCAGTTCTGACATTGGTCGAGATGCATCTGACTTCATTAAATGCGGCAATTCCTGTCTAGTGTTGTCATTGGCAGCGTATGACACTAGTCTCGGGTTCCTGTTGTGTAAGATGTTTATGATCAGTGTTCTTACGCCACGTTACATGGCAGCAAGTGGTGCACCATTCCTTGTAGATACGCTGGACACCCCGGGATAATATACCTACAAATCTGGTTTTCTTCTTCTTCTTCTTCTTCTTCTTCTTCTTCTTCGATTCAGACCAATGAACGCAAAACAGGATCGAGCCTACGCAGAGCTGTCACCATGCAAATGTCATAATTGTAGTTGCTCATGTCAGGACGTGGGGAACGTTCTCCGACGCTTGCATGGAACCTGTCGTAATCTAAGACACGCTGACAGCTGCGAATCACCTGCATCCCTTCATGTTTGATGCCTTCCCCGAGGGCGATGTCATTTTTCAGCAGTATTATTATCCTTGTGTCTGAGCCAGAAACGTGCTACAGTGGTTTGAGGAACATTATAGTGAACTTACGTCGATGTCTCGGCGACCAAATTCTCCTGATGTAAATCTTATGGAACATATCTGGGTCACCATCGGGCACCATCATCGCGTACGCTATTCAGCAGCTCGTTATTTATGCAAATTGCATGACCTGTACGTAGGCGTCTAATACCATATACCTCCACAAACCTACCAACAAACTGTTGTACCAAGGACACGCAGAAGCACCGATGCATTTCATTCTGAAGACGGAAAAAACAAGCCATAAAGCAGGTAGTCATTACGTTTTGGGTCATCAGTTCATGTTCTATGTACATGTCGTGGCTACTTCCACGTTTGCGTGCACTAATTCGTAGCATATGAACTGGGGATTGGTAACAGCTGGAGACAATTTTCTTACATTCGTTCTTTCTCACTTTCATCCAGGAAGAACTGCTCCACTCTGTATACCGAAATCTTACTTAGCTGCTATATGTGATCTCTCTCAGCAACGTTCAGTACTCTGAACTATGAGTACCAACGGTCATACGGCGCCAACATAATCTCTATCTGCAATAAGTAACAGAATTATTGCACTTAGCCGGCCGGAGTGGCCGAGCGGTTCTAGGCGCTTCAGTCTGGAACCGCTACGGTCGCAGGTTCGAATCCTGCCTCGGGCATGGATGTGTGTGATCCCCTAAGGTTGGTTAGGTTTACGTAGTTCTAAGTTCTAGGGGACTGATGACCTCAGAAGTTAAGTCCCATAGTGCTCAGAGCCATTTGAACCATTATTGCGCTTATTTTACAGGGAAAGAAAGCTGTAGTGGTTAAGTACTGCCCCACAGTAGCCTTGTGGACAAGACGCTATCGCACGCTAAAGATGTACACATTATGGCATCACAGCAATGATTCAGAAGTTTGGGAATGATTGTGTCCGACACGGTTGCAGCAAGCCTGATTATTTCTGTTAGAAGGAACTTCGCTCGCTCTGATATGTCAGGATAATGGCTAAGGTACACCAACTGATCACCAGTCAGTGCGCTAGCGATCTGAGCTTAGTTCGAAGGCTCTGTATTATCTTACGGGGCGAAAGCATGATATAGTATTATTAAGCCAAGTTGGATGGCCCCTTTATGGTTTTGCAGGAAATTTAGGGTGATTGCTACCGCCGTGTTTTACCTTTCTTTCCATTTTAATCTCCAAGAACGAAGCGTATTTTGATTAATATACACTACTGATCTACATTCAGCATTCGCATAAATATTAACACGTCGTAGGTTCATGTATGGTTCATATGGCTCTAAGCACTACGGGACTTAACATCTGAGGTCATCAATCCTCTCGAACTTAGAACTACTTAAACCTAACTAGCCTAAGGACATCACACATCCATGCCCGAGGCAGGATTCGAACCTGCAACCATAGCAGCAGCAAGGTTCCGGAATGAAGCGCCTAGAACCGCTCGGCCACAGCCTAACACGTCGTAGGAAACGAACCGAACTTATTTAGATACATTCATCTTATGACTATTACGGGGACGGCAGTTGCTGTGTTTATTTGCAATAATGATGCCTTCGCCTTTGTGTGTTTTTATTTATGTTCGACCAGTTTCTGTGGTACGGTTCATCTTCAGGTCTGTAAGTACAAGAAATGTGCAGCGTAACACAGTATACGAGCAAACACTATTAAATAGTGAAACCATCAGTTACACTGTGTGTATTTTAAAAAATTAGTAATTTTTGTTTTCTTGGAGGGCCAAACAGCACGTACTGTAGGTATATAGGGTTTTTGAGGACTTCATTATTCTTGTGTATAACATAACATTCACAGTTAATTTGGTTGGAGCTCAAACATGTTAAACTTTCCATATAGGGTAGAGACACTATTTGTAATGTAACAGGTTAGATGTGGCTATATAGCAATGCCCCACACACTTCGTCCAACTAAGGTAAGTAAAAGATTTTTAGTGGAATTTCTGTAAGTGTAGTGTTGTACTGTGTGTGTTTATTGAACCGGGGACCTAGAAACGACGGAGACGCTTCGTCCCGCCGTAGCCCTCAGTGGTTCACAACCTCACAACAGGCCACAGCAGTCCACCCACCCCACTGCCGCTTAACACCGAACCCAGGGTTATTGTGCTGTTCGGCCCCAGTTGTGCAGCAATCGCCGAATGGTGTAACAGACGGAATAAGCGGAACCAGCCCGCATTCGGGAAGCTTGATGGAAAACCGCCTTAAAAACCATCCACAGGCTGCCCGGCACACCAGTCCTCGATACTAATCCGCCAGGCGGAATGTGTGGCATAAAGCAATGAGATACAATTTCGTCTATGTAACTAAATTTAATGTGGTAAAAGGATAAATACTTCTACATGTTTATCATTCCGGAAGCTGACTTCTCTGATTTATAGTGGTGTAATAAATATAGCATGTGATATCTGTGGGTTGACGTGAGCATCAGTTCAGTCTGTTTTACTATAAGGAGTATAGTATACGTATTAAATCACAATGTGTAAGTTCGTATGGAGAGTCAAAAATGATCACCTCTACAACGAATGCTTATCACGTGTTCAACGCGAGAATATCATTATACTTCTAGTAAGAGTCCATGACCATCTATGTCTGCGGAATGTGATATAATCTGGATTATCTGTTGCTATTAATATGTTACGGTAATCTAATTGTTTCTAAATACATTTCGTCTGTGGAGAATACGACTGCATCGCAGTTCTCAGTAGGAATTAAGATCTTAAAATGTCTGATCCACAGACTTCCGTAGTAACATGATTAATATTGCACGGTGTTTAATCTCTGACGAAACCACTGGGGAGAGACGTAAATTGCCCCGCAGTACCACGCAGACGCAGTGTGACAGAATGACTTAAGTGGCTTTAGTAGGAAAGTGAAGAGTTCGGTGAGTATCGAGAAAGAATTTCAGTAGGAATTATATGGCTCCACATAACAAAATACGTATACCAAAGTGCTGTATGGTAATGACCATAGCCAGGGTTGTGACTGAAGGAACTGATTAAACAAATATGAAGGATTAAAAGTGAAGCTTATGTGGCAGAACACTTTATCGGTCGCATAAAGAAAACGGTCATCACAGAGGCCTGTCCATCGAGAAATATATGTTGTTACATACACGAAATCTGATCTCACTGTTACAATATACCATACTTACAAAAACTTCACTCCAAATTGCATACCTGCGTTAGTTGGATGAACTGTGTGGCGTATCGCAGCTAACTTAATGTAACCTGCTGTATTACAAGTAGCATTTCTTCATTGTAAGGATAGTTTCTTTTTAAAATGTGTTACAGTTCCAAAAAAACTTAAATGTAAATCTTATTATATTCAAGAGTAATAAAGTCTTCAACAATCTCTTTCATCTATAGTATAGACTGTTGGTTCCCTAAAACGAGAAATAAAAATGTTACCTTGGAGAGTCTTTTTGTAATTCATGTCTTCACTATTTTAACACTGGTTTTGTGCAGTATGTTGAACAATACGTTTGCTGTACCTAGGGACCTGAAGATTGTGTATTGTACCCCTGAAACCGTTCAGATATGTGTAACAACTAATACCCATAGCTGAAGCCACTATTATTGCGTATGTACTAAACCGGTCGAATTCTGGAAGACCGCTTCAGAACACTCTTGGCTGGAACGTCTTTGGTTGGTTGGTTGGTTGGTTGTTTTGGGGAAGGAGACCAGACAGCGTGGTCATCGGTCTCATCGGATTAGGAAAGGACGGGGAAGGAAGTCGGCCATGCCCTTTCAGTGGAACCATCCCGGTATTTGCCTGGAGTGATTTAGGGAAATCACGGAAAACCTAAATCAGGATGGCCGGACGCGGGATTGAACCGTCGTCCTCCCGAATGCGAGTCCAGTGTCTAACCACTGCGCCACCTCGCTCGGTGGGAACGTCTTTAATTACAGTTCGTCCACCGATACCACTTGCGTATTCGATCTTTATGTACTTGCGACAGCAAAATTATACCCGTATCTTAAACTGTGGAAATGGAATGGAAACTAGCCTTGCTTAGGATTCACGCCCCGCGCAACAGGTTGCATCAGCGGAGTCACGGGTGTATGTGTGTGTGTATTTACATCAGTGAACTTCACTGAGACTGGGTCCGTGGGTAGGATGAACTGTTGGAACGATTCAGTGCCACCGGCCGCAGTCTCTCTTTATGTACAAAAATGTCAAGGCTGGCACATTATGCCATACAATTTTCTGCAGGTGTGTATATTTCGATAGTGGTCACCGTCATTATAGTCACGAATGCTGGTGTCGTCATAAAATTTTTATCACTGGAACCGTTAATACGGGTGCACATCAGTTTTTAAAATCGGGTGTATTTCACATACCATAGCACTCAACAACATGTTACGGCCGCACTACCTTTGAAATAGCATTTAGGTAGTCCCATAACATTACATATTCTGGACCATAACGTGTGGGGGAAGTGCGATGGTACGTGGAATATATTCAATTTCACTAACTGTGACGTGTACCCGTACTAGCGGTGTTAGGGATATCGATCTTATGACGATACCTGTACTCCTAAGGAAAATGACGGTGATCACTTTTGCAACCGATACAGTTGCGGAGGCTTGTATAGCGTAACGTGCAATCGATCTATGTTTTGTAAAGTTACTCTACAATAGTCTAATACCAAAACTGTGGAAGCATACAACGAATACACAAAAAATTAACAGTTGCAGGCGGCAACGAACCATTTAAACTATGTACATGCAGTCAAAGCACAATAGCACGCACCTACTAAACCGAAGTTTTATTTGAACGCACAAGAGCTTCACTAGTCACAGACACAATGAAAACAAAATCTTTTAAATGATTAAAACGTAGCCACATTTATATATGAATGTAAAATGTCCTGTTCCACGCCATTACGATCGCCTAAACTGGTGCATGGAACGTGGAACTCCTGCCTTTGAACTTACTTACCCAGTCAGAAAAGGAGCCCGTTGAAACGAGGTGGCTCAGTGGTAAGACACTCGACACTTATTCTGGAAGAAGGCGTTTTCAAAACTCAATCGGCCATCCAGATTTAGGTTCTCTATTATTCCACTAATTCACTTAAGGTGAATGTCAGGATGGTCCTATGAAAGAGCACTGATGATATCTTCTCACCCTCCCCATTCTGAGCTTACACTTCATCTGTAATGAACCCTTCGGCGGCGGGAAGTTAAATCCTAATTCTCCTCTTACAAGGAGATCTATAGTTTAACGTAGACTTCGAACCGTGATGCAGCTTAACATTTCTGACACATACAGAATGAAGCTACAGGCGATTAAGAATTCCGAGGACAATCTGGAGACCGGACCATTTATCACTGGATTCACAGTCTGGCACCCGCTGAGCCACTAACCTAAGGAGAAACAAGTTTTTCCCTATTGAACCTCACTTATCACATTTTTGGTCTTTTAAGAAGATACAGAAGTCCGTGCAACCAACATGTTTTTAAACTGGTTATTTACAGTGAATTTTTTTTCTGAAAGCCACCAGTTTATCTTTTTGTTTTAAAAAAGCGTAGAGCAAACATTATTTTAGTGTTTGTTGCAATGAATCTTTACAGCGGTTAGTATTATTTGCCATTAAGTTAGTATTTAACATTACCTTAAAATTAGAACTAGACCTAAAAATGTTGCCCTTAATCTCTTAGAGTATTACAGTATTTTAGCACTTTTGATTATGTTTGTCCAGTTGACAAGGAGAATTTTACTCAGAGTTTCGGCATTCGAATAGATAACTATCTTGATAAAGAAAAGGCTTCAGCATCCCCTAGTTATAGTCTAACACGTAATTTAAACATTGAGTCTTGAGCAATGAATAACTTTTGTAAGTGTCCATTTGTCACGTAGCTCGTTTAAGTTATTGTTTGGATATGCGAGTCAGACCTCGCACGTTCATCTCACTATTTACGCCAAACCAAATGAACCCTACGCTTTTATAAACTCTTCAGATTTGTTACTAATACTAGATTCAAAGTTGTCGCCTCGACTCTTTTCGGACTGTACGTACTTTCACGCGTAGTGCGTTACACGAATTAGCAGCACGTGTTTGTCAGTGTCAGTCGAGTTAACTGCCTCTTGATAAGTCGGCGTAAGGCTAGGCGGCGCCGTGCTAAAATGCAAGATACGTGGTCGGTTGAACGGCTCGCCCAAAGCTGGCTCTTAACATTCAGAGCTTTTACCTGATAAAGCACGTTTCATAAGCGCCTCCCGTCTCCACTGACAATGGCGTGTAGAGTCTCAGAGTCTGAGTCTCTCTCTCTCTCTCTCTCTCTCTCTCTCTCTCTCTCTCTCTCTCTCTCTCTCTCTCGTCAGATGGAAGACGCTGAGAGTATCAGTACTACGTCCGGATAGTACACAACCGTTTTTAAAGTTTCACCTGGGGGAAAATACAGTAAAAGTGAAAGCTTCCACTGTACTGACCATATTATGGAAAAGCTTCGGCTAAGTTCTCAGTTACATTCCTGCCGCTGAAGTAAATTTTACGCTACTAATTTATTTCTCATGTTCAAAGAACGTTAGGTTATGGCTGCATAATTAAAATCACATACGTCTGGTTCCTTTTTTCAGGCTGCAGATCAAGATGAATGCTAGGTTTTCCATGTAGCTACCACAATTATTGGAACATCGATCAGACTGTAAAACTTATTTTTCCGATTACGGAAAATACGGTCGCACAGCCTTATGATATTTCTCATATCGCGTTCAACATGTCGTACTGAACTGTTCGTACGACTGTGTGTGCGCGCGCAGTACTGTAGCATCGGAGGCTAGGAGCATACGTTGCCCTTCCCTTAAAGTAACTGAAAATAACAACGATCGACAGCGGATCCGGCAGAAGAATTAAAAATGCAACTGTGAAACCATGGATGGAAAGTTTTCTGTTACAAGAATACAGCTGAAGATGCATATGCTACTTCCTTAACAGCATGTAATCTAAAATTGCTGCAGCTAATGCTTCAACACTTGTCACCAAATAAGAATTTGTAGCTGTAACCTGCAGTAATAAAAAAATTAAAAATTAACCTAGGTTCAGCTCTATACTGCCACACCGATCCTACTCCTCAAAAATTTTAATATCGTGCCAACAAACATTCATTTTTTGAGGAGTTTATCACAAATGGCGATTCCAAGTTGGTGAAGCTTTACAGTAAGTCTGGTCCTATATACAGGGTTGTCCACTAATCGTGACCGGGCCAAGTATCTCACGAAATATGCGTCAAACGAAAAAACTACAGAGAACGAAACTTGTCTAGCTTGAAGGGGGAAACCAGATGGCGCTATGGTTCACCCGCTGGATGGCGCTACCATAGGTCAAACGGGTATCAACTGCCTTTTTTTTTATAACAGGAGCTCCCATTTTTCTATTACATATTCATGTAGTACGTAAAGCAATACGGATGTTTTAGTTGGAGCACTATCTTCGCTTTGTGACAGATGGCACTGTAATAGTCGCAAACATTTGGCTAACAATTTTAGATGAACAGTTGGTAACAGGTAGGTTTTTTAAATTAAAATACAGAACGTAGGTACGTTTGAACATTTTATTTCGGTTGTTCCAATTTCATACATGTATCTTTGTGAACTGATTTCAGAGAACGCATGCTGTTACAGTGTGATTAGCTGTAAATACCACAAAATGACGTCCGTCAACCTCAACGCATCTGGCAGTACGTGTAACGACATTCCTCTCAACAGCAAGTAGTTCGACTTCCGTAATGTTCGCACATGCATTGACAATGCACTGACGCATGTTGTCAGGCGTTGTTGGTGGATCAAGATAGCAAATACCCTTCAACTTTCCCCACAGGAAGAAATCCGGGGACGTCAGATCCGATGAACGTGCGGGCCATGGTATGGTGCTTCGACGAGCAATCCACCTGTCATGAAATATGCTATTCAATACCGCTTCAACCGCACGCGAGCCATGTGCCGGACATCCATCATGTTGGAAGTACACCGCCATTCTGTCATGCAGTGAAACATCTTTTACTAACATCATCAGTAGAACATAACGTAGGAAATCAGCATACATTGCACCATTTAGATTGTCATCGATAAAATGGGGGCCAATTATCCTTCCTCCCATAATGCCGCACCATACTTTAACCCGCCAAGGTCGCTGATGTTCCACTTGTCGCAGCCATCGCGGATTTTCCGTTGCCCAGTAGTGCGTATTATGCCGGTTTACGTTACCGCTGTTGGTGAATGACGCTTCGTCGCTAAATAGAACGCGTGCAAAAAGTCTGTCATCGTCCAGTACTTTCTTTTGTGCCCAGTGGCAGAACTGTACACGACATTCAAAGTCGTCGCCATGCAATTCCTGGTGCATAGAAATATGGTACGGGTGCAATCGATGTTGATGTAGCATTCTCAACACCGACGTTTTTGAGATCCCCGATTCCCGCGCAATTTGTCTGCTACTGATGTGCGGATTAGCCGCGACAGCAGCTAAAACACCTACTTGGGCATCATCATTTGTTGCAGGCCGTGGGTGACGTTTCACATGTGGCTGAACACTTCCTGTTTCCTTAAATAACGTAACTATCCGGCGAACGGCACTTGGATTATGTCGTCCAGGATACCTAGGAGTATACATAGCACACGCCCGTTGGGCATTTTGATCACAATAGCCATACATCAACATTATATCAACCTTTACCGCAATTGGTAAACGGTCTATTTTAACACGGGTAAAATATCGCGAAGGAAATACCGTACTTATACGTTTGCGACTATTACAGCACCATCTATCACAAAGCTAAAGAAGTGGTCCAACAAAAAAAATTTTATTTCTTTAGGTACTACACGAATATGTAATAAAAATGGGGGTTCCTATTTTAAAAAACGCAGTTGATATCCGTTTGACCTATGGCAGCGCCACCTAGTGGGCCAACCATAGCGCCATCTGGTTTCCCCCTTCAAGTTAGACAAGTTTCGTTCTTTGCAGTTTTTTCGTTTGACGCTGATTTCGTGAAATATTTGGCCAGGCCACAATCAATGGACCACCGTGTGTGAGAAATAAATAAGACTTGTATATAAAAGTAAATTACCATCGCTTGGCTGATACAAAATGCCCACAGTTGATACCAAGTGAGATGGTACAGTGGTTCTAACACTGGAGTCTCAATCGAGAAGATGGAAATTCAAATCCTGGGTATCAAGATTTAGGCTTTCTGTTATTATCCTGCATCGCGTAAGGCAAATGCTGTAGTAGTTCCTTTGAAAAGGCACGGCCAATTTCCTTCTCCATTGCGAGTTTATGCTCTGTTTCTACTGACCTGTTAGTTGACTGAAAATTAAATCTCGACCGTCTTGCTGTTTTTTCCGAAAACTTTTTCTTCTTTCACAAAGATTATTCGCATTACGTCTGTAAGTAATGTATCACTAGACTTCACATACAAATCCACAGAAGCTGCAAGCAAATAACGCATTAATAATAAGTTTTTGTGTGTCACACACGGTATTCAAGGTTGGTTTAGCGACAGGATAAAGTTAAACCACCCCAGTAATTATTTCCCATCACTAACAAATCTGAAGACTTCGCTAACGGGTTGTTGTAGTTACGATAATTCGTGAGCCACTGAAGAAGGAAGATTACGGTTCAATGGCCGGCTGATGATAACGTCTTTAAAGACGGCATTAGGGCTGAGGAAAGAGGAAGACGCAGAGATTCAGCTTGGCGATTTCAAAGGAACCATCCACACATTCGCCTTAAGCGATTAACGAAGTCACGGAAAACGTGAACTCGTATGGTCGGGCGGATTTGAAGTGCTGTCCTCTCTGCTGTGAGTGCGTCTTACCATTGCACAATGCAAACTCACTCTGAATTGAGCCACTGAAATTCCTAGGCGAATTCTACGGCCCCATATTAGCAAATTTACGTAACAGTCGCTTTTGGCAAGGAAGTCTGTTTTGGTAATATTTTGGCAGGTTACTGCTGATGGCCATTTACGTCGAAAAATCGCAATGCGGCAAAACTTTGTAGTCCCGTTCGCTCCGCGGAGGCAAGATCAACGCCAACATAGAATGTGCAATTCATGTGCTGAACAGCAAGTCTTGAGACTTCTTAGACTAAAATCCTATATTGTAAAAAGACTTCTTTTATTTCCCTCTTCTGTTTTATTCAGACTTTCGTACCACAGACTAATTAGAATGAAGTGTCATCGGGTTTTCAGAATAATTATTTCGCATAAGCACAGAATTCCACATTCACTGCTATTACTACTTTTGTATTACGTTTGGTTTCAGATTTACGTTGATGTGGATAAGCGCGTCTGAAACTTCAGTGAGGTGTCAGGATGGCAAAATACCGTGAAACATGATTCTCAATTAACTGGAGCAAATGATATAACCTAATTCATGAAGTTTATAGTGACTAAATTTTAATTTCAGTTTGAATTCCACTGTAGGTCTACAGATCGAATTAGCCAGCAATGTCAGCTTCACGTGAATCCTAAAGATTTAGCGAACGAGGACAACAGCAGCGACCTCGCTGACAGCGTGTGTCAATTGCCAGATCAACTGGCAATCCCCTGCACATAGTGAACGCCAATTCGCAACTGCCTCCGCCGGTTGAAAGATCTTAATGGCCATGTCCCATTTAGTCTGTGAGGCTACAATCGGCTGCAATATCAGTCAGCGAGTCGGCACGGGGACAAAGCCGCGAAAACGGCCGGTTATCGCAGAGATACTACACTGGCCTAATGCAAACAACCTACTGTTGTGCACCACTCAGGTCTGTACAGCCTCTCGTGTACGGAGAACGTGAGGAGTAAGGAAACAATTCACGTAAAATGTTTCTCGTTTTGTCCCGCAAACGAGTGTACACAGTAAGCTTAGACTACCCAATCTCAACTTTTTCGAAACAACCTCACGAAGTAAAAGGCATTACATGGCGGCAAAAGTTAAAAAGAAATCTCAGTAATTTTCCGGATGCATCA
Organism: Schistocerca cancellata; assembly: GCF_023864275.1. NCBI lineage: Eukaryota > Metazoa > Arthropoda > Insecta > Orthoptera > Acrididae > Schistocerca > Schistocerca cancellata. The sequence continues at coordinate 462,295,509 of NC_064629.1, forward strand.
AAATCTCTCTCTTTCAAACGACAGTGTTCTACCATGCAACATTCTATGTTATCAATATTCGGAAACTGAACTTCGATTAAGACTAATTGCGAGGAACTGAAATCCATCTCACCGCTCCATCTCTGCTCTATCATATACTTCACAACCCAACATTTTATTCACAATTCTAGTATTTCTATTGAGCATAACTTCACGTTATTGGGTACAAATACAGCTATGACGTAGATGCTAACGGATCAGGTAGAAGAACAGTCTTTAATAGTCAATATAGAGCCGAATAGTCGCTATGAACGACTATAAATTTCGCAGTGGATTATGAGTTTTAGTTTTCGTGGCTTTAATGAATGCTTTATTTTGTCGTTACACAGTATTAATACACTAAAAAAGTTCAACAAACTTGAACACACTGTTTCATTGGTATTTTAAACGCTGGTCTGGGTCTAGTTAAGTTTTACTCAAACTATGTGAAGTAGGCAGTCTAAAATATTAGTATCATTCATTCACTCATTCATTACCATTATCATTGCTCCGTACACAGTACACTGAAAAATCCATGGACATGTCAAGCACTAGCGTATTAGTATTTCTGAGTAAAGCAAGAAAATACAAGATTAGGTCAGTTTTTCCTTCAAGGTATTTTGTCCTGTTATAAACAAAGTTAAGAGAGACTGACGAATGGATAAGCCACGCATTGGGGAAAGGAATCTACCGTGGTTTCTTTAAGAAAAAATTATATATATATATATATATATATATATATATATATATATATATATATATAATTTATTTTTTCAAACAGTCATGTATGTTTGTGTTACATGAATTCTGTGAGGATGACCGCAGCGAGACATCAACATCGGGCTTAGTGAAAGCATCTAGCCACTAAAGTGAAATATGAAACACTGTTCAGCTCATTCAAAGTCTTAAAAACTGCTCATACGATGACCGGAACTTTAATAGTGGGAAGATGATGTTTGGTTTCTGGGGCGCTCAACTGCGTGGTTATCAGCGCCCGTACAATTACCCAATCTTTGCTCAGTCCAATTTCGCCACTTTCCTGGATGATGATGATGATGATGAAATGATTGAGGACAACACAAACACCCAGTCATCTCGAGGCAGGTGAAAATCCCTGACCCGCCGGGAATCGAACCCGGGACCCCGTGCTCGGGAAGCGAAAACGCTACCGCGAGATCACGAGCGGCGGACCAAAAAAAAAAAAAACTAATAGTGGCAACTATTTATTTACAGCTCGTACAAAATAGATACATGTTTCGAAGTTTTACTGGCCTTCAAAGTAGTCACCAGCATTGTGTGTAACCCGTTGCCAGCTATGTGGAAGTCGTAGGATACTCGTAGCAGTGCCTGTTGTGTTGACAGTTCGAGCGGCGCGGTCTATTGCCCGACGGATTTTTTCAACTGGCTCTAAGCACTATGGGACTTAACACCTGAGGTCATCAGTAGCCTAGACTTTGAACTAATTAAACCTAAATAACCTAAGGACATCACACACATCCATGCCTGAGACAGGATTCGTACCTGCGACCGTAGCAGCAGTGCTGTTCCAGACTGAAGCGCCTAGAACCGCTCGGCCACAACGGCCGGCGACGGATTTGTAGCAGTTCTGAAACTAACGTCGAAGTGTTTCTTTCAGTTTAGAAATGGAGTTGAATTCACGAGGGCTTAAGTCAGAGGAGTGCAGTAGGTGGTATAGCACTTAGCAGCCCCAGCAGTCAAACAAATCAGTAACAGCTTCCACTGTACGTGCTTGAGCATTCTCCTGCAAAATGATGTTCAGGTCCTGCAGAAAGTGTTATCACTTCTGTTTCTATGCTGTTCATTTTTGGAACACAATCTACGACCACCTTAGGAACAGAAGTCGTGACACTTTCTGCAGGACCTAACCAGCATTTTGCAGTGCAAGCTGTTACTGATTTGTTTCACTGATGGGGCTGCTAAGTGCTATACCACCAACTACACTCCCCTCATTGAAGCCCTCGTGAGTTCAACTCTATTTCTAAAGTGAAGGAAACACTTCACGGCATTCGCTTCAGAACTGCTACACCTTCGTCGGGCAATAGACCGCGACGCTCGAACTGTCAACACAACTGGCACTGCTAAGAGTATCCTATGACTTCCACATCGCTGGCAACGTGTTATACACAATGCTGGTGACTACTCTGAAGATCAGCAAACCTTTGGAACATATCTATTTTGTACGAGCTGTAAATAAATAGTTGCCACTATTACAGTTCCAACCCTCGTACATTTAACGTAGGTTCTTTTCTTTGCCTGAGCAGGTTAGATTCACCTCGGTGGAGAGTTCTGAAACATTTACTAAAATAGCTTCGTAACTGATGAATGATGAACCTTGACATCAGTTTGGGTGATCCACCTGAAGTCAATATGCGCTCCACGCAACATTTATTTGTACTATACTTTGTGTTGTACCTAACGATGTCACAGTATTTCGGAAACTCTTCAATACATAGTTTTGTTTACGTAGGGTTAAGATTTTCAACTTGATAATTGCTTCACATCACAATTCGTTGCCGTTCTCGAAAAGCGTGACACTCACTCTAACGTCTTGGCGTCATTCTGTGAATCATGAACGAACCAAATGTCAAACGTGATATCTAATCTTCTCAGTCTGGAATGACGTAAACGTTTGCGTTGGAATGTCATTTTAATAATGGTTAATATTCCTAACGGCGTCAGTGACGGATGGAAAACGTCTGCTCTGTCAGCGAACGTCGTTCGTTCAGATGATTTTGAAATTCTGAATAGCTGCTGCATTCTCTTTCCTACTTGCGTGCGTTCCCTGAGGTTTGAGAGAGATAAGATGTGCCACCCACTCATCTCTTACTCATCCTCAGCTTGTCTGAAGGCTTGCTCTTATTAGCAGTTAAGATTCCGATCAGTAGTTACTCTGTGCCTTATCAACAGCACAGTAATTTCGGCAGAATGAATTGTGTATGACAGAACAACAGCAGTTGTGAGTTGTGTCATTACATATATTCATGAGCGAAAAATGTTGACAAGGTCAAACTTTTGCACTAACACTTCTTCCACTTGACAGAGCAACGAACTAGTACCATTCTTCGGTAGTGATCAACTGCTTGTACTTGCGTATGCGGTATTTTCACCCGCAAACTCATCGAAGGTTTTCTTATTAAGAGGCTCTTCCTTTGACGTATGAGAAACGCAAAGTTAACTTGTGCTCTTATAAAGATTAAGAAACTGCTTCTATTCATCCACATCAGACTAAATTACACTTATTTGTACTGTGGGAACATCGTAAGCTTCGAACACTATTTCTTTGTTTTTTGATGAGCTTCTGTTTAGTATTACAAGTTTGTTTTGTTTACCTTTGTGTACGGGCATTGGAAAATGTGTCGATATAGATACAGTTTCGCAGATATGCAAAGCAACAAAAAATTCAAAAAATAACAAATATTTAATATTTTTGTTGTATTCCTTTACCAATCCTACACACGAGAACATTTATTTATATTCATTCTGTAAAAGTGAGAAATGCAGGTTAACTGTTCAAGATATCTACACATTTGACAAATTTATCAAGTCTGTACCTACATTTTATTTTTGAAAACGGATCAAAAGTTTAATTACGAAGGGTCAAGGCAGTTGGCATAATCCATAGTGTTTTTAATATTATGTATATAAACGTGAGATATGATATTTAAGTTTTGTACTAAGTCTGCCGCCTTTCTAAGCCAAAAAGAATAGGCTTGCCTAGTACCAGAATAACATTCATTCACCCATTCATTCACTCAGTACCAAAATTTGTAACAACTCTCTCAGGATCGAGACCATTATAAAAATCTGTTCATTAGATGAAGGTTTATTAGAACGTGGTTTAATCTGTCACAGCACATGACAATGTCTCTGAAAGGATATGTAAAACGCAGGAGGATAAAAGCTCTCATAGAGGACTACAGATTTGAAGTAAAAAAAATCCACAGTCGATACACTAAAGTATGAGCTACAAACAATATGCCATGCCAATGGAGACGGACATTTTGCAGTGCTGTGTGTGTCGAATAATTCACCTTATACGCTGGCTGTATTTTTAATACTTTCACAAAATAAGCTAATTTACGGAAGTCTTATCAGAGGTTGTTACACCTTCTGATACAGAATAATTCCCTTCACTTTATTGACTAAGTAGCAAGAAACTCTTCGTTCACGGACTCTGCTTGCGTAACTCCTATCAATAATTACAGTTCAGGCTTATGTAAGGTACTAGGTCATATTCACACAATAAACCACCTCTGAATAAATTAGACACTATGGTTCACACGTCTACGCCTACAATACCACTCAAGCCATCTGACTGTGTGGCGGGGGGTACTTCTACCTGAGTGCCATTTCCTGAAGTCTCTTATGAATCTCAGTCTGCCTCCTGTTTTTACTACTATTTGTTTTATGTAGTCTTTACACTTAAACTCGCTCCGAATATATGCTCCTAGATATTACTACGGTAATTAATGTTCACCGCAAATTGTCGTAAGTAGCGTAATCGTACGGTACGGGATTTCTTTTCCTGTAAGTTCGCATTATCTTACATAAATAAACGTACAGAGTGAACCACCATTCGCTGTACCTTTCATCATTTCTCTGTAGGTCATTTTGCAAATCGAAACTGTCTTCTGGCGTTGCTGCTTTCTTATAGACGACCACATAAATTGGGAACTTCCGACGCTTTCTACTACATCATTTATATACATTGTAAACAGTAATTGTACAAGCACACTTCCTTGAGGGTACTCTGTAAATTATCTTTACCTCTGCCAATGTTGTTCAGGAGGTAACTCTTCCGAACGGTAGGATAACATCAGGACGAGACTCCTTATCATGCGAGTAATCGAGTACTGGTAGTTCAACTGCGTTCCCCAGCCTTAGTATCGCATTTCGGGAACTCGCTTGCATGTGACAAATTTTGTAAAGTAGAAGCCTCTATATAGTCGGAATCTTTGACACATCGTGCATCCAAGCTAACGTAACGTCGCTCAACACACAAACCCGTATCTGCACGGGGAACTGATGCAGCACACGTACGACGGTAGTTAACGTTTCTACTATCACCTCAAAAAAATGCAGCAGCAACACTTAAGCTTGATGGTGTTCTCCCACTCTATGTACTCACCCTTCAATGCGACTTTTTTTCGGAAGGATGGATGACTTGGCAATTGGAAATTTGTGGTAAGGTCTTATGGGAGCAAACTGCTGAGGTCATCGGTCCCTAAGCTTACACACTACTGTCACGCGAACCGTGACAAGACGCTGTAGACAGTGCTGCTACCCCGCGGCGATGACTTGGCGAAGACCTCAGTTGAAATTAGCATTTTGGCTCTTCAGAGAAAGTTCAGTCTCTAAAGTGGTCCCTTCATTCTGCAAATGTCTTCTAAGTAATTGTTTTTTCACCCATGGGAACAGGAAGATTCCGTGCATGCCAGATCGAGAGAATATGGTGGGGAGTTGGGTCCAAACTTTGTAGTTCAAAGAAGCAGTACGTGTGACTGTCGTGCGCAGAACGGCGTTGTGGAGCAGAAACACTGCTCTTGCATAGCTTCCCGCGACACTTCGTCTTTACAACTTCCCGTAACACATTCATTATCCACCTTGTCCGGTGATTAGTGGGAGTCGTTTTGCTGTATGTTCCCACTGCTTGCTTTACTCATTTCTCTCAGCGTCACAGTAGTACAATCAGCTCTCATCCTTGTGATTATATGGCTAAAGAAGTCACCTCGGTTTCTCTGCAGTATTTCCGCTGCTACCTCGGTTCGTTGGGATTGGCGTGAGCAGTCGCTGAACCACACGGGCGACGACTTATGATTTCCAGAACTGATCCTTACTTTTTCCTCTATTTTCATACGCCGGGAGCCAGTTTTACTGCTTGACTCAATAGCAAGGCTATGATACATTTCAGGTTTTTAGTATGCAAGCGCTTCTAGAAACTATGAAACGTGTTTTATTGCGAATCATTTCTGAGGTATGAATTGCAAAAGCCGTTTAACGAAGATCTATGTTGAGTTCAGGGAGTCCTTCAGCCGTTCTAGGAAGATTTAAGCCATTTCTTTGACCTTTCATTAAATCAATACAGAACTTCTTATAAACCTAAGTGGTAAGGGCGGCGTTTAGTGCTGCCATCGGAAATTTTACTGCCCAACTTTATTGTTGTTACTACTTATGCAGACACTAAATGCTTTACTTTTTTTCAGTGTTAAATTTTTGTTGTAACAAGTCATACATATTATCCTTCGGTTTTTCGGTGCTGGTTATTCCTTTATGACATAAATCTGTCGTGGACCATGTTATGTAATGTGTGTTTACAAGAAGGCGAGAATGCATATCGAATCAAGCTACATGGTCCATGGATGAACTAGAAGCAGCAGCAAACGGAACTGAGTGGCAACAACTATATGAAGCTTCTGCCAGGTTAAAACTGTGTGCCGGACCGAGATGAACTCGGGCCTCTGCCTTTCGCGGGGAAGTGCTCTACCAACTGAGCTACCCAAACGCGACTCACGACCCGTGTTCACAGCTTTACTTCTGCCAGTACCTCGTCTCCTAACTTTCAGACCTCCGCTGCAGAGTGGAAGTCTAATTCTGGAACCACAATATGTACAATAAGCAATGAGTAGGAGGACTTATTAGAGCACGTAGGCTTTGAAGTGTGGCTAAAGTAATGTAGGATAAACACTAGAAAGTGGTCACAGAAAGCAGGGGATCATATTTTTTGTTTGTTTTAGGGCTGACGACTTTGACAACAGAAATAAACCTAAGAACAGAACTGAATTAGTTTTCTGTTGGTAAACTGAACAGATTTCGAAATGAAAATTTTAATTTTCCCAAAACTTCGAAGTTTTTAATCCTCGTACATAATTTTGACTTGTGTGAGATTTTAAATGCGAAATCATTCATTCAGAAACTGAAGGTTGCCCAACAAGCAATGGAGAAACTTATTTTATGAATTATTAGGGAAGATCGTGTAAAAAATTAATCAGGGAAGTCTGGAGTGGAAGGCTCAATTATGTCAAATTAAAATGAAATGTAAGCGCGCAGCACCTGCACCCAAGCGAATGGGTCGACTGCTGGACCAAGGAAATGTTTTTGCTTGATTTCAAAAGGAGGAATTGCGACATGGCCTTATGGAAGGCGAATGCAAAACATTACAAAAATATACAGGAACAATATGGATCAGTATAGCTGTAGACTGCGGTGCATACAGAAGTTTAGACGTGGCTTCTTTTCGAAGGCATGAGCAACGAGTGACCAGTACTACCAAGTTAAAGCCAGCCAAACTATTTACTAACCAAAATTTTTTGTAAAACAGTATGTTATCGCTTTAAATTTTGTTTCACCATACCGATAGACTCCTTTGTACTTATGTGGCACTTATTTTCCTATGCATATTTGTTTTTCGATCGCTTCTTCCACTATTTGCCACGATGGCTTCTCACCCAATTTCGGACATTTAATTGGTTTCAGGACTTCGTTCCGCAGTTGAAGCTTTCCTAGTTTTCTTTAGGTACTCATGAATTTCTGGTATCCAATAGTTTCCACTAATCATCCATACAGCTAGATGTGTAATTTTGTGAGATTGTAACTTTTCCCTATAGCTTCACAGGTTTGCTTCTATTTCTTCTTCATCTAAGTTGCTATTTTGCATTTTCTCTTAGTATTTTCCTTAAACTTTTGTTTTACGACTTTAATGACTTTGAATTTTGCAATCAGTATTCTTTTTAGAATGCATAAAGTAGTTTTTCCCATTCTTACAGAATGACGTAGTTTCGTTTTTGTGACACATGTGATGTCTACTCCGAGTGAGTTTGTATACTATGATCTTTGTAGTTTGGCATATCCACAATGGTTTCCCGAATCTGGTAATTAGAACTTGAATCCGCAGCATGCCCTGTAACATTTCTTGGAGTGTTTCGACCAATTTTCACCATCCATTTTGAACTTTCCACAACTGTTCAATCTTTTACTGGTACCTTGTTGTTTCTAAAATAGCATACTGATTCACTCTTTCACTGTGGGCGGTGCTGATTCCTGATAGATTTATCAAAAATTTGGTCGTTGGGACAGTTAGGTAATATTTGTGTTTAGACTGGAAGGAGTCCGCAGTTTACTTTGTCGTTACTGTTCACTGAAAAACAGGAGAGCTACAAATCTATCCCACAGTGTTTCGTCTTTTAAAAGGACCTGAAATTCCTTCCAAATCTTGCTTGTACTGCATTTACTACTCGCTGGTGGCGTTATGGTTTACGGAAGGTATGTCCAAACTGGCGCCGTCTGCACTGTTCGATTACAATGTTGACTTGTGTGGTATTAGGTAGTTTCCGTATATGAAGTTACGCCTATTCTTACTAACGGTGGATGGGGACTTATTCATTAAACTTTCCAGTTTCATCTCTGACTCGTCTTTACATGCCATGCTTCCCACCCAAGGAAGTATAGACAATGTTACTTCTGACTGTCTTAGACCTCGTTCTATTGCTCATTCCTCTATCTCCAGATCAGATTATGCTGAAATCTAAGGAACTAACTGTTCTTCGTAGACAGTGTTCGACTTTCTCATTAAATCTCTGTGGTAACGATAAGATAACGCAGACCTCGACTTAAGAGTCATTTTGTCTCAGACTACTGCGTCTGTTGATAATTCGCACTTTTTAACATACATCTTCATGATACATCTTCATGACATTCTTTGGTTAGGACTTTCAGGTTGCTGTGCTGTTGTGCGCCCCTAAAACACTAATCATCATCATCATCATCATCATCATCAGGTTGCTGTGTAAGAAACGTCCCTCGCTAATTCGACGTCTTTGAGGCTGTTTTGAAGATTCTTTCTTTTTTCTAGCAGTTACATCCTATCTCTTTGGTTATGACGTGTAGTCAGAGAAAATACGTCACCACAGAATGCAAGTAGAGCAGAAAATCAATACGTTAGCGCAAGTATCGGTTCTGAGAGAGGGAATGGAAAAGAAATATCCACGAATTTTATCGTCAGACAAGAGGTAACCGTTGGCGATACTTCCTATTTTTTCGTAAAACAGACTATTTTTGGAACAAATATTGCTTAACAAACTTAGGGGCAATTAGAAGCTATTCTAATTCCTTCCAGAAATGATCTGAAAGGGACAAGCGTAACAACGGCGCACAAAATTGCGTTTTCTCCCTCAGCTGCACAGAAGCCCAAGTCCGTATCGACCGCAGGCACTTAAGTGACGCGCAAGTTTGAGAAGGCAGCTCTCTTTGTGCTAAGGTGCGTACTCCCTGTAGGCCTTCAAACCACACAGCCAATTTTGTCTCGCGTCACCACTTCGCATACCACCATGCTGCGGCGGTTTAAAGTTCCCCACACTGTACACAAGCTTTCTGTCACTACAATAACTCACTAAAAACATTCTATACGGAAGTAGGCTAACAGAAATATTCACGTGTATCTCTGACCTGAATTCCTTTTTCCCGTATCTCTCTTCTTCTCGCCTCAAGATGGAAGATAAGTAATGAATGACGCTGAGTAGAACTACTTCCATGTCCGGCAGCGATGTTGATGTTAACAAGGATGACAGACTTAAAACATGGTCAATAATGTAGTGATTCGTATTTTTTGTCCTGGACTTTTAATATCTTTAGTGGGACCCCGACTAAACTGCACAACATTATCCTCAGATTTAAGAACTATATTTCTGCAGAAACAGCTATAGTAACAAGTACAGTATGTGGCTGAACGGAAGGAATAAAGCCATTGAAATATGAACATTGATTTCGAAAGCAGTTCTCAGACTCTGATTCCCTAAGAAGACTAAGCTTCACACATCTGACGAGCAGAATAGCTGTAAATGTTGTTAACTGAATGTGACACGGCTTGCATTTATTGCACACACAGTTCAAATCTTCCATCTGGGATTAATCTCAAAACACCAGCGAAGTCTCCATTAGAAACTTACACCTACATCAATGTCAGACTCCTGTAAGAATACTTTTTAATACAGCGTCAGAAGCCAATGTCATTTGCGTTAACTATTCTCAGTAAATGACCTTTCACTATAAATGAAGGCATTTGAATTAATGGTTTTTAGACTTTAGTGGATCACATTTATGGACCTAAAATTCTTTCTACATCCGTAGACGAAGGTAAGTTATATGCCACTAAATAAATGGGTCATTATGTTTTAAGTAATTTGATCAGTAAACAGTAACACACACCTGACTTTATATCCGTTTCTCAACGACAAATAGACGTGAAAAAGACTGTGACCTAAACGCTGAAGAGAAGACCATTTCGCAGTTTTGTTCAAGTTTAACTTAGAAAATAACGGGGAACTGAAATGATCGTTTGTGGGATTCAACGTACAACTGGATCGGAACAAAAGCGTGATGCCTGACATGCTTAACTACCAGTACAACAACTGGATGCCTTGTTTCGAGTCCAGCCTCAATCGTCCCCTTTTACTATAACGGGCTATTACATACGAAATGCATTATGATTAATGAGAAATTAGGTAAACAACATAAGTGAAATTACCGCGAGTGCTGATGTAGAAAACTACAGGAGCCTCTCTTGGATAAGAACAGCCTGACAACTAACGACGTCGTAGGAAAGTAACCCAGCGTCTGTACTTCATGCACTAGAGCTGTGGTGCGTATTTAGAGAAACTGAGTTCTAAATAATGCACTTAAAACTACAAACAGTGCAAACTAAGGAAGTTTGATTTTGTCACGTAACGCAAGGGTTTCCATATCAAGGAAGCATGTAATCATCCACATAGGTGTTTAATTACAAATAGCACTTCTGGCTCGTAATTTTACGTCGTTTTATTATTGCTGACGGCAATGAAGGAATGAAATGCAACATACATTAAAGATGGGGCTTTTATTTTTACTAACAGATGTTGACCTGTTACCATTTTGTGTTAGTTGGAAAACAGGTAACGAAGTAGAAGGCTTTATAAAGGTTCTGCAGTGAATACAAGAATGTTCATATTTATGCAAATTAGTAACTACTGAATGTGGGGACTCGGATTCTGGATGTAACGTTGAGGAAATCCAACTTGCGTAAAAAATTTAGATGCAGACTTTCGGAACGCGGCTCATCTAGTTATAACAATTGAACGGCTGTAACTCCATAACCATTCAAGGAAATTTGCATTTTCTAATCACGAGGCGTTTCGGAAGATTTCACTTTTAGGCGACTATCTGACTTCTGCTTAACGGCACAGCTTCCATGAACAAAATGCCATTAGGTGCCTTGCAGTTTTGACCCATTTGCTCTGTGTGTCATCTAGGTGAAGTCGGCATGTAGAGTTGACACTACTAAAAATTTATGTTTGAAGTTTTACCTTCAACTATGAACCAAATCTTGACAAATATGATTGTGTGTAAATTATTAACAGTTTAGAGTTTACTGTACAGTGAAGCGTGTTCTTTGAAAGAGAGATATACTTACCAGAATCTTATGTAATAGCTTATTTTAATGGCACAGCTTTGGATTTGATTGGCAGGTTTTTTTTATAGGAGGCTTTGCCAATGAATGGAATACAACATTTCATCGTTTTAGTGTGTTGGTAACAAGCGTGGTTTTTGCTTTTCCATTTTCTCTCTCTTGTCCAAGCTATTAAGGAGGTCATGAATTATGGATAGTAAATATAAATTATTACTGGCTACTTATTTTGTCTACAAATGGTGTAATGTTAGCTGTCCCTCACGCCTCATGCTCATCAATGAACTGCCCACCCACATTCAAACCATTATTATTGTGTACCAAGTTTCTTAATGGTACACACACATACCGTTTTCTAGGTCTAGTTTTCCATGTTGAACTAGCAACGCTACCTCATACACCAGCTTTAACAGAAGCATTAGCCAAAACGTAATACCGTACCCTATGCTGCCCCAACTATTCACCCTCCATCGCTTCTGCGATTTTGTTATGCTCTCATACTACCCCACTTGAGAGATGGCAGCCTGGCTGACGGAGCAGTGATCCCTTTTATACTCAGCTCATCGCTTATTTCAGACACTCAAATGGCGCCTTTCAGATGAACCACGTAGGTAACTTCAGATGAGAGGTGGAATGGGGGAAACTACCCTCTTAAGGATTCGACGGCTCCACCCACTACTTAAATACGCTGTCCACGTACGTAGCCTAGAATACCACCTGAAGCACCATATTCTCATCCCGTATGATAAAAAAATAGAATAGATCACAGTAAAAAATAAAAAATCGGTCTGGTGTTAAGCCTAACTATACTTCATCCCCTCCAAACTACGAATGACTTCTGAACCGTCTCCCACGATTCTTCCCACGACTGTCATTCAAAACACCTCTGTCTATCCTTCATTGCAAAACCTTTTCGTTCGGTGGTGAATGAACTCGAGAATTAGGATATTATCTACACTAATGGGTCATGCATTGATGGTAGAAAGAGCTACTCCTCCCGACAGTCGTCAGCGAACACAAATCGCTGTAACAGGAATGTAACGTCTCTAACGGAGAACTAGTAGCTATTATGCGCGCTTTTTCACACACCCGCGCCTGCTAAAATGAGACATTCTTAATTTTCAGTGACTGAACATTTTGCAAGTCAGAGGAGTGTTGTATCCCTGAACACCGCTAGCACTGTTCTTTCTAAGCTAGAACCATCGGAAGGTCGGTCTCTCTCTCTCTCTCTCTCTCTCTCTCTCTCTCTCTCTCTCTCTCTCTCTCTCTCTCCCCCTCTCCCTCCCCCCGCCCTTAAGTCTGAATCCAAAGAAAATTCTCAGGCTAAAGAGACTTCCGGAAAGGGCTTCCGGAAAGGGCTTCTTGGAATTAAAAATACCTGGCACTGACTTACGAACAAATCTATTCCAACGATTCCCAGGGAGTTTTATGTCTTAGTTGTTACTAACATGCGAAGTATCACGGAACATGCTGACATTCTACAACTGTACCGAGGATTCCACGCAGAACGTCGCACCGAGAATCTACAGTCTGCCAACTCTGTACCAACCGCACTAAAATGAGCAGTGTAATTGCTCTTAAAAATGCACTGCTCCACCTTACTACAGATGTGAGGGCCATTTACCAACGGTGCACATTTTAATGTTGTATCATTTTACCGCCATAAGGGGAACTCTGGAGAATTAAGAATAATGAGCTGGCTAGCATCAAAGGTCAGCCTTTCCGGCCTACCGCCAGGGTGGCTGGGCTTTTCGACCGTGATGTTTCGACCCTTGGGAAGGTGTCGCAGGTAGTGTGGGACTTCCGACCGAACAGTATTGCACCGTTGGTTTTCCGACCTGAGCCTCTCCCACTGACAAATTTCACCAGTCTTTCAGCAGCAACGGGTGTGTTGTCACTGTCAGGCAGTGCCATTGCCTACAGCCTTCGTTTCCGTATACTTTAGCGGGCCTCAGCTAGATGACCTACATACACTATGAGAAATGGAAGTAATTACAGCAACGAAAGTGAAGTCATTTCTTCTGAAGGATGGTCATCGCTACTGGGTGCACAGAAAATGTTGTGAGTATACGAACTGATTGTGGGTGTATTCCGAAAAAGGTTAAATGCCAAGACTGTTTAAGAATTTCAAGAGGCTGAATCATGGTTGAAAAGCAACATTTGTGGCCACTTGAAGCAGATGTTCTGATTAAGAAACGGGAGCAGAACTCGAGGAAAAAGCCTACGAAGAAATTTTTGAAGAGGAATTTCAGTATCTCAAAGGTGAAGGTTAGATTGCGTCGCAAGTGTGCTAAATTAGGAGAACTCTCAGTACTGTACTGGGTAAAGCAAGAGTGGAAGCTGAAGTGCCTGTTGGTTTCTGTCACGGCTTCTTCGGCCGACGTTAGTTTGGTAATTTTCTGACGTTTCGCCAGCACAAGTGGCTGACATGTCAAAGCTTCACCTACATTGCTGGTGGTGGACTGGAATCAGGCTCGCGACCGCAGATTGTATGTACCCGGCGCTCCAACGCGTAAGGGCTTTTCCGTGGCCATTACCGCTGCGATTCTCCCCTTACCACCTTGGAAGGTCGTTCTCTGCACCACGGGAATCCAGGATCCGTTCTCATTGAGGCTTTCTTCTTTATTTTTGAAGCTATTGCCATGTTTGTGCCTTTATAAAGCTTCCCCGAACAAGCGGATGGAATAGCTCTTCTCTACAGCAAGAACTCCCGTGTCTGTGAATTTCACTATGTACTCCGTCTCTCACAGCGCGTGATCCGCCAGGGCTGATTTCACCACCTGCTCCAACCTGCAATGCCGCTATGTTTCGTGGTCCTGGTGGTGATCGATCATCCAGTCATTCCAACATAGACCTTTTCACATAAAAGGTATAGGGTTTATTCCCGACATTGCAAGTGGGTCCCTTTTCTCCTTTGCCGATCTGAAACAACCTCTGATCTTCATTGTCTGTTAATAAATAATCTTTATGTGGTGTTTGCGCAATACGCGGCCGATTCTGTCCGTCACTCTGGTAACGTGTGGCAAAATGGCCATATGTAACCTTTCTTTTTCCGATGTGTCACTTCGCCGAATGTGTTATTCTGTGATACTTATGTAACTGGTGGAGTACTCATTGCTCCTCAGAACGCTTTCCTCGTGTCATCCCTCGTCTGACGTGCTGCGACTCACGTTAGGGAAGGTATTGGGACCTTTCAGATCACTGGCGCTAGTCCTAAGATTCATCTGAGCAAAGACATTTTGAAATTAACAGAGGATAATAGTTATTTCGAAACTAAAGTTGGGTCTGTTCTGGTATTCGGCGCTGAAGAAACGGAAAAAATTCTGTGTAATGAAGTAACTGTTCTTATGTACGGGACATTTAACTTGTTCGGAACAGAACTGTACACCATACACGATTTATTTTCCGCGCGCCTGGGTTGTCACCGAAAACGGCAGTGCTAGACTTTTTGCTCCCCAGCTTTTATTGTAGGCATTTCAATGCTCCCAGAAGGTTCCTTTCAGTTTTGAAATTTTCGTCTTAACCAACGTCTGTGGAAGAAAATACAAAACTGCACTTAACAATGGAATACAGGGCTGGCGAAGATGTTAGACTGTTTTGCCGCATGGGTGCTGCAGTGTCACATCTTCCGCCAAACAATGTTGCTGAAGCGTGATTGGTAATAATGGTGGAAATGCGAAGTGGAGGAAGAGTCATGAAATTCTCAGACTGCATGGTCAGTCAATTAACAGAAAACCCTAGTATACCGATTGAAATGTGAAATATTTTTAAGCAGGTACAGGACGACGAATGGTGTCTAAGGATGGTATAGGAAACTAAACTCAATAAATCACAATCATCCGAACGTATACACCCGATAAATAAGCTGAAGGAGGAAGCAGTAAACTAACTCCGTCCAAGGGCCTACCGCCGTGTCATTTTCTGCCAATGGTGTCACTGGATGTTGTCTAATGACCTGGAGGCTCTACAACTTTGTCAAGCAGCTCTTCAATTGGAATCAAAAGGACGAGTGCACCGCCTTCCGCTCCTCCCACCAAGGTAAAATCCCTGTTAAGTACCGGGAATCGAACCCGGGTCCTTCGCATGGCTGTTCGCCGGTCTGAACACGTAGCTACAGGTAAAGAGTAAACATTGAATGCTATACTTTAAAAAACCGCTGAGTGTGAGGAGGAGTCAAGTTCCGAAGGTTCCGTACTAACTTGACAAATAGACACTTCTTTAGTCTATAGGTTCTGATGAGAGTGCGAGTGTCGAAATGTGTGACAAATTGCCCTATCTTTTGACTGCACTGGGTTGGAAGCTTAATTATTTTTTTAAATTTTTTTACACCAGCAAGGGATCGTAGAAGTTAGTATTCGACATAAATTTCAATTTGGTACCTCCACCTGTTCCTGAGAAAAAAAAGTCTTAACAGACGGAAGGGTGGACCAAGAAAGTTGTTTTAGGGTTGCGTTTTTACCAATTTGAGTACGGATCTTAAACAGATTCCATTGACCTCACTCCTCAAAATGAAGATTTATAGAACTTGACAGTAAGTTAAAGGGCGTAAGAAAATATAACGAGTCGGGGATGTAAGAAGTTGCTTACAATCTCTGCCTTTCTTACAAAGAATTTAGTGAGAAAATTCATAAAATACAGGAAGTTTAATCATTTTCTGAACTAATGATGTAGAAAGAAAAAATATAAAAAATAAAACGTTTCGACAATTTTTACTAAGTGTATTGTCAGCTGTAAGTCTGGATAAAATGTGTAGATATTACTGTTTCCTTTTACGTCGGAAAATCCACGGCTAAAATACGTATGGTCGGAAATACCACGTTGACGTCATGGATAGCAATGACCACGGTCTGAAAGCCCACGACTTCTTGTCTCCCAACCACCGTGCCTGGCGGATGGCTCTCAGATACTCTAGAAATAATGAAGCTCCCTTATTTGCTACCTTGCTAAACTGTTGAGAAACATTTACGTTCATATAGGCACTCTGAAGGAAAATCCTGCAAATGTGCTTTTTTTTTTTCAAGCGCTGATTAACTGGATATTCGTAACGAGAAACACACACACACACACACACACACACACACACACACACACACACACACACAGAGACAGACAGACAGACAGACAGACAGAGAGAGAGAGAGAGAGAGAGAGAGAGAGAGAGAGAGAGAGAGAGGGGGGGGGGGAGGGGGGGAAGCGGGAAAGGGGTGTGAAGCCTAGGTTTAAGGAAGCTTGGCTCTTCTCTCTAAGAGACATACAAACGTACTGCATGTTCTACGCTAAAATGAATTTAGTTTTGGAGGTGTTCGCAAACAGTTGTTCATAAACGTATACGTTGTTAGTTTCTCTTATTTCCACACAATGAACGTTGTACACAAACTTACGAACGCAGACACTGACTGCAATAAGGCTGACAAAGCACTCAAAACTTACTGTGTACGCTTTTTAGAATAAATTGTGTTTCTCTGACCTGGGAAAATTTGCAAACATCTTCGAATCGGTTATAGTACTATGTCTATTGCGTCGAACTGTAGTAATCTCTAAGGTTGATGAGGATGAAAGCTCGTTTTAAGCCTCTAAGAGCAACTGTATCATGGACGCAAGAAGCACAGAACTCTCTCCACTTCCAGTAAATCGTCCCGGTGAAATTGTGTGCGCTTTTTCAGCGCACATTACTACTTTGATGTCAGCAGTAACACTAAACGTTCGAATTATATAGCACCTGTAACGTGACTCATGAACCACAGAGCTAAGATGACGAGACTGCTGGAATTTTTCGGCATCGGTGGAGTTTGCTGTCAGCCCACGATCGATCAGAAGCCCTCAAGCCGGGAGATCCTTGCCTACGTGGCGATATCCAGCAGCCGCGGGGCTGATAAGTCAGCTTCCATCTCGCCCGCCGTGGCGACCTCTCCACATTCATGTCAGTAAGACGTGCTGACGTCGCCACCGCACGTGTCCCAAGCATAAAATAAACACTAATTCGGTTTACACAAAGTGCCCCTCGGCAAAATAACCCCTCTAACTCAGGGATTTAAAATCGCTAACATTTAACTATCCGACGGAAGCTTCACACAACGTACCATGTGCGACAATTTCCACTTTTGTCATTTCTCGTACTGCAATCATTTCAGACGGAAATGGTAAGTAAATGTAACAAAGGTTTGATTAAGTAACGTAGGAAGATAGAAAGGTTAGAGTAATATTTCATGGAGGTTGTACAAGCCGGAGCATCATCACAGAACGAATGAAGTTTCGTAGCATATTTGAAGAAACTCTACCAGTACTTACCTGAAGGGAGTTGGAAGATACACTGAAAACATAAATCAGGATCCGCCATATGGCTCTGAGCACTGTGGGACTTGACTTTTGAGTTCATCAGTCCCCTAGAACTCAGAACTACTTAAACCTAACTAACCTAAGGACATCACACACATCCATGCCCGAGGCAGGATTCGAACCTGCGACCGTAGCGGTCGCGCGGTTCCAGACTGTAGCGCCTAGAACCGCTCGGCCACTTCGGTCGGCTTAGGTTAAGGAATGCATGAAACTGGTCTGAGTCTTCCTATAAGTTTCCTTACGCAACGAAACAGCGTTGACTAGAAAGTTGTTTCTGAGCCTAAAATTCAATAAAATTTAATTATAAAGGCTTAAGTGAGAAATTTTGTGGTAAATTACGTCTGCTTTTGTCGTGGTCTGACCTAACTGGAATTTCTGGTTCTGCTCCTGTTAAAAGTTTGGATTAGTTACGGTGCACTAATACCACGTAACTCTAAGTGGTAACGAAGAGTGTTTTCACTTTGGTCCCAGACGTGAATCCTGGAAATGTCAGCTCTGCAAAGACGTTATCAGCGACACATAATCGTAGACGATCATTGTAAGAACGAAGCGCACGTACGTACTCTTGCACCACGTTGTTATTAGCCATTTCCTTGGTTGATCACATCCATGTGCGCTATAGATCTCATATTAGCTCCGAAAACCACGGTTCCTCTATGGCTATTTCCAGAAAGGGGTGGAGGAGGGAGGGAGATTTTCTGCGTAACTTAGTTTGTTTAGACCTGTAGACGACTGGTTTACTTCAGGCAGAGCGTTTTAGTTCCAGTCGAATGAAGTTGCAGCAGAAGTTCGGCAATGACATGAACACTGTATTCACGCGCACTGAACACGATTCCTCTGTGACGGCCCTCTGACGGTGGGAGACGTTGTGTAGGGGACGAAAGGTGGGAGAGGAAGAACTGGATACTGAACCTGAGGAGTACCTCGTCCATCTTTTGGGCAGGTAATTTTGTACATTTACATCCGGTAAGCTGTCTAAAAATCAGTTGTTTTATACGATGGCGCACTATGATAGTTCAATAAGCCTCTCTGGTTCAAAAATACATCAAAATTGGCAACCTTCCATGCAAAACAGCCCCCCCCCTTTTCTTTAACAAAGAAAAATGCAGCTTCCATTAAAGAAAAAAATATGCACGCCCTGTTATTAGATGGACATCCACAATTTGCATATAATTTTTCTGTATGGTTATCACGTTGAAAGCCTAAGGTGTTTTGTGGAGTATTGTTCAAAAACGCACATTCATTTTCATTTCTCGACGTAAGAAACATCTGTCGACTCGGCATGAAGTTACCACGTACACGAAACTAGAATAGCGGAAGTGGACGTGAAGCCGTTGAAACCAGCTGCAGGACGTCAATGGTAAGCTGTGACCCTGAACTTTCATAGAGATGCTGTCTTTACGTGCGGCGCCGTCTGGAGACCTTCAGGCGTTATCCCCCCCACCGAAACAAAGCAACCTTTTTGTGTTCTCATCATGAGCTGCATCGTGTGAAATTTGTTTATCGTTAGGCAATACATGTATAAGGATTACAAATTACTATACATCAACACTTAAGCAAGGCTCTTCAGCATAAAAACACAAAATTGTGATTTTCCGTCCATGGATAAGAACTCTCAGATTTACCAGCCTCTCAACGAAGTTTTATAGCGTAAGACGCCAACTATAATGAATAGAGATGTACGTTCAACCTTGCCCCATGACTGAAGGTAGGAATCATTTCTATCTTTTAATAGTGACACTGACATTTGTGTTGAGCTGACACCTATTAACAACTAGATTATTGAAGTGGATCTCCGTGACTGGGCCTTTAGGGTTTTTGACTACTGAACTGGGACATCTGGGATCGACTCTCGATACCGTGAAGTACCACTGATTTGGCAGGCGACCTCATAGAGAACAACACAGAAATATGAGAAAAGCTTGAAGGTGTTCTAATGAAATAAGAGATTCAATTCGAGGAAGCATTAGCGATGGTAATACCGACGTGCTGATCAGGAACTATCACCTCATCGTGTCTGATGTTCAGGCCAAGGTTTCAAATTACTAGCGCGAAGGTGTATATTTTAAAGCTTAAATTAACATTGCTGATTTGCTAAGGAATTGTCTACAAAACAGTGGAGTGGCTGTAGATATTCTTCCAGCAGATTATCATCCTGAACACATTATTAAGTTAAACTAGGTTAACGTCCTAATGTTTCAAAACTTGAAGGAAAAATTTTTCCTTTGTGGTGTATGAGTAGACGCTATACAAACAAATGAAATACGGTTATACTAATCCATTAAAGGTGTGGTCGTCTGGGTAAATCGTGTAAACGTTACTTTTGTTTCAGTTAGTGTCAACGGCCCATAAACAGATTTAACCGTTCACGGGCAGTACAGTCTTAACAGAAAGGTACGCCAGATGGTAGACGTGGAGACTAGCTGAAGGGACGACACAAGCGTCAGTTTGAATTGCTTTCGTATGTATATAAACACACAGTGAAACTAAATTTAAAAAAGCCGAATGACGTTTGAGACTGACATCTAATGTGGGTGTAGTTTGATGCAGTGCTATCCATAAAAGTAGTTGTTGATAATAATAAATATAGTACGATCTGACCTGTCTAGCATTTTAAGTACCTATTTAGAAGAGTAGTCAATAATTACATATATAATGGTGCCGAAACTTACTGACCGATTATTGAAAATATTTTTAAAGGAAATATAGATATTTTAACGGTCAAACAATTTATGTAAATTGAGAGGTAGGGGGGGGGGTGGTTCGTGTTGGTTCGTAATCCGCAAGAGTGTTTCACCCTCAGAATTGTGGGTCCGATCACTATTTTGATGAAGATGTGCCTAGGTAATACTCAGTGTAAAGAGGTGCTGTGTATCAGTGCGTTCGTGACACACTAGACAAAGAACATCGCACATCTACATCTACGTCTGTCTTTCCACAAACCATCTTATGGTGGGTCGCGGATTGAACTTTTTGTACCAATGGCAGTTACAGCCCCCCCCTCCCTTTGATGTTCCAGTCGCACGCGGAAAGAAAGACTGTTGGTAGGCATCTGTTTTCCACGAATTTCTCTAATTTTGCCATAATGATCTTTTCGGGGGATACACGCAGGAGGAAGCAAT
Organism: Schistocerca cancellata; assembly: GCF_023864275.1. Taxonomy (NCBI): domain Eukaryota; kingdom Metazoa; phylum Arthropoda; class Insecta; order Orthoptera; family Acrididae; genus Schistocerca; species Schistocerca cancellata. The sequence continues at coordinate 462,316,440 of NC_064629.1, forward strand.
CGTTGATTGACTCTTCGGGGAAAGGAAGGTCACAGAATTTTACATTAAACCGCACAGTGATATCCAACGCCTCTTACAATTTCTATAACTGGATTTGATGAGCACCTCCGTGACGCTTTCGCGTTTGTTAAACGAACCGTTGGATAGTAAGGATGCTCTTCTTTGGAACTGCTTTAATACCTGTTTGTCCTACGTAGCAAGGTTCACGACTGACGGGAGCAATATTCAATTATCGGTAGAACAAGGGTTTTGGGAATTTTACTTCCTGAGCATTCTCGTAATGAATCTCAGCTTGGCGCCTGGCTTTAGTAGGAAAGTCAGTCTACTTTAAATCGCTTCTGTTCGCGTACTCCGTTATTTAGGATGTGACTGTGTCCAGTGCTACTTTCGGCAAACATGTTATACAATAACACAGATTACTGACTTAAAGTGCGTTACATTTATGTGCGTGAAACGTCTCTAAGTAAATACCCAGCAACAATCGTCGGAAAGGTCCGGGCCAGAGAAGAGAGTTATCGTCTGGTGAATGTTTTCGTGGAATTCCTTGAGTGATGACCATTTTGGAAGGAATGCTGGATCAACCCAAGTATGCATCTATCCATGGGGACCGCGTCCACCCATATATGTAGTTCTTCCTCGGCGCAATGGGATCTACCAACAGGACCATGCAACGTGTCGTACAGCTCACAGCATACGTGACTGGTTTGAAGAGCACCAGAATAAGTAACGTACTCCCCTGGCCACCCAACTTCTCAGATTTAAACCTAATCAGAAATCTGTGGGACCACCTTACTCGGACTCTTCGCTTCATGGAACCTCAAGCGAGAAATCTACCGTAACTGGCCACGGCAACGGAGTAGGGATGGCTCCACATACCTGTCAGCGCCTTCACGAACCTTACTGACTTCCTGCATGTCTCGTGCTACAGAGGGTGGTTATTCAGGCTTTTGGCAGTTGGTCGCAATGGGATTGGACAATGCAGATATGCTGACGTGCCATTTGCAACATGACAGTGTGGTTACGTACCGCCACTGACTTCATACTGAAGTACTGTCTTAGTTAATATTTGATACGTAAACTTTCTGAGTAATTCCCTAAGTGCATGATGCACACAGTATCTGATGAAAGTATCAGCCACCTATTAGTAGACATTAATATGGGCTGTGTTCACCCTATGCCTTTGAGTTGACTTTTACTCTACTGGGGACGCTTTCAATGAAGCGTCTCAGTGTCTCTGGAGGTATATCATTCCACCAAAAGAGCCGAAACCACAGAATGTAGTGATATTTGACGCTGATGTCTGAAGCGAAGTTGATGTTCTGAATAATCCCATGTGTGTTTTTTGGGCTCAGGTTGGTACTCTAGGCGGTCCAGTCCATTTCAGCCACGTTATTGCCCACAAACCACTGCCTCGCACATATTACTTTATGATTGGGTGCATTGCCATACTGATACAATCAATCATTGTATACAACCCTTATTGTACACTCTTTTAAAGTTTGTTCATATCCTTCCGCTTATATCATTTTCTTAAGATCAACAAAGGGGCCGCAGTCCAACCACAGAAAACACTCGCATAACCTACCACCACCTCCTCCGTACTTCACTGTTGGCTTTACGCGTTAATAAGGTAACTGCCTCCAGGCACTCACCAAACCCAAACCCTTCCATCGTATTGCCGCAGGGTGCAGTATGTTTTGTCTCTACCAATTCTTCGTTTCCAGTCAACCACTGTCCAGTGGTTTCGCTCCTTACACCCCCTGAAGCGTCACTTAGCACTGAACACTGAAATGTTTGGCATATGAAAAGCTGCTCAAACAATGTATCGTATTCCATAATACCCCTTACACACAGCCACTGCTCTAGTCCACAAGTGACTCCTTCCGCTGATTTCAGGTAACTTTTTTTACAACCACACTACACAATGCTCAACGGTCCCCATCTCTCAGTGTATGCAAAAGGTAGGCCTGGTCTTTGATTAGCAGTGAATGTTCCTTCGCGTTTCCACTCCTCTGTCAAATCATGAACAGTCGACTTGAGCAGTTAGACAGGTAGACATGTCCCTGACAAATTTGTTATTAGATTGATTCCAATCCCTGGTCCACATTTTCATTCACTGAGCACTCCCGACCGAACCATTCTTCTGTTACTGCTTACCTGTTGTCAACAACACACTTCACGCGCCCTTTTATACCGGCGTGTCCGCGTATCCTGACGTCTAGTCGTCGATTCTGCATTACATTTGGATGCCCGGCTATTTCTGATCACGCTGTACGCCGATTCAGAAATTATCTTTTCGTCTCATATTTATGAAGGGACATGTGATCTCTGACAATCAACGGTACAGTTCTCAAAATCTTTATCAGTTACAATGCTGGCATATGAGGGTTGTATTCCTTTAGCATGCTGCCTGCGGAGTAAGTGGGCGCTTCAAAGACCGGAACTGGAAGTATTTGCCGAAATACGAGAGTAAATGCGTCTGGCGGCTCCTTGAAGTAACACGGTATATCTGAAGCTACTTCAACGGTTTACTAATGAGAAATGTAGTTCTCCAGTAACCGAAGTCTTTCTTTGCATATGCGAGCACTCCTGCTGATTGATAGGTTCTTAGTGTTGCACGCGTTTGGAAGAACTGACTCGCAGGATACGGACGCCGGAAGTGACGCCATTTTATCTCTTATCTCGTCTGCGGAAACCCCGTAACGCTACTGCTACAGCAGGAGTTGGCAAACTAATTTCTCTACAATAATCGAGGTTTTAGTTTCTCTAACTCGTAGGTGTCTAGATAATTGGGTAAATGTTAATTTTCTGACATTGTAATGCGTTAGAATCAATATATTAGATGCACGTGCAGCATGACAAATCAATTTCTATTAACACTCGTTACTCGTTGGAATGTCCTTGTTCCGACGCAAGACACATTCCTTCCAGTAATCTTTTAACCCGTCTTTATTCAATACGCCTAATAGAAAAGCAGCTGCAGAAACACGTCAAGTCTGATAAACAACTTAGCGTTGTCATAAAGGACTGAAGTGATCTGCCAGCTATGTGCTGTCATTAACTAGAGTGCTGTTTTCTTGTACAGACCAAAAGAGTCTTTCCTAAAACTTGACTTTGATCATACTTTCTAGAATTTCTTAAACTGTTCCAAATTTCCACGATCAACATTAATTATTTGCTTTCAGAGATGCAATTTCCACGTACAAAGTACCCGGATCACTTTCGTGTGTGACACTTTAGATTCGACTTCGCAGTCTTAGTGTTTTAGAATGTCAGTGAGAGGAACTTTGAACGCTTTCCATTTCCATTCTTCATACACTCCGTTACAAAAAATCCCTTCTTCGGTATTTGCGTTTCTGTACTCAATCCCGTACCTTACTAATGCCTTCCTCACTACCAAGAGGTAATGACGTTCCCCTCGAGTTATTCTCTTCCCATACCTCACTCCTGAGAAGCGTTTGTAGTATTTTCTACGTCAAAAATGTGTTTTTATCTGTCTCTCTTCTTCACGGCACCAAAAATGCCAGAAGACATACGCGCTATCTAGTATCAAACTAACGTCGAAGATGCAAATCTTACAGCTCGAGAATGAACAGTAGATAGGATCTGGCAAGGATGGAGAAACGAACCAGCCACTACTTTTGAGAAAACATCTCAGCGGCAACATGAAGTTTAAGTAAGCCAGGAGAGATTTACATTGGTATTTGAATCTTTCAGCCTGCTTAGCGCTAAGGTGTTGGTCTTGGCAGCTAACAAAAAGGCAATGGTGCCGTTCCAGTCGGATCGCCGCCAAGTACGTCGCACACGACGAAGCCGAACGGGGGCCACTCAGCGGCTCACCGACGGCCTTGCTAGTGACAGCTTCCTACCGGCGCTACACTGCTTCGACCATCCCTGCATTCATCTCAAGTCATTTACTGACAACACGCAGCCTGTACCTAGTCTGTCATATAGAATCTGAGTACCTCTAATACTATCTGTATGTGGAGGGAGCACTGGTGCTACATAAAAAAGGTGTGATTAAAATTGTGTGTTAATATATCTGTATCTAATTGTAACTTGTGTCGGGAGTTCATCAACGCTGATGCGCAAAAAGTATCGTGTGACACACAAAGCTATAGTAAATTTGTCTGATACTGACAGTCGAACATAGTGTTGTAAGTTACTGTGATATGACAAAACGAGGTTTCGCAACACAGCGACTGAGATTCTTGTGAGGATTACAGAGAAGTATGGAATAGAAGCAGTAATTTTGTTTACAGCGGGTTCAAACGATCTGGAGATTAATAAATGTCGAGCTGCAGCGTGGTTCGGAATCACGTAAAACCGTATGTTCCCCTGTAACTGGCTGGGTAAGTGAACTTAGAAAACCGTGTAAAGGGCATACCACCTCTAACAATATCATGACTACTACATCACTGGGGCTTATCTTTTACACTATGGACGTGAAACAGTGGATGCTTCAACTAATACTGCAACCCGTCAACCTGCCTTCCTTTTATCTGTAAGTAAAATTAAGGTTCCTTCTATCAACTACATTTCGAGCCCATGAAGGCTCATCTTTATATCGTTGATATTTACCGACATTTCACATTTTTACTTGAGTGTAGCTTGATTCATTGCGACGTTGTGTAATTCCTGAAGCTGTAACCGTATCACAGTAAACCAAACTATTGCATGCCAGTGTGAAAGACAGCACTTTCTACGCATTTATCTCTAGAGCTGCAATATTTACCAACGTTAGTGCAGTTCGGAGGGATGAGAATGAGCGTGTCACACAAAAACGGAACACTCATTTCCAGAGTCTAACGAAGCTATCCTACCCGTTCTGTCAACTAACGACATTTCTGTAGGAAAGTACCTGGCGCTGCCTAGAGTCTTTACCGCAGTAGACACCCATAATATGAAATTTAATAGACTGCACTAGAAGACAAGTGTATGTATCTCAGTCTTAGTCTTCAGAAATAGGAGACTGCTGAAATTTTTTTGCCAAAATCGCCTGACCAGTACAATACCAGAAAACTTTCACTTGCAGCCTACCAGCGGCGTGACAGCAGATTTTCTTTTTGCCTCGGTAATGTGTATTAACACCAGTTCTGCTTGTCTTCTGCTAGTTGCCTTCTCCTGTCCGATGCTGCATCCTGGCAGTACCTACTATTTTTACTATGAATTCTTCGCCAATGCTTTTTAAGGTTTCCAATTACGTCATGGGAAACGCAAATGGAGGCCAGTCCATATAAACTCTTTGTAGTGTTCCGTGACCCGCCTAAAAAGCCTTAGCGCGCTAAGCTGTACACGGGTTTGGGAAACTCACCCATCCCCACTGAAGAGGAAAACAGGGTAGATATTTGTCACGTAAGTAGTTCCGAAACTGACTCACTAGATAGGCATCAAATGAACGCCAGTCGCTGTATCGACAAATGGAATTTATGAGCACGCTGTGAATGCCTCCAACTCACAAAGCATTAAACGCTGATCGATCTGTTTCGCTTCGAGAGTGGTATTTACACGCATTTATGTGCGGATGAATACAAATAAATGAAGTTTTGGTTTACGTACAGATGACAGTGAGGGCATTAAGTATTGAAATCTACCTCAGAGCGATTAGAACAGCTATCGATGTTTACCATGGATTGTTTGGAAGCATCTAGATTTTGCCTTAAGTGATTTAGAAGAAACCCCGAAGAAAGAATGGTAAGGCGCAAATCTGAAGTCTGCTGCTCCTGATCGGAGTCTCACCCAAGAAGAAACTACACGAGGCCGACTCTTATTGTCAATTTTTTTAAAACTTTTCTTGGACTATTATACAGTTTGGCTCAAGTTCCGATAACAACGGGATTGTGAAATTTGGGCTCATTTTGGGAAGGGGAAGGCGCACTCCTGGGCCTTCACAATTCGAAAAATTGGAAAACTTCAAAATCCAAAAAATAAAACCAATTTCGCAAAACATTTCTTCTGCCTGACAAATTCATTTATTACCGAATGTAATTACCCGTTTTCTTCAGTCTTTTTAACCGAGTGCGTTATTTTACAGACAGCACTAAATGTCTCAGGGTCACTGACCTGTCATGTCACTCAGATAGCGAGCACAGCGAGCCGAACCGTTCCCTTTCACAACACAACGACGCAACCCGGACCACTCCAATGTTCTTTCACTTCCGAGACCAGGTAGCAGTCGTAGGAAGAACGTCTTAGTCGCGAGTTTTTTTCACGGAATAACTTGCTTATTCTGTTATTATTCACATGAAATAACTAGACACAAATTGCCGTCTGTCCAAAAGAAGCTGAAGGTTTCCCTCTAGGATTTGCAGGTGCGTAAATTAGCTGTGTACGAAGTGACGCATTGTTTGTGCACGAGGTGGTGATTTATTCGGTGGAAAGCATAAATTCCGATACAAAAGCTGAAAAACTACGCACGAAAACAGTTTCATATCAACAATGGCGGCAACAACAGGAACAGGCTGGAAGGACGACGGATGTTCATAACACGTTTATCAACCAACGGTAGAAAGGATGGGAAAGGATCATGCATCCAATTGAGAAAGAGACATCGGAGCGACCAGAGACCGAAATTCAACAATTCTGTACATCATTTATTTATGTAGTTTTATGTATGTTATACGTATTTGAAAATAAAAACACACTACTTATTTAGCGTTATTAATTTTATTTTGTTCGTTTAAGTTGCACGCAAGGTGGACGGTGAAAGATAGTTACAGTTTGAAAATTGCGTTCCCTGACTAATTTGAATATATGTATGTAATTCAACAACATCAACATACAAGATCCATACATATACATACTTTAGAGCACTTACAATCTAACCGGTAATTTAAAATTGGAAACAAGGCTACATCTCACAGGACAGTCTACATTGGAGTAAGTGCTCCGTAGTTTGTTGAACTCTAGTCACAAAGGATTGATGATATGGAATAACCCGATGTCTGCACGTTGTCTTGACCCTGCAATCCCAGGTACCTTATACCCCTCTCTGCATACAGTTACCTCACGCCTGTTGTCTGGAGGGACAATTCTGGCTAAGTGGAGGAGTTTATCCTGCAGTTTGGGTTTCAGACAGCCCCTAGGCGAAGGTAAGAAATTCTGTAACATCAATTTATCTTTTCAGTAAAAATGCGTACTTTGAAACAAATTTGAAATATCACACTAAGAGAATGCCGAAAGGATTTATTTTACGCTTGTCTTTGTCTCTATGAAGACTTCTTGTCCTAGGTTCTGTATTTTCCTTGTCAATGTGTATGTCGAAAGATGGTCCTCTGCTCCTTTTGCAGCCAAAGAATCGTATATCGATTTCAGAAATCTTTCTAAGCTTTACAAATATCAGTTTCTTTTTTTTTTATTCTGACATCTCTCGTGTGACTTTACGCGAACTGAAGTATCATTTATTGTACGGGACTCCTGAAACCTGTAGCCTTGCATATTGTTATCCGTATTTATGTAATTCAAAAACGAAAATTATCCATCTGCTCAATCATGAAGCCGAACCGTCAGACGAAGAGACAGAATGTGTTCTATCCCAGAAATAAAAGGATCGAACAGTGTGTCGAATAAAGCAATATGTTTTTATCGAATTGGACTTGAGTGACGAGTTCCTTAAAACAAATCCTTCGCAATTGCATGGAAATGTTGAATTCATTAACGCTCTACAGCTAGTGAATGAACTAAACGTTAAAAATGATCCGCATAAGAAAGGTGTCCAAACTCATCGAGGACCAGAACTAGTTAAAAAAAGAGAAATGCGGATAGGAGTCGCACTCTGAGGGTTCCGTCACAAAATTATATATGTATACGGGATGATAATCTCGTGTGGCTCAATGGCCTGGTGCATGTCTTCCTCTTGGAATACTCTTCGGCGACTTACGTGTTCCCAACCTGCTCCGTTAGCCAACCGCGGAAAGGGGACCTGCAGTTTAACGTGGAATCCTAACCATGTGTTGTTTCTGACAATTCGTCACATCGCTGAGATGTGAAAGTTAGGTTAAGACGAAGACTGAAAATTCCGTGTCCCGAATGAGATTCGATCACGCGTCCTCTGTTTCCAAGCACGCGATTTGCCTCTAGACTACCAGGCCCGACATTTTTATAGATCGCTCATCTGTACGTTTTGATGGGTGATTCTGGGAGTATCAAAACGTGTGAAATGAATGGCCGTATCTTGATTGCATTGACTTAGCTTAAATTTTTTTACACCGACAAGTGACTGTAGAACTTACTATCGGACAAATTCCAATTTGATACCTACACACGTCCCTGAGAAAAAGGAGTCCAATCAGACAGAGCGCGTGATTCGAGAACGGTTTCGTTTTTACTCACTGAGGTATGAAACCGGAGGACAATTTGCTTCAGATTGTATCAGTGTACCACCGCATGTTTCCAGGGCATAAGAGAGACTTGGCCAAACATGGATTTGTAAGGAATTTGATTTTCTATTCCTATGTAGTGTTATAAGCTGAACTATCAAAGTTAATACAACCAATTTAATAATCAAGTAGGAAATTACTAATCAGCTGCTTCAGTGTAATATTGACTAGGAGTAGGCTTCCTCTCTTCCTACGGCGCTTAGATTAAAATGATTTCATTTTTTTGTACAACGGAACCGAACGAGGGGTAGCACAAAGAAAAAATCGAACTTTAAAGAAGAGCCACACTAACACGATACGTACATTCGACAAAAACAGTAGTTCTGAAGTCCACCACCCATCTAATTTCTTCTGGTATAAATTGTTTAAATGTGTGTATCAAAACTAAAAAGTTTGACATTTCCGAACACACAGGACAACACTTGCGCAGAAGCAAGCCGGTGTGTCAGAAGTTACGAAAATTGCGGCCAGTATTCTTAAGAGATCTCTCTCTGCCCGCCTGAGGTTACGTGTGACGAAAGTTGCGGTGAAAGGAGTGCTCATTGCCTTGCTCCAGTTATTACAGTCTAGCGAAAGCTAGCGGATGAGCGCGTACAGAGGCCGCATCGTTTGCAGCGTCACGCAAGCCGTTTGCTGCACACCCAGCCGTAAACCTACGGTCGTGTTCCTGATAAACCGTACGGAATTGGTACACGATTTAAAGCAGTATGGTGTGTTAACACCCCAACGCTACGCCAGTGGATAACTTTATGAAAGTGCTCACTTGTAACTACTCTTGCCAGTGGCATGCTATACTATACAGGGTGTTTTCGTAAGAGCGCGATAAAATGTAACAGGACAGAGGCGGCTCCACTGAACAGCTTGATGGAGAGAACCTGGGTCGCAGAAGCCAGCTTAAGGAGATAATAGGAATAAAATCACATTACTGTGTACTTTATTTACATTAAGTACAGTGAACTGCAAATATCATCACTGAAGCAATGAACGTACCATTTATACTGTATCTTAGAAAATGTGCTGAAACTGACGGCCATTAATCTCTATGTAAGCATGACATCGGCGGACAAGATTCTGACGCACCCTGACAAATATCCCTGGTGTTTTTCGTATCACAGGCAGCTACAATTCTGGAAACTAATTCCATCTCAGTATCCACTGATATCTCATACAGAAGTGACTTTAGATAACCCAATAGGAAATAATCAAGGGGGATTTGATCTCGCAGGCCATGGTGTAGGACCTAACCTTCCAAGCCAGCGACCAGGAAATACTTCCTAGTAATCAGTCTTCTCCTCGTTTCCTTGCAGGAATTATAGAATGTACATGTAAATAAACGGCACAGTACGTATAAACGTGTGCGCATGTTTGTTGTAAATAAGCTGGAAAACAGTAATGCTAGACAAATCTGTAGGCAGGTTTACTTTCCTATTTCCTTAAGCTGGTTTCTCCGACACCAGGTTCCCTACCACAAATTGTTCGATGGAGGATTTTGTATTTCCGGTTACATTTTTGCACACTCTTACGGAAAAACCCTGTAGAAAGACTCAAAACGCGACTTCAAGAATGGCTATACTGCTGTTCGTAATTTCCACAATCTCTATTGACTGTAGAACCCCTTCTAAGAAGCCACAGCGACTTTTTTTCCCTTCACTATCTAGCAGAGCGCAACCTATTTTTCTTATTACCTGCCCGTACATGGGTCGTTTGATTGTAACAAGATTGTTAACGGTACTAAGGAGCTTCCTGTCCCTCCCTCTGGTGCAGTTGGTAGTAGAGGAACTATGGGATGTAGCAGCTAGTCTGGTTAAAATGTATTAGTGTGAGCGCGGTCGCTATATATATATATATATATATATATATATATATACAATGCGCAGAGTAGAGCATTGTCTGAAGTAGTTATATAGTGTTAGGCTGCTCATGTGCCCCTGGTAAGACTACGTAAACTGATCTATGTTTCGTTCTTTTCGCCATACAGCTGCTCTGTAGCACGGCAGAGTATGGTGGCGAGTTCAATGTGTAGCGCTCCCGCTGATTTGACTGACTGCCAACGGTAAGGAAGGGAGCAAGTAATTATGGAGGTCGGTAATATTCTGGCATATTCTCATAATTCTTGTAATATTTGTAGGAAGTGGTGTTTTCGTTTCCGTTGTTTCGTAAGAGCAGACTCCAAGACCATTTTACAGATGGCTATGAGAGAAAGAGAAGAGCAACTAAACTAATTGTTTCTGGCGAATTCAGATTATGAAAACATGTTGACTACCAGCTGCTAAAGACAAACCTCGAAATAAAACTATGTATGATAGTAAATCACGAACAATAAGAAATATACATCGCACGCTTAATGCGAGTCTGCCACAATTTCGCGGACCACCATATACGCAGTTGTACCCATCTGTTTCCGACAAGTGCAGTTATGCGGAGAGGCATTATAGGCCTGACTCCCACGGTGATCGTATCAACGGCTATGCGGCTTTCTGAAGACTCGCTAGTTTCACGTAACTGTCTCTAAAGCAATTAGAAACCCATTGCTGATCTCCAATTCGAACCTCTGATTTTATTCTCCAAATTTCCAGATCATCCAATCAGTTCAACCAGAAATTTATTCTACTGGGGTGTGTATAAACAGTTCCGTCAGTGAAATCAATTTAGACTGACTGTATCCACTGCTGTTAAGTTTTATTAACGTGTTCCCGCTGGACAAACTTTGCTCTTGCATAGATTTCTCAAAAATGGTTCAAATGGCTCTGAGCACTATGGGACTTAACCTCTGTCGTCATCAGTCCCCTAGAACTTAGAACTACTTAAACCTAAATAATCTAAGGACATCACATCCATGCCCGAGGCAGGATTCGAACCTGTGACCGTAGCAGTCGCGCGGTTCCGGACTGAGCGCCTAGAACCGCTAGACCACCGCGGCCGGCTATAGATTTCTCGTTTCACACCACACACTGTTACAAATATATGGATTCACTGCTACCGACAATTAGTTTATGCTTTTAAGAGGGTGTTTGAATCAGGTTTGTGATCTTTGATGTACGGAAAGCTGTTACACGATCAAACACACAACACTGTAGAAACTTCATGATTTGTGAATGGACACTTCACTGATTCAGATGCAGTAAATTTTGAGATTTCTACAAACAGAAATGCTCTACTTCTTTAACGATGAACTAACTTTCTCCTTTTCAGCCGAGTCAGACGAAATTATGTAACTTGCGATGTCTAACTTAGAGAAGTTAGAGTTGGCTGTGCATCACGGACATTCCGATAGCAAAAGCGTTCAAAATGAAAGTAATCATTGCTTAAAGTTGTTACAGTTCTGGTACAAAGTATATGCGTGCGTACGTTCGTTCGTTCTATGTGCATCGTATTACTAGGTTAACATATTACCACGAGTTCCGGGCATCATTTCATCGCCATGTGAAAATTTCTAGACGCTGGCCACATGAAACTACGCGGGATATAGCTAACATTTCACTCTTAGTACATGCGGCTTATTTCCTAATTCACGAAGATTTCAATTCTATTTTCACCCAAATGATCTGTGAGTAAAACCTCACTGAAAGACATAGTATGTTTTCATAGTTATTTTAATTACACTGTCATCCTACAACATTGATTTAAAGCTTTAAAATGTGTGAACATTTATCTCATTAGTACAAACCGATCTTTGTTGTTGTCGTCCGAAGAGAATATACACTGGAAGAAAATGATTGCTGCAGTAGAGATTCACGCAAGTAAATTTGAAGCTTTCTCTCCCACTGATTGAGAAGAAAGTGTCTCAGGGGTATTAGAAGGGAGACGTTAGCTACATATCTATGGAAGTTATTGATAACTAAATTCAGATTAACCTCAAAATGGGTATGTCTCGAAGTCCGTAAGATAAGGCATCTTCATTCGATGACAATGGGTAGAACAGAGGATGACGCGGAAACCTTTTGAAATGTTAGAGTGACACGTGTCCACGGTGAACCTGAAGGCCAGCCATGGGTCATGGGTTGTAGTTACCGTGTGGTGCACATTGGGCAGTGATATACCTAAGGTCAAAACTGAGTGGTACAATGCCATTGATATACAAATGCATACAGTGGGTGAGACTGATCACATGATTCCCGGCAACGCCTGCTGGAGGTAAAGTTAAGTCAGTAGATGTCCGTGAGGGGGCTGCAATCCTATCTACAGAGCTTCACCCATGTTCAGTTGGATTTTGGACTGGGGAGCTAGCTAGACACACCGGACTAGCAACTGCTGGTGATTGATGGCAACTGGCTGAGTGAAGCTTTGCGTCCACTTTTATCTGCTATCGTCTGCTATCGTTGGATAATTTTTTTTTTTTTTTTTCGCGAACTACTTGTCTGGTGTCAGGTGGAAGTGTGATATCCCTATGATCAGCGCCCTCTGTGGCGTCAGAGAGTAACTATGGCGGATGGATATAGCTTTCGGCCGAAGTTAATATGATCCCTGTTATATGGAGCCACGCCTGGCCCTGCAGTATGGCGTCGCATGTGCATATAACTGTGTACCGTATCTTATGACTGGCACAGCGCAGCATTTTCGATGGCTATGGAGGTAACATGTATTTTACATTAAAGGAACTTGTGTGTTTTATTAAATGAATGGAAATTTACTTGAACTATCACGACAGTTATTCATTAAAGTTTAAGCATTTAACAATTTTTTAAAAATAATGTGTTAGATCATCAAAATGCTAACATTTACTCATCCACGAACAACCGGTCACCACACTTTCACTGTCGCTGACCACTAATTTGTAACTTATGTGGCCACACTGGTATATTTAACTGTAGTATCTTTCTTTTCTACGGTCGGAATAGTTGGCACTAAACGTACACAACCTGCTGTCTAAACTACTGTAATCGTGCTCTCTGCAGGCAAGGGCTGTTGCAGACAAACTAAGAGAACTGTTGTTGACTTGCTGTCAATATCACTGATTCGCCAGAATTTAACCCATACGGGATCACCATGAAGCACTTTTGCTGTAATAGTGGGTTACATATGAGAGGTATTGGAGGTAGTAAGTTATCCGCAGCAGAGAAAATGTTGCAGCTAACAAGAATTTATTACCGCACGACACTCCACTTTATCAATGGGCTGCGAAATTTAATTTTTGCTTCTCTATCGGCGTTCTGTAACATTGTGGCGCGGAGATTTCAGTGTGATCAGGCTTGCGGTGCGGGTAAGTACCTTGTAAGCATATACGCCGCTATCATCGCCGAGATCGATAGTTACATCAGTGCACCTTGCTTCTTTTTTGCGTGCGTTTGGTAACGGTTAGCGCCGAGATGAAAGAACACTAGATAGTAGGTGGCTGCTACGCGCAACTGAATCTTAAGAGAATCGGGTCGAGAAAGTACGTTCATCTGTGATTAAAAAATGTACACAGTGATGTGTAGTCGCACGAGCACATCGCTTAACGTTACCTCTGCTTCAAAAAACGTATGAAGTTCAATAGAATCGTGAGAAACACGAGTTAATCCCCGCACGCATCTGCTGTGCCCCGCGTAAACGGCGATATTAAACACAGTGGCACAAATGACGCCTTGGTGGCTTGCATTAAATGGCTGTGAATGTGACCCGAGGAAAAATGATTTCGTGAGTGAACAGTCCAGCCCTGTGTTATTCGCTCAAGCTAAGCTGACGGTGCGGTGGCTGATGGGAACGAGCGTAAAAGCATTACCCATTTTACAGTGACTCCAATCGGCCACCGCGCACAGTGTCAACTTAGTTTGCACGAATAATAAAGTGAATAAGTCAATAATAACATTAAGTTCTATCAGACCCGTGTTAAGTGGATCTTTAGTCCAGCACCTCCCTTATCCCCGTGTAGCTTCTTCAGCTTCGACATCTTTCAGTACACAACAAAATCGGCACCAGCAGCAGCAGCAGCAGCAGCAGCAGAAGAAGAAGAAGAAGAAGAAGAAGACCGCAGATTGCTGCTCATCCAGTCCGTCAAACCATTTATGTATATTGAAAAAATAATGGTACTACCACACTTATTTGTTGCACTCCCGACGATGATCTCTCTGGTGAACACTCGCCGTCGAGGGAAACATACTGGGTTCTACATCTACATCCATACTACGCAAGCCACCTGACGGTGTGTGGCGGAGGGTACTTTGAGTACCTCTATCGGTTCTCCCTTCTATTCCAGTCTCTTATTGTTCGTGGGAAGAAAGTTTGTCGGTATGCCTCTGTGTGGGCTCTAATCTCTATGATTTTATCCTCATGGTCTCTTCGCGAGATATACGTAGGAGGGAGCAATATACTGCTTGACTCCTCGGTAAAGGTATGTTCTCGAAACTTAAACAAAAGCCCGTACCAAGCTACTGAGCGTCTCTCCTGCGGAGTCTTCCACTGGAGTTTATCATCTCCGTAATCTTCGCGATTACTGAATGATCCTGTAACGAAGCGCGGTGCTCTCCGTTGGATCTTCTCTACCTCTTCTATCAACCCTATCTGGTACGGATCCCACACTGCTGAGCAGTATTCAAGCAGTGGGCGAACAAGCGTACTGTAACCTACTTCGTTTTCGGATTGCATTTACATCTACATTTATACTCCGCAAGCCACCCAACGGTGTGTGGCGGAGGGCACTTTACGTGCCACTGTCATTACCTCCGTTTCCTGTTCCAGTCGCGTATGGTTCGCGGGAAGAACGACTGTCTGAAAGCCTCCGTGCGCGCTCTAATCTCTCTAATTTTACATTCGTGATCTGCTCGGGAGGTATAAGTAGGGGGAAGCAATATATTCGATACCTCATCCAGAAACGCACCCTCTAGAAACCTGGCGAGCAAGCTACACCGCGAGGCAGAGCGCTTCTCTTGCAGAGAGTGCCACTTGAGTTTGTTAAACATCTCCGTAACGCTATCACGGTTACCAAATAACCCTGTGACGAAACGCGCCGCTCTTCTTTGGATCTTCTCTATCTCCTCGTTAGTGGATTCCTTAGGATTCTTCCAATGAATCTCAGTCTGGCATCTGCTTTACCAACGATCAACTTTGTATGATCATTCCATTTTAAATAATGCGTACTCCCAGATAATTTATGGAATTAACTGCTTCCAGTTGCTGACCTGCTATATTGTAGCTAAATGATACGGGATCTTTCTTTCTATGTATTCGCAGCACATTACACTTGTCTACATTGAGATTCAGTTGCCATTCCCTGCACCAAGCGTAGATTCGTTGCAGATCCTCCTGCATTTCAGTACCATTTTCCGTTGTTACAACCTCTCGGTATACTACAGCATCATCCACAAAAAGCCTCAGTGAACTTCCAATGTTATCCATAAGGTCATTTATGTATATTTTGAATAGAAACGGTGCTACGACACTCCCCTGCGGCACACCTGAAATCGCTCTTACTTCGGAAGACTTCTCTCCATTGAGAATGACATGCTGCGTTCTATTCTCTAGGACCTCTTCAATCCAATCACACAATTGGTCTGACAGTCCATATGCTCTTACTTTGTTCATTAAACGAATGTGGGGTACTGTATAGAACGCCTTGCGGAAGTCAAGAACGCGGCATCTACCTGGGAACCGGTGTCTATGGCCCTCTGAGTCTCTTAGACGAATAGCGCGAGCTGGGTTTCACAAGATCGTCTTTTTCGAAACCCATGCTGATCCCTACAATGTAGATTTCTAGTCTCCAGAAATGTCATTATACTCTAGCATAATACGTGTTCCGAAGTTAGTTGAGTCTACGGGCCACACACATATATGGAAGGCTATGCCGTATACTTGTACCTTCGGTAACAGTCTGCAGTGGGGAACCGTGTCAAATGGTTTTTGGATATCTCGGCATATGGAATCTGCCTGTTGCCCTTAATCCATAGTTCGCAATATATCACGTGAGAATATGTCAAGCTGAGCTAGACACAAGCGATGCTGTCTAAAACCACGTTGACTCGTGGACATCAGCTTTTATTATATTCGAACAGAGAATATGGTCAAGGATTCTGCAGAAAACCAATGTTAGAGATGTTGGCGTGTAATTTAGCGCGTCCGTTCTACTTCCCTTCTTACATATTATAAGAGTGTCCGCCCCCGGTAGCTGAATGGTCAGCGTGACGGATTGTCAATCCTCTAGGCCCGGGTTCGATTCCCGGCTGGGTCGGGGAATTTTCTCCGCTCAGGGACTGGGTGTTATGCTGTCATCATCCTATCACCCTCATTGACTGCAGGTAGCCCAAGTGGCGTCAAACTGAAAGACCGGCACGCGGCGAACGGTCTGCCCGACGGCGGACCCTAGCCATACGATTAAGTTAAATAAATATTATGAGTTACTCGTAGTTTTCCAGTCGCTTCGGTCTTCACGCTGGGCCAGAGATTCGCGATAAAAAGATAAGAAAGGAGCCAATGCTTTGTAAAATCGAAATGAGGTTCCATCCGGACCTGGCGAATTACTTGTTTTCAACTCTTTCAGTTGTTTCTCTACGCCTTGTATGCTTACTACTATGTCGTCCACACGGGAGTCTGTTCGATGGTCAAACGACCATGTTTGTACGGTTCTCCTGCGTGAAATTTCTTGAACACCGAAGTTAGAACCCCGCCTTCATTTTGCTATTTTCAACTGCCACACCAGACTGGTCAGCGAGTGGCTGGACGGAAGGCTTAGACACGCTTAGTCGTTTTACATAGGACTAGTATTTTCTCGGGTTATCGGCCAGATCTTTTGCTAAGATGTGACGGTGGTGGCAGTTTTATGCTTTGCCCGTAAATCTTTTCACAAGCGCACTAATCTCTACTGACCTTTGATTGTCATTTGCGCGTTCTCTTGTTAACCGAGTGTGTAACAGCCTTTGCTTCCTCAACACATTTCAGATTTCGTTGTTGATTCATGTTCGGGCTTTTCCATCCTCAATTCAGTTACTAGACACATACTTGCCCAGTACACGATTAACCATCTGTTTAAACTTTCGACATAATACATCTACGTTACTGCCTAAATAATATAGTAACAACTTCTACCAAAAACACTCTCCTAGACTTCCTAACTGATTTATAAAACCCTCGACCCTGCTCAACGAAATGAGTTTGGGCTGTCTGGCGTCGCTGCGCTGAATGCTCGACGAACGGCGCTCGGGACCACAGTTGGCACATTCAGGAGGCTCTACGAAGTGTATCTAGAGTTTTACACCAGCCGTAAGGGTTCACTTGATATTTTCATATTAGTTTTTTAACGACAGGTAACAATAATAATTAATGAGGCGAATAAATATGCTTAACAGATTTTAAGATCACACATGGGTACACTGAAAGAACGATCACACGTGCGCAAATGGGTACCAACGAACAACTGAGATTTCTATACTTTGTTGGCAATGCTATTCCTACAACTATTTTGAAATGTATTACTCTAGGAAAGAAATTCTTAAAACATCTGTTTTCCTAAAAGAATTGTGTCTGCGTTCGCTACTCCAGTAAAAACCTTCATGGGACTGTCAAAATAAATCAGTTTTAACGTGCTTACTTTCGTGGTACACATTCCTGCTGCAAAGATCTTCGAACTGTTGGCAACTTACAATCGCAGGAACCACGTTATTTCCGGAAAGAGCACCGAAAAGTGTCAGATTACGCCAAGCTGCAAGAAAGCGCCGCGAGGCACGGGAATAATCGCATGGGTGACAACAAATAGCGATCCAAGGAACAGCAAGGTTAAGGGGGGGGGGGGTTAGCTTTCGTAATCGTAACTGCTGTAACGACATTATCACTAATCCCCGTCTCTATACTGACGCTGTCGATAAAGTCCGGTCTGTTTGTAGAGACAAGACCTAAGTTACTTTCACTACGTATGGGCTGCGGACTAGCTGCTCAACGCAGTTTTCAAAATACGTGTTCAAAAGTACTTCGCATGACTGTCTGTCCGTACTCCCCGCAATGAATCCACCGACGTTCCAGCCTGTACTTCGTGGGATGAAGCCGCCTCCAACTAGTATTTCCACGATCCGAGTATTTACGCTCTACTGACCATATGAGTAATTGTCGTAGTGTCTAAGCAGAATCGGGTTGCTGGTAAAGACATTTAACAATTAACATGATCTCACCTAGACCTTTTATACACGACCAGTTACCTTCACTGTCGCACTGAACTTCGATCTCAATAGATAATTTTATCAACTGCAATGAACACTCCCGCACCTATAGTACATATTTTGTACAACCTGTCCATGGTCGCGACAGTGAGGAGTGAGACAGTGAGGAGTGAGACAGTGAGGAGTGAGACAGTGAGGAGTGAGACAGTGAGGAGTGAGACAGTGAGGAGTGAGACAGTGAGGAGTGAGACAGTGAGGAGTGAGACAGTGAGGAGTGAGACAGTGAGGAGTGAGACAGTGAGGAGTGAGACAGTGAGGAGTGAGACAGTGAGGAGTGAGACAGTGAGGAGTGAGACAGTGAGGAGTGAGGAGTGAGACAGTGAGGAGTGAGACAGTGAGGAGTGAGACAGTGAGGAGTGAGACAGTGAGGAGTGAGACAGTGAGGAGTGAGACAGTGAGGAGTGAGACAGTGAGGAGTGAGACAGTGAGGAGTGAGACAGTGAGGAGTGAGACAGTGAGGAGTGAGACAGTGAGGAGTGAGACAGTGAGGAGTGAGACAGTGAGGAGTGAGACAGTGAGGAGTGAGACAGTGAGGAGTGAGACAGTGAGGAGTGAGACAGTGAGGAGTGAGACAGTGAGGAGTGAGACAGTGAGGAGTGAGACAGTGAGGAGTGAGACAGTGAGGAGTGAGACAGTGAGGAGTGAGACAGTGAGGAGTGAGACAGTGAGGAGTGAGACAGTGAGGAGTGAGACAGTGAGGAGTGAGACAGTGAGGAGTGAGACAGTGAGGAGTGAGACAGTGAGGAGTGAGACAGTGAGGAGTGAGACAGTGAGGAGTGAGACAGTGACAGGTGCACGCGTAGTGTTATCTGCTATGGTGGTGGTGAACTACGTATAAGCCCGCTGACACCGACGCGACAGCGGGCGCGAGCAACTCGCCAGGGACGGGACGCGCCGATCTGAGCTGAGGCACGCATTCCCAGCAAGGACGGCGCTGCCAGCGCCGCCAAGGCCGCGCATCCACTGCGATGCTATCTCCACACAGCAGCCAGACGTGAGCCTCGAGCCGCCAGACGCAGAACACGCACAGTACATATGGTCGCAAGCTCGCAGCTTCCTTCCCTGCGGCCCCCTCCCCCGCCTCCACCACCCCGTCACTCGGCTTCCACTTTTCGTAATGGAACTACGTCCATTGTAGCTTATCTCTGACACCTATCGCTTATACAGACACACTGTTTCTAGACATACAAAGACTCTTATTAAGTTCTTCAAAAATCTGTAATTCTAGTTTATTCCAGTCACTCGTGACATCGAGGTAAAGAGGGCCTATGCAGCCTTCAGCGACTGAGAAGCTCAGCACTCTACGAATCCTGGAATACGGCGGAAATACGGACTCTTATGTTAGCTATACAAAGTGAACCCGAACTCCACAAAATTTACGAAGTTGATCAGAGAGATTTTATCAGTATCTTGGTGAAAGGCAACCGTGATCTTGAGTGGCACGTTAATAGAAATAATACTATTATTTATTGTCTGTTGCTCCAATTATTTTTATTTGTTAAAATACCTCCACGACAGTGCAAAAGCCTCTAATATGCTATCAACAAAACGTACAACAATAGGGCTACAGCCCTCACACAGCTGCAGAAGTACCGTGATGTGTTTGCTGTCATTGCGGAAATAGCTCAAAACGCCGTTTTACGAGCCTACCCCTCGTATCAGCAACTTTCACTCTCTTAACACTAGACAGAAACCCAACCCGCACTAGGATCGCACCTTCTTGACTCTTGCGCAGAAAGGCGTGATGTATTCTGCTGGACCCACTTTTAATAAATAACCAGAAGAATTGAAAAATCTCAGCAGTAATCCACGCACTTTGAAGTCCTAACTGAAGAACTTTCTCGTCGCTCGATGCTCTTGTTTTGTCGGGGAGTTCTTGGATAAAAATTAAAGAAGATACTGTGTTATATTGTTGATTATGCTACTTTTTACTCAGTTGCTTGTCATTTGCATCCGATCCCTGTAAATTTTATTTTATCTGCTATTAATTTTATCAATTTTAATTTTATGTACTGCATCGTTACGTTGAAGGACTGCTGGTATTTTCTATATACATAAATTATCTGGCGGATAGGGTGTGCAGCAATCTGTGATTGTTTGCTGCTGATGTTAGGTGAGCTGTCGAAGTTGAGTGACTGTAGGAAGATACAAGAAGTCTAGTTCTAGTTAGGGCGAATGGCTACTTTTTCTAAACGTAGAAATACTTCAGTTAATTCGGATGAGTAGGAGAAACAAACCTGTAACGTTTAGGTATAGCATTTGTGGGGTTCTTATTTACACAGTCACGTCGTTTAAGCGTCTGAGCGTAACGTAACAAAGCAATGTGAAATTTAACGAGCATGTGAGGATTGTGGTGGGGAAGGCGAACGGCGGTCCTCGGTTTACTGGAAGAACTTTGGAAAAGTGTGATTTATCTGTAAAGGAGACCACATATGGGACGCTAGTGCGACCTATTCTTGAGTAATGCTAGGTTGTTTGGTATCTGTACTAGGGCGGATTAATGGAACCCATAGAAGCAATACAGAGTTGGGCTGCTAGATTTGTTGCTGCTAGGATCGAAGAGCACAGAAGTATTACGGAAATGCTTCGGAAACGTAAATCGAAATCACTGGAGGGACAGCGACATTCTTTTCTGGGAGCACTCTTGAGAAAATTTAGAGAACTAGGATCGAAGAGCACACAAGTATTACGGAAATGCTTCGGAAACGTAAATCGAAATCACTGGAGGGACAGCGACATTCTTTTCTGGGAGCACTCTTGAGAAAATTTAGAGAACCAGCATTTAAGGCTAGCTGCAGAACGATTCTACTGCCGCCAACATACATTGATCGTAAGGGCAACGAAGATAAGATACGAGAAATTAGGGCTAATACGGAGGCATATGGACAGTCGTTTTTCCGTCGATTTGCAAGTAGAACAGGAAATGAAATAACCAGTAGTGGTACAGGGTACCCTCCGCCATGCACCGTACGGTGGCTCACGGGTTATCGATGTAGATTTATGTGACCACGGACGTTTTCTTAATTTGATCCTACGGAACTAGATGTCTAAAATAAAAAAATAAAAGTCAAGGTGCTAATCTCTTCCATTGCGTTCAATGAAACCGTAAACGAGGTACGAGATACATATTGGCAAATTCCTCAGTACTAAACCTAACCATAAATCTGTGTATCACCCCGATGTACAATAATGATTGCCGGAAAAACTAACCCGAGAAGGAACCGAGCAGTACTTTTTTTAGGAGAAGACTGGAATGGGAATTATAATTTTGAGCAGCAAGTATCGTGATGGAGAAGAAGTGTTTCTGAAACACACAGCGCTCACCGTCGTCATCAGCACTTTGTGTCGATATTTTCAGTTCAATGCGAAGGTAAGTAGGGATCAAGAAATCAAACTATATTTAATTATTCCGTAACGCACCGCTGGAGACCACAGTTCCCTCCTGCCAAAATACTGGAAAACATCACTGAACAATCCCCGAAATGTTATCAGTGGAGTTCGGGTTCAGCATGTTTACCTATGCAAACTTTAGCAAAGTGGTTCCGCACTGGTGAGTAATAGTGACAAAATTTACTTAATATTCATGAATCCTTACGTTTATTCGTCTGACGATAGAATTTAAATACTCAAATGCATCGCGTGTTCTTACCAATAAAAATTGTGATGTATCAATTGCAGTAAGTCGCTCACCCTATTCAACCATTATCGTTTCATTGCGGATGAACGGACACATCCATTCAGTATGAAAAACTTAAAAATCACAGTAACTAGGAAAAGCCCTCAAATCCGATTGAGTCAGCTATCAGGTGCCGACACCGCATGTTTGAGTGCAGAAGCACGGCTAACTCTGCGAGAGCGAAAAAAAGGCAAGTGAGACAGGTAAGCGGATTGGCGACTAAGCATCATTTACCGGATTGAGTGTTTTTATAGAGAATTATCGTCTTCGATTGCTGATTAAATACTTGTTTTAAGCTGCTTGTGAAGCAAGTGGCTTTCGTAGCTCCGCTTCCTTTGAAGCGCGGATTTTGACCGCTCTTAACTACACTTTTCGCTGCATAATACCATCTTCCGCGGGTCACACAGTGTCTTTATATGCCTATCATTTTAACAGCCAATCGTCCTTGCACAAACATATGAACTGAAACATTATCGTAATTTGTTACTATATTGACCTTTCTCGGTCCCTCGGTCATTTTTGTAAAACATTTCTTCGCAGATTTAACCAGTTCACTTTGTGCACTACGATAAAAATGGAGAAAACATTAGGGGACCCAAAGAGCAGCTTCAGTGCGCAAGTTGAAACCAGGCTAACAGTTGCATGGTGAAAGGTGGGAGAAAGAGTCGAATTACAACTACATCATGAAGGAGGTACGATATGGCAAGGAAATACATATTATGACAAGCCGTCAGTCCAAAAATCATCTATGTACATCACACTGTTGATATACAAAATTGAGTAACTGAAATTAAGGAGAGTGAAACCCAAAAACCAGAGCTTAATTTCTAAAATTTTAGGTGTCGGATCGCACCTGTTCAACAATACAATTCCCCCTCCCCCTCCCCCCTTACCATGAATCAGAAAAATTACAAGTTTCGATATTTGTAAACTTCTGTTAGAACTTACAATGAGAAATACTTTTTTACAAAATATTGTGAATTTCTGGTTTTAAACAATTTCTTATACTCAGAACAATGCAACCACAAGATTTCATGTAAACATCACTTGCTACCGTCTGCCTACGTAGCAGTGTCACTTTGCTCCCTAATTCTGCTAGATACGTATCGGTGAAAGTCTTCGTGACTATGAAGTTCTCAACTGCTGCAAACAGTGAAGTTAAAATGTACAGTACCACGGCCCTGCCCATCACATTACGTGTATCACCCGTTGTTACGTTTACTGGTGCAGGAGCAGTAGCAAATTGCAGCTACGTTGCGATTTGATACACATGTAAATTTTAAACCTCCGGTGCCGACTTGTTCCAGTGAGTTCGAAAAAAATTCCTTGAGAATGGCGGAACGCCGTTCCGGCCGTAATTAACACTTGCACACACTATGGCACCAGAGTGCTGAAAAATATACGGGAGACGAGAAGAGGAGAAGAAACCCTGAATTTGCAGAACGTTCATCTGTTATGATGATGATGATTAAATTTCATGAAAGACTTTGGTGGACAGAATGCAATTCAAAGGTGGATAAGGCCGGGAGATAAGATGTTTGTGGCCCAGGTTTTCGTAGACAAATTCTGACTACATATTGCTCACGGCTGAAATGAGGATGTCCAGAACTACTTTTTGGTTGGACGAAAAACGCACTTAACGCGGTATGCCTTGAATGTCCTATTTTTGAACACATATTTCCATAATACGGCAAAAAGGCCGCCAGAGGAGGTGCCACCGCACCTGGGAACGGTGTCGGCGTTCCAGCAGGGTTACTCAATAAACAGCCGCGTAATGCGTTCCGATCAAAGCGAGTTCAGTATAGGGATGTAAATGAAGACCCGGAGGTATCTACTGCAACGTCCTCCTTGGCGCATTTTGGTAGCACGTCTCTTCAAGAATTTTAACAATCCTCAATAGATACGACGTTACGTGCGTTTATCATCCACCAGAAAAACTAAGGAAGCTTACATTTTGTCAGAGACGATCTTGGCCTAAGGAAACGTACGCTACTGCGGCAAGTCGTATATTGGCCAATGTCAGGTCGAGCGAGAACGCTGTGTTGAAAACACACACACACACACACACACACACACACACACACACACACACACACACCCCTGGGTCAACCTCCCAAATCAGCAGTAACGGAGCAGGAGCACTGAACACAAGAGGCATCACTTTTTTTAGTGCAATTAGACTGTGAGACTGAAGTTTTATCCGCAGCATAATCGTTCTCGAATTATGTTATCGAGAAAGTCAGTCAAGTCTGTACGGCAGACAATCTGATCAACAGGGATGTGTGTTCTTAACTAAGCAAAGCCTAGAATCCCTCTCTGGTCACCATTAAATTATAACGGGAGAAACAAGAACGATAGTTCTACATCTACATTTATACTCCGCAAGCCACCCAACGGTGTGTGGAGGAGGGCACTTTACGTTCAATTTATTTTTATTTTGTTATAATTTATTTTCAGACATATTTGAAAATTTGCTACAATAAGCTTTTTACAGTCGACGAAGTTCATCTGCGTTATCAGTACACAGTCATTAGCAAAACGAAGGTGGCTCACCTACGTATCGTTGAACCGTGTTCTTTCTGAGTTTTCTCAGTTGAAGGATCTGATAAAATCAGATACGACTGCTGAAGATGGTTTCGGTGATGCAGAGTTTTCTCGTCCAACTCCGAATTCTGAATTTCCACATTATGTCTATTACCTCTAATGGAAACTGTAATACAGAAGCAGATGTTCTTCGCTGAACTAACTTCTTTCTAAAGGGTTGTTATTACAGATTTTTTTATAACTGTCAAAAGCTTTTTCAAACTACATCAGTCTCAGATGAAGTGAAAATTCAAACCGACTGCATCATTCTGTAGTTCGTTCACGACCTTTAAGAATATTTGCTGGAACTAATCTTGTTAGACCTGTACAGTTTCCGTGACTTTGTACTGACATCTGTCATGGGCCCATAGTAAAAAGTAAGCGACCAACAACATCAGAGTACGTATTTTAGGATTTCCGGTGCAACTGCTCAATAACCTCTTTTACAGCTGCAGTCACCTCAATTTGGCATTCCATTAGACTCTCACTTGTGGTATGAACAATTTTTATGTTTCGACACCTTCACCCTTTACAATGGTGTGCAGAACGGAATGTGGATCTGGAGAATACTTGCTGAAACAATTGCGATAAAACTAACACGCTACAATTCTTCACTAGTGCATCTACTGCCCTGTGTGTCTTTCGCCTTCAAGACATTCGTAGGACAGTCTACAAGACTAGGCGATTTTCCCGAGCTGCTCACACGGATGCACGAGATTCTTCAGGCGTTGGAGGTGGCTTGCAGTTCACCCCAGCGACATGAAAACAATATAACGAAATATACGGACGTATCAGATGCCGAAAAAACGAAAATCTTGGTAAGTAAGAAAAATGATAAATTTACTTAACACAATTTATTTGATTGACACATTAGGTGGTAACACTAATCCTGTACTTTTTCTTAAGAAACACACATCAAGAGGAGCTCAAAGTGTAAGATGTCTCATAACGCTGCTAGAGAGCCTGGAAAGGCTGGTTAAGATTCCAACGCAACTTCTCCAAAATAGTATATATTAAACACTGCCCCTCTTCTCCCACAAATTGAAGCGGCTGTGTCCAGCTCTTTTTTTATGTAGTGCGAATACACACCTCCCAAGAATCATTAATTTCTCTAAAATTGTATTACTCAACCTAAGGAACTGCCCGTCTGGTATGATTGAATGATTTCTTCCGAACACACCGGTCCAACAGCCTGCTTAACAGTGAATCATTCTTAGCTCGCTACCGTGTCAGCAGTGACGTAGTTCAGAAGAGCACAAACAGAAAATTCGCCATTTCAGACAAAGAGGATGATCAGTCTCAAACATGAGTGTGAACCGGTAATTAATGTAGCATCAAAAATTTAATACTAACTTTACTAACTGTACATTTTAACTGTACATTACCTGACTTCTAATATAGTGTAGAACAATTTTTTTTTAATTTTACATATATCTTAGTTTCCAAAAGAAGAGATAGTGTTAGTTTCTTCCATTTCCTTTTTTACGATCTTCATGTTACTGACCTGAAATCAGATTTCACGGAAATTTGTATTAGAGCAGCCATTTACTTTCTCTGCTCGGACGAAGGTCCTGAATTTAAAACTTTTGACAAATACGTCACACTGACTTCACTGAACTTCAGACGTTGAACTTACGGTTAGAGAGACATACAACTTCCGTTGCCTATTCCGTACTTCCTTCTAACGCCACGCCGGGCAGCCATGCGGTCTCAAGCGCCTTGCCGCGGTTCACGCTGCTGACCGTCGGAGGTTCGAGTCCTCCCTCGGGCGTGAGCTGCGTGTTTTGTCCTTAGCGTAAGTTAGTTTCAGTTAGATTACGTAGTGTGTAAGCCTAGGGACCGATGAGACCCAGCAGTTTGGTCCCAATGGAGCTTGCCACAAATTTCCAGATTTTTCTTGTAACCATCAGCAATAAAAAAAAAATTTGAGAACCATTGTTACGCATTTAGCAAAACAGTTCCTTTTTATTCATCTACCGCGTAGTATACACACTACACGGCCACATAATTGATAGTATAGGTAACAATAACAGCAAATAACACTTATAAGGGAAAAATCTGAATTCTTTTTCGGGTACTTTAAACTTAGTATTAAATCGTTAAAGCCACCCAGCAGCACTGGTTAACAAACAACGAAAGTCGTTCTATTAGTACTGATCATTAGCACTCGTTCATAGTTTGTACTCTACGATACAATTTCACATTTATCATTTGTAATTAATAATTAAAATCGTGGTCGATGACACGAATTCACCGACTAGAAAGCTGATTAATCTATTTACTTTCAGGCAAGGCTCTTACTAATTTTCCATGTTTTCGTCAAGGGCTTTTAGGGGAAGCGCTTAATTTAACGTTTTCATGGGTATACTTCCCTGTGAAATGCTTAACTAACCACTAGCTGTCACAACGGGCGGACTCGCCAGTGTAAAAGGAGGTGGGGAGTATCTTCTTGTAAGTAGAAAAGCAGAAACACCTGAATGGGACGGTCAGGACATCTCAACGACTTCGAACGTGGACGACTCACTGGATGTCACTTTAATAACAAATCGATAAGACATTTCGACTTCTCAATCTGCCGAAGTCGACTGTTGGTAATTTGTAAAGTTACGGTATAGTGGTTTATTTCATGGTTAGGGTGTCGTCCCCGTATTACGCACAAGGAAACTCTAAATGCGAAAGGTTATGAACACATTTTACAGGCCCGGATACTGTAGAGGAACAGTTCGGAGACGATGACTGTATCAACAGGACATTGCACACTGTCATGAAGGAGCATCTGTGAGGGAATGGTTTGTGGGCAGTAACATACCTGAAATGGGCTAGTGTGCCCAGAGTCCTGACCTTAGTCCAATGGCAGACTTTTGTGTAGAGTTAGAACGTCGACTTCACTCCAAACCTCAGCGTTCAGTATCGCTATATTCTCTGTTTAGGAAGAACGGGCTGCCGTTCCTGCACACACATTCAAACAGCTCATTGTAAGTATCCCCGGCAGAGCACAAGACAAAGGATGAATACATTCCATATTAGTGTCCAAATAGTTTTCGTCGGATAGTGTAACTAAAAGAGACGCTAAGCCTCTAGCCAACGTTTTCAAACTGTTTTTGCTTCAGCACTTGGAGGAACGAGCTGTTAATGCAGCTGAACATTTTCAGCGGCTGGTGCAGTCTCAGTAATTTCTGCAACAATTCCGATTGTGCACTGCCCCTCACAATGTACACTGAATGAAGTGGGAGTCAAAAGCAGAGGAGATCGAGGAAGAAATGCGTTCTCATCACCAGTAATTATCAAAAGCACTTGGTCCAGGCAATTTCCCGTAATCCCGCCATCCGCAATTAGTCGAATGAGCTATTCTTTCTGAGTAGGCACGATGCTCGTAGCGTGCGCAATCAACCTCATTAGAAGTGACACCGTTACAACGGGAGCCACGCCCAGGTGAACACGTCCGCCCGGCACGCGGGTTCCAAATAAACCAACCATCCCTTGTGCTCTACTGCATCTTCCTTATGGTACAGGAACTTAAACACGCGAATATACCAATTCTGAGTCTATTTCCAGCCATAAAACGGGAACTTTTTTTTTTGCTCAGTTCTCATTCTGACAATAAAACGTAATCCGAACATTATCATGTGTTTAATACGAATGAGTTCTATATAACGTTCTTTCCATGCCTTTTATGTTAGCCGATTATACGCATATGCTCCATAACATGCTTTGTGAATTACACAATATGCCTTGTAGATGGTACATACCTACACTATCTCCCATGAAGTAGTTGGATGTATCCTGGCGCCGAGCCTGCAAAGAACACGCTTTTGCTGTAGCTAATTCCCTGATTTGGATCTTACTTTGGAGCAATGTTTTACATGCATCAAGATTGGTGAAACCGTCTGTAGCAATTTCCTTAGCGTTGTTACGAGAAAGGCATTTAATTAATGCAGTTAAACCGAGAGTAATGTCAGTTTCTGGAAGGGTCATCACGGTGCTAATCAGCTATAAAGACAAAGCTGAGGGAATCTACCATCTTTACTCGCACTCACTTCCCTCCATTACCAAACTGCTCATTCCGTCATGCCTCATGACAAGATGTGTGCCATCAATCTGTTCCTTCCTTTAATCAAGTTCTGCCGTATTCCCCCCCCCCCCCCCCTCTCTATCCCAGATTCAGTTCACTAAGTTCCCATCAGCTATTCCATCCACTTAACTAATTTTTAGCATTCATATGTGGTACAATATATAGAAAATATCTATTCTTCTCTAGTCTGTGCTGCTTACCGTCCAAATTACACTTCCGTAGGAAGCTACATTCTGAATATACTGTGTGTCACTTAAATTTAAATTAGATGCTTAATTTCTGTTTTTTGTTCAAATGGCTCTGAGCACTATGGGACTTAACTTCTAGGTCATCAGTCCCCTAGAACTTAGAACTACTTAAACCTAACTAACCTAAGGACATCACACACATCCATGCCCGAGGCAGGATTCGAACCTGCGACCGTAGCGGTCGCGCTGTTCTAGACTGTAGTGCCTAGAACCGCTCGGTCACCCCGGCCGGCTTTCTAGTTTTCAAATATGCTTTTCTTGCTGATACCAGTCCGTATTTTACGTTCCATTTATTTCTCTCATCGTCAGTTATTCTGCAGCCAAAATAATTTTATTACTTTCAGTGTCATTTCCTAATTATATCATCATCGCCTGATGTGATTTGACTACACTTTATTACCCTTGGTTTACCTCTGTTGATTTTCGTCTTACCAACTGTAGTCAAAACTCAGTCTATTCCCTTTTTTCATTTTCTAATTGCTTTCCTGTCCCTGACAAGCAGCTTGTCCTCGGCAAACCACAACTTTTATCCATATTCCCCCTTAACTTAGGTCGTCTTGTTAGAATTGTCTCAGGTGTTACCCATGTCTCTGGAACTCAAACTGGTCTTCCTGGAGGACGACTCCTACTACTATTTCTGTTCTGTGCGTAACAGTTCGTGTCAGTATTCTGTAACCACCGTAACTTAGTGATCTGAAAATTCTGTAATATTCGCAGTTGTCAGCAGCTATCTTCTTTAATCTCTTTATAATTGGACTTATTACACAAGGAGTGATCAAGTAGTTTCCGTTTGAGGGCGTTGCTGCAGCGTATATGCAACGTAGCGCGACTTTGATGCGGATATACAGATGCCGACATGTACGCAAGGGACTTCTGTGGCACAGTTCTTTCAGACGTGCATGCGGTAAATGCAGAAACGTGAACTATGCCATGTTATTACCGAATGCGCCCAAACTGTACCAGTGTGCTGTTACTCTTTTCTTGGCTGCCGAAGGGAAAACACCGTTTCACATCCCTCTGAGAATGAATAATGTGTATGGACCAGCATGTCCGCCAGAAACCACCCTTGTGGAATGTTGCGCCGAGTTCCGTGCTAGTCGTGATTCGACACGATATGCCGGTCGATCTGGGAGCTCAGCCTAATCCATTAGACAACTCAAGTGAAAGAGACACTAGCACCCGCACGGTAGTCCTGATCTCCCGCCACGCACTTGCCACGCCTTCGGTCCCTTAACGAAAACCTTTAAGTGTCCGTTATTCCTGTCAGACGATGATGTGCAGCAGGCTGCTCACGTAGTAGGTATCTTCAAACTGGTGCGTCTGTGGGAGGATTACCTCGATGCTCACGGCTAGTTTGCCTGATTGACATACCCATTCTGGACTGTATGATCTAATTGGTCACCACTGATACTTTTCCTTCAGTCTGAAGGTATTTCGTCTGTCTGGTGTATCTACCTGCAATGCAGGACACTCCTGTTCTAGTTCGCCAAACAATTTTAATAATTCTGAGGGTATGTCGTCTATTCCAGGTTTCTTGTTTCGACTTAGGTGTTTGGTGTTCGGTCAACGTCGTCTTTATAGTATTACAATACTATCTTTTTCTATTTCCTCTTCCCTTCACGTAGTACCATCACGGTTCTTTACTCTATATAGACGGTAAACGGGCTGGGGTTGTTCTGACACAAAGTGCACTGTAGCCAGATTTTCCCCCTGTGACATTATCGATGACGTTAATGTGGTGTTGCTAGATTACTTTTAGGTCAGTTTACTAACGTATAAAGTGGCACGAAGTTCGACAGCCAAGACTGCATCGTCATGGTGGTGGAAGTATGGCACTTGCGCTATGTATAGAATTCAAGATGGTTGACCTGGAATAAGAGTGCAGTGTGCATTGTTGCCAGATTTCACGCGTAGTACTCAAATCGGTCTTGAGAGGTACTTTGGAACATTTCAAACAATACTTCGCTATTATGTATTGTTCGGTTTTATCTCTGATCCAGTTACTTAGCAGAAGATGGCCATACTTTTAAGTACCAAAAGCGATTGGCTACTGCCCCTGGACCCTCTGCTGTCCAGATTTCAAGCATCAGTCTATCTTCATTAAACATGGCGCTACCAGGCGAAGCGTTGAGAAGCTGGCGGAATGAGAGCTACGTCTCCTGTGCCAGAACGGCTGTTCTTAGAGCGGCATTAATTTACAGGTCTTTGTGAACACATTCCTGATTATACTTACTCTTTCATTAGATTTGAAGTAAATGTGGGAAAGGTGACAAAGAATTTACTCTGCGCTGCCAGCAGTGAAAAGGTAATTTAGCGTGCCCTTAAATGATTAAATGGCACATGAAGTATTTCATCTGTGGGAGGTTATTTCCTTGTTTCATCCTTGTAAGAACATTCTTCGTATCAACAGCATTATACGTAGAATATATATATATATATATATATATATATATATATATATATATATATATATTCACGCAGGCCAACATTTTTCCGCACAACAAGCATAAAGTGCTAGCGTTTCAAATGAAACGATTATTGAAAACAATGACATGTTTAATATTTATTAATTAAGAATGTGTACAGTGAACATTGGTAACTCCTAGACTTCTATATACGAAAACCTGAGAGGTTTTTTTTTTTAAGCTGAACAGTGCTTCCCGCGTTAGAACCTGTTCGAGAAAGGAGTTCTACTGCGAGGGCCTGTCTAATTACACCAGCAGTCGCTGCAGCGTTCATACGAGCCGACAGCCAGCCTTTCATTCTCATAGGTCTAGTTTTTGCAACCATTTGCCGACCTGTTGCCACACCTTCGCTTCGAGGCTTCACTGTGCAATTACAGTCTACTGTAAGCTTAAGCTGTTATTTAGATTCAACGTTTCCTTGTCATTGTCCAATTAATTTAAGAAAGAATAACTTCATGCGCAATGTCTGCAAAGGAGGCCTCCATATCATGACAGCATAAAGAATCCTTTTGTTCTATAGCTGATCTAGTCCAACTCCTTCACTCAATAGGATGCATGCTACGAAAATTATAGCTCCATAATGATGACCGTCCCTCCCCATACATACATGGCATGTCCGAAGAACGTTAGTACTGGACTTCAAGCTTTGCAGCAAACTCACTCGAAGCAACAAGAGATTTTAGACATTTTTTCAGTATACATCACGCCTCGCTGATGTTCACATACTTCACAAAAATAAATCACGCTTTGACCACATGTCACCCTTCACTAAGTCCAACAATGAAAGTCTTTGCTAATTTACACTAACAGGTGACCATTTAACGAACACAAGCCGTTGTGCCTACGTCATAGCGTCATTACAGTTGTAATAGAGTTCGCATCTACACTTGGTTAAACGTGTATTTTACTTCGTAGCGACAGTGAGAGGACAGGAGTAATGCAAGTGAATGTGGTTTTATACGAGCATTAGCTACGGAAGTTTACAACAAAAAAGTCAGGTAAGAAACTACTATACAGCGAGAGCGCATAGAGTCGTTATTACGTCAGACTGTGAAGAATTCAGTAAGATTGCTAGCATGGCCACATTTAAGGAACTATCCCAGCAATCAACAAATTATTTACGAAGACCGCTGGAAACCAAAGTAAGGAATGCCTGGCAGATATTTAAACTGAATCCCACGAATACGAATGCAGCATCTAACGCATTGTGTCACGACACATTCTTTTCGCTGCTGCCTCGAGTAGTAGGAAATTTTGATGCCACTTGAAATACGGGCTGATGGATGAATGTTATTTATTTATGACAGTTGCTTATTCGACACTCAAAATCGTCGGAAAGTAGTGTCAAACATGCTAGTTTTGTTAGGAACGGGAGGGGGGAGGGGAGAGGAGGAGATAGAATAAACGCTCTTTCACAGTACTATACGGAATAATCAGATTCACATAAAGACTGTGAAAAATATCACTACAAAAGCCTTAAACGAAGAAATATAAATATTTAACATTTGCTGGTTATTTCTCTGAACTTAGTGATGTTTGCTTTACACTGCTGCAAGCCAGACACACTGAGAATGTCTACACTCATCTCTAACATGTGCTGCCAAACTTTGTATTACGTGTAGATGTGAGCAAAAAATTGTATTCGAAGTGGAATTATGATTTCGCTAACAAATGTAAGTTTTATTGAGAGAGAGAGAGAGAGAGAAAGAGAGAGAGAGAGAGAGAGAGAGAGAGAGAGAGAGAGAGACAGACATTGAGGCCCCCGGTAGCTGCGCAGATTGCTAACAGAAGGGGCCTCGAGTTATATTCCCAGACGGGATAGAGATTTTCTTCTCTCGGGGACTGGGTGTCGTGTCCTTACGTTCGTATCGTCAAATACGAAATTCCACTATTGAGATAGCTGTATGGGCACGTCCCGAACGCCAGTAAAAAAAAAAGTCCCATGTAAAAGTTACTATCATGTTCGTAGTCTTTTGAAGTAATGCATTTGTGAGGGGAAAACCAGAATGAATGAACTTGAACTGAAGAGTGAAATTTAATGTGATGGGACTTCAACCACCACACGTATGGCAAGTTGCTTCCTTGCCGTCTTAAACAAAAACATAATGTTATCCAAATTTTAAGTATTTTGTTGTCGAAGCGTTTCGGAGGCTTTATTCCATTATTGGGCATCAGTTACTGTGTTTACCATAACTACGTTGCTCCTGGAGAACCAACTGTATCAGACTACCAAGAATGTCTTAAGATCATTGCTGACTGCCGAATGATTTTGGAAGGAAAAACTTGTTGAAACTGATGTGATGTAACAGCAGTCTTATGCATCTTCGTAAGAATGACGTATTTAAAAAGTCAACTAAACTCATTTCTCGTTTACGTACAAATCATATAGAACAGTATAAAAAATATCCGTTGATACAGTAATCCAGTTACTTGCGTAGGCGCAGATGTCACGTGGCATGTTCCCAGAAACTGATCAGGCTATTCCCTACCACAGACAAAGAAAAAAAATTTTTTTAACTTTGCTCGTATATTCGAACTCCTGATAAAATTCCGTATATTCTGGTACTAAACTCAGACTGATCAGTTGATTAACAAGTAGCCAAGTTTAATTACCACTACAATACTGAATTAATTTTCCCAGGCCAGTGAACACCGCCGATATCTTGTCTACATAGAAGACAAACAGCTGAAGGTGGCGGGGTAATTTTGAAATTTCCAGTTTCATTAGTACAGAAAATGAAATTTCCTGGCAGATTAAAACTGTGTTCCGAACCGAGACTCGAACTCGGGACATTTGCCTTTCGCGGACAAGTGCTCTACCATCTGAGCTCCCAAGCACGTATCACGACCTTGTCCTCAATGCTTTGTTTCCAGAAAACGCTTAAGTGGCAAAGACCAGCAAAGTTCCCCGGCCGCTATTTTACATTTAAATTAAAGCCATGCAGTGGCGAAGGCATGCCAGTTACATCTTGAGAATTCGCGCTGAACACGTGTCACCACTTTGGCGTCATAGGACGGAAGCGTTCCGCCAGATCGAGGCTGCGGGAACTGTTCCGCCTCCAACCCCTGTTATGGTGGCTACAGGAAACTATTTTTTAACCCAGGACACACACACGACAGAGGCGTCGGAGGTTACAAATAGTGCGGAGATCCTCTCTGCACCCCCATTCTGTTTCATCGTCTGAACCAGTCTACATTGCGAGTCATTATACGGCAGTTACCACCATTTTATTGCAAATGTTGGCTTCCATCACTTTGGACATCTGCACCGCAAGACACCTGCACTGCCAGTCCACATGCAGTAACGTGGTAAGCTTTACCGATCTATCACTTTTTCTGCAGTAATATTCGTTACCCATGACTGGCTTGTTTTATTATCGCTTTTGAAGTTGATTTAAATTCTGCCTTCTCTAGGTACTGGGCTTTAGGCTCTGTTAGTGTAACTATTTGTGGAACTATTTGTACTTGTGGCTTACTATACTGCAAGTCAACTGTTCGCTAAGAGGCCATTATTTGTAGGCGATACCTTAAGGAAGACTTGTGACAGGGTTATTCCGTATTTGTGTGTTTAAATCGTGTATTCAGAATCTGGTGACTTTCATAGGTCTGTAGCTTCCCTCCTGTCACTTTACGTAATTCTTTACTAGACGACTATACACCTGTGGAATACATAAACGTCTGACACTTTTGACAGATGATCAGCTGGTAAATGGTCTGTTAGCAAACCATGCCAGAATCACCGAAACTCACTAACTCATCAGCGTAATAATAGAAAATACAATATTTAGTATTATTATAATGCAACAGACATCGTAAGACGGAAAAGCCAGGAGACGCTAAATACTTACATCGTCACAGGTAAACTGCGTAAACAATAAATGTGTTCAGCTGAAATCCAAGGAAGTACGGAATGAAGATCCTGCAGGTAGGCCTTATCAGTTACAAAGTATTTCTTCTTACTAACGCATCAAAATCATAATGCAATCGATGCGACGTACTTAGATATTTCAACATCGTCGGTTCCCAGTAGTAACTGATGTGGGTTAAACAAAGTAACTCATCTGATAATGGGACAATGCCATTGAAACGCGTACATAAAAAGTTAAAATTTTGTAACTGGTTCAAAAAAATGGCTCTAAGTACTATGGGACTTAACATCTGAGGTCATCAGTCCCGTAGACTTACAACTACCAAAACCTAACTAAGCTAAGGAAATCATACATATTCATGCCCGAGGCAGGATTCGAATCCGCGACTGTAGCAGCAGCGCGGTTCCGGACTGAAGCGCCTAGAACTGCTCGGTCACAGCAGCCGGCTTAGTAACTGTTTACATTGTGTTTTTATCTGTAATTAACTGAAGTAGAGGTAAATGACATTGAACTTCCGTTTCCACTGAACACACAATATAGAACACTAAACACGTAAGTGTAAATACTAGAAAAAAATGTTGCATACTACCACCTACAAAACGTGAACCACACGCGGGAGGACGTGGTTTTTCGTTCGACCTGGAACGACAACACCGCCTTGCGACTGCATACTATGACGACACGCAGACACGTCCTGGTCGCGCTACCCGTGACGAATGGGAGGCAAAGCCAGATGTGAGCTTTGTTTGGCAACGGTGTACGGCCTTGGTGGGCGAAGGCGATCACGTTCGTCGTCCTCTGGAGTCTAGTAACGCCCGGGATATCCTACCGCGGTCTCACATCTTACACGCCGCCAGACCGCCTTCCAAATAAACTAGAGCAATAACGGTTGTCTGCTAGCTGCAGCAGCTGAGACACCGCTGAGCGGTTCAAGGCCGGCGCAAGACCAGGCCAACGTACGGCTTCTTGCCAGGTTCCGCCAACACACACACACACACACACACACACACACACACACACACACACACAGAGAGAGGTTATAATTAGACTTCAGCTTTCGCTAAGTGAGCCAGTGTACACGAAGAACTATTTGCCGTATGGGTATCCATACGAGAGAGTGTGCGCGCTGCAGGATTTGCGTTGTTAGTAGTGTTGGTGTCATGAATTGCCATTTGGCGTTGGTATTGGTACGGCGACGTTGGGTTGAAACGCAAGCGTCAGTGTGCATTACAATTGCAGACAGTCAATATGGATCTAGGCAAAATGAGCAGCTTTACTCGTAAACCTGTTTTATAAGAAAGCAATAGTGCTGCTGCTCGTCCTGAGTATCGACGCATTAAAGAAATACGGGGAAGTCTTCTTTCCGCACCAGGGTTGAAGAACATGATTCGGAACTTCGAATTAACTGGCGATTTGGAAATTGCTCCTGGGAGATGTCGCCACAAACCGTTCGGTTACTGTTGCCATGGCTAGAATGCTGGACACTATGTGCCATCTTCAGCCAGTGCACGTGCTATACCACGACAGCTGAACATTCCATGGTCCACCGTTCGAAAAGTGCTGCGAACAACTGTGAAATGGCATGCAGTAGGGTTCCAAGCTGTCGTGAATGCAGACTGTCATTCTAGAAAGCAACGTTTGTAACTTGGAACAAACATGGTACGCAGTTGACGAACATTACCCTCTCACGTGGAAATTAAAGTGTTTCTTTCCGTGGCTTATTCGGTATCTCTTCCGCATGTCCTTACACGTATTTCCACATAGTTTCATTGTCCCACGATCATTCGCTTTTCATGGGGGCCCCTATTACGTAGCGAAAGTTTAATTACAATCAACCTGTATTATTGAGCGACTGAAGGTTTGTTTAAACGGTGTTTTACTTTTATTACAAGAATGACCGTAGCTGGGAGGGCGCTATTTAAAGGAAAACATCCCACGTATTCGTTGTAAGAAGCCTTAGGACCTATTCAGATAGGAAGGATAAAAGTCGTACACGACTCCCTCAGGTAAAAGATGGCTGCTATAGAGAGAGCTTCTGCTACCTAACTAGGAACTCTGAAGGATAATGCGCTCTTCCCTGTAAAAGAAAGCTGCATTTTATCGAAGGGAGGTGTGTCCGAGCCGCTTATGCAATACGCAAAACCAGCGAGGTCATCATATGTGAGGGATTCTTGTAGTACAGACTTTGCCTTCGACACCATTTTCGAGATCATCACGTGTAATTTATACGATAACTGTTAATATATAATAAAAAGAAGTGACATAGTTTGTTGTCCAGTCGGCATTAGTGTAAGTTTCGTAGAAGGACGGAGAGAACAATATGACAGACGTATTCCGTGAAGGCCGGCTGCATTCATCTCAAATGATTTCGAAAAACTACAGAAAATTCGAAGCGGAGTAATCGGACGTCGATTGGAGGAACTTTTGTCCCTCCAGGTAAGTGATCTGCGAGAGAGAGAGAGAGAGAGAGAGAGAGAGAGAGAGAGAGAGAGAGAGAGAGACAATCCTAATTTCACACCGCCAATTCGTCATACATGAATGATGAAATACAGTACAAATGACTACCACAATCCACTGCCGACTGTAATGGTTGTAAGCTACAGTTCATTCATTATCTGCGTAAACAGTTAACATTACAGCAAATTAACGCAGAGCTCTGTATCTCTCAATGAAACAGCTTTGATCTATGTTGATAAATTTCTTACAGCTGAAATAACTTCATTTAATACTCACTAGAACGTCGTTTTGAACTACTTATTTCACGTGCTGTTATTTTCCATTAGACCGCTTGGTTTCAAACACTTCACTGCATTAGTCCATGAATTTTGCGTATTTGTTCCTATGGAAGAGATACTTTGCTATTATTTCCTTTAAACGATTGAGAGTGCAATAGCCTATTTAAGCATTTGTCAGAATTATCTTAAATACCCTTTACCAACACCTAACATACGACCAGGCTTCCGCCTTCAAAGAACGTTACTGGAAACAACATATAACCATTGGCAGCCTCATCGAAGGCCAACGGGAATGCATCATTAACTTAAGATGCTATCTTGGCTCTGTAACAAAATCCACTTAGTCGCTCATTTAACAAGTGAAACTAAAGAATGGCAATAACTATTTCTTTCCATACAAGGTGACAGACCATCTAGAACAAGTCCTTTCCCGCTAACAAGGGAACCTCCCCACCGCACCCCCTTCAGATGTAGTTATAAGTTGGCACAGTGGATAGGCTTTGAAAAACTGAACACAGATCAATCGAGAAAACAGGAAGAAGTTGAGTGGAACCGTGAAAAAAATAAGCAAAATATACAAACTGAGTAGTCCATGCGTAAGATAGGCAGCATCAAGGATAGTATGAGCTCAGAAGCGAGCCACCACGGTAGTTCAGCGTGTTTGGCCAGAGAGCAGGTTGGCCTCCGTAATAAAAAAACTGAGTAGAAGGATCAACAAACAAACGTTAACGGATGTCCTGTGACGTCCGCAACGACCAAACCCATCGATCAACAACGGAAAAAAGAAAGCGCCGTGGTCGCGTGGTTAGCGTGAGCAGCTGAGGAACGAGAGGTCCTTGGTTCAAGTCTTCCCTCGAGTAAAAAGTTTACTTTCTTTATTTTCGCAAAGTTATGATCTGTCCGTTCGTTCATTGATGGCTCTGTTCACTGTAATAAGTTTAGTGTGTGTTTTGCGACCGCACCGCAAAACCGTGCAATTAGTAGACGAAAGGACGTGCCTCTCCAATGGGAACCGCAAACATTTGATCGCAAGGTCATAGGTCAACCGATTCCTCCACAGGAAAACACGTCTGATATATTCTATACGACACTGGTGACGGCATGTGCGTCACATGACAGGAATGTTGTCGACTCACCTAACTTGTACACGTGGCGAATGGGTAAAAAGATTCTTCTACCTTGCCCGATTTAGGTTTTTTGGTGGATGTGATAATCACTCCCAAAAAAGTGATGGAAACATAAGAGTTTGTCACATGAACTGCAACAAATGAATGCAACAGTTTCACAGTCGCACAGTTTTCCATGTGCTCTGTCAAAACATATGTTTTTAACGTTTTCAAATTTTTCCTCGTGTAGACCGTCAAATCCTGCATGTGTCCAGGACGGACAGATAATAATTATCTGAAAATGAAGAAAGTAAACTTCTCACTCGAGGGAAGACTTGAACCAAGGACCTCTCGTTTCGCAGCTGCTCACGCTAACCACGGGACCACGGCGCTCCTGAGCTCACACTATCCTTGATGTTGCCTATCTTACGCATGGACTACTCAGTTTGTCTATTTTGCTTATTTTTTCATAGTTCCACACAACTTCTTCCTGTTTTCTCGATTAATCTGCGTTCAGTTTTTCAAGGCCTTTCCGCCGTGCCAACTTTTAACTAAATCTGAGGGGGGTGCGATGGGGAGGTTCCCTTGTAAGAATGATTTATTCACATAATTACATAGTTTCGGAGTGATTTGAGACAAAGAGAATGTATGAAGTCTTGGAAATTGCGAATAGTTTCTGATGAGGAAATTCGACTATCGTGTTGTTGATCTTACGACATTGGGATACAGAGACAGAAATTAATCGAGTCATGTATCTAACATCGACCTATGTAACTCGAGTCTTTGAATTCTCTAACAAGTACAAAAAAGAATGAAAGAATGATACTTCACTTCCGAACTCCTGTCTTTCACGAGTGTCCTGACATGGTCCTGGTACATGTCAACGCCGGGTGAATACTAACGCAATTGAAAAAGAGCACATCAGCTACGCACGTCTGTCACGCCCAACCTACTTTAGAACTTTAATACTGCGCAAGACTGAGCACCAAATGAAGTAAATTAATTATGGGTACTGTACGTTTCTAGTAATAATGAATGGCACAGTCCAATTTACGTGTGCACAAGGTTACTTCTCATTAGTTTGAAATTGTAATAAACTGTGAACTTAAAATAACTGTGGCCGCTACATTCTACGTTCAACTCCTGAAAGAAGAAAACGGTTCTGTAACCACCGTGATGGAGACTACTTCAACATCATGATCAAATTTATTCATGCCACGCCTGGATCCATTAAATGCTGCTTTGCTTCAATAATAAATGCTCTCGTTGCTCTTCTGTGATTCATAGACATCCGCTGGATGGTTAGGGAAATTAAACATACAGGCGGCAGGCTAAAATTTTAACACTATGAAATGCCACCGAGTGAACAGTGGTGGCACTTCCAACTTCGCGTGACGACACTGGTCACGTTCTGCGACTACAAGATGCCTAGCAATGGACTCAAAAATTCAGGGTGATTTTGTTAAATTGGGACAAACACTAGAAAACTATACCTGAGAGTTAAAGAAGCAAGAACTTCACATTGACGTGCGTTCGGAAATGCGTTGCCAGCGGCTACGCCCACTTTAAGGCGGAGATGGAAGATCTTTGACAGTGACCTCGATATCAGCACCAGCCAGGTGATCCGCCTGCTTAAGCTAAGTCAAGACGATCGTGTGGAACATTCTCCACAACTGCCACTGTTTTACAACGCAGGCCTTGTTACCAGCGGACTTGTTTGCGCGCCTAGTGTTTTTCGTCGTACAGGTCGCCACGATCCTAGGATTTCTAACATCCATCGTACTCACGGAGGCGGCTACCTTTACAAGGGGCGGTATCGTCAGCAGTCACAAACCAACTTTTGCGTTATTGAGAATTTCGAAGGTATAGCGGCAACGAACATCAGTGCCGGTTCAGCCTCAATGTGTGGACGGGGATTATCGGCGCCCCATTACGTGACCAGTCGTCGTCCAACAACGCCTTAGGAGTGCGGCATATCTGCACTTCCAGCAGGTGGCTATACATGCCACTAGAAGACGTGTCTTCTGTGGTACGAAGGGTAATGGAGATACCACATGACGCGGCTCAACCTAACTGCCCTCTTGGGCGTGGAGCTAAAATACGGTACAGAGAGAACATTCCCACTTCCTGGTCTTCTCATGTGTGCTTTAATTCATTGAAACTTACACTGTTAAAGATAGTTTTTCTCCATCTTTAAGTGTTTGTACCTCCCTCGGATGGCATTTCAGGCTGTATGTCACTCTTTTTCCTAATTCTCTGAGGGATCGTTTCCTACAGTTTCTCTTCATCTAGCAAAACCACCTTTACTAAAGATTTGAAGGTCCATCCAACATATTTTTGGAATAACTTTTTCTACCGTCAGACACGCTCAAGAATTCTGTAGCGGAGTGCTGTTGCTACCAGTAGTAACATTTAATTTCGCCTCAACTCTTCAAGCATTATCTTACAGATGGCGCCAGTCGAACCCGGCCTAACACATGTTTCAGTAACTGTTTCGTTGAAAAAAGAACTTTCCTTACTAAATTGAGTTTTTTGAAGTAACACTGGGGCTCGAATGTCACTAAAAAACTTATTCCCAGTGACCGGTGTGCCATGGAAAATATTACTGTGAACACAACGTTTGTGTTTTTCAACATCAGTGTTTCATTAATTTAGTGAACGGCGCATTAACTCAACTATGCCTTGTTACATATTAATTATCAGCACTGTAGACTGCCGCCGCTACCTGCTTCCTATGGTGATAGTGGTCCACCGAGAGGTCATAGTTTCAGCACAAGATTTTTGAGGAGCGACGTAAACTAACTATTTCGTCACCCTGAGTGGGACGCTCCGTAATTTGTTTACATGATTAATCGATATTGTACAATCTATGAATGTATATAGACGAAGTTCAGCAAATCCTCCCAGGTTAACATGTTTACTAGTTTTTTCCCTGAAACACTCGTTTTGGAGACATAATTATGTTTACAATAATTACGTTTTGAATCTGGGCCGTGCATATACTTCAAGTTTTCCCGTAAAACAAAACAGTCATTCTGTATACACTCCCCCTCCATCTACTACTATCCTATGCCGTATCTCTCGATTTTTGCGCTCTGAGCGTAAAAAACCTTGTGTACCCCCACCAACTATCCAACCTTCCTTCTCTCCCTGGCGCTAGTTTGACTCAACCTAAATATCTGCACAAGAACCTATGAAAGTAAGCAAGCACACCATGCTTAAATGCGGAACGAATCTTCTGGAATACCACATGAACTGAGCTGTAAAGTAAAGCAGTATTTCCAAGAAAATGGAGGTACCTTCACCCTCTGCTTGTGTAATTACAAAAAACCCTTATTCATCAAGAAACTAGTATCCTGAAGAGTGGTAACTGTGGTAATGGATAACCGTATTTAATTAACGCTGTACCCCGATGTCAGCATCTAACAACATTGCACGTTGCGTTATGAAGACAGTGTTATTAGGCCAGTTTGTTGGAGTGCCGTCCGTTTGACTTCAATACGAACAATCAAATATTGCAATTAAGGCAGTGTGTAAATAACAGAATTGACGCATTGGACGTCAAATACAATTATCCTATTTATAAAGCACCCGGCGCAGGTGAAATTTAATAACTTTTCTGTATCAAATACTAAAGGC
Source organism: Schistocerca cancellata (assembly GCF_023864275.1). NCBI lineage: Eukaryota > Metazoa > Arthropoda > Insecta > Orthoptera > Acrididae > Schistocerca > Schistocerca cancellata. The sequence goes on from NC_064629.1 coordinate 462,359,332, forward strand.
AACTTTCATAACGAGAAAGGCAGCTTTCACCTGAAGTTTGAACTGCAACGATGTATGCACGAAAGCACATAATGCACTGTGTCCTAGCTTACTCTGGTAGCTGCAATAACTTCGATAATTTTTACGTCACAAAATTTTTCATACATAGGGTTTCCAAAAGCCCTGTTTGCTTACGCTACAGAAAATCACACTGATTACGCTAAAACAAATACCAGTCATAAGAGTTCTTAAAGATGGGACTCCCGTATTCATGATCCAGAACAGCAAGTCTGTATGAGGCAAATTCAGTTGTATCTTTTCCTTAGGCCTGACAAATGACTGCGTAAAAGTGTATAATATGGGGATCTTCGTGCAATTATGACCGTATAAATGAAATGAAGGAGATAACGAAAACCTGTATAAATAGCGCGCCGCCTTGAAGCTGGCGCCATTCTGCACGCAAACTAGCACCGCCGATGTCTGCGATATATGGTATCCTAGGTGCTCTCGTCGCAGAGTGAAGACTGCTCGTCATTCAAATGGCCGTCACAGCATGAACATCTGCATGTTATTACTTCCAAATGTCAGATCTACAAGAAGTACCACTGAATTTGTCTCGAGACATGCTCTACTGGCGGAAAAATGCCAGTCCATTTCAAATAAAGCTAATGTGCATTTTATATTTTACAATGTCACGGAAGCGATATTTGGTGGCGTAAGCAGACTGGGCTTTCGGAAACAATATTTGTCTGAAACATTTTCTTGTATGTACGCCTTTACAGCTCCGAATTGCGAGATCATGCACCATCGAAATAATGGAGTAGGTTAAGATTTATAAAAATTTTGGCCCTTGTGAAGCATTCTTAGTTTAAAGGCTGTTGATTGAGGAAGCCGCAGTATACAGCTCAACACATTCTAATACTACATAACTACAGCAAGTGTTTTTCACTGTGTAGTAGGAAGTAGAAAATCATGTATGTAGTCACAAGAGTTAATTGGCATCTAATTGTGAACTTTATGGCGCTTTCACATTTCAATACTTCAGCAATTTTTCTGTTGACATAAATGGAAACAGTGTGCCAGATAGCTCGAAAGCTGTTTTATTTTAGGACGCTATAAACATAAATCTCACAGATTCCAGTTGCGAACAGCTGGAACGTGCAATGTCCTTTGGCACAATGACTCAGGTGTACTAGAAGTCTACACTAACTTAACTGTACGAAGTTCTACTGTAGGTGAATCAGTACTCACAACGGCCACAATTTGAAATACTCAGATTTCATGCATTGAAGATAAATCGGGGAAACTATCCTTGAAGACCTGTATCATGACTAGCTGCTGCTGTTTACGGCAGCATTGTTGCCAGCTGGAATGCACTTAGCTGGTCCGCTTAGTAGAAATATTAATTCGGAGTTATATGAATATATTTGTCACGAAGATCTAATTCAGGCTCGAGGGGTGTATTCAGATCCCTGTTGACCAGTTTGACAATTCCTGTAGTCAATTCACGAACCTCATGTAGGCTACAATTTAGCAAGACTGTGGACCCTTTCACTGCTGTCGCATATTATCTGCATCATAGTGTATGTTTGTTGCGTACAGAAGTCGTTTATGTATCCACACAATGAACGTAATGGTAACAAGGGAACCTCCCCATCGCACCCCCCTCAGATTTAGTTGTAAGTTGGCACAGTGGATAGGCCTTGAAAAACTGAACACAGATCAATAGAGAAAACAGGAAGATGATGTGTGGAACTATGAAAAAATAAGCAAAATATACAAACTGAATAGTCCATGCGCAAGATAGGCAATATCAAGGATAGTGTAACCATAGGAGCGCCGTGTTCCCGTGGCTAGCGTGAGCAGCTGCGCAACGAGAGGTCCATGGTTCAAATCTTCCCTTGAGTGAAAAGTTTACTTTATTTTCGCAAAGTTATGATCTGTCCGTTCGTTCATTGACGTCTCTGTTTACTGTAATAAGTTTAGTGCCTGTGTTTTGCGACCGCACCGCAAAACCGTGCGATTAGTAGACGAAAGGACGTGCCTCTCCAATGGGAACCGAAAACATTTGCTCGCAAGGTCATAGGTCAACCGATTCCTCCACAGAGAAACACGTCTTATATATTCTATACGACACAGGTGACGGCATGTGCGTCACATAACAGGAATATGTTGTCGACCCACCGAACTTGTACACTTGGCGAATGGGTAAAAAGATTCTTCTACCTTGCCCGATTTAGGTTTTCTTGTGGATGTGATAATCACTCCCAAAAAAGTGATGAAAACAAAGAGTTTGTTACATAAACTGAAAATAAAAAATTGGACTTTCCACTCGAGGAAGACAAACGAAGGACCTCTCGTTCCACAGCTGCTCACGCTAACCACAGGACCACGGCGCTCCTGCGCACATTAGCCTTGTTATATATGTAACGCATGGACTACTCAGTTTGTGTATTTTGCTTATTTTTTCATAGTTCCACACAACTTCTTCCTGTTGTCTCGATTGATCTGTGTTCAGTTTTTCAAGGCCTATCCACTGTGCCAACTTATAACTAAATCTGAGGGGGGTGCGATGGGGAGGTTCCCTTGTGAGAAACAAGGAGAGCATATCGCCCTCTGTACGTCAGGGCTATCTCTATTAATTTGCAGTACACGTTGCAGAGGGCTCCACAGTATTTGACGATATGACAACCAAATTTTCAATTTAAAGACATCAGGTACTCATTCCATGTCCAGATTTGGTTATCTATTTATTCGAAAGTAGCATTTTAATCAAATTACTCTGATGCCCCGTGACTACGGGGCCAGCGAGATCCATCATGTGTAATTGCAACACTGTGAAGGCTGAACTGCGAAAGTACGAAGGAACACCTAATGTAGAGTACGGCCTTCATGTATGAATGCAGTTAGCGTGCTTATTTTAGTCTGAACGGACACAGGAGGAAGATATAGAAATTTTGACTGCATGTAGTAGGTGTTCAACAAATTTATTCGAGTGGTTAGGTGCCACGATACTTTGGAAATTATAGACAGGCTCAGTGACTGTGAGGGAAGCTACCAAAAGCCGGCCGGAGTGGCCGTGCGGTTCTAGGCGCTACAGTCTGGAATCGGGCGACCGCTACGGTCGCAGTTTCGAATCCTGCCTCGGGCATGGATGTGTGTGATGTCCTAAGGTTGGTTAGGTTTAATTAGTTCTTTCTAGGCGACTGATGACCTCAGAAGTTAAGTCGCATAGTGCTCAGAGCCATTAGAAGCTACCAAACTAAGGGCCTTCGTCTGTCTGCTGGACTATGGAGGAGATGTCGGTTATGCGGGGGGGGGGGGGGGGGGAGGGGGGGGGGGAGAGTGCAACCTTCAGCCGTAGCATGGGCAAGGACGTCCACGTCCTTAAGCCCAACGTCCTGTCTGAAGATGTCCAATCAGCACAGGATAGGCCCTGGATAAAGACCTGGTGGCAGCATCTAGGTTAAGCCTTCCGATAGACGGAGAATCGTTGGCTTTGGAAGGTTCCTCTGTTTTCTAGTTTGTGGAAAGGGACTGTCACGGCTGCGCCATTGTTCTCGTCTGGATGCCACCATAATAGTTTTCATGTTTCTGAATATGGTCGCTTGGGCATACCGTGACGGCTGCAGAGAGGTTCTACCAACGCCGTGTGTACCTATTTAAAGGTACATATTGACATGGGTTCCTCTAATGACAGTGCTCTCCTCACGGGACAGGCCTCGTGGACGAGTACCAGTAAGCTAAGGACGCCACACATGTCTTACGACCAACTTGTTCCCCAAGTTTAAGTATCATTGTAGAAGCTTAGGGCCTCGCCGTCGTAGACTCTTTCCGACCGCCGGAGAGCTCTTTATCACAAATAGGAGGCGTCAACCACAAGCAATGCTGGATGCCTGATCCACGGTACGGGGAGCCGTTCTGCATCTTACATTGCCTTATGAGGACACTGCAGCCTGCATTTAACCTCTGTACATCTTGTGGTGCTACAGATGGCTGCTTAAGATTGAATGGATATATCGGATGGAGTTGAGATGCTGAATCGGACTGGGGAGAGAAATTCATAGCGTCATCTGAGTAGAAGATGCATCAGCTGATAGCTATTTCCTGACGCGTCATGAAATATTCTAATTCAGTAACAGAAGACATTGTGAAGCGCAAAAAATTGTAGACGGAAAACGAGTACGCAGGTTCAAGTGAATGCAGGAAGGATGATTAGCGTTTAACGTCCCGTCGGCGACATCAGACAGTGAACACAAGCTCAAATCAGTGAAGGAAATTGGCCGTCCTCTTTCAGATGGACTTCTCTGGCACTCGTCTGAAGTGATTTAGGGAAATCACAAGAAACAAATCTGGATGACAACACGGTAACTTGAACCACTGTCCTCCCGAATATGAGCCCAACGTGTTTCCCCTGTACTATCTCGCCTGCTAACTGGATATAGGTTGCAGTATTTATTGGAAGATTAAGAGACTCCCGCATGATAGCGAAACGTGCATAGCGACATCAAACCAGCCTTCCAACTGACGACATGAATATGCCACCAGCTGTGAACACTACAGAACTGAAGTACTCCCATCCCGTCGTGACGCACTGGAATGTGTTACTTACTTTAAATTTTTTATGGATGTGTAACAATAGTCCTACACATACAAAAAAATGTCGCGGATGTAATTTAATTTTGGTGAGTGTCGTTCAGCGATCTGAAAATTTTTTTTTAGGGCATCTGGTTTTCAACAAACCAGTTTCACGGACAACTGAAGAGAATGGATGTATTTCGATAGCTCCAGAGACAAAGTAAAACATTTGGGTACTTCATGAATAGTAGCTCGCCTTCAATTTCGCCAAAATCAAGAGTATGTTAAAACTGAAGTTACTAATTTTACTCTTGCCATAATCTCAGTTGATTGTTTCAAAGAACAGCACAACCGAAGGAAATACCACGTCCCTCAGATGTAGAGCACTGAATACACTGTTGTCCGCAGTTTACCAAGTGTCTCCCTGCAGCCTTCACAGTTTCTGGGTTTTTGCACGAACGGCCGCATTTCAAAGCAGCGTGACTGACGACTCCTGAAAGTGATGACTAACCCGTCAGTTAAAAACGAGCCCCACAGCTATTGAGCTAAGTGCCAGTTCACAGTTCCCAGTGCGGCCGGCCAAGCTGTTCCCGTGTACCAGGGTGACTCCGGCGCTACCGACGCATCGCACTTTCTCATCGTAATGGCTTACTGGGCCTAAGCACTCTTCATAGCAACGTAGCAACAGTGTCTGTCACTAGCTTTAACAGCTACTTACTACTGACTTCGGATTTGGTACAGTAAATAACTGCAGCGAAGACGTTGAAACAACTCTCACGTCTAACAGTTTTTCTTCAGTTTCTTCTGCCAGTTGACACGTTTAATACCTTTCCTCTAACCATAGGTATCTTCACGCAATAAACACAGACAATAAGCGGGATCGATTCACAAGTAAGAATCGCAGGCAGCACATGTATACAAATAAGAGAACTACTCAGAGGTCTATGAATAGTGGAACTCATTAGTCGACCACAATATTAATGCTCTGGGAAGTTAAGGCGCATAGGTCGGCTTGTGTGCTGGCTCGTGAGCTTGAAGCCGATTAGAATGTGCTGCTGTGTGAACAACCAGAAGTTATTCTGACTTCCACAATGTATACGCAGTCGAAAAAATTGATGTGGTTTTTGTCACCGCCCATTTCCGGTAACTACCGCGGAAGGCTGAGTGTAATAATATCATGGTTGAGTAGTATGTGTCCCGATGAAGTAAAGCGAGAAACCTCGCACACATTTTCTAGAAAAAACATAAAATGAATATGATTTACTGTAACCGTAACCAATGAGCAATAAATACATCACTGCGAAGAGGGAGTGCCAGAGGAAACTTCAAGATAATAAATAATAGATGCTTTCACGGCAAATTCGATTCCACTTATCCTTGGGATTTAGTAAATATAACAGGAAACCAATCACTGTGGCCAAATGGAGATTTCAATCCCATTCCCTTAAGTACCATGTTTATTGACCCTTACACCTGTGGCACTGTGGTTGACTACCGTAAGACCGCGTCTTTTTATGGCGGATTTACTGTTTAAGTGTAACGGTACAAGTCATGCAGTCCAGCAGTGGGACGTGAGAATGGCCGAAAGCTCAATCTTTACTGCGTTAAAGTAACAGTTTTCATGGAGGGGCGGTCATTCTCGTAAACTTACGTGAAAGTGAAAATAATTAAGACTCTTGGCTTGCCTGTACGAAGCTCTCATCATACGCACTTATAAGAAGGGGTTTCAAAACCCATGGCAAATCATAATTATCTACTAGCAGGTCTTCCTCAGCATCAACGTACTTACCTTCTATTGGATTCTGAAATTGTCTTAGACCAAACTCAGCACGCATAGCTGAAGATAACATGTTATGTATCCAGAAGTAAAAACTCTCATAAAACAGAAAGATAATTTGAACGTTCCTGTGCTTTAATAGACATTGTACTGTGAGATTGTACGCACTTTCGTATCTCCGAGCAGACCGACAGCAGTCTATTTCAGGGGAGAATACAGTTAAACACAGAATCTGAAACGCCGTTCACATATCTTAACTGATAATGAAGGTACAGTTTACGATAATCCAGTATCATCCCACGCCAGAACAAAATCTTAGGGTAACTGGGGAAAAGCCTGGCCTTTTAGTCTTGCCAGCAGTCATATAATTGTTGTTAGGTTTGCAACACATGTGCATAGCGCAAAACCACTACCTGCGACAGGCACTTTAGGCAGACGGTGACGCCGGCTTGGCGTGCTACAGTTGACACGATGACATTTGCATTGTCTGCGCGCGCCGCATCAGATGACATCCGGCCACAGCGACGCGACACCGCTGCTCCCGTCATGAGAGACCACACCAAGGTCTCCAACATACTGTTTATCTGGCTGCCATCTCAATTACAGTTACTGTCATCTGTCACCTATACGAATATCTCGTAGCTTTTGACTGAACCGCATGAATGACACGTGCAGGACAGGTAATCTTTAAATACTAGCCTAAGCTACTTTAAGATTCAGAGAAGACCAACGTACAGCGTAAAACGTGGGTTTTGAACTTTTAACAGCAGGCTCTAACTTGGCCAGGCTAATTACCGTCTTAAGATTTGTCTGGCAACCAGGTAACAACTGAGTGGAAATTTGTCCACTCACAGAATAGAGTCAGGAAGCTGCTGCTTCAGCTACAGATAGTGGGTTCTACGCACTTAAGAGTCTCTTTATAATAATAATAATAATAATAATAATAATGTTGGGGAATATCTACAGGCGTGCGGCACATCATACAGCCAGGAGCGTTTCAGTTGTATCCGTTTCACATGCACGAAAACAGACGTACGTAAAAGCCATAAAAAGAACTTTTAAGCGGACTGTGTGTCTACTATGTAAGCTTTCAGTTTAAGACATAAGAATTACTTCCTTTTATTAACCACGCGAACGCACACGAGATACTCGCGACGAAAGATTGTTTAAATTAGAATAGTGCGAAATGCGGTTTTCCGAATGAAATACACAGCGGAAAAACGGAGACAGCGTACTTCATGGCACGAAAGTGTAATTAATGTCAAATAAGATAAAACGAAGTCAGAATGCGCGGAAGACTTCAAAGGTAGGTGGGAGATAGTACGGTAATTGAATGCTTCAATTGAGCAACCCACCAATTATCGAAGTGTCGGGCTATAGTAATTAAACTGAAGTGGTGATTTGGAGGATGGGGAGAAGCAGTTTCAATACGACAGGTAAGACGAATGCGCGGACTTTTTGTGCGTTTTATGCTGTGTGTGTGTGTGTGTGTGTGTGTGTGTGTGTGTGTGTGTGTGTGTGTGGTGGGGGACCTCACCCAAGCGCGGCCGCTCTTTGCCAATAAATTTCGGAACTCTAGAAAACTGTTCAAAGATTATGGTGCTTATCAACGAAGGAAGGAAGGAACCCAGTTATTATCGGTGCATACTGTATCGTTTGACGAAGTATCTTGACGAAATAGCTGTAAGTATCTTGACGTAGTATCTTCACGTATACTTCACAAAATGTAGGAGCGACGCTAAGAACGTGAACTGTAATACAGAATTCCAAAATCTCCCGAAATACCACCTAAAAAAAATCAACTATTTTCATTTAATTGTGCTGTGCTCTAACTTCTTTGGACTAGCACACACTGGTTTACAAAAAATATGAAGCACTCAGAAGAGGAAAATTTCACGGGTTGACAGGTTGCATGTTATTTGAGTGATTACAAAATCGAGGCAAGTTTATTAAGAACTAGGCTGCATAAGCCCACTTCGCAGTGAAGTATTCACCCGCCTGGCCTGGATATGTGCACTGATGCCGGTTGGGAGGGTTGTCTATGCAGTTTCATCCTTTCTTGGGACAAGCTGATACATAAGTGTTTTAACTGGTCCTTGATATCCTGGATGTTGTCACTGGGACACAATTTACGTTTGAACTGGTACCCCAGTTGTACCTATCCGACGATAGTCATTCGGGGTAGCACAGAATCACGATTCGTCGCTGAACAAAATGGACGCCATTCATGAATAGTTCATGCTTCCCTCTCACGGCACCACTCCAAACGCAGCAGTATGTGGTGGTGTGTTAACGGCAACCTACGCTTGGTACACAAATTCCCTAGTCCGACTGCTACTAATTTCTGACAAGTGATGCGGATGACCATGTTGCTGGGAATCCAGTATTACTGCTTGCATGGCGGGCCCCCCCCCCCCCCATGTGTGAAGGGGTTACGATGTGCTTGGCACACAATACAACTGGCTTACCTTGTGGTAGTCTAAGGTGGCCAGCCGGAACCTTGGAGAGAATTAAGTCTGCTTTCGTGCTGGACTGCATGCAATCACTGGGGCACTGTCACATCAAAATGTCCCATGAATCTGGCTATGGCTGGATTCTACCAGCTGCCAAATGGAGATTCACAACGAGGCCCCTTTGTAACTGTATAGTGCTGATAACTGTCTTGCTCGAGTAAGTGTCATCTGCATGTCTATCGGAGTAATCACTCTAAATCCGACGCTTTTCACGCCGTCTTGTATACCCATCAGGCCTGGTAACAATATTAGTGCACTCTGGAGACTGTTCTACGTATCAGAGAATTAAAACCCAATTTACGCACCCGCCGACGGAGTGTGTTTGTACGAAGTTACATTGACATCGGACCATGTATTGTGGTTGCTTCCCATTTTTCGATAGGCAGTGTAATTGTCTTGGTTAAATAAAAAGTGGAGGTACTTACCATTACGGTGTGAAGTCCAGTGGCAGCCTACGTGTCAGACTGGGTCACGTCCAACAACTGCAGAGAAAACAGAACAGCCATACTAGAGATGCTGAACTAATAAGAAAATATATTAAGTATTACGTACTATAAATGTACTCCAACACATTTCGGTGTAGAATGTAAGAGATGACATCTACCCGTGCCCTATTGCCGTTAACATGTATACAGTGACACATATTTGTGTGTGTGTGTAATTTCACCTAAAATTGTTTTCGTTTGTTGGTAAAGAATTTAACCAGTCAGAAATTTTTTGGAAAGCTGTATTTTAATGCTAAACTGGTTTCCGATTGTTATGCTAATCTACAGATGCTTTAACGCTTCCTGTTACATTAATTTCTCAGCAACCAGACACCCGACTCTCCAGCACGTTCCAGTGGACGGCGGTGCTACTTGCTTTCATCCTTCGACTTTTTCAGAACGGTGCGGAAATTGTAGCAATACAAAGATGACACACATTCTAAATGACTCACTGTAGAACGCGAATAGTTCATAATATGCTTAATATCTGCTTCAGAGTCAGATAGAGTATGACGGATATTTATTTATAGCGTGTTTGCTGTCAGCACTGCTACAATTTGTGCATCATCCTGAAAATTTCGGAGGATCAAAGGAAGACGGAACTCCGCCCACTGGAATATACTGAAGGACCGCATGTCATGCTGTTGATAAATAAAATACGTAACAGGAGCAGTTATGCATCTAAGGATGAGCGTAACAACCCGAAACCGGCTGTGGCATTAAAATAAAGCTGTTTAAGTATTTGCAGCTGGTTGTTCTTTTGACGAACAATCATTAACGGTTGCGTCCGAGATACAGTATGGATAAAATTTATTGTAAAGCGTGGGAACTAAAACAATTTTAAATAACTTTGGCTTTAGATAGCGTGAAATCTTGACATTGACGATCATGCATTAAGTTAGTGTTAAGGCTAGAAACATGCCCCTACAATAAAAGTTGCGATAAATTAAAAAGGTCCAGTCGCATTCGTGCGAAAATAATCCGTTCAGACATCGTGTAGGCAGTTTTCCACCACGTTCAAAAATATTTGCCAGCCTATTTCGACATCAGTCTTCGCAGAATCAATGCCATATATTCTATACGAGGGAGCATTATTTCATGTATTGTGGAGTTAGGCAGTCCTCGCTGAACTTCGCTGTGTTCATTACTGTTCGTGACGCGTCGTACGTCAGGGAGGATATGTTTCTTCATATTACTGTTTACCTCACTTTCGAAAGGAAGCAACTGCCTATAGAAGTACACACTAATCTTGGCGAATTATTTCGATTGGGATTAACTGAAGAATTTAAAGATAGAAAGTTTTTCAGGAAACATAGGGCCTTAAGTACAGACGAACTTATACCATTAGAATGGCAGTTCGCGCTTCTTACCAAGGAAGTAGGTAAGAAAGTAACAGCAACTGAGATTGAAATAATATCTTCGACTATTTAGATATGTCTAGATAGTTAATATTCAATACCCAAACTAAAGAAGCCTGTTGTTCACGTCTGAAGACTTCCCTCAAGTGTCTGCTCAACCATTGATAACAGACCGACGTGACGTGCTTTGTTAAGATCAAACATGCCTCTCAAGCGCGTATAAAATTTTAGGTTTTAGGCCGCGTAACGATGAATCGCAGGAACTATACACACAAAAAAGTTTTGCATCACCCCAGTTCCCAGAACTCGGGAGGATAGCCGTTGATTGTGGATATTTTATCACAGACACAGTCCCTTTGACTGTTCAGAGATGTCATTAAGTCCGCCCAAAGATTTAAACAACCATGCATGAACAGCGCCTATTTAACGCAGGGGGGGGGGGGGGTCCGACAGCCGATCAGTTCCAGTCATTCTACCAGAAAGGAGGTACGACGACTCGTGTTGTCTGTATTTCAACTATGCCTAGACGGTCAATACCGGGGTTCGATCGCGTCCGCATTGTTACTTTGTGCCAGGAAGGGCTCTCAACAAGGGAAGTGTCCAGGCGTCTCAGACAACCAAAGCGATGTTGTTCGGACATGGAGGAGATACAGAGACAAGAACTGTCGATGACATGCCTCGCTCAGCCCGCCCAAGGGCTGCCACTGCAGTGAATGACCGCTACTTACGGATTATGGCCCGGAGGAACCCTGACAGCAACGCCACCATGTTGAATAATGCTTTTCGTGGAGCCACAGGACGTGTTACGACGAACTGTGCGCAATAGGCTGGATTATGAGCAACTTCATTCCCGACGTCCGTAGCGAGGTCCACGTTTACAACCACGACACCATGCAGCACGGTACAGATGGGCCAAGATGCCGAATGGATCGCTCAGGATTGGCATCACGTTCTCTTCACCGACGAGAGTCGCATATGTCTTCAACCAGGCAATCGTCGGAGACGTGTTTAGAGGCAACCCGGTCAGGCTGAACGAGTTAGACATACTGTCCAGCGAGTGCAACAAGGTGGAGGTCCCTGCTGTTTAGGGGTGGCGTTATATGGGGGCCGACGTACGCCGCTGGTGTTCATGGAAGGCGCAGTAACGGCTGTACGATACATGAATGCCATCCTCAGACAGATAGTGCAACCATATCAGCAGTATATTGGCGAGGCATTCGTCTTCATGAACGACAATTCGCGCCCCCATCGTGCACATCTTGTGAATGACTTCCTTCAGGATAACAACATCGCTCGACTAAAGTGGCCAGCTAGTTCTCCAGACATGAACCCTATCGAACATGCCTGGAACAGATTGAAAAGGGCTGTTTATGGAGGACGTGATCCACCAAGCACTCTGAGGGATCTACGCCCAATCGCCGTTGAGGAGTGGGACAATCTGGATCAACAGTGTCTTGATGAACTTGTGAATAGTGCCACGTCGGGTACAGGCGTTTCGCTGTATGGTGGTACAACATGCTGTGTGTGGTTTTCATGAGCAATAAAATGGGTGGAAATGATGTTTATCTTTATCTTTGTTCCTATTTTCTGTACAGGTTCCGGAACTCTCGGAACCGAGGTGATGCAAAACTTTTTTTTATGTGTGTATTACACAACAAACATTTCTACCTCTTTTGCGGCGATGTTCTCCAGGGTGACTGAACAGCAGTTTACCAGTTCATTCGATTTTGCGAGAGCAGCTGCGATGACGGTTGGAAAGTTGGGTGCTAGTTTTTTCAGTGTTTCATAATTGTGTGTGTCCTAACACCCGAAAGGATGTTTTCAAATTGGCACTATTCGTAGAAGCCTTCGAAGGCTGAGGCGAACGAAGGACAAATACTGTAAGAGTCCCACAAGGCCAATATCTCGGCTAGTTGATCAGAATTTATGGCGTAGAAGTATAAAAGAAAAAACGTTAATTGATCACTAAGGTTCAAATGGCTCTGAGCACTATGGGACTCAATATCTTAGGTCGTAAGTCCCCCAGAACTTAGAACTACTTAAACCTAACTAACCTAAGGACATCACACACACCCATGCCCGAGGCAGGATTCGAACCTGCGACCGTAGCAGTCCTGCGGTTCCGGACTGCAGCGCCAGAACCGCTAGACCACCGCGGCCGGCTGATCACTAAGAACTTGAGTGTTCCCAGCACCAGTGCACAGAGCATACGGGGAGTAACTGTTTCCCAACGGTACGTGATTAAGTTGTAAGTGCACACCCCTAAGATAATGAACCGTCCAGTGGACAGGGCAGCCGTAATCAACGGCGGTCGACCGTGCAAACTGAGCGCTTTGACGCGGCTAGCGGAGCCGCTAACAATGTTGTGCCAGGCACGGGCGTACGTATTGACGCAGCAGCGGGTTTCCCCGCGCACTGAGTCAGAGGCGGCGCGCCGGACGTGCCCCACGTTTCCCCACGCCTGCTGCGGCCGCTGCTGGTCCCGCCCTGCCGAGGTCCCCCACACTCCGCCCTTTCCCTCCAGCCGCTTACCGCTAACAGTCAAGCCGCAGCTCCCTGCGTAACACAATGGACCTCCAACTGCGCTCGGTCAATGTACCGAAAGTTACGGAGTGGAAGGTGCTATACGAGTCCTCCTCCTTGTATTAGGCAAATTGCTTATTACAGTATCCATCTCTTGCATCCTCTTTCTGCATTTCTTCTTCCAGTGCATTTACAATTTAGTGCATTTACCGGGAACCGTTCTCCACCCGTACGTTCTACATTTTCCTTCCATTTTCTCCGAGTTTCCTTTATTTTCTCGTTCGGTTATATATTCCTATATCTTTCCTCTTTTCGATCTTCCCCTATACGGCCTTCCACTCTGCTTAGAAATCTCATTTCTTGAGCTTGTTTTCGCCCATGCTTCACTTGCGTAAGGAAGGCTTGGTCCTGCTACTGTTTTATGAAACTTCAGCTGGGTTTCTTTCCTGGCTCTATTCTGCAAACTTTTTAGGCTGGGGTTACACATATGAAAGTAAATTTATTTACTTTTAAGTCCAGGTCATGGTTATATTCCAAAGTGATGTCGCATCCTATATATTTAAAATGTTTTACTTGCGCCAAGATTTTATTATTCGAGACTGTTTTAGATCTTACTGGTTGTCTGTCGGTAGACAAAACGAAAGAGATTGCATTTCAGGGCACTTTTAGGTTGTCATTTGTCACTATTTGCTGCAACTTTTTTCCTTTTATTCGTTTTTTCGTGTTCATTGGCTTTTTTGTTGTATTTCCCATACCTGTAACAATTTCTGTGTGTGTATGGACTCTTAACTGTATTTATGAGGTCAGATGAGTAACCTCGTTGAGCCATGGTACTCCATAGCGTTTCTCTACTGACATTATGGGAAGCTTTCTCGTCCAGTACCCTGAACTCAGGGGTAATTGTCTCGGAAAGGTTGGGGACCATTGATTGCAATGAAGTATTAGCTAGCATCCCAGTTTTCCCCACCATCAACATTAGCACGGAACTACAGAACAAAAAACAACTTTTTTGAATTCCTGTTTTTGTAAATACTTAAGGTAACTGATTTCATTTCCTTGGACGGTTTGTTAAACAGCGAGCTATCTAATCAGTGAGACAACCGGAACTACTTATTTGTTAGGCTTCATTTTGTAAGAACTATTCTATCTCAGTGCGTTGTGAATGTCACCTTGAAATACTACTCAGAAAAGAAAATGAACTACCATATTGACGACACACGCTTATTAGCCAACCTGCTTCTTTTGCGCCTCTTCTCTCCCTAGCACCAATTTCCTCGCCCATTATCTCTACCGCCATTTAAAATTAACCAAGTTATGCTTAGTTTGTAAATCTCGTGATTGCTGGAGTCACTTCTACTGAACTGGCAGAAATTTGAAGACTTCAGGCTGCCAATGCTTTGATTATGAATACTGCCACTCCCTATACTACTATGTAAAGCCAAGTTGTTACCAAAAATCCCTGAACTTAATCGGCCAATAACTTTCGAATTTTTACAAAATTCTCTAATAAGCGTTCACACGAATATGGGCTTTATATATTTTCAGACAACCATCTGCCGCTTTTCCGTTAAAACCTACCACAAGAAAGAAAATGTTGTGACATGAAAATGTGCGGCTTCCGTTTCTTTCTCTCAGTGTTTTAACTGCGATAGCATGACAGACTACTGGATAAACTGTTTCTCCCATATTATTCGCTCTCCTTATACGTATACAATTTTAAACAGGAACTACTTGACGATTTGTTTTTTCTTCAGAGTCGGTTTTAACAGGAAACAGGAAAATAATCTTTATGGCCTGTCGGCTTATCGAATCCGAATCGTCCGGAAGTTTCAAGTCCTATCTGTTTGCTAATTACAATTGTAAGAACTATTGTCGGTAAAGCTACTATCCTCATAGGTGCAGCAGCAGGCAAGGTCTCTCATATCCTGTATACCAATGATGCCAACAGACTCACCGATTCATTTTGCTCGACTTCAATTCTCGATCAAGGTTTCGTTGGCAATAACAATAAAAAAAGCTTTTACGTACGTACGTGAGAGAGAGAGAGAGAGAGAGAGAGAGAGAGAGAGAGAGAGAGAGAGAGAGAGAGAGAGATATTGGGAGGATGATGATGATGATTGGTTTGTGGGGCGCTCAACTGCGTGGTTATCAGCGCCCGTACAATTACCCAATCTTTGCTCAGTCCAATTTCGCCACTTTCCTGGATGATGATGAAATGATGAGGACAACACAAACACCCAGTCATCTCGAGGCAGGTGAAAATCCCTGACCCCGCCGGGAATCGAACCCGGGACCTCGTGCTCGGGAAGCGAGAACGCTACCGCGAGACCACGAGCGGCGGACGGGTATTGGGAGGAGGGGGGGGGGGGGTGAAGACGGGGAGAAGAATATGGACAAATGGGGGTGGACGAAGGAGATTAGGACGTATATCAAATTTTTTCCACGTATTTAGCGGCTCCGAAGTATTAATGGGTTCGCTAGTAGTAGTAGTAATAATAATAATAATAATAATAATAATAATAATAATAATAGTAGAGGTAGTAATGTAGTAATGGTCGACTTCGGTTTATTAGGAGACTTTTAGGAAAGGGTGGTCTGCCTGTAAAAGAGACCGCATATAGGACGCAAGTGCGACCTTGTCTTGAGTACCGCGCGAGTGTTTCGGATCTGTAACAAGTCTGTTTAAATGAAGACATCGAAGCAATTTAGAGGCGGGCTGCTGGATTTGTTACCGGTAGTTTCGAATTGCACACAAATGTCACGAAAATGGTTCAAATGGCTCTAAGCTCTATGAGACTTAACATCTGAGGTCGTCAGTCCCCTAGACTTAGAACTACTTAAACCTAACTAACCTAAGGACAACACACACATCCATGTCTGAGGCAGAATTCGAACCTGCGACCGTGGCAGCAGCGCGATTCCAGACTGAAGCACCTAGAACCGCTCGGCCACAGTGGCCGGCTGTCACGAAGACGTTTCGGGAACTAGAATGTGAATCCCTGGAGGGAGGGCGACATTCTTTTCAAGGAAAGCTATTGAGAAAATTTAGAGAACCAGCATTTGAAGCTGACGGCGGAACGAATCTCTTGCCTCCAACATACACTGCGCCTGAAGACCACGGATGTAAGATACGAGAAATTCGGGCGCGTACGGAGGCATGTAGACGATCTTTTTTCTCTCGTTCTGTTTCCGAGTAGAAGACGAAAGGAAACGACTAGTAGACGTAAGGGGTACCCTCCACCACGCGCCGTAGGATCGATCGTGGAGTATCGATGTAGATGTATGTGAAGCGTGAGACTCTTAGATGCGTTCACGTAAGTATGTGTGCAGTGGGCGGACTGCTGTTAGGAAGATTATGATCATACATTCGTTTTGTATGCTGTAATCTCGACGACACCTAGCCACACGTTAATGGTAATATATAAAAGAGTAACCATTGATTACTGACTTAATCAGTACTATAGTATTAGGAAATAATTTGTTTTGTGACCGAACCACAACCGAATTTTAATTCTCAGAAAGTTTCAGTTTACGCCTCTGGGTAAATAACCCTCTGGTTGCGAACTATTGGCCTATGTCAACAACGACTTACACACCAATGATGCCTATTTGCACTTGTTTGACAGTGAGAAATTCTAAATGCTAGTATTTGAAAACTTAGTGAGAATGTCTTCGACATTTGTTTTAAATACTCCTTCCCGCTGCCAAAATGTTGCTGCCCCTTTCACTTTCTGGCCAATGAAACACTGCCAGGACTCTCACAGACGGTACTTCGGACCAACATTTTTTTCCTTTCTATCCCATTACGTAATGAGCAAAGGCAAAATTGTTCAAAATTTTAAGAAGTACAGCATCCAGCCTTTTTATGTACTTATGCCAAATTTCATTAGTATTCGACATCTTTGTTCTTCGATCTACATATTTATTTCTCAACACAGTCACTCTGGTGACGAACACATTACTGCCAATGAAAGACCAATTTGTTATACCGCCACAGTAGTATGTTTAACTGACTTTAAGGAGACACATCCTGATCTATGCATGCACCACTTCGTAAATATCGAAGTGAAGTCCTGGAATAAGTTCTTTCTGTTTCAGAAACTGAAGAAAATCGGATGTGGCCAAGTTGAGCTTACGACCACCGTTTCCCTCACTGCGGGCATCAACAACCCAACTTCGTACACTGTATCGAAATCAGTGATCACCGAACACAGCTTTCATTCTTCTATACATTTCAATTGGAGGCACGTTTTCTGCGGTGAGGAGCTATTACCGCTCGCTGTTTCTCACGTAGCTCCATCGTTACGTTACATACAGCCACGTTACACGCTGAAATACGGAGCCCTCTAGCGGCAGTTTGTTGCATCTGTCATCAGCAAAGCGGGAAAGTCAACCAAGTAACATGTACGACACGGAATACCTCAACCGATGTTGAGAACAAAAAATTGAAGCATTACTTCGCTGTACGCTTTCTCACAAATTTAATTTTTAGTTAGCACGTCGTTAAGAATATCGACTGAAATCTGGGTGTTTAAGATGCTGTTCTGTTCTGCTTCTTGTTGCAATTTTCGCTTTTATAATCGTGGTAGCAACACTTTGACTTGTCTGTTGCACAAAGACACCGCTGTACCCGCCAAGTTGTGAACATTTATTGTCTACGATTATGAAGGCGAAAATTGGAATAATAAGCAAAACAGGAAGGCGGCTGCGCCATCCAAATTTCAGTCTTATTAACTCTGAAATAACTGAAGATTGTTTTACCTTAGTTGAAGATGAGTGAAAGCCAGCAATTTTTATTGGCACAACAAACACGAAAAACTGGCTGGTTACTATATTTCTTAAAATAATAATGCATATCTACTGATCTCAACACGCAGTAAAATGGGTAACTCAATGTTGGCTGCAAATATATTTCTTTACGTGCCAGTATCTCCCTCGCCTTATCTCTACGAGAGATATCCGATGGAGCTATCGATTATAATGGCCGCTAAGTACTCTAAATGCACCAACAGTATTTCCAGAGAACTACATTGTCATTCTTACAGAGATTTCCATTTAAATTACCTGTGCATTTCTCAAAAAAAATGTTGAAATGTGTGTGAAATCTTATGGGACTTAACTGCCAAGGTCATCAGTGCCTAAGCTTACACACTACTTAACCTAAATTATCCTAAGGAGACACACACACACACACACACACACACACACACACACACACACACACACACACACACACACACACACACACACACCCGAGGGAGGACTCTAACCTCCGCCGGGACCAGCCGCACAGTACATGACTGCAGCGCCCTAGACCGCTCGGCTAATCCCGCGCGGCTGAGCATTTCTATTACAATTTCTTATGGCCTGTACCGACCTTTGGCCATCCTCACAGCAGGTCTCTGAATTAGTTCGGATTTTCGTCACGCCTGCAGCAAACAACTGAACAATGCTGTAGCATTTAACAATTTAAAGCCGCATTGACTGTTAAACGAAATTACCGATTCCGAAACTCAGTTCAACTTCAAATGAATATTGTTAAAACATAAAATGCATAACAATTAAGAATATGTATGAATATGGATTCCAATAGCAGTATCTTAGTAAAACTTTAAAGTAATTTTTATATTGTCATGTTTGCGTGAAATTGTGTATCTTATTGTAATATTTTTGATCAACTAACATCAAAGTTGCGACAAGTAAGATGAGGAGAGGACAATGAAAACGTCTGCTAACATCAGGATCGAAAAGCCATTAGCTGATCGAAAGAAGGCTTGTTTTAACCGCCATATTGCTTCTACTGCACAATCGAGTTGATTGTGATTTATTTGACGTGTCCCTGTTAAGTTTACAAACACTGGTTAGTAACATTCAAGAAACCGTAGCAATGGAGACAACTGAACACACCACAACAAAGCAGCAACTCATATGAACAAAATACGTTATTCAAGTCCGTTAGCTTTCACGGGCAGCGTCATTATAAAATGCTAGAGCAACTAAACTGCCGACGTTTCGACCGACTTGCTGTGGTCTCTCTTCACTGGAGAGAACTGCAGCAAGTCGGTGGAAATGTTGGCAGTTTAGTGGCTTTAGTGTTGCATGATGACGCGATTTAACACCCAAAATTAGTTTGTTAAAATTCTTTATCTGAGACGAAAAAGTCTATGTAAATATTCCTTAATATTAGGCTGACCACAGCACATGCCTAGATTAACGAAAGTGCGCATTAATATTAGTACAATGCTTTGTATCGCCACTGTAGCCTGAAGATTGTTGCTTCATTAAGTGATTTAATTAAGGTAACAAAGTTGTATGGTAGGTGTCTAAGACCTCCATGCTCTGCGATTGGTCACACTAGCGTCTTATGGCATTTCTTCGAAGATGCACCGTATTTTATTTTCATCATAACTCTTCCATTCGCCTTCCCTAACACTTTCGGTTATCATCTCATTTCATATCACTTCTCAGAAATATCCCTAAACACTTATACGATGTGATATGTTCCCCCACACATATTTTAGTCAGATTCTATCGGTTTGTCTTTGTTGCAGGCATAATCTAAAATGCATCCACATTTAAAGATAGCTTCAACTAATTCAGGGCTTCACAACATACATGCTCGCGGAGCAAGCTGTGAGCAGCAAGGCGCGAGCACGCTACCCCCACTACCGGACCAGAGCGGAGAGTGGGGAAAGTCACGTGGGGCACACAACAGCTGCGGCCAGTCAACGTAAATCCGCGGCCACCTGCAGGGATATCACTCACGAATTATTACTGCGACAAATGAAACAAAGGAGAATGTACACATGTTACATAATTTTATTAGCTTAGTGTATGCCTCTACATTCGCAGTAATTTGTGGACTGTTACACAATAAAAGGTGTCACTGAAGTGTGGGATTCTCTGTTATCTTTTACTTTTTGCCCTTTACAATTGCGTCTATGTTCGGAGTAATTGTTCTTGTGCAATTTAGGCGCAGCGTGCAGTTTAAATTTCGATCAGACAATGCGTTTCTCAGGCGCGTCTTGTTACATTTCACTGCAGAGAACAGTTGTTCACACACATACGTGGAACCGAACATTGATATTATTGGAGCCGCCAGTTTGTGCAAACGAGGAAATCTATCCTGAGGGAAGTGTCTGTAGAATTCCAAAATGTTTTTCTTGTTCTGAAATTTGTCTCTGTATTCTCTGTCACACTGCAGGTCAATAATTTCTTGCTGCAGCTCAGGACGAATCTCTTAAATATTCTCTAAATATGGAGAGAACAGATCAAAATCACTGTCTAGTGCTGTCAGATCTTGAAAGCGCTGATTAAACTATGTGAATAACGTTCACAGTCTTTGTGAACATCTTGCATGGATGATAATTTAGGAAAATGAACTAGGTTTCCAGTTTCCAGCTGACTCACCCAAAGAGTCAATTTCATTTTTAAAGCTCGTATTCGATCTATGAAATGAGTAATTAGCAGATCTTTACCTTTTAGTAAAATGTTCAAAGCATTCCGATGGCTAGTTAAATCTGCTAAGAAAGCGAGATCACATTCAAACGTGCGCGCGCATTTCCTCTCCCTCCCCACTCCGCGACCATTCACCTGCTCGCGAGCACGTGCCTGAGCAGACGCGAGTACTCGCGCTCAAAACCGGCCAGTTGGTAAGCCATGAACTAATTAGACTAAATGAAAATTTTTGTCTAAGTCTATTTGTTTACATTCATTAAACGACGATACTTTCCTGTAGGTATCAATATCGTCAATGAACTATCTTACAGTGCTGTTGATCCTGTCTGGTAAGTCGTTTATACTGGGAACATTGGAGGTTTTATGACGCTTTCTCATGGCAGATTACGTGTTTGTTTCGTTTCTGTGGATCATTCGCCGTCCACTGAAACGCACTAGGTTCCGTTTATCAAATGATCCTCGAGCCAACTTCACACTTTCGTGTATTGTACTTCTGTTGCTTGTCAACGAAATGGTGTTCTGCGTGTGCCGCTTTAGGAACCTAGGAAATGAAAATCTGTTCTTTGGCCTGCGTATACTATATAGAAGCTGTGTATGAATGGAGCAAGCTATGTTCCACACGAGTGTTTGCTACTGAATCCAGGCTCATTCTCTGACAGAACGTTATCTGTTCCAGGAACGCCATTTTTGACCTAATATTATTCTCTAGGATCCTTTAGCAGGATACCTGTCCATACTTCTGTGCATCTGACTTTTATGCCTTTTGTAAACAGGAGTGACCTGCGTTTTTCCTGTAAGGCGGGACTGTCCTCTGGGCAGTAAATCCTGGACAGAAATGTGGTAGGAAAGCGGGTAATTCCGTAGTGTGTTCAATGTAAAATCTATGGAATTCCATCGAAGCCTGGAGTCTTGTTTGCATTAAACAGTCTTAATTGTTTTTCTATATTTAGACATACTTTCTCCGATGCTAGTTAGCACATCGGGAACCAGCTTCTTCCAGCTAACTATCAGCTAACTATCAGCTAACTGGTGTTCCGCTTCCTCTCAGTTCATGTATTTAAGGTCCTTTGTGAAAGTTCCTTTCCATGTGTCACGAGGTCTGCTTCTGTATCTGTCCGTCTGTTTCCACCACACTGCTAATTCCGTGTTTCTTCCCTCTTCGATGTGGAAAACATGCCACACAAGCTTGTCTTATTCAAGCAACTATTTTATGCAGGCTACGTAAACCATTTCTCAGCACATCATTTGAGATATGATCGCGATAAATCTTCTTCAAAATTCGCCTCAAACATTGTCGCCGAGAAACAATGAGCTAGTGTGCTGATTTTTATGACATTTTCCAGGTTTCACATGCCTATATATGGCCATCGGAAAGATGATAGAGGTGTACCACCAAAGCTTTATGGACATACTTTGAGCGTCTAATTGCCATGTGTCTAACGTTTGTTGTTGTTGTTTGAAACTTTCCCAGTTCTGCTGGTGATGTCTGCATCTACATGCCCATTATTGCAAATGAGAATGCCAAGAAATGTAAATCGGTCGACCTTTATAGTACTTTCAGTTTGACTGTAGTTTGAGCAAACACATTTCCACTTTTTATGCACAGTGCTTTTTATCCCTATTTACTTTTACCCTTTTAGAACTTGCCATTCCATCCCGCCTGGGAGTCATTAGTTGTGAACTGTGATGTTTGGCAGAAGAACGATGTCATTAGCAAAATCCGTAACTTGAGGAATTTAAAAGCGAATACTCCATGGAAGAAACGCAGGTTGTTTGAAAACCATCGCGAGAGCGAGAGAGCGCACTAGCTTTCCTACCATTGGCAGCCATCTGCCTGCAGTATCGCCACACCTTCCCAGAAAGCTGGTGAAGGGAAACACGGCTTTCAAAGAGTTCTCTCGAATTTCACAAATGGCATACAACATAGCAGCACGCTTGCAAATAGCTAAGATACAGATACTGCTAACCGCGTTAATACCTGTCTTCCCTCAAATACTAGTGAACCCTCCAATGCTTCCCCAATTGCTAAATATGCATGGAAAGCGGATATACGTCGTGATCTGTTCCTCTCCTTCTAAATCTCCTCTTCCTCCCCATCTCACTGGTCTTGAGCCTTTTTATTGTTATTGTCAACGAATCCTTGATTGGAACTGAAGTCTTAAAATGAATGGGTGAAAAGGTTGGAGTGACTGGTATACGGGCTACGAGACGACCTGCTGCTGGGTGTGTGACGATAGTAGCTTCATTGACAGTATTTCGCAAACGGATAGGATTTCAAAGCTTTGGACGATTCAAATTGCGTTGTAGTATTGTAATTGTAAGCCAATAAGCTTTAAGACTGTGAAAACAGATTGCGAGGAAGGAAACCAAACAGCACGTTTTCACGGCAGAGCATTTTCTTTCTCTCAGTCTGTTTGAACATAAAATCTCTATATTGTTTAAAAATGTTTAAACTATGTTCATCTGATAATTATTGGAGTACAGTAATAACGTCAAGTAAATCTGTGAAAAATTTATCGAGATTTTTGGTAACGTTTAACAACGTTCTGTCTTAAATACTAGTATAGAAGTATATATTAATGAAGCATTAATGTCTTCGAATCTACAAAAAAATATACCCGCACTCAGAAATGAATACGTATTAAGACAGTCTCTTTCAATACGCAAGAAACGTCAACATGGCTGTTTTTGAGAAGATTGCTACAGATTTTAATGGGGAGGAATTACCGCTGTGATAGCTGCAATATCAATTCACAGAGGCCACTTTCGTTTCCTTATCTCTAATTGCACATGACAGTTTTTTGTTTTCCGAGCTTAGTTCAATATAGCACAGCAAACAATACGAGTGCTCCAGCTGGAAGAATACCTTTTCAATTTATGTAAGTTCCTTGAGTGAGGTGAATACTAAGTTTGATATTTGAGATAAGCTGACAGTCTTTAAAAAATTGAACTATCCGTCGAATGAAGTTACAGATAATGTTGATTTTGTTCTCGTTGTCCCCGCTCCCTTCCGTATCAGTCGAAGACAAGGTAACTACACTATACACGAAGCCACTAACTGTGGTCTAAAATACACTGCTTAAAATTATGAACTTAAAACGTCTTTTCTTCGCCTTTATGGATTGAACTTAGCATTAACAAAACTTCGAAGATCCTGTTTCACTAGGAGAATAAGGTACATGCTCCAGGGATTTACGGATGCTGGTGACCAGATAAGCTCACAGACCAAAGCAGTAGGGTTTTTAGCCATCAGAACACAAGGCAAGGAAACTAATAGTCACATCGTTCAAGTAACGTTCAGTTGTACATCTCCAATCCAGTGATATGAAGTTGGAAAGAGTTTAACAGAACAACAATGAGGAAGCTAACATAATGAAATACTTCCTTATTTTATCCGCACTAAAACCACAGTATTAAGATACGTTAGCAAATTCCTGCGCCATTGTGGTATTTCGCAACAACAGACGAACTTCTGCACACACTCGTTTAGAAATGCCCTCAACAATTCGACGTCACCTTAAAGCTCCTTATCCTTTGTGGAAGAGGTGGTAGTCACCGGAAATCTACTCAAGGAAGATGATCTAGAACCCTTCGCCAAGTTTGAAATAGGGGTTGGATATTTCATGGCAGTGTGTGCACGTAACTGCGCAGAAGTTGGTTAGCGACAAAACCGTGCCGGCCGCGGTGGTCTAGCGGCTCTAGGCGCTCAGTCCGGAACTGCGCGACTGCTACGGTCGCAGGTTCGAATCCTGCCTCGGGCATGGATATGTGTGATGTCCTTAGGTTAGTTAGGTTTAAGTAGTTCTAAGTTCTAGGGTACTGATGACCACAGATGTTAAGTCCCATAGTGCTCAGAGCCATTTGAACCATTTTTGACAAAACCGTGGCAGAAATAAACATGCCAGTGTTCTGAATTGCTCTTTGTAGGTACTTTTGAATCTTTTAACATATTGCGGCACATTGTGAAGGGATTGTTTTATCTCAAAACAGTAAGGACACATTTGAGGCTGCCGTATTCCATAGTTCTCAGCCACTGTACCATTTTTGCCTCCAACACGACTACAGTTGCCGGTGAAGGGGTGTGCGAAGCTGGCCTACATTCTCATTTTAAAGAACTGTGTATTTTTTGCTTGATTACTGACAATTCCTGGTAACGGGAAACAAGAATTTAAATTCGAATTGCAAGCAAATAGAAAATCGAAACGAGAACTCCAATTTTTCCAGCAAGTACTTTTGAGTCCTTTAAGAAGAGAAAGGAGAACAATAGAATAGCAGCACGATTACAAAGCAATAAGCAGGAGCGTATGGTATGCGTAGTCTTGAGTCAAGCTCAAGTACAAGACTGACAATAATTGTCAATTGAAATCATTATTGCGACTATGGTCTTGAAAATATGAACAAATATTTCTTAAATCAAACCGAACGCATTGCGATCTGGTTTCACCTTGCTTTATTGTACTCTAAACGTCTAAAGTGATGACTTAGTATTATCGTGAATTATGCTGAAAAATGACTTTTGGCGTTTTACTCCTTTTGGTATTAACCAAAGCTCCATGTGCAGCATTAACTCCTCGTCCTTAATCAACAAGTTATCTTTGACGAATGTAAGCATATTTACGATGTAAGTGGGGTGTGCGGTATGCTGTATACAGCGTTACTCCGTCCTACACTACGTTATCCAGTATTGTGTGCTCTATACGGCTTTATGTACATAACCCACTTTTACAGTTCGGCTGCTCCGGCTCAACTTTTACGTACAGAGATGTTTTGTGCTGAGTAAAGGGAATGGCCGGCCGCTGTGGCCTAGCGGTTCTAGGCGCTTCTATGGTCGCAGGTTCGAATCCTGCCCCGGGCATGGATGTGTGTGATGTCTTTAGGTTAAATGGTTCAAATGGCTCTGAGCTCTATGAGACTTAACATCTGAGGTCATCAGTCCCCTAGAACTTAGAACTACGTGAACCTAACTGACCTAAGGACATCACACACATCCATGCCCGAGGATTTCCGGACTGAAGCGCCTAGAACCGCTCGGCCACAGTGGCCGGCTCTTTAGGTTAATTAGGTTTCAGTAGTTTCAAGTCTAGCGGACTGATGACATCAGATGTTAAGTCCCATAGTGCTTAGAGCCATTTGAATAAAGGAAATCATTTTAACGGCTGGTATCTATTAAAAGTCGTTAACAACTTAATCTGTGGCAGTACTGCTTTTGCACTCGACACATTGCTTTCATGATGGTGTGCAGAGAAGAGGAGAGGAGAGGAGAGAGAAGAGAAAACTGTGCAACGAAATTCAGAACTTTTACATGGGGATTCCAGCCAATTTCTACATGAAACCATGAAGTAGTAACTGGTGTCAAAATCACAGTTGGCTGCTTCTCAGAGGAAGACTAGCCAGGAGCTTGTTAGGACACGGTTTGAAACACTCAGCAATACCACTCCAATTTTGTTTCATTTCACAATTCAATGAAAACATTCTCTTAATTTTGCATTAAGAGAGCTCCTGGCAGAATTTTGTTTTTACACGTCATTCCTGGTTAGTGCGAGTACAACTACGATAATTACTGTGTCGCTAGGTTTTCACTGTATGTGGGCAATGTCAGTGGCAGAATGCGACAAGTACCAACATCCCCGTTGTGTAATTAATGAGTTAATTATCCTGTACGATAATCTCTACCCTGCTTTTACAAAAAGAAATTAGTGGTTATTTGGTTTTCTGATTAAGAACGTGATTGTGCCTAGCATATTCGTCAGGTCACATAACTACTACTAATACACTCGTGCCGTTAGCTTGCCTTACCAATAAAACCGTACCTGATGATGAACGCCGCAGGCAGGTTACAAACTAACTCGCACTGTTACGCATTGTTGAAGGAAAGTTTAAAGTTTAGAACTAAGTTCCGTTCGCATAGAAACCTTCATCGATGTAGCAGTAACAGAGACATGATGATGATAGTAAATATGCAGGGACTATGTTGTTACTAGTACCTGAATCCTCTTGACGTCGCACGATCTAGGTACGATTCTCTTTCCTATCTCTGCTCAACAATAATGAAATTTTAATGTACTGGGTACGAAGTCCCACGTGTTTTGTATTACGTGCATGTATGGTTAAATAGCTTATTAAAATTGCACAGTCAAAAATAAAAGGTGAGCGTGTAAAAGTTGAAATGGCAGCCTAATACATGTAGTTTTTATCTTATGTTCAGAGATCGATGTTTAGTCGTCCATGGTGTAATTAGGTGCCAAGAACGGAATGAACGGTGACAGGCCCGCCCTCCCATTTCCGGCCCATGAGGCAACATACACGGAAGCGCCGATGAAACTGATATAGGCATGCGTATTCAAATACAGAAATGTGTAAACATGCAGAATACGACGCTGCGGTTGGCAACTCCTATACAGGTAAAGTGGGTGGCGCAGTTGTTAGATCGGTTACTGTTGCTACAATGGCGGGTTATCAAGATTTGAGTGTGAACCCGGTGTTTGCGCACGAGCGATGGGACACATCATCTCCTAAGTAGTAATGAGGTGGGGATTTTCCCGTACAATCATTTCACGAGTGTACCGTAAGTATCAGGAATCCGGTAAAACACCGAATCTCCGACATCACTGCGGCTGGAAAGAGATCCTGCAAGAACGGGACGAACGACAACTGAAGAGATTCGTTCAACGTGACGGAAGTGCGAACCTTCCACAAATTGCTGCAGATTTCAATGCTGAGCCGTCAAGAAGTGTCGGCCCGAGAACCATTCAACGAAACGTCATCGATATAGGTATTCGGAGCCCAAGTCCCACTCGTGTACCATTGATGACTGCACGGCACAGAGCTTTACACCTCGCCTGGGCCCGTCAACACTTACACTGGACTGTTGATGGCTGGAAACATGTTGCCTGGTCGGACGAGTCTCATTTCAAATTCTATCGAGCGGATGGATGTGTACTGGCATGGAGACATCCTCATGAATCTATGGACCCTGCATGTCAGCAGAGGACTGTTCAAGCTGATGGAGGCTCTGTAATGGTGTGCAGTATGTGCAGTTGGAGTGATGTGGGACCCCTGATACGTCTAGATACGACTCTGACAGGTGACACGTACGTAAATATCCTGTCTGATCACCTGCATCCATTCATGTCCACTGTGAATTCCGACGGACGTGGGCAATTCCAGCAGGAAATGTCCAGAATTGCTGCGGAGTGGCTCCAGGAACTCTCTCCTGAGTTTAAACACTTCCGCTGGCCACCAGACTCACCACATATCAACATTATTGAGCGTATGTGGGATGCCTTGCAACGTTGTTCAGAAGAGAACTGCATCCCCCTCGTACCCTTAAGGATTTATGGACAGCCTTGCAGGTGTCATGGTGATTTCCCTCCAGCACTACTTGAGACATCAGTCGAGTCCATGGCACATCATGTTGCGGCACTTCTGCAAGCCAGCGGGAGCCCTACAACATGTATTTGGCAGTTTCTTTGGCTCTATTGTGTATAACCGCGTTGTCTTTGTATGTTGTTGTAATATCTATTTATTAGAGGTGGAAGTAGCACACAGCTTAATGCTGTTACTTCACCCGCTAGGTTCTGATAAGTGTATGTCCGTTTGTACAGTTACAAAAGAACTGTGATGTCAGTCTTCGAGTATGTGGCGTACTGTTAACGTTCGTTCACAGACACACTGCAGGGGTTGTTCTTGTTGTAGAAGAAATTTATGAGTGATTTCGGTGTTTGCAATTCTGAGACGGACTAAAGCAATACCTTCACTTCTAGAGTTTCGTATCTAAGTCTGCCAGACCTAGGTGGTGTGTTTGATGGCCCGTAGTTTATTGATTGTGTTGGGGTGTTTACGTCCCGTTGCTTTTTGGCAGCTCATTACCTGCAATGCAGACGTAACACTGCGTTCAGACAAGAACGGTTGGTATCTCTACACTGCGGAGGGCACACAGTTGATCATGGATGGTGCCATCAAATGTTGTGAATAGCACTTTAGTATATTTTGCAGTGTAGTCGAAGTCGCCACATTTTAAAAAATTCTGTCGAGAAAAAGTCATGTTTTGTAGTGCTCTAGGTATGGCTATTACCTCTGCAGTATATATGCAGTACTCTTTTGGTAGGTAACGTTGTTCTGAATTCCGGTTGTGTACGTATGCATAGCCGACTAATTACCCATGGAACCGTCTGTATGAAGTAGATTAAATTGTGGACGTACATGGGGCAGGCGGACAAGGGAAAGAAAAAAAATCTACATTGTCCGTTTTAACAAATCAATACTGGTACTCATATGTAGTGGGGAAAACACAAGGAACAACAATTAGTTTGACAGGGAGATATCAACTTCGTTGTGTTTTAATATAGTCGTATGTGTTAACTCTCTCTCTCTCTCTCTCTCTCTCTCTCTCCCTGTGTGTGTGTGTGTGTGTGTGTGTGTGTGTGTGTGTGTTTTAGGAGGGGGAGGGAGGGAGGGAGGGACAGACAGTCATTCATTTCCTGGTTGATTGGACTGACAGTACGCACAACCGTATTTATTCGTGGTCTGACATTTTGGACCAAGATTTTACGTCAGTGTTTGTAATAGAACGATGTTTAAGAAAGCATTGTTTTGGATTCCTGTGTGGCGCGTCACTGGAGTGAGACGTGGTATGACGTCAGCGCGGCGCTGACTGGTCTGCGTTTAGAGTCTCGCGGGACACTATTCCGGCTACAGGGCTTGGCTTTCGCGTCCGTCCCCACTCACAGCCTATGAGCACTGCTACAGCCCATTTCCTGCGCCATTCGGGCCGAGCGCCGGATATGTCGCAAGCGATCATCACACTTCTGCGCCACAGCCCAGCACGCAGCTATCCTCTCCCGTCGGCCAACCTCATGCTCTGAGGTCACAGCACTCTAGAACATCCCATCTAGTTTAGAATTATGCATGCTTTATGACCAACGAACGGTGGACATTTCTACCACGTAACTATCCAAAAATTCTCTAAAGCCAGCTGTCAGATTTTTATGATGCCTCGTAACAGATGAACAGCTGTCAGTGGGTTTCTATGCAATAGCTCTTATATCCTCATCGTCAGTCCAAGGACTGGTTTGAAGTAGCTTTCGCACACTAGTCTGTCATGTACGTAAATACTGCGCTGCACTCTACACCAATTTTAACTTTCTTACTGTTTCCAAGCCTTTAGCTCCCTCTTAAATATTTACTCTAAACCCTTCTTTACTAAATTAACTACTCCATGTTGCCTCAGGATGTTTTCTGTGAACGTTTTCCTTTTTCCTTTTTTATGTCAGTCTGTGCCATAATATTTTGCATGTCTTCTTTGCCTACTCTATTTATCCAGATAGAAAAACAATCTTCAAAAGTTAATATCTTTATGTCCGTACCGCTTACCATCCTCGTTTCACTTTGATTGAAGTCTACATCACCGACAAATACTTTCAGAAAATATTTGAACACTTAAATATACATCGAACACAAGGAAGTTTCGCTTTTCATACAAGCTTATTGCAAGTATGCATTTTATATACTCTGTACTCGCGCCATTATTTTGCTGCTAAATGGCAAACTTTCATACTTTTCGATTCATTTCACAATCTAATTTCCTCAGCGAAACTTGACTGAATTCGAGCGAATTCCTTTATCCTTGTTTTACTTACGTTTATCTTATGAACTCTTTTCACGACACCGTCCATTCCCTTCAGCTGATCTTTCTAGGCCTCAGAAAATTACAGTGTCGTTGTGAAACAAAGTTTTTGTTTCTATTCCCTGAACTTAGGCTTCCTTTCGAGCTTTCTTCTCGATTTACTTCATTTTTCTGTATAGACGGATTAACACGGGAGGGGGGGGGGGGGGGAGGGAGAATAGGCTACAATCTTTGCCCTGCATAACTGTAAATTTTCTGATTCCTATTTTAATGACTAATTTCACAGCATAACTCAAAGACGTGTCATAATTACATGGAATTTTCAGGTTACATGCTACCTATTTAATGATCAGTATTATGAAACCAAGACATTAACAACGACATTATTAAGCTATTATTTAATACATGTGGAGTCATCAACCCATTTACGTAACGGCTGAGAGGTGACAAAAATAGTTTTGCTGAGTGATGTAACACCACTTCTGGTGAGTAATCAAACTTTATTTGAAGATATTTAAGAGCATACAGTGTCTTTAAATGAAGCCGTATTACCTGCACTCAAAATGCTTCGGAAAAATTTAATTTCTCTCGCAGTGAGCTAAAGTTACCATTAAAAAGTGGAAAATGTGCTAATATGGAGTCAGAAATGCCAACAGTTTTCGCATGGTCACGTGACGTTTTACGTGAAACAGCAGGTGAAACTGCGCTATGCAAATAATAATGCTTCCATATTCAGCCTCTTTCACGGAAGGTCTCTGTGAAAGCCGTAATAAGCGTAGTATCTTTCCTCTTGGGAGAGTTCTCCGATTGCATTAGTGTAGACAATTTTGTTTTAAAGGCAGTATTTGCTTCTTTGTGTCAGTTTACTAAAAAACTGAACACTGACGAAACAATGAAATAATCACCCAATGTTTACAACAGTTACAGATAAATTTGAAATTGGCAGCATAGGTGTCTCACACAGTAACCACTCCAGGTTTCGAAGTTAAATTCTGTGGAATAGAAGCCACCAGCGTTGAAAGAAACGCTTCTTTCGTAATTTCCTCTACCATTTGCCAGGTGTGGCACAATTAGAAACTTTTTATGGTACGATTCAGATCCAAGATTCAAACGAATAACAGGTTTAAAGTTCCATGGACGATGAGGTACTCTGAAAAGAAAAATCTTGGTACCCAGAAATATAAGACTGAGAGCTTACCAGGACTTTTTCAGCAAACCCCCACAGCTCTCTGTTTAGGCAGTTTTCCGGAAATGACGGAAAGCAGTGAGGGTCAAGTGCTTTAATTCTTGTAGATTTCAATTTGCCACCTCCCGCTATCGCCGTTGTATTATTTAAATATACTGCCACTGCAGTGGCCGAAGTTTACGCGTTGTGAAACAGTGTTGACACAACAAGAGGAAGCTAGAAAGGAGCGGAAGAGCTCTGGAGGCGAGCGCTTGTCAAACATTTAATGAACGCTCGCCACTCGCCGCGGCCCAACTCGGCTGACAAGCTATTTCAGGCTGTCAGTCCTCGCCGCTATGCTGCACGCGACAGTCGCATACCTACACGGACGACTTTAATAACCGCTTCCGATCACGATTAACATTCTCGATTACAGGCGTCCAACACCACAGTGTGAGGCTCACGAATTGATTATTAAGCAACTGCGAGGCGAAGCTTCAGCGTCCGAACTGACACAGCTACACAGACCACACGATATCGATGTGCCTTTCACAGACTAATAGGTTCTCACCGCTCGTCAGGGCAAACGCTGGACTACTCACACCTACAGGTGACCGTAACTATCACTGGTTCGAAAGTAGCATTTCTAAATGTACTCAGGCGGCTCTCTCGTGCTGTGAGCACACACTCATATTCAGCAAGAGATGTGTGTGCTCTTCACATATCTACATCTGCACTCTCCAAGTCAGACCACAGTATATCGCCCACTATCTACAGGGTTTCCTAAGTACCTCGCTGACATCCAGTCTACAGTTTCGATCATTGTCTGTATTTAGAGTGGAAGCACTATTTTCATCGCCTTGTTCAACTTTTCAGACTTCAGACGTACACTTCTCGCGAAACATTGCCTCTAGTGTGTGAAGTGCTCTAACATCCCAACGACTTAGAGATCACCGCGGACGGAGCAAATTTTTCCTACCCCTTTATCCGGCCGTGTAGTGTTACTCACACACGAGCGCAGTATCATGGGATAAATGCGCTGTACTTCACTTTAAGCAATGATTGAAAAAAAAAAAAATAACCGTCTGTATGGGGAATAGATATCACAAACGTTAGTGTGTAGTATTACTCTAAAGTACGTTCCGATGCTCTAAAGCTAGGAAAATGACAAATTACCGGCAGGCTCTGATTCTACGCCATGTAGTTAGCTGTATTTGTCTATATGCTATTAGCTGTGTGATCCAAGCCATACTTATTAACTCTAGACCACGCGGCTTCTCTTACCACCCCTGCACGCACAGCGATTGTGATACCAAGATTAATTGTATAGCTACTTTTGTTCTTACATTATGGAAGAATACTTTAGAATCTACTTATGAAAACCTCACTCGTCCGTTTCTTTTCGGTTAATACTCAAAAAGCTTGCTTTGGTAGCCGCTCATTACCTGTTCAGAGGACATTGTTGAGCCTTTTCGCCTTTATTTTTCGTTTTGCGTTAGTATTGAGAAGTGATTTAATTCTCTTGTAATGTCTTCATTGCGGGTATGTTTCTGTCTGCTAATACGTTCGATTAATCTCAGAAACTTCATTTCCGTGGCTCGACTTCGGCTTCTTTGTTGGCCTTCGGGAACCACATGTTACTTCTATGCAGAAGAGTTGAGACGAAATGTCCTGCAGAATTTCATCTGGGCGTTGTTCCTGCTGGTTTCCGATAATATTCTGAGGTGGAAAAAACTGAAAAACCAACTAACTTTCTCTCGATACTACGGTCGTATTCACACGTATTATCGAAGCGTAGGTAACTTACATATCAGTTACGTAGGAGTGAAGGGCCCTGAAGTGCATTTTCGCCCTTTGATTTCTTTCGGATTTATAGTTGTTTGTTTTCGTTATCTTATACAACAGATTAACTGTTTTCTCAAAGGTACCTTCAGAGGAGGCGATTACGCGCAGTAATCAGTAAAGGAACTATTAATAGCTGTGTGTTTCATCTGTATACCTTTTAGGGAGATTCCTTTCCAGTGCTTCACTGTGTCGTCTAACTACATGAGGAGTAAGACCAGTGACTGATAGCAATCTTCTGTAACAAAATGGTCGGTTATTGTAGGCATCAACATGTGCGAAGTGTTTCGGAAAGTCTACTTCAGTCTGAAATAGCTGTATAGGGCAAGGGAATTTTTGCCACAAATAAAAATACGTTTTTAGCGATATTGACTAGTAAAGTTCTCTTTAGTTATCACTTTTGCAACAGTTGCAATGTTAACAAGGTGTCACTTTAACGCTTACTTCCTTGCTACGTAAGTAACACTGAACCACGTGTTATGAAATGTTTGGTTACGAGATCCCAATTAAAAAAAACTTCTTTAGCGCTTGAAACGGTTAGTTCCACGGAATTCATGGTTGCCAGATCTGACACCATTTCGCGTCAGTGAAGAGAAAGGAGCTTTAATGTCGTCTTGAGTAACCGACATGCCAACAGTCCGTGAATTCCTACTCTAATTTCAGTATTTATAGAAATAGTATACAGTAACGTAACATTCTCGAGCGTCTTCACACTATTGTTTGGAGGAACAATTATATCCCAATTTTAACTGAAGCCGGGAACTTATTTCCATTTAAATCTGTCCCGATAATCTGTACTACCGCAAGTGTTATTTTCACGTGGCTTTCGGCCCACGTAGCTTTTGAAATGTTACCTCGTTTAGTTTTTTGTGGGATTTCAGCGGAAGGTGCAAGAAACCAGTTTGAAGGCTGTCGATTACATTGCCCACTCCAGTTAACAAACGTCGCAGTCTTTCAGAAAACAGTTATAGTGGCTCTGAGCACTATGGGACTTAACATCTGAGGTCATCAGTCCTCTAGACGTAAAACTACTTTAACTACTTAAACCTAACTAAGCTAAGGACATCACACACATCCATGCCCGAGGCAGGATTCGAACCTGCGACCGTAACGGTCGCGCGGTTCCAGACTGAAGGGCCTAGAACCGCTCGGCCAAAACAGTTATAGTGCTGCAAGGCATTTAGAAGTAGTATTAATTATTTTACAAGTGTCTCGCGGGTCATAGCGAAGTTGGTGACGTTTATCGAAAATGTTTCGGAAGTGTAGCAGTCCCTTCTTTGATCAGGGTCCGCCTATAAACATTTTCTTAGGAGTCTTAAGTGGCTTATGTCATCTAATTCGTCTCGTGCTCAGTACATCGTCCAGTAAGTGAGTCAGACTTGACGCGACGCCGCGGAATTTCAGAGGAGGTAACTAACACCCGTTTTAACGTATGTTCATGACTTTAAATTATTCAAGAAACAGAAATATTAATAAACCTACAAGGTGTACAACTCTGCTTGCGCCGTTTGCCGATAGGTGGCGATAACGGTAAGTAGCGGTGGAAGGAAACAGATCGCAGACGTCAGGCAGTTAGCTTCGATCTCGATCAACATAACCTCATTCAAACATTAGTCGATTTGTGTCTGCATCATAAAGTTGTTCTTGATTGAAAATGTCACTTTACGAGCCTAATTCTCCTAACGGAAGGTGTTTCTATTTTGTTTCAATATGAAGAAAACAGCTGCTGAATCTCATAGAATGCTTTCGAAGATGCAGAATTGGAGACATTGCTGAGTGAAGACTAGCGTCAAACGCAAGAAGAATTGGTACGATTAGTGGGAGTAACACAGCAAGCCATTTCAAAACGTCTTTAGGCTTTGGGCATGATTCAGAAAGAAGGAACTTGGGTCCAGTTTGAGCTGAAACCAAGAGATGTTGAACGGCGTTGTGTGTTTGTGAACAATTGCTTCAGAGGCAAAAACGAAAGTGATTTCTGCATTGTATTGTGACCGGGGACGAAAAATGGGTTCATTACGATAACCCTAAACCCAAAAAATCATGGGGATATCCCGGCCATGCTTCTACGTAGACGGCCAAACCGAATATTCACGGCTCCAAGATCATGCTCTGCATTTGGTGGGTCCAGGTCAGCGCCGTGTACTATGTGGTGTTGAAACAAAGTGAAACAATTACAGGTGCTTTTTATCGAACGCAATTAATGCGTTTGAGCAGAGATTTAAAAGACAAATGGCCGCAATACAGCGAGAGGCACGATAAAGTGATTTTGCAGCACGACAACGCTCGATCCCACGTTGCAAAAGAGGTCAAAACCTACCTGGAAACGTTAAAATTGCATGTCTTAACCCACCCGCCGTATTCTCCAGACATTGCTCCCTCTGTCACCTGTTTAGATCAATGGCGAATAGCCTGGCTGAACAACACTTCCGATCTCATGAAGTCACAAATTGGACCTATTCGTGGATCGCTTTGAAAGATGAACAGTTTTTTCGACACGGGTTTCGTACACTGCCCGAAAGATGAAAGAAAGTAGTAGCCAGCGATAGAAAATTCTTTGAATGATACATGTGTAACCAATTTGTTTCATTAAAGCCTCAAATGTTGGGGAAGAAATGGCGGAAGCAAAGTTGTATACCTTGTGTATCATTCTTAATTCCCAGCATCAGTTTGCAGGCAATTAGTGTTACTTCGAGATTAGACGAATAGCACCAATATAATGCTATACAAATTGTGCAAAACCATCTCCATCCGAACTGTCCCAACGCAACTGATCGACCACAATGTCACTCTCGACCCATAGGAGTCACTGGATGCAGATATGGAGAGGCGTGTGGTCGGATGGTATACGGTAGTTAACACATTATGAAGACCACGCAATGTACACTATCTGATCGAAAGCATACAGAACCTATTAGTGGACATTAATATGGGGTGTCTCCACCCTTCACCTTTATGACCGCCTGGACGGGATATTCTCATTCAGATATCTGTCCCTGGAGGAATGGCAACCCATTCTTCCTTAAGAGCCGAAACCAAACAAGGAACTGATTTGGGCACTGAGGTCTGGAAAGAAGGGGAAGGAAGAAAGGTAGTAAGTTATGTCCCATCGACATCGAGGTCGTCAGAAACTGAGCACAAGCTCGGATAGTTTAAACGATGGAGAAAAATGAGCCGTGGCCTTTCTAAGAAATCATCCTGGAATTTTCCTCGAGTGATATAGGGCTTCACGGAAAACCTGAATCTGAATGGCCGGACGCGGATTTGAACCGTCGTCCTCTCGAATGCGAGTCCAGTGTGATAATCACTGCGCCGCCTCGTTCTGTAGCGAAGCCGATGCTCTTACTCGTCACAAACGTGTTCCATTGGGTTCAGGAATGTTTTTCTCCACAAACCATTGCCTCCAAGATGCTGCTCTGCGACAAAGTCCATTGTCACACTGGTACAGTATTAGCCTCCGAACCTTTCCTCTACTGTACGCTATAGACAACCCTATAAAATGTATTCATATCCTTCCATCTTCAGCGTTTTATTACGCCTAGTAAGACATCACCACCTCTGTACTTCACTACTGGCATTTCACCTGACGGCAGGTAACGTTTTCCACGCATTCAGCGAACTCTAAGCGTACCATTGGACTGAAAAAGGGTATGGCGTGATTCAGCTCTTCAGATCACACGGCTCCCCTGTACAGTGGCGTCGCTCTGTTCCCCACTTCAATCGTCGCTTAATTTTGTGTACAGGGAAGTGTGGCTTACGAAGAGATGCTCGACCACTGTGCGCCATTCTTTGTAACTCACTGCGCACGGCCACTGTGCTAGCTCACGAGAGATTCCTTCTACTGATTTCGTGTGATTTTTTACAGCCAACCTTGGCTTTGCACGCGGTCCCTGTCCGTCAGGCCAAGAGGTCTGCCTGGCCTTTTATTAGCTGTGGTAGCTCTTTCGCATTTCCACTTCAGAATCACATCACCAACAATCATTTTGTGCAGCTCTGAAGGGGCTGAAATATCCCTGATGGATTTGTTACTTGAGTGACATCCATTAACTTGTCGCTCCTCTGCTGACAACACAACAATCGGCGCCTCCTTTTATGACTGTAGGTCCGCCTCCCGTGACACCTTGTCATTTGCGCATTATATGTCCGCATACTTTTTATCAGATCGTGTATCTTTCACGTCGCGCAAATTTAAGCTTCCTTCACAGTAAAATTTACTCTCTCCCGCTACACAAAGCGTTCTCTTATCGTAGCTAATAAGATCACCAACTGGTAAATCTAGAAACAAAAAAAATTACCTCTGCTTGAGAAATGAGGCACTTAAAATTTAGTAGCAGTTTACGAGGATCATCTGATGTTTGAATAATCCTCTCTCTCAGCATATACTACATTCGTCCGCCGACTGCATAAGCAAGAGGTACAGGTTTATAACTTGAGCCTTACACAAACATGCATGGCACATTTTATATAGACTAAAGACTACGAGGCTGCCGGCTGCCTTGTGAGGTCGGGATTTTCCGCAAGGCAAACTGCTACGAGCTGGCAGCACGTCGCTGCTGGCTATTTCCTTTTACTGCGAAGTTGTAAGTGTGCTATTTGTCAGACCCAAAGTTTCTATTTGGAAATCGTCTGTGTTATTCCTGTATATATTGGGATCCAATGGAAGAAACACTTGCATTTTGCTATAAAAATGTTTTTCCCGCAGCTTATGTGTAACCAAGGGAACTGTCTTAGCGAGCCATTAATTAGATTGATTGATTAATTAAGAAGGATTATGGAACTAAACGGCGAGGTCATCAGTCCCCCGATTATGAAGTGACTCACGGAAGATAGAGCGTCCGCCAACAGTGGACGGATCCAATCAGAGGAGTCAAACTATGAAACGAAGTTCACACACACACACACACACACACACACACACACACACACACACACACACAGTAGAAGGCATAAAAGGGTAGATCAAATCTAAAAACTGGGACATAACAGCGCTCTTTCCCTGAGGGAGTGGTTTGGGCTTCCACATCGAGGAAACACGAAGAGAGGCCCCAACCACAGCCACCCTGCCACTGCTCCAGAAATAAAGCAAAACCTTGTATCTGAAAGTAAAAACCACTTTCATGGAGGAAACTGAGGGGCAGTTCAACCATCCGTGAATCGTCTGCTAATATTAAAACCGAGGAATCTGGAAGACTATACTTACTATGAAGGTCAAAAGTAGGGGACATTACACCAGTATATGGGATACCTTAGTCTGGCTCTACAGCCACACTGTGGGGGTGGTTCGTTACGCAAGTGGACTCCTTCCCGGAGGAGCGGAACGAAGGGCACCAAGCCGCAGCAGTCGCCTTGATTGTGCGGAGTTCATTACTGAATACAGTAGCGCACCAGATGTCATTCCACTTTTCGACAAAGAGATTTTAAGGAGATCTGCATATCTGCAGTTGGAATAATTAAAGAGAATGGGGAGGCAACTATCTGCTTCTCTAGCTAAACGGTCAGCCAGTTCATTCCCTGGGATACCCGTATGACTTGGGACCCAGAGAAGTACAACAAAGCAGGCAGTACAGCCAAGGGCAGAGAGGTCGTTGATAGAGACCGAAGGGTGACGCGAGTAGCATCAGTCTACAGCCTGCAAGCAACTCATTGAATCGGTACATATTAGAACACTGTGGAGGGAGGCCTGAGTAACGAAATGGAGGGCGCAGTTAATAGTCTGCAGCTCCGCTGTGAACACACTACATGATCCCGGCAATAAACGGTGTTCTAAGCCAATAGGAGACGTGAAAGCGTATCCCACTTTATCATCTTAGAAGCATCAGTGTAAAAGATGGTAACACCCTGGAACACTGTAAGGATGGAACGTCCAAGACGCCGGAAGATCATAGGGGGCGACTGAGACCTTTGCAAACTGGAATAAGTCAGTCCTAATCCGTGGTCTAGGCACCATACAAGAGGGGTTATGGGAGGAAATATACAGGGTGCATTCCAGTGAGCGGAGATGGAGATTTCGACAGAGAGAAGTGAGACGCGTTCCAGCTGGCAATCCCACCCGATGTCCGGTTATCAGGAGGGGTACATCCTTCGTTTGAAAAGAGGATAGGGTACCTGAGATGGTCAAGGAATCTGCGAATGGTGCTTGCATAAGAAACCAGGAGTTTGCATAGTGTTATTTTTAGAGGGGGAATCCTCACTTCCGCGAGAAGACTGTCAATGGGACTAGTGCGAAAGGCACCAACAGTCAGACGCATCCCACAATGCTTAACAGAGTTAAGTGTTTTCAGAGTGGAAGAAGCCACTGAGTCATGAACATGACCACCACAATACAGTTTGGAACCAGAAACGGGTCTGTGCTACTGTGTCAAGGAGCTGATCGCCTAAATAAATTTCTCGATAAGTGTGCGCTGTGAATCAACGACAAAGATGCATAACCCACGTTTTGGAGGGAGAAAACTGGAAGCCTTGGGAGACGGCCCACACACAGGTCCGTCAGTTGGCAACTTTGAGCCGGCGCTCAGTAGATGCTACCGAATGGCAGCTGCACCAGATGCAAAAATCGACAGACAACGCCGGGGTAGCCATAGGTCCAGCAGAGGTTACAAGACCATTAATGACTATGAGGAAGAGTGTTACACTTAACATAGAACCCTGTGGGATACTGTTCTTCTGAATCCGAGAGGTTCCGTGGGAATTGTCAACTCGAACCCGTAAGAGCCGGGGGGGATAAGAAGTCGCTGATAAAAATCTGAAGGGGGGCCGCGGAAGCCGAAGTCATGGAGGGCAACTAAAATGTGATGACGCCAAGGCGCCTCTTATTCCTCACGTCAGTCAAAGAAGATCGCTACAAAGTGCCGGCGGGTAGTAAAAGGCTGTCTTGATTGCTGTTTCCAACCTGAGTAAATGCTCAGTTTGAGATGGTCCTTCCCAGAAGCCACACTGACACGGGGGCAAAAGGCCCCGAGATTCGATCACCCAACATGATCTGAAGCTAACCATCCTCTCAAGCAGTTCACGTAGTACATTCGATAGGCTCTTCGGGCATTAGTTGTTGAGAAACGTTGGGTTCTTCCCGCGCTTAAGGACAGGGATAACCATACTGTCTCGCCACTGCGAGTGGAAGGCAACTATCAGTCAAGTGTGGTTGGAGACCCTGAGTACATATTGCCTCTGGGTGACGTCCCAGTGTTGGGTCATCTGGTTGCGGATGGATTCCGGGCGTGGAACAGTGTCATATTAAGAGGTAAGAGCCTGCAAGAATTCTGATTCAGTGAATGGATCATTATACCATTCAGCTCAATAGGGGTTGAAACAGAGGGGATTGTGTTCAACTCGGCATTTCTGCTGGAGACAGGTAGAGGGATAGAAATAGGACGCCGATGCTGTTGCGAAGTGTGTCACGAGGTGTTCTGCAAGAACCAATGGATCAGTGTACGAAACAACATGGAGGATAAGACACTGGACAGTTGATTGTCGCTGGCGACCCAGAAGGCTACAGAGCTTGGACCATACTTGCAATGCAGCAGAGGCGTATGTACCAAGGGAGAAAACAAAGCACTCAAATCATTCCTTTTTACTCTGCTTAATAAGGTAGCGAGCCTCAGCACAGAGACGCTTAAAAGCGAGGAGGTCGGTCTGTGAAGCCTGTCGTTTAAATCCCCGCAGTGCCCGTCGGCGGTCCTGGACTGCGACTGCTATATCCTTGGTCGATCACGGTACTGGTCTATGACGAGGCTACCTGTGGATAGGGCGACAGCAGTGACAGCAGCATGGAGATTAGTGGCAGAGACGCCCTGCACGACCCCATCAATGCAATTCGAGAGATAGGTTTGTAAGTGCACAGCAGAAGTATATGAAGGAAAATTGGATCTATGGAATGCCCAACGTGGGGTCATGTCCACCTGGCGGCGGCGGGGGAACGATATAATCACCAGAAAGTGGTCATTGTCGCAAAGATTACCATGGGGTGACCAATGTAGGGACGCCACGAGAGGATGGGAGGAGATCGTGAAATCGGTAGCAGAAAAGAAGCCACGAGCGGTACCGAAGTTGGTAGGGGAACCTTCACTGAGGAGAGAGAAATCAAAGTCTGTAATAATTTAGCTTATTAGAAGACCCCTACCCCTACCCCTACTACTACCCCTACTACTACTACTACTACTACTACTCATATCGTGACCCAGTTGTTGCTGCTCCTCCAATGGAGGTGGCATGCACTTAAGTTCCCGATGAGAACATGTGAGGGTGGGAGTTGCTCTATTAAGGTAGACAGTTCAACATAATGAAGTGGCCTACTTGAGAGGGAGGCAGACATCGCGAACTGTTTTTGGTGGAGTCGTTTGTATTGTAACTGTGGTGTCACCGCCAGACACCACACTTGCTAGGTAGTAGCCTTTAAATCGGCCGCGGTCCGTTAGTTGCGACATGCGGGTCCGACGTATACTATCAGTGATTGCAGACCGAGCGCCGCCACACGGCAGGTCTAGAGAGACTTCCTAGCACTCGCCCCAGTTCTACAGCCGACTTTGCTAGCGATGGTTCACTGACAAAATACGCTCTCATTTGCCGAGACGATAGTTAGCATAGCCTTCAGCTACGTCATTGGCTACGACCTAGCAAGGCGCCATTACCAGTTACTATTGATGCTGTAAAACATGTACCGTCAAGAGCGATGTTCACCATTTATGGATTAAATTTAAGTATTCCACAGCTACGTCCTTTTTTGCTAGTCTAATTTCCTTGACCTGTTCCAGAACTCACGCCAGCCTGCGTGAGCTAAAACGCGTGCCTTTCGGCTTCCTCTCATACCGGGTTGGCTCTCTTGCCAATCCACAACAATAACTACTATTGCTTCCAGGTTGGTACGAAGGGGGATCCAGTCACTAATGACTGGGGAGTGAATCAAAGTGCAGACCCCTCCAGATGCTATCCTGGGGCCGGCACCATCCCGACAGAATTCCCAATAACCACGAAACGTTGGAGAGTGGTCATCATGGAAGTGCATTTCTTGAACAGCACGACAGAATGCAGAAAAGGAGGAAGCAAGACGTAATTCCGGTAGGTCACAGTAATATCCATTGAAATTCCACTGGATTATCGTGCAGCGAGAGTTAAAGTTAGACATGAAGTCATGTGGCTCAGTCAGTGGTCGTCACCGACGAGGTTGGGGTGACATCCATAAATAAG
Source organism: Schistocerca cancellata (assembly GCF_023864275.1). Classification (NCBI taxonomy): domain Eukaryota; kingdom Metazoa; phylum Arthropoda; class Insecta; order Orthoptera; family Acrididae; genus Schistocerca; species Schistocerca cancellata. The sequence goes on from NC_064629.1 coordinate 462,401,812, forward strand.
ATGTCAGGCTCAGGTTGCGAGGGGGAGATAGTAGCTCTGGGGGTAGTGGGAGGGGGGGGGTGTCATGGGACTACTACTACTACTACTACTACTACTCAAATCGTGACCCAGTTGTAGGTTTCGGCCACAGAAACGACGGAGGGGGGGGGGGGGGTGAGGGGTCCTGGGGGGTAGCTCCATCACCGGCAGGTGCCGAAGAAGGGGGTGGGCACTATTTTGGCCGGGGAGGGGGAGCAGATCCTGGAGAGGGGGGCGTGGGACCTGCAGGCGAGGGGAGGGGACAAGCTGGCGTAAAGAAGAGGTAGGAGAGGAAACGGATGCAACAGAAGTGACACTGGACGGAGTGTATCATTTTTGGCTAGCCTCAGAGTAAGACGCGCGATCCAGGGGCTTGTACTCTTGTAATTTTTTTCCTCTCTGGTAAACTGGGCAATATGGCGAGTGTGGAGAGTAGCGGTCATGACAATTGACACCCACAGATGGCGGAACACAGGGGATTTCCTCATGGAGAAGGTGTCCAGTCACCACACAGAGGGTCTGCTGTACAGCAGGAAAACGTACGCCCAAAACACAATCACTGAAAGCACAACAAGGGTGATGGGACGTACGACTTCACGTCGAATCTGTAGCACTTAACGTTGACCTTCTCTGGAAGGTCATCTCCCTCGAAATCCAGAATGAAGGCGCTGGTATGGGTACGGTCGTCCTTACGATCCTTTAGCACACGTCAAACAAAAATTAATGCCATGTCGCTCCAGATTAGACAAAGGTTCCTAATCAGTTTGCAGGACGAGGCCCTATGAATATGGTCCAGGGGGGATGATTTTTCAGAGACTGTTGAGGTGTAATAGACACTGGGACACTGCCAAGAGCATCAGAAGCATGAACAGCTGCAGATTAGGCGGTAGGAGCAGCTCTGAACAACAGGGAGCCAACCACATCTTACCGAGACTCCACTTCACCAAACTTGTCCTCGATATTCTCCACAAAAAACAATGACTTTGTGGCAGTGAATATGTTACTGTCCGTCCTAGTACAGACGTGGTAGCGTGGAAGGTGTTTCATCCCAAGAGGGCAAGTCTAGCCGTCCTCGCAGAGTGCAGCCAGGGAAGGGGAGGCTGCCGAATCATATGAAGCAACATTCAATGACCCTTCGCCATTCGTACAGACGGCCGTTTGAGAACGGCGAAATGTTTGCAACTTGATACTCTTCTTGCACGAACCAACTGTCCTGATACCACCCCCTCCTACAAGCGCTCTTCCCATGGGCGCCTCACAGCCACATCAAGGTCCACCTGGCACGGCGGACGTTGCCGAAATTTCCGATGTTCTAGAAAGACGAGGAGGAAACAGCTCACGTATCGGTAGTGTGATCCCTGTGTTGTCATGGGGCTCAGCCAGATGGGTATGTAACAGCCCCACCACACAGAGTGGCTACAGGCACTGGTGATCCAGCGGGTGGAGGGGAGGAAGAAGAACAGGAAAAGGGGAGACGAACCCAAGCACTAGAACCTACGAATGGAGTTCTTCCGCAAACGCCTCACACTGAAAACAGAAAAATTTAGAAGTAGACGTCGTACCTCAAGTAGGGACCTAAACGCCAACAAGGATTCCAGAGAGTAGGCAGGAGAAACAAAATTGCAAGCAATATAGGTGGATAACGAGGTCGACATACATCAGAACACCGAGAGAGGGGGAGGAGGGGGCAGCAGGGAAGGAGCGAGGATAAGGCGGGAGGGGCATGATGAAGGAAATGCAGTCAGGGAAGGAAGAATGGGCTTCAATAGCTCGGGGCCCCATGTGCACCACGCACGAACTCCCGGAAGGACCGTGAGCCCCTTGGGGTGGCGGGGTGGGAGTGGGGGGGGGGGGGAGCCATTAATTGGAACTAAAATTTCCTTGTGAACGAGTACTGTAGATCTTTAGGTTGAAGCTGTCTCCCTCTCCTCATTGTTCAGACCACCCACATACACAGTATGTTTAGCGTGTGAGTTTAACAGCACTTAACTGATTAATTCATGCATGAATCCATTTACAATGCTGCACGTGACCACAGCGTACAAGCAGTACAGCAGGGAAGTTCTAGGTTTATTCGGTTTTCTGAAAGGGAACAAGACAACCCAGCAAAGCAAATATGGCACTTCAGCTTTAAATATTATCTGAAGGCCAAGCGGTGTGAGTGAACTATAGTTTCGTATTGCTCTTTCGTCCAAGAATATGACTTGGGTTTTTTGTGGGAGGGGGGGGGGGCACCAAACAGCGAGGTCATCAGTCCCATCGGATTGCGGAAGGATGGAGAAGGAAGTCGGCCGTGCCCTTTCAAATGATCCATCCCGGCATTTACCTGAAGCGATTTAGGGAAAACATGTTGAACGTACACCAGTATGGCCGGACGCGGGTTTGAACCGAATGCGAGCCCAGTGTGCTAACCATTGCACACCTCGCACGGTAAGAACTGACCAACACTGTATCAGCAACTTTTCACATTTTTGTATACAGTATGAACATCAGTTAGCTGGACGTATGCGAACTACGGTTCATTTATTTATTTACTTATTTATTTATTCATTCTTGTGGTCTTCGTTTGAAGATCACTTTTACTCTTCTCCCCTTGCTAGTCTATCCCGCTTATTATATGAAACCTTATTTTAATAGATAGTTTTTAGTGCTGAGCGTTAAGAAATCTTTTATCTCTGTCGTTGTTTGGAAACGACACAGTTATCATAAATCACAGAATACGACTTCTGCTATTAAGGTGGTATCTTCCCACTGTGATAAATGGGAAAGATATCCAGCAGACCCGTATCGTGACCATCGGCTACAAACTGAACTGCAGTCTTTATTCGTTATAACAGGCAGTCGTTTCAGCAGCAGTCCAGCAGCTGGGCGGTTACGATTTAAAGGCACTTCCTCGCAGAAAGCTCGCGTGCGTGTAATTGCTCTTATTAGACCTTACTGAAGATTTCAGCTCACACAAATTTTCCTGTAGGACCGTTAAGTGTCCCACAGAGAGGTTAGATCGCTGATGGCGGCGAAGATGTTTCTAACTTGCGTCACGGGTAAGCACTAAACGCGGGATATATTTACCCGAGAATTTCGAGTGTGTGTACACGATTGCGTAAGCGGCGCAGCTACCCGGGAATTAAGGCGATGCTCTTCCGCTTCAGCAAGCGTGCGCTTACGTACGAAAGAATTCGGAAGAGTCAGGAACTTTTTAACATTGTAGTACCCCAGCAAATCAAGTTTACGGGATGTACGCTACAAGTCTTTACTAATTTTCTGTCGTTCTCCGCCAGTTCCAGGGGGCTCATGTGGCGTATATCACAGGGCGAGGGGGTGCAGCACTAAGTTACTAGTCTCGTGCTGAGGAGGTCCTTTGTTTGCATCTCTGCCCAGTCATCCAGATTTAGTTTCGTCATGAATTACTTAAGATGAATACATGGATGATCATCTGGAAACGACACTGTCGATTTCCCTTGCTATCCTTCCCCAACCCTTTATCTCAAATGACGACGTAGAGGGGACGTTAAAACCTTATCATTCAGTAGATAGCTGCTTCTTTGTCTGAAAAGTTGTCTCAGTTGCATTACGCAGCATGTTGTTGTTTGGCAACTTTCTATGCTGCCGTACTTCATGATTTGTATGTAAATTACCACAGGGACTATGAATGAACGCGGCATCTTCTAACGGTCAACGGCGGTACCTAACGTTCAGGTGACCAAGTATACACGAAGCTTATATGAAGCTCACACATTTGTGTGTAATTCAGCCAGTCATGGATAACCCCATTCTACCCAACTGACAGAATAACTTCACAGAAACTTTAATTCGACAGTGACATCTGTTTAAGAACGTCCCTACCACTTCGGGCCAAATTTCTCATATGATATTAAATCTAAACGACCCCTACGTTCCTTCTGCCAGTTATGGAAAAGCAATCAGTCAGAAAAACGTTCACTGATTACCCCTGCGTGCTGTAATACCATAGTACTGCTTTACCAAGGCATGGATGATATTTTGTTTTAAAATTAGTATACTTTGCATACTTCATTTTTAATTCAAGAGAAAAGTTTTATCACATAGAAATACTCAGATTTCTCTGAGTAACTATCACGAAAAATCCTACAAAGCTTCCACAACTTGCAGGTCCTTACTGACCGAAGTGGGCTTTATTGTCCCAACGACGGCGAGGTCGTTACACAGCAAGAGCGAACTAAATGAAGGATGGTAAGGAAACTGGCCACATCCTTTTTAAAGGAACCATTCCTACATTTGCCGTACGCAGTTTGGAGAATAACATTAAACTAAATCTGGATGGCCGGACGGGGCTATAAACAACCGTCTTCCCAAAAGCGAGTCTCTCTTAACAGTGCGTCAGCTCGCCCGATCAGTACACTGAAGTTTTACGGCGAACAGTTTAAGCTACGCATATTATTAGATTAGACCTCTGAGGATCCTAAAACAAGTTCCACGACTAAACCAAAACAGTGGTTCTACTCGTTGCTAACACGGCCGACACAATTTCAGCCAGGAAGTCTGCAATGCAGTGCAGTCGACAACAAAAAGCCTAAGCTGCAGCCGCTTGCCGCTCTGTTTACGAGGCGACGTGCATAAACAATCCCGTCTGTGCAAAAATTCAGCCAACAGTAACTGCGAGGGACGCGATCAAAAAGTTATGGAGCAAGTGCAGGGCGCGTAAACGCCAAACCAAATGAACCGAAGGCTCCTACAGGCGTATAGCCCTGCCGCGTGTATCATGGCTGGCAGGCGTCTAAAATCGAGGTCACGCCTACTCTTTCAAGAGAGAACGTAGTGATTTTAACTACGTGAGAACGGACTGAAGTTGCAGTACCTGTGGATGTCATAATTACGATGCTCGCTCGCGGACACATTGGACCAAGAACATCCTCATATTGTGCTGTTGAATAGCTGCCGAAATATTCCCTGACGAAAATGGTTTACGCTGATATGAATTCAGATCATTTAACAGGATGTTTAAACTTCGAGACAAATACTGTGTGTGGACCGAGACGTGCACCGGATCCTTAGTTTTCACAGGCAGTGCTCTTACCGACTTGTCAATGGCAGTACACAAACACAGATTTATTCCTGCTTTCATCAGGTTCAGCCGTTCACTCCACCTCCCTCCTGAGAACTGCCGTCTTGAGTAGCTGTACAACTGAATATCATTTCCCCGCAACAAAATTAAATGTGAGATGTTACGGGTTGTAGGTAAGTATGACAATTTACGTGACGCGGAAACTTGAGCCTGTCGGCAGCTGATCTGATTGTACACTGCTTTTAGATAGCTGGAACATAGGTTTAAATCCAGTCCAGAATATACTCCGCTGTACGAAGAGAAAGTAATGCAATATTTTATGTACAGTCGCTTTAGTCTAGGTAAACAGAAGTAAGTTAAATGAGTATGTTGGTTACACTAGGATATTTCTGAGTGAATTATAAATCTAAGATCTCTGATCGAATAAATGTATTCATACAACTGCCAAATTGTCTTGCGTTTCGTGATGTACTTTGCTATTGTCTATATACATCAAATTTCGCGCTGTGCACTTTTAATTCCAGAAAGGAGAACAATTTGTAGATTTTAAGCTTTTCACTGCAACACTTTACTGGGCATTTCAGTATAAAACGGGAGCACGTTAAATTGTGATTCAATTATTCTTAAATGAAAAACATGGAGATATACCCAAAAAAATTGTGGTTGGAACGGTACGGTCATTAGTTCGTTTCTCAACTTCTCATTTCAACTGATATTCATAAATGCTACTGCAAATGACAGCGTATTTTGCAACTGATATATAGACATGTATATTCGTTTGGTAATCAGAGCTGATGACTAACAACCACGTCTGTAACACTAACAAGACTGTCTCATCTGAGGGTAACGTAGCGTCGTCGACGCAGGTGTAACCTCATGTCCCAGGAGGGTAGCACAAACGCTTCATGTTCGTATACTCATTATCTCCGTGACACCGAGTTAACGTAATCAGAGTTTACATTCTGGCTCGAAAAAGAGAGATTATAATCTGCATTAAAATTGATTGCTTTTCGTGACGTCGACAGTGGAGGTTATTATTGAAGGCTGTAAATGTTAGTCTAATTGAACGCAGTAGCTACGCGGGTAACTTCCTGTTCAGTTCCTTCCACTTCGTTTTTACACTTCGATCTTTTACTGACCGCAAAGTGGAGGAGATGCCGAGACAGTCGAAAGCATTAAACATCATAGCAACCAGAACAATGCACATGTCCAGTTTGATCGGCGTACTGCATCACTTTCTGCAAAGGCTACTGCCCCTCGATGCAAGAATATTACAAATCTGTTCACCAGAGGAACATCGTCGAACTTGTCTAACTATCGAGCAAATCAGAATTAGATGCTACACACTTGTGTATCTGAACTGTCACACTATATATTGTACGACTTATTTCTTCAGAATAGTTCATAATTCTGATCTCATGTACGTTCCAAGATGATATACATGGTGAAATTTAAAGTCAAGAATTTATTGAAATTATGCTCGTAATCTGTTGCATCTTCATACATCCAATATATTTACAAGTTTTAGCAGTCCCTTGCCTTTTAAATTCCCGTTTGGAGTAATGTTTAAAAATGCTTCACGAAACATCTTTTTTCAACGATTTCAATCTTTTACCAGTGAGTCTAACATTTCTTACCGTCCATAGACTTCTTGCGAGTCTAGCAGGTCTCATAGGTCTTCACCACCGTCAGGCCACCATTACCCCAGAACATTGGGACAGTAGAGCCGCATAACCATCTTTTATCCTCTTCCATTGACCTATCCCTGCACTTCAACAGATCTGTCTTTTTTACTTTCCTGTTACTGGTTTCATGTGTTCATCTAGAAGTCTTAGCGTAACGGCATAACATTAATAATGATCAATATTAAAATAACGACGTTATTTGACTGAATTAGAAGTTGTGATCCGGTAGTATCTGATACTCTGTTCTGTTTCCGAACACGATTTGTAGTTATTCAAATGTACAGAAACAGCTACTGCTAAGGGAAACAGACACCCAACGAGTCACAGATTAATGTAATCTTTCGCGCGGTTGGGGGCACATATTTCGATAGAAGCGTTTCCATAAAGTCACGATTCAGAGTTTTACTATATGACAGGAGAGAACTAATGGTTGAGCAGGCATTTCTGAGCAACAGGCAAAGGCACGAAGTTAGAGTCACCCCTGTTTTACCCTAACCTTCAAGCGAATAGTTTTCTCTGTACACAATGTCACGTTTCTGGGAAACTAGTACAATAGAACCCCTCTAATCCGTCATCTTCGGGACCGGGACCATGGTCGGACCGAAAAAAAGGTCCGATTATCCCAAAAATCTAATATTTATTGCAAAAAATATAGAAAGACATTTAGTAAAAAAAATTAGACTATTTAAGAACTAAAAGACGTCTACTGTAATAAAGATGTTTTTTACACAGTGTTAAACAATCTATTAACTAGAAAACGTCTACACACGCTATAATATGTATTGGTTTTAAAAGGAAAAACAACAAACAAGTTACAGTACTGTACTTAATAACGTATAAATTATATATACTGTAAACTAAAAAAATTTTATAGCACTGTATATAAAAAAGAAATTTTTTACAAAGAAATAAACTACTGTATGTATAAACTAAGAAATGATTATACTGTACGCATTGTTTTTACAGCAAAAACGAAAACAAATTACTTGGAAAAAGTTAGTATTACATTTTTGTTTAGCAGATGTTATTCTAGATTTAGCTGCAGTGTCCCTTTTTTTTCTCCACACAACGTCCATTGGAGCTGAAGTTGGATTCTGCTCGATTTATTGAAGGGCGATGTAAAAAGCGTTTTTGCATCCTTGTGTGAAATCCGCGAGACTCTACAGTAATAAGCACTGTAGAGAACACGAAATAAAGCAAACAACGACGTTTTCTAATCCCAACAAAGGATAAAACTGCACAATGACGTACAGTATAACAATATGCACATCGATAGTCACCGCAACAATGGCCCTACAGGCGTCCAGTCAGTGACAAGTCGGCATAGGCTCGCGAGCCTGAGCATGGTCGGACTAACCGGAGTGACGGACCATCCAAGGTCGGATTACAGGGGTTCTATTGTAACAATGACAGCAATGAGAACTATAATAATAAATTACTACTATTACCATTACTATTATTATTCAATATGATGTTTTGTAACAATTTAATTGTCTAGTGGATGATAAATAATAAATGCCGCGTGACTAGGGCCTCCCCTCAGGTAGACCGTTCGCCAGGTGCAAGTCTTTCGATTTAACGCCACTTCGGCGACTTGCGCGTCGATGGGGATGAAATTATGATGATCAGGACAACACAACACCTAGTCCCTGAGCGGAGAAAATCTCCAACCCAACCGGGAATCGAACCAGGGCTCTTAGAATTGACATTGTCGCGCTGTCCACTCAGCTACCAGGGACGGACAGGTGGAAGATTAGGGGATAAGGAAAAGAAGAAAACAGTGACAACAATGCTGTCATCTTATGGTTGTAAACTGACTTATCTAGCGTACACAGAATCCACGTTGGCAGTTTGAACCACCGTTTCGTCAGCCTTATGAATAAAGGAATATGAAACATTCCATCAACTTACATTCCGAGCATTGATTCGGCCTGGAAAGATGTGATAAATCAAATGACTGCTATCACGCGTCGATTGCATGCATGATTATCAATAAAATTCTTCAGAGCAATTGGCCGCACTGTCAATATGCAAAATTCGCCGATGTTTCGGCCACTTCTGCAAATGATGGGTCTCAATGTTTTGCTTAGAGTAAGCAAAACACCCTGTGGTATGCCATTTGCAACAGTGGCCGAAACGTCTCAGTATATTACAAAGGTACTGACAAGCAATGCCTTCGAAAATCTTTTTTTCTGTTCTCAATAGCGGTTGATGTGTTACATGTAACGTTTAATACTTGGTCGACTTTTCTGCTTCGTTGACGTAAGTTGCAACCCTCTGCCACAAGAAGACTCCGGATAGTAGCGTGTAACTTGGCCGTGTGCAACTTAACTATGTCTGTGCGCGAGGAACAGCGTGCTGTAACAGTGTTTCTAACCGCAGAAAACGTGCCTTCAACGGAATTCAAGTCGGAATGAAAGCTGTGTAGGTGGTGATTGTATCGACATCAGTAATGTGCGACTTAGGGTTGTTCGCGCTTATAATGGAGACGGTGGTGTTGACATAACTTGGCCCCATCCGATTTTCGTCTGTTTCAAAAATTTAAAGAAAACCTCTGAAGACTTCATTCTGATAGTGAGCAAGGTGAGATGAGTTTATGTCTCCGCCAACCAAGTAAAAAATTTTACAGACACATTATCAACCATGTAGTCTCTAGTTGGGAGAAATGTATTCGTCGCCAGGATTACTATGCTGCGAAATAAATATGTAGACACGAGGAAAGAGATGCAGAACGTCAATAACTTGTTTTGTTTAAAAAGATGTGTTTCACATAAAAATTTGGAAGACACTCTGAAGAATTTTATTGACAATGAGAACGGCCGCGGAAGCTTACGCTTGTATGAATAATTGATCAGCTGATAATTTGATGGACAAATTTCACTCTTAGAAGTAATTTTCCCGCTTATTCCGAACTGACCGACATGGTGCCAAAGAGAAGGACCAGCGGATGAAATGGTCGGTCAACTTACAGATTTATAAAAATAAATTCAGTAAAATTGTCACAAGATGGTGTGTCCCTTGAAAATGAAGATATGAGCCGTTAAGATCAACTTGATCGCAGACACGCGTGTGCAGTTTTCCCGAGTGTGCTGGTCCAGCACCACTGCGGAAGAACCAGCTTTAAACACCAGGGGGTCGGCCTCGCAAGTGTCAAACGCTGCAGGAGGGTGTCAGAACTACCTCCCTGGTCAGAACCACTTTTTTCCTGAGTAGTCACTCCAGGGTGGGGCCACATAGATGATAAAACCGAGAGCCCACTCTCTGAGCTTTCGCTCTAAAACAGCAGGTAGTCACAGTTGTCTGATTTCGGTGCATAGGGAAGGTTGACGTAGAAGTCAGCTACCATCAAATTTGTAAGATGTTCTGACTTCTAAGCAATGAAATCCACAAGTGTTCAGTAAATTTACGTCATGAATCTGGAACCATCAACAAGCGTGATACTGACGCGATTGCGTTAGCGACATGCAATCGCTTTGCGTCCTAAAAGCAGCTCATCGACTGTCCGTCAATGCAACTATGACGAGAAACGCACTCAGGCCCCCATTGCACATCTGTATTACTGTCAAGGTTCTTCATCTGCTTGCTTATTATTATTAATACCTTCTGATTGTCTCTTTCTCAATACTTATAGTTTTTTCCCTGAAGGCTGGAACGACGTCTTACCACTATGCTCTTGTGCATTTTATGTATTCTATTTCCGTAGACAGCTTTACTGTGCCAGTTGTATTCCATACTTGTGGATTCACGGCTTTTCTCACACTTCGAAGGCTGCCACGTGTTTTCCTCAACGTACTGAGTTTAACGCAGTTGCAACACCTTTGTTACTCGTCTGCAAGTCTTCCCCCGTCCGTAAATATTTCTCACACGTCACTAATGAAGCCTACTATAGGTTCTAGCTCCCGTGCTGAACGGTTAAGACGACATGCAGTTTTGCAGGTAAGTTTTGATTTATCTGTCAAATTACAGGAATGTGATCGTACACACCCCCGCCTTTTCATTTCATTCATCTCATCAGGAGTGGTAACGAATCAACGCTATAATCTGCACCATTCATTCAAGTATTCACTGTAATCGTGCGGAAAAAAGCCAATATGGCTGACCCGTTAAGTTTGTGCTTCCTTATGCGTCAGCCTGTGTCCCATAGCACTGTTTCCGGATATGCGAATCCCGAGCATTAGCTTGAAAATGTAATGAATGATGTTGCTGTAGGCTTGACAGAGCGTACAGTTAGGTTTGAGATGCGCGCAGCGGACCGTTAGCAGGCTGTGGCTGGCGACGCGCCAGCGGTCGCAGCTTCCGCGACCTCTGCAGGCGCAGAATGGGCCGGGGTCGCGCCCCGGCGGACACACACTGCCAGCGACGCTTCCGCTACTACAGACACGCAACGCGCAGCGCCTAGCGTAACTACTCGGCTACGACTTATATGCGGCACTGCGGAAGAGAAAATGCAAGCGAGCTCAGTTATGGTGCCCACGGAAATCCGAGTGTAGTTCTATTTCTCGCCTGTTTGCGGCGTCAGGATCTGCAGCGAAGGGAACTTCCTTTACCTGACCACCATTAAAGGTAAGTTCTTAGCAGTTACGTGTCGGACTGGAATTTTCTGAGTCAGGACCCTTGCCTTTCGCGTATAGTCCTCTGTGCATCAGAGTTACAGAAGTATGATGAATACTGAAGTTCTAATTGTCACACCAAAAAATAAAGTTGCGAAATTTGGTTTGTAGGGTCATACTACAGTCTTCGTACAGACCTCTGTATTCTAACAGGCCGCTAGATGAGCCAAAATAATATAGCGATGCCCTATCACAACAAAAGCACCCTAATATACTTTTCTGTTTATGAACGGGAACAACACCGCAACAGTCCACGCTGAGTTAATGTAAGTGACAATGCAGCATTGTATGGAAGCTGTTAGGTATGCATCTACCTCAAGCACCCGTATGGTGCGCGGTGGAGGGTACCTGTACCACTAATTATTTCCTTCATGTTCCACTCGCAAATAGAGGGGGAAGAACGACTGATTATACCTCCGTACGAGCCATAATCTCTCTAATCTTATTTTCGTGGTCCTTACGCAAAAACATACGTTGGCGGCAGTAGAATCCTTCAGCAGTCAGCCTCATATGCCGGTTCCCTCAATTTTCTCAATAGCGCTCCTCGGAAAGAACGTCGTCTTCCCTCTAGTGATCCCATTTGAGCTCACGAAGCCTCTCCATAATACTTGGCGAGATGTTTGAGCTTACCGGTAACAAATCTAGCAGCCCGCCTGAACCGCGTCGCTATCTTCCTTAAATCCAACATGGAGCGGATCTCCAACACGAACAGCACTCAATAGTGTGCCGCGCCAGTGTCCTATAAGCTGTCTTCTTTACAGATAGCCCACCCTTTCCCAAAATTCTCCCAATAAACCGACGTCTACCATTCACGTTCCCTACTAAAACCCTCACATGTCTAATTTGCGGTTTTCAGTGCAAATTTGTCTTTTCTTGTGACGCACTTGGGGTACAGTCTAAGGGTGCTTCCACTGGTATTAACAACTGGCCCAAAACTTGGGAACATCACTGGTTTATACTCTGCACTCTGATTAAGCATTCGTGGATTTCTGGCTACATGGATGGCAGAAAACTAGGTCGCGGTGAACGAAAAACGCTCTTACGTGAACTATGCAAATGACAAACCAGTAATTAATAAAACATTATGAAAATGGAAATAGGCTTCACATTGTGCCCACTTACCCAATACACATGAAGATATCCTAATAGACTCCAGGACGAAAGCGTCCATTTTTTTATGTCTACGCTACGCTTTGAGTACCAGTTTGCTACTGAATAGCTTGGGGCCACATGCTCGTCTGGTATGTACACACAAAGGCGTTGGGTGCCCCCTGGGGAGGTGGGGGTTGGGGGCAGCTGGATACTTATTGAATGGTGAACTTCTCGCTGACTAATTAAATTTAATTCGCTACTTAAGTCTATTTGCGTGTAACGCAAAGCAGTTATGAAACTTACAATAACTAAAGTTTTTCCCATTGGATTGGTCTGAAATGTTCACCGCTATTAACTGAAGAATCATGCGGAGGGGGCATGCAACGAAGAAATTTGAAGAACTTTGTGCAAGAAGGGGTAACTCACATTTTACAAATTTGACGTCGAACATAGACTGTGGTCCAAAGTGATTTGACCGAGTATGTTCGGTGCAAAATAGTGGTATCTCCAGTATTTATCCTTTTCTTCCCCAGAAGTGATACAGCAGGTAATATTTTGAAGCTTACAGGGGCTGGTGTATATTACGGGAAACGCGGAGTTATCCCTTTCCTGCACGGAGGTCTTCATTCATGTAAGGATCGAGACTCTTGGATACGTAACGTTAAGGAACAACCTTATGAGCTGTTTAAGTCTATATAGTTGTCAGGCGCATTTTATCTGGTGTTTGCAATTTCGCTTCCTGTAGCCTAAAGAAACACAGTTTCTTATATGTTTCATGCGACGTCCAGCGTCGACGGGAAGGGTCGTTTGTTTCCCATAACAAAATGATTTTTGAAGACTAGTTTTGCGTGTTCATTCTACAGAGCGGAGGCAAAATAGTTTCGTGTGATACTCATTTTTTAGGTTTGTAATAACAGGGACAGCAAAACGAGAGGAACAACCAGAACTGTAGCAGCTACTGTGCAACGCAACTGCATGCCGGTAGCAGTCCGTGCGGCTTAGGGTGGTGCTCTCGCTGCTGGAGTACTGGATGTTCTGCTCTACCGCTGTATAGAATAGGTACGTAAAATTCCGCTTTGAGTATTTTGTTCGTAACGAAAAACAAATCTACGATTTCCGCCGACACTGGACGTAGCATGAAGAACGTGACGAGCAGTCTTTGCTTAGGGGTAAATCCAGCTACACATAGCAAAAACTGAATTGCAACCATCTGCCGAAAAAGCAGATGAAATCTGTCTGATGACGTTTAGAAGAGACCCTGTGTATATACAGTGCGCGGGTGTGCTTAACTATTTCGCACTTGGTGTTAACGACACAACAGACTTACGGCCAAAATGGTGCTGCTCTAGTGAGTGGCGCAGAAAGCAACGAACTCGCCGGCCACGCAAAGGCTCGGGCGCGTGGCTTGGGTAATTTCGCTAGTGTGCCGCAACAACGTACTAAGCCAATTACGGCCGCTAAACAGAATGCAATTTATCGGCAATTCGCAAACGTCACACTACAGACCGCTAGCCACACGCAGCAGCTTTGGCCATGAGCCCACGGCCAATCACGCAGTTCGCTGTCCCGTCGAGTGAGGTGACAACCAGACGAGATTCATCAACGTGTCCTTTCACATTGCGGTCGCATTTTCAGTGGTCTTTCCGTTCTTAGTTCTCCCTACGCTTCCTTTTCTAATATAGCGCGAAGACCTACATGCAATGTAATTTTACAAGAATTCCAACCGATTTTTAAGACACTACACAAAACTTACTGCAGTATCTTAACTCTAAACGATATTGCGAAACAAAATTTAACGTTTTATAAACTCGAAACAATGTTCACGACGAACTGCAATGGTACTCCATGGATAGCCTTAACCATTTATTCTATGAGATACGTACGCATCTTAGGCAGCTGACACTCTTAGGAGCCGTCAATTAGTTCCTTCAGAAATTAACCGTAAGCATCGTATCTGGCTCATCTCAAAATGTAACCGATCCACCAACACGAATCAATACGTAATTGTACACATTATTCTGTAACATCGACCGAAAACGTGTGTACTCTGGTACGTGTAAGCTTCATGGCCCAACTACTTATTAGCGACTGATCTCCTAGAATACGCGACATTGTTTCCTAGGACGTTTGATAAATAATTCTGTCCCGTCTTCCTGCGAATATCCTTCCACAATAGTTGTTCCACGTAACGGAATTCAATCGATATCCATGGACTATCCTCCTTGTAGTCTGTTATTGGTTTACACCGTCTAAGTGTGTACTGGACGACGTTTGTCACCTGGAACGCGAAACTTTCATCTATATTTATCCATCTTATGGTTGCAGTAGTCGCTATTCTTGGCAGAAGTGAGACAAAATGAATTGACATCTTAATAATGATAACCATCTATTCTCTTTTCAAGAGCATTTTAGTTTCGCCAAAAGAAGCTGTGAGCGCAGTGTAATTAGCTCTTCAGTTGGTTATGCAAGAACTCTGCAAAATTCACAGGTATATCTGAAGTTTTAACGAAAGCCTACACATATTCTTCCGTAAATTTGTGTATTTTTCACCACAACTTCCTGAATTTAAATTACGAACGCACCAAAGCATAACATACACCCATTTCTGGCGTGTTGGCATCGCAATGATTGGCTTTGAAAAGCCACCTGAAGTCTCGCAGAAGCTTTGCTTCTGGATGTACACTGGTGGACGGGAAACACTTTTGAGCAGACAGTGGACAGCTGTACATTTCGTCGTCTTCACAATTCGTCAGCAACAAACGACGTGCGAGTTTCACTGACGAACTTTGTATGTATATTCTTAAGAGTTTCTATACTCAGATCACCTACCGGTGGCTACACTGATCTTACTCCCAGGAGCGAGAAAAGCTGTCTATTATTCGCTGGACGGTGTATTAAATCAACCTAAAAACTAAGTTACAATACTAAAATATTTACGACATATAATGATCCGACGATTTTCGCTGCTAGGTTTGGAATTTTCCGGAAGTAGTTGCAAATGAATTTGAATCGTGTGTATAAAACACCGTCTGATAGCCGCAACAACAACTCACGATTAACAGTACCTACCTAGCCGTTATTGGGTGCACCGTCTGGCAGTGGGACGCTTACGTTAGATTAAGCGATAGCCCTGAAAAGGTATAAAAACCTGCAAATACTTTTAGTTGAAATAAGAATGCTCAGCAGTATTAACTGATGCTAGTTTTTTCTATTTGCAGAGCCCAATTTAGTAATGGCTACCTTCAAACTACAACTTGAGAGAAGGTCTTCCAAGCCGTCATAGTATTTTGTTAGTTGTTATTCGCAAATGTTTTGGCACTACGACCGTGTTCATCAACCTAGCTATTAAACATTCTTTCTGTAAGGCATCCAATTTAATTGTTCAACTTTTCGTGTTTCCTGTTTTGACTTCTGTTGAAGAGTTTCGTTTGCGAGGCATCCTAAGACAAACGTCTTTCCCTTACCATTCCTAGCAGAACTTAACAGAATCTTCAGAATCATTCTTTAGGGAATTCAGTACGTTTCTGTAACTTATGATATAGGAGGTTCAGATCTTTCAGTAAGACGCCACAGAATTTCAGCATTAAAGACAGCGGCACAAAAAGTGGTGTAGTTTGTGTCAGGACCACAATTACGAAAGTTTGAGCTTCGACGCTTACTTCTGGCAATGAAATATGTATGAAAAATGCTAAGCTGCGCCGTGGTTCTATATGAGTCAGTTCTAAGTTCTAAGGAAGGTAAGGGTGTATCACCTCCAATATGACGACCATGCCCAGTAAAGCACTGTTGTGTTCAACCTTCCGGTTGGGCCGTTTCTACTTAATGCAAATTTTGCGTCACGAGTTTCACGTTTGGTCAGAACTAAAATACATAGCATAAACAGGAGCAAGAAATGTAACGGTTTCTCTATGTTCTTCTGTATGCAGCGGAGACACTATACCGAGCGAACAGATTCTGCTGTAACAGTTCATTCGCCGAAGTGTCGCCTCGTGGAGCTGTAGTAAACTGTCAAGCTAGAAAACGGCTTTTTAGAACACATTTATTATGGCAAAGTTACCATACGTACATCTCAAATAATACGTATGAAGTGGCGACGTGACTGTCTTTCACCAAGAAAGATTTAAAATTCATTATTACAGTAGGGTAACGCGTGCAAGAAAAGGCTTAGATGCCAAAATCAAGTCACTTTCGGAGCCAGATTAAAATTTATAGATTTTTAGAACAGGAAAGTGGTGCCATCACAGCATCTGCACTATGGTTTTTAAATTGAACAGTCAATCGACCAATGGTTGGAACAAATTACCTGTTCTTCGAGTCCACGGCCGTCCTGATGATGTACTTTCCACACTGTGCGCTAGGTGACAACTGCGGAAATCTTGATACGACACTCTCCTTCAGGCATAGCCTTGGCGTGACACCGTCGAATGATATTGAAGTGCGTCACGTAAAGGCAAACAAAGACCTTCCATGCGATGTGCGTGACTAGCGAAGAAATACATCCTCATGGACGCTTTTCATATTGTTTGATCCATTTACGACGTGTTAAATCGCGAAACACCTGCCGCAGCACAAAGCGCTGAGTGGCAAGGATATCTTCTGCAAGACGGTCACGTTAAAGCGTCAGCTCCCGCAGTGCCACGACACGAATAATGGCACCGTAGCATGTGACGCTGTACGCGCTTTTGCGCTGCGAACTTGGCCGCCCAACTTGCTGCCTCGTCTTTGCCGGATTGATGAAGTTTGTAACAACTTCCCATCGACAGGAAATTTAACAGGAGCAAGAACCCATCTTGCAAGCTGAAACGTTACGAACATAACGTGTTACTTCCCGTCTATAAAGTATGTGTGTAAGGGAAGGATCATCATGC
Organism: Schistocerca cancellata; assembly: GCF_023864275.1. Classification (NCBI taxonomy): domain Eukaryota; kingdom Metazoa; phylum Arthropoda; class Insecta; order Orthoptera; family Acrididae; genus Schistocerca; species Schistocerca cancellata. The sequence continues at coordinate 462,419,126 of NC_064629.1, forward strand.
AGTTTATGGTTTAGCGTCTCGTCGACGAGGTCATAATGTACTGCACGAGATTAGGTAGTACAAGAATAGTGAAGGAACTTGGTCTTATCCTTCTCAAAGGAATCGTTCCAGTATTTGTCGTATGCGATTTAGCATCAACACAGAAAACCTGAATTTTTATGACCAGATGGTCAGTTGAAAAAGCCAAGGAGCTGCTCCTCCCGGACACGACACTACACGTAATGGGCTAGAGCTCAACTATGGGAGACTCGGCTCCTCAGATTATATTAATCCTGTGAAGTTTATTTCCACGCTATCTATCAAAAACCTTGTGCTAATCCTCTGACGTTCATTGAAATGTCTTAATTTATGCTTTAACACGTATTAGCTTTCTCTGGCTTCATTCAGCTTACAGTACTTCCCATCCCTTAGGAAAACCATGAATTTATAACCCAGTGGGAATAAACTTGATAAATAGAAACCATCTAAGAGTCGGGAATCATTTGATATTAAATTAATGATATAGTTGATCATTATGATATAGTTTCTCACTAAGGTAACCCTTCATCTGACATCTACGGTTATGCGAATTAGAGAGGGCGTAGAAGATGCAAATAATTCATATATTAGGTTTCACAGTTTCCATCGACACGCCATTTACATTAGAATGTCTAATATCTACAGTCATTCCTGCAGAGTTAAACGAACTAACAGTGGCAGTCGACATTTAGCAGACTGCGTTCTACAAGAAATTTAGGTAAAAGTCATTCCTCAAATATTTTTAGAGAGTTGAGTCCTTACAGAACGGACTTGATTGATGTCCTTCCTTCTCTTTTGGTATCAGAGAATGAGGAATTCACACATGCGCTGCTGGTGTTTAAAACGCTCAGATTACGTGGGTGTTTCGAGGGGATGGTCAACCATGTCGACAAAGTATGAGTTCGTATTTGCTAGTGGCCTGACACCATTTTAGGCCTGTTATACACAGTCGGTGTAAGAAGCAGCAGCAGCAGCCGCCGCCGCCGCCGCCGCCGCCGCCAACAGGTTTCGTTAGTGAAGATTGTCTTATCTGCTATCGATATTTCGAAACGGTGGCGAATCAAAAACTGTTAAAACGACGCAATCGTCTGTATATAAGACTGCCTTATCTTTTGCGTATCTCAATAAGTATTTTTTGGAGTAGAGTTATTTTAAACGGTCATCACAATGAAATCAAGATAAGACATCGTCCATCAGCATGATTACATTTAGCAAATACGTACACTGAACTATCTCACAGTAGTCAGAGGCCCCGTATTCGTTAATGTAGCACGTACGCTAAAAGGGGAACCACTCGGAACAGTACTGTGACAAAGCAGTGCAGGAGTCCTACAAAATGTTTTTATTAAGAAGGGTTGACCAATGAGCACATGCCGTTACGCTGCATCTGATCATAGCTATGTACTAGCTGAAGGCCTCACCGCATATACGTCAACCTGTGAGTTATTGGTAGGTACTGTCTGTAACACTCTTCAGTTCAGACATTTAACTGTGAGACGTTGTGTAAATATCTCAATTTGACTCTTGTAATATGGCTCTAAGTATTTCTGGCTTCAACTCTCTCTGCTACAACCAATTTTCTCGTGCTCTACACACATTGACACTAATTCCCGTAAACAGAAATGCCAAGCACTGTCCGCAATTAGGAACTGCATTCAACTACAGATGAACTCCTTTGGAGGGGATTAACAGTTTGGAGGAATCTGGCGAGATGCTGCCCCAATAGTGCTATACCTAGGTAAGCCCTTTTGATCTAACTTGCTCTTAACTGCCTTACATAAATTACATGATTAATATTAAACTACATAATACCCATTTAAGGAAGTTAAATGTAGTAGAACAGTTATTTATGAGCGATCAGTCTTCTACGAAGTTTTTCCATTTAAGTAACTGGAAGCTTTAATCTTCTATCTCCTAGTTTTTAGCAACTGTTAGCGACTGTTTACGCTGGAAGTTACTTAGGGACCAAAAAATTATGTTCTGTGCGATTACAGACTTGCAGCTCTGCTTCCGTCTTGATGATGTGGACAAAACTACTCTTGACGAATGTTACAGCACAGCGCACTACTTAAAATTAAGTTTGAAATCATCTTGTCGCCAGCAACGTATGTCTGCAAGAATGAGAAAGCTCAAACCACTGAACTGACGGAGTCCTCTTGGCGTAAGATGGAAATTACTGGCAAGAATTGAGACATTTAAATGCGTCTTAATGTAAATCGATTTCTTCTGAAGGTTTCCGATACGTACAAGACAATTACGAGGAGCAACTAGTTGTTCTAGTGATGGTAGAGTAACCGACATTTTACATCTAATTCATGGAGTAGTCACATGTAATTGAACTTGTGAAAACATTAAGTAGTAAAAAATCTAGGTATAGGTTCCTAGTTCTAGATAACAGAATTCTTGTAGACGAAGCACTGACCGAAGACTTGTGATGGGGGGGGGGGGGGGGGAGGGGGCAGATGTGTGTCCTTTTTATAGGCATTTGCTTTGATCGACTTAAGGAAACTACGAGTCTCTAAATCTGAACGACTTCAGAGGTGTCTGAAACAAATGATCCAGAATGAATGTTCAGTGCGTGAACAACTACGCCAATGCAAACTTTTATCGACACACGTTACGCAGTTACAGTGTCTGGTGAATCCGAATGTGTGTCCGTGGACTTTAACGTCATGTCGCAGCTATTTCCAATTATTTGTCACGTTTCACCGCAAATCTGAACCGCTTTACAGTATCCAGGACAGCGTTACAAATAGCCGTACATAGGAGAATGGGTGAAAGACCAGTTTCCAGCAACAACCGTATGCCGCGAGATCTGGGCTAATGATTTGCTGCCAGCAGCCGTAGGCCCTGCACAGCGATTACATCAGTACAGGCACTCGCTTCAGGGGTGCGACTAACTTACTGCCTCTAAAACGGATGTAAGACGTACTTTAAAACTATCAAGCTATTTTCGTCGCTCCTAGCCCCCTCCCCACCCTCTCGTGCGCGTGCGCGTGTGCGTGTGAGGGGGGGGGGGGGGGGGCGCAAGGACAACTTCTTGAACTGCTGGCAGGTTTGTGTTATTGAAATCTCTTTGTTGGGGGACGTACACGGAAGCAACCCAATTTTTTTTCCTGTAAGGGTCTGAGTGAAGGTGTGAAATTCCATGGGCGGAAAGCTACGCGAGTATTCTGATAATGCCGTAGTTTACTCTCTGATTGGAAACACATTTTTGATCTAGATTTTTTCAATTTTCATGACTGTGCTTATTTATGTACCACTTGGATTGTAAACACTGCAGTTCGTTACACGAAACAAGAGGCTATATTTTTGTTCATTTAGGAAGTAACGTGACGTAATACAATATCCTTAGTGTTATCGATCATTTGGATCACACGGAATATCTGTTGTAATAAGGGAAGAAAGCAAAGGAAGAAAGCGTAAGTTAAATGATGCAACTACAAAAAGAGGAGACGTCAGATTTTCATGTCTGCTCGACAACGAATGATAATGGGATTTAGCAAGTAAATTTCTGGTTGACAGTCATGTGACAGCAAAATATATTTTACTAACACAAAACCCAATTATTTGTCCTGTGGTTGACTTCGAGATCCGAGGCTCGCTGTTATCTGGATGCCGAATGTATGTAGTCATGAAGTCTCAGGAAGTCTGAAAGGACTACGGCTATCCAGCGACTGACCCCAGAAGCAATCTACTATTAACCTGAAACTATTAACAATTAGCTAAATATTAACAAAAACCTATTTCTGACAATTATCTTAGATCAAAGTCATGTTGAATTATTTACTTTCACGATACACAATGATCAGTTGAAAAATTCAATTCCTGTACTTCTAAGGAAACTTATCGCTTCCTGTATATGGCATGTGTAGCGATAAAGGAAAGTAATACATAAAAAAAGAGTGACTATGCTATTTTCTCTAAGATTAGATGGTAGTTGTTACTCCACAGGTTGAACACTTAACTGCTTAAACCATCAAGGTAATTAATTTTAACGAGCGATCAAGTGAATAATAACTGTTGAAAATGAACACTATTCTCGATATTTTGGCAGAAGCTGATGTAGTTAAATGTCGTCAAGGTACAGTCTCTCAGTAGATCACTACGAGAAACAAATTACGCTTTATGACAAAAAATTCCTCATAATACTTGTATTAGTGAGAATTGTTCAATACCAACAGTTATTTTCTACCAATAAATTCTGACATAGCGTATATGGAGCAACAGCGACCGCTAACCGAAACTAATGTTGATAGAGTCCAAATGGCTTTTTAATTTGCGACCGGTTTCGGAGATTCTACTCAAAACTGTGAAACGATGGCGTTGTAAGAATTCAAGACTTATTTATTAACAGCCGACCCAGAGACGTAGCATGTGTGTGAGGACGCAACGAGAAGTTTATCTGAAGATAGTTTAACCGAAATCTATCGTCAAAAATAAATAAGACTAGCTACTTTTACTGTATCAAGGTTAGTCCATTACCGTCAAAACGAGCTAAGTGTTATTTTCTGCAGATCAGTGGCTGAAGTTACGTGTAGCTACACCATTATGTTTGAATTATCGACGTTACTGCAATAAAATCTAACGGATTTACTTTACTACTGCGCCACATATTTGTAGATATATTACATTAACACATATATAACTTACTACAAAAAAATGTTCAAATTGTGTGTGTGTGTGTGTGTGTGTGTGTGTGTGTGTGTGTGTGTGTGTGTGTGTGTGTGTGTGTGTGTGCCGCCCAGTCCGTGACATGACGCCTCAAACCACGAGGCCATATATACATATATTACATTAAGGGTTCTTTTTAAGCAGATATTGTCAGCCAGAACTTCGCTAACGCCTATTTGTGTTAGTAACTAATGGGTGATCTTCACACATTTCTACTAAGTCTTACGCTTCTATTCCTTTTACACATACATTACTTTTTTAACTGATCGTGCAGCCATTCTTAAGGGAATAACAAGGTCGGTACCACTAGTTATTCCTTTGAATTGTGAATCAGCATTCAGTTTAGCATTTCCTGACCAACACGCAGAAGGACTGTTAAACGTGTGAAAATTCGCAGCTGCCGCTGGTTGCGGGCGGACCACAAAGCATTTATTCAATCTTATCGATCACTGAGTCATCGCCCACACAGTTGTTGCATTTTGTGGGGGACGGAGCGACAGGAAGAGCACAGCAGGAACTAAACTCAGTTGGCTGACAAGACTTCAGTATATCCCACGTGCCTGTTTTGCAGATTTTTATCGGTTTTGCTCAGCGCTATGACTTACGTCGAATGCTTAAGCTAAGGGAGAGCGAAAATTTTCGAACAGATCTCTGGTTGTTAGGAACTGTAGCGTGAGCTATTCGTGAACATTTTCGTCTCTACGAGACTACGGTATAATCAGTTTCTTCAGTTCCACGGAAGTATACATATATTCCCGTGAAGTCTCAGACTCCCTTACAATGACACGGTGAGCAGATATCGTTGGTTTCTTCGGAGCATTTTAGAAATTTAATGGGAATGGAATTCACTCAATGACCCAACAGCGAACTACGTTGAAACTGCATTTATTACTTCGAAACTATGTCAGTGTAAGGCCAAGAAATTTTTGCGTCCCCTGTGTTTTTATTTCTTTGGGAACTATCTTTGATATCAGTCGTAATAAAACGAAAGTTGATTTAATTTCGTTTATTTTTATTTTATTTAGCGTATGGCAAATACAAATCACGTATGAAAAATCTAAAAGTACATAACACACAAAACAGTTACAATATCACAAACAAACATCTAGGTTAGAAATATAATCGATTGCACTGTTAGTCGCATCCATGAAGTCCCTTGTTGGCCCAGGGTAGGCCCTCAGAGGGCAGTCTACCACGATATGGTGAATTGTCTGCCTGTCAGCGCCGCAGTCGCATTGTGGTGATGGCACTATGCTCCATTTGTACAAGGAGTCCGCACAACGGCCGTGGCTCGTCCTGATCCTGTTAAGGGTAGACCAGATTTTGCGGGGCAAGTCAAAGCCCCGAGGTCTGTTAGATGTTCCCAATAAGGTGTTAACCTGAGGCGGTGTCTTTTCCTCCCATTCTTCTCTCCAGCGGTCCTCAAGAATAAAAGCGTTCTTTGCCAGATCTTTGGCACTTGCGAGAGGGGGTGTCTGGATTTCAATGTATTTTGCTCAATTCCATTACTCAGGGTGTGGATAGGAAGATCTGGGCTATTTTGGATTTTTCGACACTCCCTGACAAGTGCGTGTTCTCTGCGCAAATGTGGCGGCGGGATATGGCTCAATACAGGCAGCCATTGGACAGGAGTTGACCTGATTGTTCCGGAGATAATCCTCATCGTTTGGTTCAAGACTGCATCCACCTTCTTGATGTGAGCACTATTTAACCATATTTGGGAACAGTACTCTGCTGCAAAATAGACAAGTCCTAGCGCAGAGCTACGCAGAACGGAGGCAGTGGACCCCCAACTAGTGCCACAAAGCTTTTGGACAATGTTGTTTCTAGTTCTGACTTTTTCAGCAGTGTTTACAAGGTGTTGTTTATAGCTCAATGTTCTATCGAGTGTCACGCCCAGATACTTTGGTGTTCTATTATATGGAAGAATGCCGCCATCAAAGCGGATCTTGAGCTCTTTGTTTGCTAATTTGTTATTCAGGTGGAAACAAGTGGCCTCTGTTTTGGATGGGCTGGGTTGGAGCCTCCAGTCATGGAAGTATTTTCCTAGAGTGGTCAAATCGCTGGATAGTGTGATCTCAGTTTCCTCCATCACTCGATGTTGTGTGGCCAAGGCCCAGTCGTCCGCATATCCGAACATTTTGGATCTCGTCCTAGGCATATCGGCTATATACATGCTGAAAAGCAGTGGAGCCAGTACTGAACCTTGGGGCAGGCCATTATTAAGTTTCATGAATGTACTTCTGTTGTTACCGATGACAACCTGGAATGGTCTATTGCAGAGCATTTCGTTGACAAGGTTAGCCGTTTTTAGACATGGCACGATGCGAAGGAGCTTATAAATCAGGCCCTGTCTCCAGACAGTGTCGAACGCCGCCGTCAGGTCAACAAATACCACTGATGTTTTTTGCTGTCTTTGGAAGCCCGCCTCGATGTAGGTTGTTAGAGCGAGGACCTGATCCGTGCAGCTTCTTTTCGGCCGGAAGCCCGCCTGTTCTACCGGTACAGCCTCCAGGATGACTTCGCTCATTCTGTTGTACATAAGTCTCTCCAGTAATTTATAGATCATGCTGAGTAAGGCGATTGGGTGGTAGCTCTGAGGTTGGTCACTCGGTTTGCCCGGTTTTAATATGGCAACAATTTTAGCCTTTTTGAGAGTGTGCGGAATTTTTCCAGTTTGCAACACGTTAGAGAAGAATCGCGCAAGCCATAATCTTGCAAATTTACCACAGTGGAGCAGAAATTCTGGGTGAATCCCATCAAACCCTGGGGCATTTCCTGGTTTTATATCGTTCAGGGCCATATTTAACTCTTCGACTGAAAAGGGTTGGGAATAAGATGTATTGTTCTCTGCTGTCGATTTTAGCTCTTTAAGCTCCTTTTTAATTTTTATAGTATGGGCTCGTTCCTTTGGGGCCCTGGAAGTCTTGCTGATGTGAACCGCAACTGTATTTGGGGACATAGCACTGGTCATTCGCAGATTTTTACCTCCACCTCCAAGTTTCCGAAGCAAAGACCACGCCCTTCTGCTTGATCTTGTAAAATCCATTTGTTCCACGGTCTCCATCCACTTAGCATGCCTGGCCGCGTCTAGGCTATGTAATAGATCGTCTGCAATTTCTTTATCCCCATTGTCCAGAAACTGTCTATAAAGCCGTTCACTTTCCTCGCTCCATCCTGGCACATATTTTTTTCTGAATCCTCTGGGCATACTAACTTTAGCCGAGCTGATGACGGCTCCAACAAATCTTTCGTAGTTCTTATACGTTGGGGGTATCTAGCCAAGGCATTCATCAAGTTTCTCCGAGAAAGCAGCCCAATCTGCCCTCCCAAAGTTCCATCTAGGACGAGGATAAGAGGATATCAGGGGAATAGTAAGACCTATTTCTAAGAGCACTGGGCGATGCTGAGAGTGGGGGAAATCCTCAAGTACCCTGCGAGAGACCGGCAGGGGTTTGTTGTTCTTGTCAGTTGTAACAAAACTGAGGTCAGGGCAGGTCTCAGTTAGCCAAGCGGCTGATTTAAATGTACCTCGGTCTTTGGCGTCAAAGATTAGTTGAGTATTATGATCTGTCCATTTCACCAGGTCTTCGCCGTTTTGGTCAGATATTCGATATTTCCACAGTTCATGGTGGCTATTAAAGTCACCCACGTATATTGCTGGGTGAAGCAGGGTTTGAAGGGCTTGTGGGGGCCACGATTGCCCTGGAGGCTTGTATATATTATTTATTGTGACTTCACCCACTTTTATAATGACTTCGTGAATCTCGTTGTAAAGCTAGTTCGCGTCCGTAGTAGAATACTACACATGCACCCTGGGTAACGCTAAATGAACTAGCAAAGTACAGGCGACCAGATAATCCTTAGTTGATCTCCTGGTCACGGCAAATCACGATGAATTCTAGCAAAACGAACCCTTAATTTCGTTTATCTATGGTGATTCAGTTACAGCGTTTCTCCAGTTGGCGCAGAGTTCCTATATGTTCCACGGTTTAAATCGCCAATTACACAGCAGCGCACTGAATGACAGTGTCAACATTTGCAGCTGCTCGCTGCGCGTGTATTTCTGCTGTCAGTTCGTAGCATGAAACTTCCCGGCAGATTAAAACTGTGTGCCCGACCGAGACTCGAACTCGGGACCTTTGCCTTTCGCGGGCAAGTGCTCTACCATCTAAGCTACCGAAGCACGACACACGCCCAGTCCTCACAGCTTTACTTCTGCCAGTATCTCGTCTCCTACCTTCCAAACTTGCCCGCGAAAGGCAAAGGTCCCGAGTTCGAGTCTCGATCGGGCACACAGTTTTAATGTACCAGGAAGTTTCATATCAGCGCACACTCCGCTGCAGAGTGAAAATCTCATTCTGGAGTTCGTAGCATGACAGAACTGAGTGATGTCTGCATAACAGTCGAACAGCGGCCTATGTGATTCAGCCAGTCAACGTCCTCAAGTCACTAACACATGTTTTTACTCACGGAAAGTTAAACGTTGTCTGCAAGTGTGCTAGCAAAATTCCAAAGCCGCTGCAGTGAAAGTACAGTCGCAGTCAGAAGCGGTTCTCCACCGTTTCCTTGCATCTGTAAGTTGGATTAAGTATGGATAACTAAGTATTTAGAGCCATAGACAAGCAAATGTCTTATGGAACTCTAGCATTTTACTACGAGATATCTGAAAAAACCATCTTGAAAGTAACCTTTACTCGGCGCAACACTGAAGAGCAGTTTTCAGCTGAGATTAATTCTCGCGCTTTTGAACGTACTATATGTATATATAAAATAATGCAAACTAACTTCTCCAAAATTAGTTTCGGTATGACATCAGTACAAAATGAAGATTTCTTACCGTCAACGAATACAAGAATTTTTATCACATTTAAGAATTACGGATATATCTTTGCAGCTTTCCACAGTGGTGAGTAACTACAGGTGGTACGAGCGAAATCGGTACGAGCGAAATCGGTACGAGCGAAATCGGTAGCTAGGAAACGACAGTATGTTTAAGATTCAACAGAAGGATTCTAAGAAGGTATGCTGTACCTGATTATGCATGCAAGACCAGTGGTTTCTGTTCTACAGAAATGTCACAACGTATGAAGAAGCCAACCAATGCGACAAGGTGTTTCCACGAAATTTTAATCACCAACTTTCTCCTCCGAATGCAACTGTTTTGTCGTTGCCCACCTACATAGGGGGATATGATAATAGTATAATCGTAACGTGAGGAGGGAAATCCGAATTCGCACGGAAGATTTAAGTGTTCGTTTTTCCTGCGCATTGTTCGAGAGTGAAACGGTAGATAAATAGCTTTAAGGTCTTCGAAAAACCGACTGCCAGCCACTTAAATGTTAATCACAAAGTAATAATGGAGATTTATATCAGACGTGAGGACGTCGTTCAATACAATCATCATTCATATGGCAGGTACAAACCAACTGCCAACAAGTTGTCAGACCCGCAGAGAGGAATATCATGGCATTTGTACCGGAAGCAGCAGTAACAGCAATAAGTCAAATCGCTCTGAGCACTATAGGACTTAACATCTAAGGCCATCAGTCCCCTAGAACTTAGAACTACTTAAAGCTAACTAATCTAAGGACATCACACACATCCATGTCCGAGGCAGGATTAGAACCTGCAACCGTAGCAGTCGCGCGGTTTCAGACTGTAGCGCATAGAACCGCACGGCCACCCTGCCGGCGCAGAATACTAACACGAATAATTTACAGAAGAACGTAACAACTGTCAGAAGCAGACGTCGTAGAAGATCGGTTCTTGAGACAAGTAGGAACACTAAATACTGACCGTACGACGTATCGTGTGAGAGACATTAAAGACAGCCGAACCTATACACTGATGTGCCAAAGAAACTGGTATAGGCATGCATATTCAAATACAGAGATACGTAAAGAGGCAGAATACGGCGCTGCGGTCGGCGACGCCTGTATGAGACAACACGTGTCTGGTGCAGTTGTTAGATCGGATATTCCTTTTATAATGGCAGGCTATCAAGATTTAAGTGGGTGTGAAAGTGGTGTTATAGTCGGCGCACGAGCGATGGGACGCAGCATCTCCGAGGCAGTGATGAGGTGTGGATTTTCCTGTACGGCCATTTCAATTCACGGGTATACCGTGGGTATCAGAAATCCGGTATAACATCAAATTCCCGACATCGCTGCAGCCGGAAAAAGATTCTGCAAGAACGGGACCGGCCGGCCGGTGTGGCTGAGCGGTTAAAGGCGCTACAGTCTGGAACCGCACGACCGCTACGGTCGCAGGTTCGAATCCTGCCTCGGGCATGGATGTGTGTGATGTCCTTAAGTTAGTTAGGTTTAAGTAGTTCTAAGTTCTAGGGGACTTATGACCACAGCAGTTGAGTCCCATAGTGCTCAGAGCCATTTGAACCATTTGAAGAACGGGACCAACGACGACCGAAGAGAATGCTGGACCATGAGCAAGTGTCAGCGTGCGAACCATTCAACAAAACATCGATATGGGCTTTCGGTGCCGAATGCCCAGTCGTGTACCCTTGACTGCACAACAAAGTTTTACGCCTCGCCTGGGTCCGTCAATACCGGCAATGGACTGTTGATGACTGGAAACATGTTACCTGGTCGGACGTGTCTCGTTTCAAATTCTATCGATCAGATGGACGTGTAAGGGTATGGAGACAAGCTACACGATATTATGCAGGTGTACCAGTTTCTTTGGATCTTCAGTGTATTTATTGCAATTTTCAGTTTAGAGAAAACTTAGGACAATGAGGACAAATGCACTCTTTGAAATTATGAAGGTAGCGGGACAATATTTTCTGGCGTTTCAATTCTCTTGAAATAGTTACTGCTTTTTATTCGCTACAGAGCCCGCTTCACACCATTTTTTACCAAGTTCTGCACCGCAGACTTTGCTGGAGGCTTTCAAATGGTTCAAATGGCTCTGAGCATTATGCGACTTAACTTCTGAGGTCGTCAGTCGCCTAGAGCTTAGAACTAATTAAACCTAACTAACCCAAGGACATCACACACATCCATTCCCGAGGCAGGATTCGAACCGGCGACCGTAGCCGTCGCTCGGCTCCAGACTGTAGCGCATAGAACCGCACGGCCACTCCGGCCGGCGCTGGAGGCTTTACCGGAATACCGCTAGTCTCATACTTCTGGGCAAACTGTTCAGCATACGTTTTCCGCGAACTGTGCCTCACATATTACGCGACAATGAACACGCACTGTGTTATGGTATTTTGTGTTGTATTCCAATGATCACTTAACATGTTTACTCTTTCCTGGCAGTTTTCGGTGTTAATTTAACAAAAGATCAAATATTTGCGGGTAGCACGTGTAGTATACAACAACTCCTTACGACAATAAGACCATTGGAGGTAGTAACTACTGTACTATTATTTCGTGCATCAGGAAACTGCTAGGTTCGACTGGTGCAGATTTCTACAAGAAATCGGCTGAACATTGCTAGTAAACACGGAGATGGAAAAGGAAGCATCATTAGATTACAAGATCATAGTCACGCTCGGCTTATCTATTACGGTATACCACATTTTCATCAGCTGGCACATTCGAGAGGAAGGAGGAAATGTAACCATCTCCAACCCACAGGTCGTTATGGACTGGCCACTAACGCAATTAGGAACTGCAGAAGTACTTTAAAATGAAGTGTTTCGGAATTTAACTGGTTTATGCAGATGACTGAAAAGTAAAATGTCGGTGGTCCGACTTGGCGAGCTCACTCCTTCCGAACACGAGCTCAGAAAGTCGCTCCTGTATCAACTGTCCCATCTTGAGATAAGGCTTTCATCTATTTGAACGGGAGGCTGGACATCGATGTGGCCAATAGACAATGAGAAACGAGAAGCACTTATCCGTGTCACTATATGCTTTGTAGGCAGGAGTGAGGTACGAACTGTTCATCAGAATTACCAATGTTTAAAAGCTTACATGTTTCTTTCTGCACCTCACCCTTTCCAAGCATAGTGCTGTAACACGTCTCATACATACAGCCTCACATTTTCTCACAGTGCCTTCTGTCACTTTTAGAAGTAATTATTTTGCAACAGCAATTTTTGCGATATCATGTAGCGGTAGAAAACATTTTAACAATGCCGACTCTTACCGATTTAAATTTAATGCACGGTATTTACGTATCATTTTAGCAGTGCAACAATACGATACGATTTGTATTTAGTATGGTCTAGTAGTTGGCGGAGAGAACCACTCCCTCCCCCACGAGGTTATCATAAATAACTGCGCCAGTTAGATACCGCATGCGCAGGATACAGCAAAGAAATTGGCTTTCTAGCAGCGACTTAAATATCCTTCAGAATACGCTTGAAAACCAATAAAAACGTGAAGAGTGAATTCCGGAAGTAGTAACTCGTTTTTATTCAGACTGCCAAGGAAAATGTTGAATTCGCAGGTTAGTTGCACATAGGACTGTACTATTAAGCTATTCCTGAAGGTCAGAAGCCAGTGACCCGGCATCTGAAATCCTGTGGGCGAAGTTGTTCGTGGCAGTGTAACGAGACAGTTTTCTAAATTTATACAATTAATATCCACAGCTCTAAGTATGTCTTCCACTGTCAGGCCTAAGCCATTTACACGAGTCATTTAAGGCTGTCGGCGCAACGATCGCCTTCATTCACAAAATCTTCATGCATTACAGAGAAGGTTGTTCACGAAAATCTGTTCTCAGATACTAAAAGGCGCCAGTCATGCGGCGAGGTATGTTAACGTTAGCGTGGATGCTGAAACGGTAACTAAACCTATTTCCCAAAGCGTTGTCATCAAAAGCTTCGAAGCCTGAATATGAACATCACTGCCTTTCGAAAGCGTTCGAAGGAATTTCGCTTTCCCAATGAATTCTACAGTTCAGTTCTCTCTCTCTCTCTCTCTCTCTCTCTCTCTCTCTCTCTCTCTCTCTCTCTCTCTCTCTCTCTCTCTCATTTTGCTACTTACAGACATTCATGGTAACCCTATACTATCGTTGCCTAAGTGCAGCATATGAGGTATACGGAACTAGTCCTTACATACAACTGCATCACCCTTTCATCGAGTGAATGAGGCTCTCTGTTAGTGACTGAAGCATTTTGTCCCGCTTGGCGGGCCCGAAGTTGCCCGGCCGAGCCCAGTGAGCAGCAAAGTTGTGACATGCTGTCAGCTGGGTACTTACCCAGAAAGTTTTAACGGCAGAGCCAATATGCGCACATTAAACATGAGATATGTAAGTACTGAAGATGCCTAAATAACTATGTAAAACGTTTGGTTAAAAACAAAAACATGGAAATTCAGTTGGAATTAATGTGATTTATTCTTCAGTGCCAAACACTCAAAACGTTATGGGCACAGTGCTTACACTAACCCGCACTGAGCAACCCGCCTGATCATAATCACATTTCTATATTTCTATTTAGAAAAAAAAAAAAAACAGGCTAGTTACGAAGACGACAGATAGTACCACAGGAAGGCTGCTTCAGCTCCTTTGTGACTAACAAATTTAGCATTCCTCACTAAATTCATGACGCTTTTCTTGCGTGAAAGTATGCCTAATTTGTTATACACTGAATGCATCACTTCGCTCCGCAGCAAGTGCCTGACAGGTGTAACTAGACTGCGTAGCGGTCGACAGAACAGAGATCGCAATTCCGTTAGATCAGTGACGGGATGTGGACGTAGTGAAATTTAAATGACTGTTCTAGTGTAGGGTGACACCCCTCCCCCTGAAGATCTTTTTTCATTCAGAAATTTATCTTCTATCGGAGTTAGGGTCTCAGTAACTACAAAATGGTTCAAATGTCTCTGAGCACTATGGGACTTAACATCTGAGGTCATCAGTCCCCTAGAACTTAGAACTACATAAACCGAACTACCCTAAGGACATCACACACATCCATGCCTAAGGCAGGATTCGAACCTGCGACCGTAGCAGCAGCGTGGTTCCAGACTGAAGCGCCTAGAACCGCTCGACCACACCGACCGGCAGTAACTACACCGTAAGGTAAAATTGAACATCTGATATGGTAATTTTTCATTCGTTCGCAAGAAGCATATGCGATTAACTGCACGTATGATCAAGAAAAATGGAAGAAGCAACCGGATCATCATTGTCATGTCACCCTTTGAGGTCGCAACTTTGGAACAAAGGGTATTTTGATTAGAATGTTATCTTGCAGGCAAATAAAGTGGTCAGTGATATGCAAAGAATTTCTGTTCCAGCAGAATCCTGAATCTGTCTTACAATGATGGAAGTAACGTCAGATTTTTACTCCTACCTCGTTTTCTAAGGTAATTATGTTAGGCATAGTATGTCAGTAACAGATTGCACAGTGCGTTTGTTTTGTTTTAGGGCGCAAAAGCAGCTAGGGTCATACGAGAATGTCAGAACCGTGGACAATGAATACAACAAACGGAGTTTAAAGTGTTTAAGCCTAATCGACGGAAGGAAAGACAGCTAAAAACAGGAACTTTGAGAAAGGTCCATAAAAACGCCAAAGAAAAACAGAGGTCCTAAACTAAATATTGAATGTCCTTCGCCATATTACTACGGCGGATAAAAAGTAAAACGAAGTCCACAACCCGTGGGTCGTTCGCTAAAACGGCCGGTAATACAGACGGCAAACAAATTTTAACGTGAGTGGTTAAAAAAGTGGTTAAAAAAGAGGCATTCCGACAGGAAATGGCGAACCGTCAAAGGTAGTGGGCAACAAGCACAATGTGGTGGGGGACACTACCTAACAAATGGCAATGGCTAGAAAGGCAGTGCCCTATACGCAACCTAGGCAAAATAATGATCTCACGGCGAGAGAGCCGAGAGGAGGTCGTCCAAGCCGCTAGGAGAGGTTTAATTTCCCGGAGCTTGTTCCCATGAAGGGAGGACCAGTGGTGGTGGCAAAGTGACACCACCTGCTGACAGACAGGAACACAGAGCTCACTGGAGGGAATGAAAGAACTAGTGGGCCAAGGTACCAGGGACTGCAGCCTTGGCAGCAGCATCAGCAGCCTAATTTCCCGTCAGACTGACGAGACCAGGGACCCACATAAACATCACAGTGGCTCCATCAACAATGAGCTAGTGACAGCTTTCCTGAACCAGTTGCACTAAGGGATGGACGGGGTGGAGCACAGATGTTGTGAAGGGCACAGAGAGTAGGAGCAGAAGACTATTGAAAAGTGTCTCAGGATATACGGCGTGGCCTGATACGGCCTACTCGGCGAAGATCTCTGCTGTCAATACTGAGCAGTGTTCCGGAAGCTGGTATAGAAAAACGTCGGTGCCACTGACTAAAGCACACCAGACAACATTGGTCGTCCGAGAGCAGTAAGTATAAACAAAAGTACCATCGCGAAGTTGCGTGCGAAGGGCGATAGAGCGAGGATTGAGTAATGTTCTTAGGAAGTGAATGAATGCCAAAGTAGGCAGCCGCACGAAGCCGAGGTGGTGACGGGTTCACACCCATCAGGAAAGTGACAGGTAGCGCGAAGATAAGCTGCCGGAGCAAGAGCTGAAAGCGAACTCCAGGAGGTAGCAGAAGAACGAAGCGCCCCATACTGGCGATCAAACGAGTCATCAAAGGAAGAGGCATGGGATGGGTGGCGAGGCACGACAGACTAACGGCATGTCTATCTGCCGAGGAGGAAGTCACGGCGGTGTGACTGGTAGTTCGGATGCTTTGGCATACGGCGTCTCAACCAGTCTAGTGCAAAAGGCGCCAATGGCCGGATGCCACGATGGTGGCTAGTACTGAGATGGTGTAAGAGGGGCGGACATGCAGATGCATAAACCAAATACCCATCGTTTAGTTTAGAATGGGGGGTGAAGCTGACTCCTGCACGTGGTGCCCCTGCATAGGTACTGGACTAGATTCTCCAGTACTGAACTGAACGTCAGCATTCCAAAAGCATTGCATTATAGGTTTCACTATGAATGGAAACCAAAGGTCTTTATCAAGACCTCACCTTGTGATCGTATCAATCAACATAGAAGGATTGTCTGTTGCCAAAGAAGAACTCCTGCAACATATTGCCAAGGAACCTAGGTGTGATATTTTATGTATACAAGAAACCCATCGAGATGACACCATGAGAAGACCAAAAATCCTTGGGATGAAACTGGCAGTTGAGCGACCCCATAGACAATATGGCAGTGCTATCTTTGTGAGGAACGATATAGCTGTTCTCTCTACCTCACTTACAGAATTCAACAATATTGAAATACTGTCTGTAGAACTGAATGGTTGTATTGTGTCGTCAATTTACAAACCCCCAGGAGCAGATTTCCAATTTTCACCTACAGACAACTACACCAATCAACAAGCTCACTTTATTGTTGGAGATTTCAATAGTCATAGCAGTGTTTGGGGTTATGTTGAGGACGACAGTAATGGTGAAGCAGTTTTGACTTGGGCTGATACCAACCATCTTAATCTTGTCCATGATAATAAACTCCCACCATCTTTTAACAGTGGGCGTTGGAAACGTGGGTATAACCCCGACTTAATTTTTGTTAGCGAGAACATAGCTCACCAATGCAGAAAAACTGTTCTAAATCCGATACCAAATACTCAACACCGCCCCATAGGCTGCCAAGTGTTTGCAGCCATCACTCCTAGAATCACATCATTCCGAAGGCGATACAATTTCAAGAAAGCAGACTGGCAGAAGTTTGCTGACCTCCTTGACTCAGAAGTTTCACGCATAGAACCCTCAGTTTCCAACTATGATGAGTTTGTAGAAGCCGTGAAAAGATGCTCAAGACTCTCAACTCCCAGAGGCTGTCGAGTTAACTACATACCTGGCTTGACAGAAGAATCCGTGAAGCATCTACATAACTATATCCAACTTTTCAATGATAATCCTTACAGCATTGAAACCTTAACTGCTGGCCAAAATTTATCCTCAGCCTTAGCCAAATCCAAAAAAGAACGATGGATAGAGTTACTCGAGAACCTTGATATGTCTAAAAGCAGTCAGAAAGCCTGGCAGTTGCTGCGACGCCTGAACAACGACCCTGTCCACAATCATGGCCATGCAAACATTGCACCAGATCAAATTGCTCATCATCTAGTTCAGAATGGAAGGGTCAATTGTTCTAAAGATAGAACAAAACTCAAAAGAGAACCTGAACGTGAAAACAACCATCTATCAAATGACTTCATCTTACAAGAACTCAGAACCGCAATTCAGAAATGCAAAAATGGTAAAGCGCCTGGTCTAGACGACCTAATGATTGAGCAAATTAAACATTTTGGTCCCATCACGGAAAGATGGCTTCTGCAATTCTATAATGGTTGTCTGAAGCGGAAACAGATCCCTGCCATCTGGAGGAAAACTAAAATTATTCCCTTACTAAAACCTGGAAAGGGTGCAGCTGATCCCAAGAACTACCGACCGATTTCGCTCCTCTGCCATTTGTATAAAATCTATGAAAGAATGTTGCTAAATAGACTCACTCCCATTGTTGAAAAACAACTCATACCTCAACAAGCAGGTTTCCGACCTGGAAAGAATTGTACAGCACAAGTCCTTAATCTGACTGAACATATTGAAGAGGGATATGAAAAAGGATACATTTCCGGGGCTGTCTTCGTGGATCTCACAGCAGCATATGACACCATTCAACATCGACAATTATTGCACAAAGTCTACTACATCACTAGAGACATTAATTTCACCAGAACTGTGCAGACACTTTTGGAAAACCGGCGATTCTATGTGGAGTTCCAAGGAAGAAAGAGTAGATGGAGAAGTCAAAGGAATGGCTTGCCTCAGGGTAGTGTCCTTTCCCCCATATTGTTCAACATATTTACAAATGACCAGCCTCAACCTTCTCTTACAAAGAGTTTCATCTATGCAGATGATCTTGCCTTAGTCACACAAGCCAGAGATTTTGACACAGTAGAAAACCAGCTTACTGTTGCTCTCAAGGACCTATCTGAGTACTACAGAGTCAATAACTTAAGACCGAACCCTGCTAAAACTCAAGTTTGTGCTTTCCACCTACGCAATCGAGAGGCCTATAGAAAACTTACAGTGGTTTGGGAAGATCAAGAGCTTGAACATTGTTTCTACCCCAAATATCTGGGTGTCACCTTAGATCGAACGTTGACCTACAGAAAACACTGCACTAACACTAAGCAGAAAGTTGCTGCTCGTAACAACATCCTGCGGAAGCTCACTGGCAGCGTTTGGGGTGCAGATCCCAAACTACTAAGAACATCAGCCTTGGCCTTGTGCTATTCCGCAGCTGAATACGCATGTCCTGTATGGTACAAGTCATCTCATGCAAAGCAGGTTGATGTGGCCCTGAACGAAACCTGCAGGACAGTAACGGGATGCCTCAAAGCTACACCTATTGATAAACTCCATAAACTAGCAGGTATTGCTCCTCCAGACATAAGGCGTGAAGTCGCAGCCAAACTTGAGAGACATAAAGCAGATCATAACACCGATCACCTGCTACATGGATACCAGCCACCAATTAGTAGACTCAAATCTAGGAGGAGCTTCATGAGAACTACTACACCCCTCACCGGTCGGACTGGAGCAGCCAGACTATCTCAGTGGACAGCAAAATCTGACAGTAATGATTGGATGACTCCTTCTGAGACCCTTCCTCCTGGTGGAAATCAAGTCTGGACAGTGTGGAAGTCTCTAAATCGGCTCAGGAGTGGCGTCGGACGAACTAAGGACAATCTGTTTAAATGGGGCTTCATGAAGGAATCTTCCACCTTGTGTGACTGCGGAGAAGAACAGACAACCAAACATTTAATTAACTGTCCTAGATGTCCTGTATCATGTTCCACACAAGAGCTTGTTGATGTTTCAGACAATGCTGCTGCCGTTGCACAATTTTGGGCTAATACCGTTTAGTTTGTTCTTTTATGATTTGACCTGATTTGTTATATTGTATATATTGTAAATATTGTTGTAATGTTTTTGACTCGAAATAATAATAAAGTTTAGAATGGACGAGGGACTGATGCGAAAGGAGGAGGGTGGTCCGACCCGCTGCCCTGGACGTACCGCTGAGGACACGTAGGACTAAGGAACTGAAGAGCAACAGGCCCGACATGTGAAGATGGTGGAAGAAACCAACTGCTCCGCCAGAAATTCATACAAACTTGTCAGCGGAAAAGCGAAAAGCATTGTCGATGCTCCACAAGTAAAGACGATAGAGACATCGCTGAAGACACCGCTAGAGGAGACAATTCCGTGAGAACTGCAATGGATATCAAAATCGTCAAAGAAGAGAAAGCCGGAGATGCCCGGCGGGAGACATGCCACTGTAGGGTTAATGGCGTTAGCAAAGAGGACGACGCTCAGGACGGAACACGGAGGCACACCGTTTTCCTGGATAAAGGTGTCAGACAAAGCAAAAGCCACACGTACCTTGAGAACTCAATCTTTTAGCGAATTCCTGAAGGAAACGTGGCATGCGGCAACGGGAGCCCCACGTGTAGAAAGTACAGAGGATAACAGCGTCCGGCCCTGGGCAGGAGGATTGGGATGAGGTGAATGCATGACCTATTTCCCTAATAATAAAGGTGGCACTGTAGCACTCACGATTCTGAGAGCCGCCTCTACTCGTTTCCGAGGAAGGAAAGCAGGGTGATAGTGGGTGAGCTCGAAATCTCCGGAAAAAGGCGGCCCAAAGTGTTGGAGATAGCAGTAGGGTCCGCTAAGACATCGTGTGCTACTGTCGGGCCGGAAATTGGTCCACGTGACGGAAGACTGTGTGGAAATGTTAAAAGAAATCGAACTAGCCCTTCTGCTATCCCGAAGATCGCGACGGCACTACACGCACCTGTGACATTTAAAAACTCAGAGCACGTCTCCACGCGCGAATTGCGTCGCGGCGCGCCTCAGTCCACCAAGGGACCGGAACACAGCCTGACAAAGAGGAAGTGGAAGGAATGGAACGTTCTGTGGGGTAAGGATAACATTTTAAGATCTTCTACCTGGTCATCGCAACTGCGGAAATATTGTTCGTCGAAGGTCGCCAAGGAAGAGTAAAGCCTCCAGTCGGCCTTAGAAAGCTGCCATTTGAGTGTTCACGTAGATGGGGTAGGAGTCATCAATCTGATAGCATACGGGATATGGTCGCTCGAATGTGTGTCAGAGAACAGACCGCTCGAGATGATGGTCAAGCTCGGCAGTAAAGAAGTAGGGTTCCAAATGGTAATACGTATGAGTGGAGTCTGAAAGGATCGTGGGTGCTCCCATGTTAAGGCAGATGAGATTAAGGTGACAGAAGGTCAGCCAAGAGGGTATCTCTCTGACAGGTTCTGGGAGAGCCCCAAAGGGGGTGGTGTGCATTAAAGTCACCCAGCAGCAGGAAAGGGTGAGGGAGTTGCCCAATAACCTGGAGGAAGTCTGTCCTGGTGACACCGAATGATGGGAGGATGTAAACATCACAAAGGGAAAAGGTCGAGCGGGAAAGGAAAATGCAGACTGCGACAGCTTGAAGCCTAGTAGTCAGGGAGATAGGTTGACTATGAACGTCATCCTGGTGATCAGCATGACTCCCCATGGGATGGGATGCCGTCCTGAGGCAGAAAGGTCAAAGCTGACTGGGAAGAAATGCGAGGGCTCAATGCGGTCCTGAGGAGGCAATTGTGTTTCCTAGAGGCAGAGAAGAAGCAGACACAGATTCTAAAAGCAGCTCTAAGTTCTCTTTGTGGGATCGAAGGCTGCGAATATTCCACTGGAGGAGTGTCGTAACGAGGGAAGGGGAGAAGGGAAGAAGGGAAGAAGGGAAAAAATGAAGGGCTGTCACCTCGACAGCTTCCTAGTGCCAACTTCAGAAGATAGACTGCTACAGGGCACAGAGGCTGGAGGATCCTGCTCCATTAGTTCTACAGAGGCGTCGCCATTCTCCCTCTATCTGCGGAGTCCCGGGCAAAAGGACGGTTGGTGGTGACGACACCATCAAAGAGGATCTCTGAGTTTGCCAAGGACAAGACCAGTTCCCTTTGTTTGACTTCTTGGAACCTTTCCGATGGTCAGAGGAAGACTCAAGATGTTTGTTGGCTGGGTGGACGTAGTATATCTTTACAGAGTATTCCTTCAGTCCTTTCCAGCCCGCCTATTGTGTAGCAGCTGACTTCGCCCCGTGGGGCGAAAGTTTCGTGGCTTGTTGGAGAAGTAGACGGGGATGCTGCCATGGCACTGGACGATTACACAACCGCAGCGCCGAATTTGAGATCGCATGTCTGTGTGGCCATGTCTTGTGGAGGGAGATGTAGCAATAACAGTACTGTAAGTGTCGGATGGTAGAACGCAGCGTTTTTGACTAGCCAACAGATTCCGAGCGACCGGATAAGGCACTTCTTCCTTCACCCGGATCTCCTGGACAATCCGCTCATGGGACACGGGACAATCTCCGGAGGAGGCGGCATTGTCGCCATTGCAGTTTACACAATGGGAAGAAGGAAGCAGACTCGCCCTCCCACAGGTTACACATTTGTCCAGGTATCGACAGGATTCTCGGGCATGGTTGTAACGATGACACTGGTAGCAATGCATCGGGTTTGCAATATACGGTCGGACTGTGACAGCTTCATAGCCTGCTTCGATCTTTGACGGAAGCACAATCCCATCAAAAGTGAGGAAGAGTGCGCATGGGCACTAAGGATTCATCTACTTTTTTCATCACCCGATGGACTAGAAAGACACCCTGATCACAGATTTATGTATGGATTTCTGCCTCAAACAAACAATCGAGTGGTGAAGAGTAAACAACACAGAAAGAATAAAGCGTCCGATAAGTATCGACCTGTACAGGATAGCTGTGGGGGAGCGAATCTGTTTACAGTAGTTGTGCTTGAGAATCAGAAGTTGCCTCCAAAAGCGAAGTGCCACTGCGGAAACGAGAGCAGGGTTTCACAGGGATAGCAATTCGATCAACGCCTTCCTGAACAATAAACGGATCTACCATAGCAAAGGACTCACTGTCTTCGGTACGCAAAACCACTAGGAACCGTGGTGCAGCTGGGAGGGTGTTGGAATCTTTAGTCTCATTACGTGTAGTAGACGTTGACTGTGACGGTGAGAGAGATGATTTACTCATTGCGATTAATTCCCCGAAGATTGCCAGCATCTCCGATGGCTTGCTCCTTCCACCCGTGGGGCACCTTCAGAAGGGGGCGCACCCGCCTTACGTGATTGTTCACACTTCAGGTCACACCTCCCGAACACATGACAGAGGGACCAATCGGCAATTTAGGAAGGTAGCAGCTTAGGCAGTCACCCCTACGTGGGCCTGGGCTGCACCAGGGTCACGTGCGAACCCTACCTGTCGACCCGGGGCTGGGAATTACTCGTTACCCAGCCACCTGTTACGCGGCAGACGCGTGGGCTGGCATTCAGAAGCGTACAGGGAGGATGAAGGAAAGGAGGAACCTCGAACGCTAAGGCGGCGGAAGGACGGAAGAAGACAAATGAAAAACAGAAAAAAGGAACGAAAAAACAGTGGAGAGACTGCTGATATCATTTACTGAAAATGCAGAACACATTTTCAAAGACATCCCAGAGATGTTCTCCAATGAGGAGAAAATCGGAGCAATAGGACACACATGCAGCACGGAAGGGAAACGATGCTGCAAAGGTTGGGGTCCTGTGGTAGCCAAGCATGAACTCGCTAATGAGCGGCGAGCCCCTTTGGTTGGGGAAAGGGGGAGGGGGCTCATTGTCACCGACTATGTATTTCAAAGACATCAAGTTTACTCCATTTCAAAATGAACTTCCTGAAGACATTTTTCATTTCGTATAAAGAAAGTTTGGTAAAGAGCCTTAAAACAGATTCCATTGTAGAGTAAGTACCCAACCCTTTATCTTTTACTTAGCTGCCAAAGGAAATAATGTTTCTGAACTTTTCTTTTAATATAATCTACGTTTTGTGTGTGATCGATTTTGGTATTTGCCACAGTGCTCGGCAGTGCCTTCATGCCAGGAAGAGGAAGGATTTTGCCTTTACTTTTAATTTTGCGTGGAGAATGAAAAGTGCCCATTACTTTGCATAACTCAGCGAAGTATTGAGCCCGATGGTCAGCGTTTCCGAAACATGTATTTAGCGGACATCGTGCGCACACCTCGAACGTAGCTCACTGTTAGATCACAGTTTCCAAATTTATCAGTACCTGTTCGGTTAATCTTCGTACCGTGAAATGGGTTATCTGGTTTTATTCAATGCGTTCAGCGAACTGTGGACCACATTTAAGTTTCTGATCATTGTGCAACAGCCTAGGGCCCAACTCATGCCGCTCGTGTTGCACACTAGATGCAGCACCATTCACGTATTCCAGGTCCACTGCTTGGATTTATTTACTTCGCGGACTTTGATTTTCCAGGCAGTATAAGTCATTACCATGTATGTATCGTCATAGCTTCCGACTGCGTTTAGCACACCTGGAGAAGACATGTCAGGCAGAGAATTACGCCTGAAGTCCCAGAAACTACATTCCACGGAGAAATGTCCCAGAAGACTGACATGATAAGTAAGTGAATGGTTGGTCGTTGGTTTAAGCCATTCCACTCTGAAAAAGTTACGTAAATTAAGTACTCCAGATACTTGTGATAATGTAGATTTAAGATCTGGCTAGTGCTGTTAATGCTTGTGTCATATAAGCTCATACCTAAACAACGTCACTTTTCCGTGGAATGACAACGTCGTACTTAACACTGGTCTTTTACATTCCATCCGTGTTCAGTTTCATGGCTCCAAACGTCCGTTTAGTGCCTGTGCGCTCTAGAGGCTATCCGCCTATTGTGCCGCGGCAGACGAAAATTAATTAGTGTGGCTCAAAATAGAAGACGCTGCCCGTGAGCGCGTCGCCACAAAGCGGGCCTGTTTGAACGCGTCGTCGGACTGCTACACCTCGTCACTACACGCGTCATCCAACATGGGAACACCAACGTCTGCTCGTTCAAGCACGTCAATGTATCTATGCCTAATGGTTAACACATTCTTATACCGTAAAAGCGCTGCTTTATCTCCATTAACCACTTACCAGAAATTAATTTAGCGACATCATATACATAATGTCTTCACTACTCACGCGCTGGCAATGCGCTCACTACCATTCAATGAAAAATCGTCAGTGCTTTGCAGTGTATCAGTTTCAGCAAATTAAAAATGTAATATTTGAGTAAATTTTATCTCTCACTCGTATTGAGCAGCATTGTTTCCGAGACCGTATGGGCTTTCTTTTAAGTTATTCAGCATATCTGTATGTTAATTTGGGAAACTGTTACACGTACATTACATGTGACACGAGAAACCGCAGCATGATTGACGTACTTTACTTGCCGTTCAGACGCAATATAGGCATTCCGTGAATTTTCGATCAAGATGGTGGCCATACACAGGCATGGCATACCACTAGTACCGAGATTTCTTGGATGAGGTAGCCATAAAGAAATGCAAGCAGTGGGAGATCGGCTATAAAAATGTTCATGACCTTCACGGTGGCGAAAGAATGTTTGGAAGCTCCAGTACTGGTGGTATCTATGGCCTAATGCTACATGATTTTAAGGAGCTGCTCTGGAGATTCGAGTAGGTTCAAATGGCTCTGAGCACTATGGGACTTAACGACTGAGGTCATCAGTCCCGATTCGAGCAGGTTAGGTTTTGAATTACTACGGCGAGAGGAAGTAACAAGTTTCATCAAATCAGAATGTTGAGTTGCGATTTCTTTTCAGTTATGTTCTCCGTTAGGTTGCAGGGCATACAAAACGTTGGCAAGGGCGATCGAAGAATCTGACTATGCTGGGTTTCCTAAATTGGAAATGAGGTTTGTTGCCACAGCATCTGATATGCTTGCTCTTTGTGATTGACTTTTGTACTATTGAGCTGTTAGAACCAGACATTACTCTCCTGAAATCCCATGAAAATAGCAGAAACGTTTGGCGACGCCAAGTGTGTACTGTTAGCAGACCGTAATTTCCGTTGCATTGGTAAGGTCAATCACACAGGAACACTAGTGACGTTATCAACATTGTATTATGGATCAAATGTCACTAGAAGCCTATAAAAAACTATTTCCCAAGTATAGAACTACAGGAGGTTGATCCAGATTGCCCAGCAATGTATATCTTCTATCAGTTTTAGTGTAATTACGTCTCTTCGAAAATCATGTACCGGTGGAAAACAAAGGATGGCGATGGACTTTGGGGAGACTTCACAAGAAGAGAAGCAGCTTACTCACCACGAACTGAAATAATATGTAGTTACTGGCAACACAGGTCAACCTAACACCCAATAACGCTTTAAATGAGTACGACCCATTATTCATGTTTCTAGTAGACTGCAAGGGGTTTTTTAACGTTTTAGTAACACTGGTCAAACTTTTACGGCTGAGAAATTTATTACGTAGTAAATGCTGCCTAGCCCGCGATGTAAGCCTGTGTTTCTACTTTCGTCCGTTGCGTTCCTATAAGCTCGCGAACTGTTACACAGAACAAAGCATCTGATCATTTATAGCACTATCAGAAGTCTGACGGGCGTAATACCCAGCGGATCTGAGTCTACGCTAAGACTTACAGCCTGTCCGCGACGTACTCAGACGCATGTCACCGTCCTCTTCGGCTGTGTCATTTGTTTCGTCACTTCTATACCTTATTTGGTGACACTTTTTATAGAATGTCATGCAAATGCAGACGTGATTAGATCACGGAGGTAGTGTGTTTGACTAACGCGTAAGGTATTCAGAGGAAATAGCCGCCGTCAAATAGCTTCTATAAAATATGGCACGTATGTCGGATATCCTGCTATCATCGAACTGGCAATGTTTGACACCGCTAGAAAAGCTGCAGAAGTAAAAATGGAGCACATAGTATACTGAATAAAGCAAATAGCCTACTGAAGAGTCAGTGTTAGAATCCAGTCATCACTAAGTTTAAGCAGAGGAAGTTATCACCGAAAGAAACCACTGCTTAATCTTGATGAGACAAAGTAACGTCCAATTTGTTGTACTAGAACTGAGCTGCTCTGCTACCGCGAGTTTCGTTGAATTTCCTTCTTCAGCCTCTGTAGGTTCCAGGCGTAAAGAAGGTGCGAATAGCAACTCGAGTTTACTTAAAGCAAGTAGGCAGGTACATTTGTGGTCTAGTCACCGACATAGTAGTTATGGTGATGTAAGAAATTAACTATGTTTACACCGTTTGCAAAGAACATTGCTCCTTAAATGTTCAACGATAGCGTGACTGTTCAGCTGCTGCTTTCTTTACTTATGGCCGTAACAGGCGTAACTTATTCTGCTTATAAGGAAATTTGTAAAGAATGTTACGCGTTGGTCCCGTTCCATATAAAATTCGTCACTGAGACCTGCTGAACCAGACTTACAAAACGAAGTTAAAATCTGAATATCGCACCTAATAATAATAATAATAATAATAATAATTAGTTCCGTGTGGCTCGCTGGCCTGCTGCAAGTCTTTGAATTGGACGCCTTTTCTGCAACAGTGTCTGTAATATTCGTATATTTTTCCTCGATATTTCACGTTGAAAGAATTTCCTGTTTCATATACAATCGCTATCGGCGCTGTGCGCATCTGCTCCAACCTGATAAGCCTCTGAGCAGGACAATAGCGACTGTTCGCAGAGATATTTGAAGAGGCCTGCTGAGGTAACCCGAAAGAACACTGCAGTAACTCAGCCAATTAGAAAGGCCGGCTTGACTTACGTCTACAGACAACCGTGTAAATGTCGTTTTTAAGAATTACTGGAAATTTTTTGATACCACATGATTAATTTCACGGTGATTCGTACGATTTCTCTGAACTGATAGGATCTAAACGATACCCAAGTCGGGACTCCAGCACAGTCAGTCTGTATCCTCATGGATCTGTCAAACAGCAATAGATCAAAAGAAAATGCGGAAAAGTTCCCAAACGTAGGTAGCTCTTTAACGAGACTTTTGTGAAACAGAATTAGGAAGAGAGAATAACACCTAAAATAGTGATGAAATTACTGCTAGGAGGAGGAGGAAACTCCTTGCCAGTGCAGGGATGGACTGTGAATGACCACAGTGAAAAACCTGGCAGCACGCAGTGGAACAATAGTATCGTGTCGCTCGGCCTTACGTAGCAACATTACCTGTAACAACTACAATCTCTACCAAGTGACTTCAGAAACGTCCCCATTCCATTCGCCTCGCCGAGCAGTCAACATTCTTTCCTCATTTAAACTCTCCTTTACTTAAAGGATCACAGTACAGTGATCACAACGTGTTTTAAAGCAAACGCAGTCCTGGAGTGCCGAGGGGCAGTGACAGTTGTAAATAATACACAGAAAGACAGCCTTAAGTCGCACATAATTTGGATTTTATGACCAGATACAAAACCATCTTGGATTTCGTTGTGACTTACGGAATTTTCAAAGAACTTAAATCATGACAACTGGCCAGATATGTTAATACTCCTCCCCGCCCATACTTCCATTCGAGCAGCGAACTCATGGCGCCATCGTCATTTATGACATGAAGGTAGCAATGGAAGCAGGGTGTTTTATATATATTTCGCTACACTAAATAATAGAAATACCACTGTTTAGAAATACATCGTACACGCGGTTGTGTTTGAAATGCTTTGAGCAATGTCTAACACACCATGTTAGGACGTTCTCTGGACAGTAAGTGGTGAGCGCGGTTGGAATGCATACGAGAAAGCGTGAGGCGCACATGGCGCACCGGTCGCGGAGTGAAAACGGGAAGTGGCGGCTCTTCCCTCGCCAGTATTATCGCCACTGCTGTGGCAACCACTGACGCAACGAGAAAGTTTCGTGTTGTCGGTTGCAGCGATCACTAAGTTGCTAAAATGGAACTGCCTCGTTCCTTGTCAATCCACAGCATCGGCGTTTGTGTTCGATGTTGGCCACATAGTCAGCGAGATTACTCAATGCCATTGGTTCCCAAACATTTTCACTGATGGGACGCTTTGAAAACCCTGACACTTTCCTTGTTAATTTCGAAGATAAATAAAACTTAAAAACCAGAAAACTACTTTCATTTACTGATTATTTCAGTTTTAAGTCAGAACTAATAGTACCGAAATCACAAAATTTTTAAAAAGTAATTAGTAACGTCAAAATTTCGAGATAGGAAAGAACGCCAAGTTACTAATAGTTTTCGCGGAGCACTTCAACACCAGTGCTCCGCGGAATAGTTTGTGTAACCCTGCTATATGCTACGTTATTACCGCACTATCGGCGAGGGTAAGTGTTAGTGGGCACACACCCACAACCTCCACTAAGGTTTTCACTGATGGCTTTTTGATGAAAATGACTAATCGCACTTTACCCCGCGAAACGTGGTTAGTCTCCAGACTGTGTTGCTGATTTGAGATCAGTTACTAGTTGATTGCATTCCAAGCATCTGATACAATAAATACGTTATTTGTCTCCACTTAGCTTCTTAAAGGTTTCTCTGAACTTTCTTTAGTCTTTGGAGCATTACTTACCATGAAGTAGCTACAAAGACTTGAGTGGAGTTGATTTAACGGGTTCCTATGTAATAAAATCATCACTTTAATCATAGCTACTTAAGTACATTACTTCGATCAAGGCCTTGTACGGCTTCGTATTAGCTCTACAGTCACAAGTATTCTACTCAAGAAAAATAACCCAGTAGTGTGCAGTACATAAGCTGCCTGTGAAAGCAATCACCAGACACCTCAATTGCTCTATGCAGTTTATCTTAACTTCAGCAGTCCGTTGGAGCAACAAGAGGAAGCCAGTTGTGTGGAATTACGGTCGCGATATTTTTGGTACAGAACAGCTCCGGAAAATTTTAACATTTCACATATCAAACTTCATGAAAGAAATTGGTTTATACTTTGTGGCCGATCTTCTCAAGAAGTCTATTATCTTTCATTTAATGCACTTCCGCAAGCTGTCCTTTCTACTGGAAGGACGTCGTCACTGTTACTGAAATCAGGTGATCTAGGACGTTTCTCACTGGTACAGGAGACCTCTCTGATATTTAGCTTAATCCAGATCCGTTTGCGTGAACATTCTACTAACGTTGGCACCCTCCCTTGGAACCTTACTACGCTTGGCTTTCCACCTTTAGCTACGATGCTGCAAATAGAAGATGCCTCCACCCCGTTCGACTAATACACTCCTGGAAATGGAAAAAAGAACACATTGACACCGGTGTGTCAGACCCACCATACTTGCTCCGGACACTGCGAGAGGGCTGTACAAGCAATGATCACACGCACGGCACAGCGGACACACCAGGAACCGCGGTGTTGGCCGTCGAATGGCGCTAGCTGCGCAGCATTTGTGCACCGCCGCCGTCAGTGTCAGCCAGTTTGCCGTGGCATACGGAGCTCCATCGCAGTCTTTAACACTGGTAGCATGCCGCGACATCGTGGACGTGAACCGTATGTGCAGTTGACGGACTTTGAGCGAGGGCGTATTGTGGGCATGCGGGAGGCCGGGTGGACGTACCGCCGAATTGCTCAACACGGGGGGCGTGAGGTCTCCACAGTACATCGATGTTGTCGCCAGTGGTCGGCGGAAGGTGCACGTGCCCGTCGACCTGGGACCGGACCGCAGCGACGCACGGATGCATGCCAAGACCGTAGGATCCTACGCAGTGCCGTAGGGGACCGCACCGCCACTTCCCAGCAAATTAGGGACACTGTTGCTCCTGGGGTATCGGCGAGGACCATTCGCAACCGTCTCCATGAAGCTGGGCTACGGTCCCGCACACCGTTAGGCCGTCTTCCGCTCACGCCCCAACATCGTGCAGCCCGCCTCCAGTGGTGTCGCGACAGGCGTGAATGGAGGGACGAATGGAGACTTGTCTTCAGCGATGAGAGTCGCTTCTGCCTTGGTGCCAATGATGGTCGTATGCGTGTTTGGCGCCGTGCAGGTGAGCGCCACAATCAGGACTGCATACGACCGAGGCACACAGGGCCAACACCCGGCATCATGGTGTGGGGAGCGATCTCCTACACTGGCCGTACACCACTGATGATCGTCGAGGGACACTGAATAATGCACGGTACATCCAAACCGTCATCGAACCCATCGTTCTACCATTCCTAGACCGGCAAGGGAACTTGCTGTTCCAACAGGACAATGCACGTCCGCATGTATCCCGTGCCACCCAACGTGCTCTAGAAGGTGTAAGTCAACTACCCTGGCCAGCAAGATCTCCGGATCTGTCCCCCATTGAGCATGTTTGGGACTGGATGAAGCGTCGTCTCACGCGGTCTGCACGTCCAGCACGAACGCTGGTCCAACTGAGGCGCCAGGTGGAAATGGCATGGCAAGCCGTTCCACAGGACTACATCCAGCATCTCTACGATCGTCTCCATGGGAGAATAGCAGCCTGCATTGCTGCGAAAGGTGGATATACACTGTACTAGTACCGACATTGTGCATGCTCTGTTGCCTGTGTCTATGTGCCTGTGGTTCTGTCAGTGTGATCATGTGATGTATCTGACCCCAGGAATGTGTCGATAAAGTTTCCCCTTCCTGGGACAATGAATTCACGGTGTTCTTATTTCAATTTCCAAGAGTGTATATTCTTGTATACCACAGCCAACTGTACAAGATTAGAGGCTATATTTTATGGATAATAAATCATTTCCCCAATTAAAATCTGGACTGAACGATTCACTGCTTCGAAAACTTTACCAGACGACTAGGATGTGATAAATTCTAGCCACTTCGGTGGGCTTCTTTAATGATCACATCTTGTATTTTGTCGGTGACTGATGCATGGTTGAACACTGTAACATACGGCGTTGTCTGGTTTCAGCTCCCGACTTCTCTGCAATGTGTTGTGGAGTGGTAGTTCGTCCTGATTCGGCAGTCGTGTGATATTTGAAGGCATTAGGGAAGCCGGCTGGTTTAGTCATCTATATTTTAGAATAAACATAATGGCTACTGAATGAGTTTTTTTACGACTGAAGTTCTCGTGTAGCGTCTGTGGAATAGTATTTTCTTACAGCTGACGGTCATCGCATTTCAGAACGATGGAGTACCCTTTCGTTTCCTTACATCTGACCTTGCTCGCCCAAATAGTCAGGTCTATGACATTCTCGTTTCGTTGATGTCATTACGTTTCTCTTAGAGTTTTAAGTGACATGACTGATGTCTTCGGAAGCTCGGTAATGGTGGTGTATGTGGGCAACAGCAAACGTCATGAAATTGTAGGGAAATAGAAGATAGACACTAGACGAATGGAATGTCTAGTAAGTCACACCAAATTAACGACAGGTAATCTGCGCGAATAGGTTTGAAAACCAATTGTTGTGTAACACGACTGGCGATATTTCACAAAAAAAGGGTCCCAATCTTTAAAATGTACGAGAACATCCAGAGCGATCTGAAATTGAGCGATCACATGAAATTAATTGGTGTAAGGGGTATGCTATAAGGAGACAATTCACCTAGAAGTGCAGTAATTTGTGGATTAGTCCTTCGACAGATTCTGGAGTACTGTTCGTCGGTTTAGCACCCTTAACAAATAGAATTAATGAAGGACATCCAAAGCACGAAAGCGCGTTCCACCACGTTAGTTTATTAAGCGTGGAAATGTGTCCTGGAGATCATCAACATAGTTTCCGAGAAGAGTCGGCCAACAGATTATTCGCCCTCCAAAGGGATATCGCTTAACAACCGTTATAGCCAAAAAACAGGAACTAGAACTCCTAAGGAGGGTTGCGGACAGTCCCTTCTATACACGAGTTTCGAAATTGTTACGGCGTGAATCCAAGCGCCGGCGCGCCAGTCAGGAACAAAGGGGAAGAGATGGCTGTGAGAAGACGTCAACCAATCGCGCGCTGACCTACCCCTCTCCAGGACGACAATGCGACAGCAGCCGTCCCTATGTGAAGCAGAACAAGCCCAGCGCCCGACCGGTCGCGGCCCAGTTGAAGAGTACCTTCAAGACTAGCAACTAGGTTAGAAGTGTCAACTCTAATCACTTGATTGTACTTTGTATGTAACAGACTTTTGACTGTTTATACTAAAAAAGATTCAATATTTCGTATGTCGCCCTTTGCGTGGGACAGTTGTGTAATCGCCAAGTTAAGTATTGTAATCTTTTCCTTTTGTAATGAAACTACCACACACCTTTTGTTAGCTTACGGAATATGCATCAATGATTTTTCCCGAGTATCTGTAGAAAGAAGATACATATGGCGACGGACGATTACGGTACAAGGTTCTGACAACGTGCTATTACAAGTGACACACATTAGGTTTAATATCAATGTAATCACAGACGCAGGTTTAGCTTGGATAAGGGACTGCTGAGGAATAATTTCGGCAGTGTCCTTTTCGAAGAAACCATCCCAGTACTTGCGTTAACCGATTTAGAGAAGCCACAGAAAAGTGAGTGTGGATGACGGGATGGGGATTTGAACAGTCTTCCTCCAAAACAGTTCAGTGTATTAGCTGGTTGAGATGGTATTGGAGACGGAACGCAAGCTTAGTGAAGAAACTCTGCCTAATGCTTTACAAAAGAATCGCATCGACAACCTCATTAACTGAGACATTCAAACGGCGGTAGACGAAATAATGGTCGGATGAGAATGTGTGTCCCCCCCTCGTTCCGAATCCGAACTGAATGTGCCAATCACTTCCGCAGTCGGAAACTAACATACATACGTAACTGATATGAAGATCACGAACCTTGTAGTGAATACGCTGTGGGCACGTATTTGAAGTCCGGGTGATATAATGAAAGAGTAGTCACCGGCACAGCCAAATCACAAGACCTAATTCGGATGAATCTGTACGCATATTGTCTAGTTTACAAGCTTATAACTGCGAGGGGAGCGGGAGTGGTGGGGGAGGAGATGAGAGCGAATGGAAAGGGTGCAGAAGGGAAGAGTGGGAAGGGGGTGGGGGGGTGGGGTGGAGAGCAGATGTGGATAAGAGGGGATTCTCGCGTCTGCTGTCCCAGTATCGTGTAAAGCCAACTTAAATGCGGCCATGAGAATCAATGCAGACATGTCGCGATAGCCATCTAGAATGTTACATTTAGCAAAATTCTGTCAGCAGCCCGGTGCTTCCTTTCAGAGTATTGAGAATTTTTGAACTGTTCGATCGACGATGGGCGTCTGAAGTAGATGTATATTAGACACGGAGCAGGAGTTGGTATTGTATCATCGACATTTTAACTCGCCGAGCTTACAAGACCCAAACGTTTTACTTCATTTGACCACAATATTTTCATTACCATAGAAAGTTTTACTGTCAGTAACGTAACTAAAAACGTTTGTCTTTTGTATGTTTTAAGAACTGAATGTGAAGTTGTTCAGCGCCCTTGGGAAGGAGAGGGCGGGTTGATTGTCAAAGAACTATTTTTTAAATGCAACAGTTCCTTCCAAGCATTAACGTGACCGTAGGTATGTGTTCACACGTAACAGCAACTACACAATATTTGCGTGAACAACACTCTGGTTATTGAAATCCCCACTTTTAACCGCACGAGTTACAATGAAGTTCCGGCGAAATTTACGTTTTATGCCGCAAGCGGTAGTATTGTACCGAACTTTACAGACCAGATGTCCTATGAAAGCAATGAAGTAGTTCTGAGAACACTCGTTACATCTCTTGTACTAGCTTTACGTTTATGTCTCATGTTTCAGGTAGCTGCGACTGGAGATTGCAATGTAACGATGCAAGACATTACTGTTTGCTTGCGTTTCAACAGCTCTCTCTCTCTCTCTCTCTCTCTCTCTCTCTCTCTCTCTCTCTCTCTCTCTCTCTCTCTCTCTGTGTGTGTGTGTGTGTGTGTGTGTGTTTTTTTTTTTTTTTTTTGTGGTTTTAGGGCGCACAACTTCAATGGTCATTAGCGCCCTGACTACTCTAAAAATGCACCGCGAGCCACAAGTTGACAACAACAACTAAAAGGAAAAACACAATAAAAGACAGACTGACAGGCATAGGATTAAAAAACTTCATCAAATGTCCTTAGCAAGGTGTGTCAAATTGATAAAACAAAGAACACGAGCAGCTGCTCGTGGGTCATCCGCTAAAACGGCATCGAAAGTAATAGGCAGGTTAAGATCGAGGCGCAGTTGGTTAAGATCGGGACAGGACATTAAAATGTGTCTAACCGTCAGCAAGTGCCCACATGGGCAGAACGGCGCCGGCGCAGCCGTCAGCAGATGGCGATGGCTGAACCGGCAGTGTCCAATCCTTAACCTTGCTAAAACGACCTCCTCCCGCCGAGAAGGGCGTGAGGAGGACGTCCAAGCCACGGGAAGAGGTTTTAAGGCCCGAAGCTTGTTGTCGGTAAGTGCAGCCCAATCGGCATGCCACAGCGACACAACGCGCCGACAAATGACCCTGCTAAGATCGGACGAAGGGACACAACAAGAAGCTGTCCGAGGCTGGAGGACCGCAGCCTTGGCCGCGGCATCTGCAGCTTCGTTCCCAGGGATACCGACATGGCCGGGAACCCACATAAAGCTAACCGGCGGACCGACGTCCACCAGCCGCTGAAGAGAGCGTTGGATCCGGTGTACGAAAGGGTGAACCGGGTACGGATCACTGAGGCTCTGGATGGCGCTCAGGGAATCTGAGCAGATGACATAAGCAGAATGTCGGTGGCGGCAGATGTAAAGAACAGCCTGGTAGAGGGCAAAGAGCTCAGCTGTGAAGACCGAACAATGGTCATGGAGCCGGTATTGGAAACTTTGTGCCCCGACTATAAAGGAACACCCAACCCCGTCATTGGTCTTAGAGCCATCTGTATAAATGAAAGTCATGGTGATGAACTTCGAACGAAGTTCCAAAAAACGGGAGTGGTAGACCGAACTGGGGGTGACCTCTTTTGGGAGCGAGCTGAGGTCAAGGTGAACGCGGACCTGAGCCTGGAGCCAAGGTGGCGTGTGGCTCTCGCCCACTCGAAAGGTTGCAGGGAGTGAAAAATTAAGGTGTTGAAGGAGGCGACGAAAGCGAACTCCAGGGGGTAGCAGGGCAGAGACATACAACCCGTATTGACGGTCGAGAGAGTCGTCAAAAAAGGAACGATAAGACGGATGGTCGGGCATTGACAGTAGCCGACAGGCATACCGACAAAGCAGTATATCGCGCCGGTAAGTGAGCGGCAATTCGCCAGCGTCAGCATGAAGACTCTCTACGGGACTGGTATAAAATGCTCCGATCGCAAGTCGTAAACCCCGATGTTGTATGGAGTTGAGGCGGCGTAAGATGGATGGCCGTGCAGAGGAGTATACAAAGCTCCCATAATCCAGCTTGGAGCGGACGATCGACCGATATAGACGAAGTAGGACGGTTCGATCCGCTCCCCACGACATACCACTGAGAACACGGAGGACATTTAAAGAACGGGTACATCGGGCGGCCAAATATGACACATGTGGAGACCAGCTAAGTTTCCTGTCAAAGGTAAGGCCTAAAAATTTGGTTGTCTCCACGATTGGGAGAGCAACGGGACCAAGTCGTAAGGACGGTGGGAGAAACTCTTTGTAGCGCCAGAAGTTAATACAGACCGTCTTCTCGGCAGAAAAACGGAAGCCATTGGCGACACTCCAGGAGTAAAGACGGTCAAGAGAACGCTGAAGACAGCGCTCCAGGACACGTGTACGCTGCGCGCTGCAATAGATGGTAAAATCGTCCACAAAAAGGGAGCCTGATACATCAGCTGGGAGGCAATCCATTATTGGATTGATCGCGATGGCGAACAGAGCGACGCTCAAAACGTGTGTGTGTGTGTGTGTGTGTGTGTGTGTAGCGAAAAGTGGCGAACACCGCCTGCCGTACTTGCTGCATACGTACAGCCGGAACTAAGGTAACGTTTGGCCACTCAGTATGCCATTATCATTGCAGTGAAATTATCAATGTGTGGAAGGGCCATAAAGTATACAGGCGACAGTCGAGTCTTGCATGCGCTTTTTCCCGTCAGAGGAGAGTGACTGAACGAACTGTCCCGATACAGCCCTTTGATTATGCTCTGATCTTGAGTATCTTGTTTAACGTTTAGAACTTGGGGAAGGTTGGAGATGCTGACGAGAGGGGGGCGGAGAGGGAGGGAGGGAGGGAGAGAGAGGGGAGAGAGAGAGAGAGAGAGAGAGAGAGAGAGAGAGAGAGAGTGTGTATGTGTCTTGTCATTTGCGTAGCAGCTTAAAGCAACGCGTACGATCGCAAATTGCGGCCCCTGAGAAGTGTGTTTCTCTGACCCAGCAGCTGTATTTATATGGAACTGCTGGTATGTGAGAGAGAAGCGTGTTGTCTGTTCGTAAACACGACAGCCGTGAGAGCTCACTTACGAAGGGAAAACTGATGTTATCTATTTGTGGGATACGACCCCCAGGCGACCGCCTGTAAGGTCCCACCCAGCGTGGCAGCGTAAAGGGAATACTACTGCTGGTGGAACGCTGTACCGACGCCCTCTGCGCTACGGATTTTGAATGTAAGCCGAAATACTGAATTCTGTTCTTCCGGAATTATTTCACTTAATGAGACCATACTACGGTCTCTCCAGACAAGCGTCGCACGAACGGCGTAATAAGAAACGTGACCGGGAATAGAAAATAAACTGCAATTGGTCAGAACGAGATTTTCACTCTGCAGCGGAGTGTGCGCTGATATGAAACTTCCTGGCAGATTAAAACTGTGTGCCGGACCGAGACTCGAACTCGGGATCTTTGTCTTTCGCGGTAAAGTGCTCTACCATCTGAGCTACCCAAGCACGACTCACGCCCCGTCCTCACAGCTTTACTTCTGCCAGTATCTCGTCTCCTACCTTCCAAACTCTACAGAACTAGCACTTCTGAAAGAAAGAATATTGCGGAGACATGGCACAGGTACCGAGTGCGAGTCTCGGTCCGGCACACAGTTTTAATCTGCAATTGCTCAAACAGTGGAGGCAGGCCTGTATCGCAGACGTAGCTTATATATTGTGGAGGTAACGAACACTGTTTATGCTGGAGCAACTTTTCCATACTAAAAATAATCTCTACAAAAAACAGCATGAATACCGGAACATCGATCTTGTTTAACTCCGCTCCAGGTATTCGTCCATGAGATCCAGAAGGCAGTAGGTAACATTGCTGTGATTGACATGTTCCTTTACTTCCCAAAAACTTTCAATACATTCGCACAGTTTCCTCTAATGACCGAAAGAAAAGGTTACGGAATATCGGACCACCTTCGTGATTTACTAATTCCTAGAAAATAGGATACCAAGCCATTTTTAAGGGGGGCGAAATAGATTACTTTTTCGGAGTAATCCAAGTGAGTGTTCTAGAGCTGCTGCTGATCAGGATATATAAGAACTATATGATGAACAGCGTTGGAGTCTCAGGCTGTTCGTAAATGCTGCTACTGTATATGGGGAACCCGCTACAGCCAGAAATTTTAAGGTAAATGCAGGAAGATCTGCTAAGTATGGGAACATTGCGCAAAGACTGGCTGTTCACCTTCAACGCACATTTAATTTGTTGCGTATAAACAGGCACGAAGTGTAAATGTAGTTTAATTACTCCAGAAAGCGATCGGTCACTGGAACCATCTTAACACACGCAGAGGTACGCTTAATGACGCCCACAAAAATTAGTTTTATGGAAGGCCGACGATTAAGCACATTTCCAGCAGTCTGTTTCCATCGTTTATTGAGAATTATGAAGAGTTCTGGACCCTTTCGGGGGTAGAATTCAGAGGCAAGAGTGAAGAAACATGGTGCGTTTCTACGCGACTTTGTGGGCAGACACCACAGTAATGGGTACGTCGCAAAAAGAGTCAGGCAACCTATTACTTCCTACCACATACATAATACAGCGAGTTGACAGGAGTATCAGTGTCATTATAGCTCATACAGAGGTGTATCGATAGTCGGTATTACTTAACATTCACGGTTAGAACGTAAACACCGCCACACACACCTAAGACTGGATTGGTCACTACAGCTACAGGTGTGGTTCTTACCACTAGAAACGGCTGCTGTTATTTTAGTAACAGCTGTGAGTGCACGTCATAGTATTCATGGAATGTTAGCCATAGATGGGTGACCTAAACACAGTGCAACTGAAGGAAAGGAACAGGGCAGCATTAACCACGAGACCATGCTAATACGAGAAAGAAAGTTTAAGTTTCTCGTTCCGCCGCGCGGAGAGGCTGCGCGGTTAAGGGTGCCATGTCACGAGTTGTGCGGCCCCTCCCACCGGAGGTCTGAGTTTGGTTCTTTAGGAAATTACATACATTTGAACACACATTTTCCCGTTCCACGAGGACTTATTAGAGGCAGGGCACAATCTGAGTTGACGAGGATGAGATGAGAGATCAGCTATTATCTTGTATAAGGGACTACCCGAGTTCTCTAAGTGGTTTTGGACAGAAACGAAAAAGAGAGGCCAAAAACCGGGCAGTTTTCTACAGCGTACGGCACTAAATTCCATTCGTTTGTTTTATCCATTTTGTTTTAGGGCGCAAAAAGCAACTGGGGTCATACGCGCCCAAGCCAAAACTATAGAACACAAAAACAGGGACGAGGTAAACGACTATATATCAGTCCCAATGGACAGAATAGGAGAAAGCTAAAACAGCACGTGGAAAAAGGCTAAAAAACCATACAAAAATGGACATCCGAAAGTAAAAATTAAATGGTCTTCGCCACATTGCTTCTGCGGATAAAAAGTACAACTCGGTCGGCAGCCCGCGCGTCATTCACTAAAACTGCTGATAAATCGGATGGCAAATCCAAGCTGGAACGTAAATTGGTAAAAAAAAAAGGGGCATTCCAGCAGGAAGTGGCTGACAGTTAAAATTTGGGCGCAACGCGTACAAAGTGATGGGGCAGCTCCACTGAGCAAATGACGATGGCTACAAAGGCAGTGCCCAATACGCAGCCGAGTTAAAATAATCTCCTCCCGGCGGGAGGGCCGAGAGGAGGTCGTCCGAGGCGCTGGGAGAGACTTAGTAAGCTGAAGCTTATTTCCATGAAGGGAGGACCATTGGGAATGCCAAAGGGATACCACCTCCTGACAGACGGCAACGCAGAGATCATCGGAGGACATATAGGTACTCGCAGGCTGAGGTACGAGGACTGCAGCCTCGGCAGCAGCCTCGTTTCCTGGCAGACCGACAGGACCAGGGACCCAAAGAAACTTGACACTGTCACTTGGTCACTCTTGGTGGAACCAGTTTTCCTGGACCCGCTGCACTAAGGGATGA
Organism: Schistocerca cancellata; assembly: GCF_023864275.1. NCBI lineage: Eukaryota > Metazoa > Arthropoda > Insecta > Orthoptera > Acrididae > Schistocerca > Schistocerca cancellata. Next base: position 462,458,981 of record NC_064629.1, read on the forward strand.
GCAGTGTACAGAACACAGAGACTTGGCAGGGTGCTTAGTGAGTGAGTAGAGGACACAAATGGGAAGGCTGTGTCGCCGGATGTACTACGTGGCCTGATACAAGGCGAAAAGCTCGGTTGTGAATACTGAGGAGTGTACCGGAAGCCGATATCGAAAGCCACGGATGCCAATGACAAAGGCACACCCGACCCCATCGTCAGCGATAGTACCTTTGTATAAATTGATGGCTCTCAGACTAAGTTCCACGCGAAGTTCGTGAAACTACCGTTGGTGGTGTAGTGTCCTTAGAAATTGAATGAAGGCCAAGGTTAACATGGGCCGCTTCACGAAGCCAAGGTGGTGAAGGGTTCACACCCTCTGGGGAAGCTGCAGGTTGTGTGAAGTTAAGCCGCCGTATCAAGTGGCGAAAGCAGACTCCAGGAGCTAACAGAAGATGGACGAGCCCCATACTGACGATCAAAGGAATCAAAGGAGGCGGCATAGGAGGGGTAGCAGACAAACGGCATGCATACCTGGTAAGGAGAAAGCCACGGTGGTAGGACTGGTAGTTCAACAGCTTCAGCATACAGACCCAACCAGGCAGGTGTAAAAGACGCCTGTGGCCAAACAGATGCCATGATAAATAGTGTTGAGACGGCGTCAAAGGGATGTGCGTGCAAATGCATGAACAAAGCACCCATAGTCGAGTTTCGAACGGACAAGGGACCGGTACAAACGGAGGCGGGTGGTTCGATCGGCAACCCAGGAAGTACTATTAAGGACACGTAGGACATTGAGGGACTGTGTACAGGGGGCTGCCAGGTAAGAGACATCGGAGGACCAAGAGACCTTCCTACCGAGCATGAGCCCTAGGAGCTTCGTAGTGTCAACGAACGGAAGGGTAATAGGTCAAAGATGTACAGATGGTGGGAGGAACCATTTGCGCCGCCAGAAATTCATACAGATGGTTTTGTCAGTGGAAAGCTCCAGGAGTGAAGACGATCAAGACAACGCTGAAGACGTCGCTCAATCAGACAGGTCCGTGGAGAACTGCACTAGGAGGCAAAACAATCGAGAAAAAGGTAGCTGGAGACACCCAGCAGGAGACAGGCCATTATAGGGTTAGTGGCGGTAGCGAAGAGGATGACGCTCAGGACGGGACCCTGAGGAACACCACTTTCCTGAATAAAGGTGTCCGACAAGGCAGAACCCACACGTACCTGGAAAACTCGATCTTGTAAAAATCCCGGAGAAAATAGGCCAGGCGGCCAAAGAAGTCCCACGCGTGAAGAGTATGGAGGATACCAGTCCTCCAGCAGGTGTCTTAGGCCGTCTCCAAATCGATAAAACACGGGCACAGTCGGATTTCCGCAGAAAACCATTTATGACATGGGTGGACAAAGTAACGAGATTGTCAACTGCAGAACGCCGCGCTCGAAGTCCACACTGTGCATTCGTGAGTAAATGGCGAGACTCGAGCCACCACCACGCCAGCTGGACAAGAATCACACATTTCACCACCTTGCAAACGCACCTGGTAAGAGAGATGGGGGGGGGGGGGGGCGGGCGGGGGGTAGCTAGAAGGAAGATTTTTTTTCGTTGCCGGGCTTAGGTATGGATACGACGGTGACTTGAGGCCAGTGGCCAGGAAATGTGCCCTCAGCCCAGATGCGACTGTATGTATTACGCAGAAGTGCTTGCCTGCGAGGGAGACGTGCTGCAACATCTGAATGTTGACGGCGTCTGGTCCTCGGGCAGAAGACCAGGATGAACTGAGAGCAAGATCTAGTTCCCTCATAGTGAAGGTGGCACTGTAGCACTCATGATTCGGAGAAGAGAAGGGTATCGCCTGAGCCTCCTCCACTCGTTTCCGATGGATGAAGGCAGGGTGGTAGTGGGAAGAGCTCTAAACTTCCGCAAAATGGTAGTCAAAGGTGTTATAGATAGCAATAGGATCCATGATGACATCGGCACCTATTGTCAGGCCGGAAATGGGGGAATGATCTTAGTTCCAGAGGGCCATTAGAGGTTGGCCCCCACGATAGAGGAAGGTGTGGAACTGAGAAGAGGTGGTGAAGGAAGTCCTACTGGCTCTATTGCTATCCTGAAGATTTCTACGACACTTTGCATGCATCTGTTTATAATGAATGCAACTTTCCAGCGTAGGGCGGCAGTTAAAAACGCGGACAGCTCTCTCCGTGTGCGAATTGTGTCGTGGCATGCCTAAGTCCACCAAGGGACTGGGACACGACGTGGTGAAGCGGAAGTGTGAGGAATGAAACGTTTTGCAGCAGCAAGGATAACGTTGGCGAGATGGTCCATCTGGTCATCACAACTGGGTTGGTTCAAATGGCTCTGAGCACTATGGGACTCAACATCTTAGGTCATAAGTCCCCTAGAACTTAGAACTACTTAAACCTAACTAACCTAAGGACATCACACACACCCAAGCCCGAGGCAGGATTCGAACCTGCGACCGTAGCAGTCCCGCGGTTCCGGACTGCAGCGCCAGAACCGCTAGACCACCGCGGCCGGCCATCACAACTGGGGAATCTTGTTCTGCAGAGGTCGCCAGAGAGGAGTAAAGCTGCCTGTCAGCCTTAGTAAGCTGCCATTTGGGCGTTCATGTGGATGGGGTAGGAGTCAGCACACGGGAAGTGGTCGCTCGAATAGGTGTCAGAAAGAACAGACCACTCAAGATGATAGGCAAGCTGGGCAGTGCAGAAGGAAAGGTCCAGATGGGAATAGGTGATTGAGGAGTCAGGAAGGAAAGTGGGTGCTCCAGTGTTAAGATAGAAGAGGTTGAGTTGGTTAAAGTGGTCAGCGAACAGGGCACCTCTCTGCCAGGTCCTGGGAGAACCCCAAAGGGGATGATGCAAATTAAAAGTCACCGAGTAGAAGAAATGGGGGAGGTAGCTGCCCAGTAAGCTGAAGGAAGTCTGTCCTGGTGACATCGAAGGATGGAGGTACGTAAATGGTACAGAGGGAGAAAGTCAGGTGGGGAAGCAAACGGCGAGCGGCAACAGCTTGAAGATGGGTAGTCAGGGAGCTGGGTTGACTATGAAGGTCATCCTGTGTGAGCAACATGACGTCCCCATGAGTTGGGAACGCTCAAAGCGGTCTTGAGGGCAGAGTACAATGGGATGCCGTAATGCTAGAAGCAGCCATAGATCCTCTCTGTGGGGCCGAAGGCCTCGAATGTTTCACTGGAGGACAGTCTTGAAGAGATGTAGGGGTGTCAACTCGGCGGCCGGTGTAGAGTCGTTACTACAGAGCACAGAAGTAGGATGATCCTGCTCCATGGGGTCCACAGAAGCATCGGCGTGCTTGTGCGGTCGGTCTGTGGAGTTCAACGCTGAAAAACGGTTGGTGGTGCGTACCGGCGAGACAGAAGCAGGCCGGGTCAAGTGACCACGTGGCGACACCGTCCAGCATGATCTTCGAGCCCTTCTGGTTAGAGGAAGACCTGAGTGTTGTTTGGCTGGAGGGACGAAGAAAGTCTTCTCGGGAGTACTCCATCTGTCCTTTCATGCCTGCTGATTGTGTAGTGGGTAGCTTCACCCCTTTACTCGGGAGTTTGACGGTTTGTTGCACAGCAGGACGGGGGGGACAGCGATGCTACCTTGACACTAGGCGACTTCACAAGCTCAGAGCCAAATTTGAGGTCGCATGTCTGCGTCGCCATGTCCTTCATGGAGCGAGGGGTAACAATAACTGAACTATAGGTGCCAGACGGGAGGACACAGGTTTTGCGACTAGCCAGTAACTTATGAGCTACGGGGTAAGGAACTTTTTCCTTTACCTGAATCTCTTTTACAGCCCGCTCATCTAGATACACGGGAAAATCCCGTGAGGAGGCGGCATGCCCGCCATTGCAGTTGATACAGCGGGGAGGGGGCGGCAAACATTCGCCCTCCTGTGTATCCCTGCCACAGGTTACGCATTTGGCTGGGTGTCGACAAGATGTTTGAGTGTAGTTGAAACGATTAGACTGGTAGCAGCGCATCGGATTCGGAATGTACGGCCGGGCTGTGGTGATTTCATAGCCTGCTTTGATCTTGGGCGGCAGCACCACCCTATCAAAGGAGAGAAAAAGAGTGCAGGTGAGCACCAAGAACAAATGGGCCTTTTTCATTACACGATGGACGGCAATGACAAGCTGATCAGGGAGGTGCACTGTATTTCATCCGCAAACCATCAAGCAGAATGGTGCAAATTACACCACAGGAAAAGGTCAAAGTTCTAGGTGCCTCGACACAAACAGGGTAGCCGTGGAGAAGTGAGGCAGCAAGCAGTTTTTATGCTTGAGAATCAGAAGTGGTCTCCAAAAGCAAAGTGCCATTCCGTAAACGCGAGCAGTATTTCACAGGGCCAGCAACGGCATCAACACCTTTCTGAATAATAAACAGACTGATGGTGGCGAAGGACTGACCATCTGACGTGATAGCACAAGGAGCTGCTGTGCAGCGGGAAAGGTCCTCGTATCAGTAGCCTCATTACGTTTACGTTTCGTCGATGTCTAGGGTGATTGACTCATCGCAAGGAAATCCCCACGATTGCCAACGTCTCCAATGGTGCGCTCCATCCAACTGGGGGCCCCTTCACAAGGGGGTGCACCCACCTTAGGTGACTTCACTCCTCACGTCACACCTTCCAAACACCTGACAGATGGACCAATCGGCAATTTGGTTACATCTCAGGCTGTCACCCCTCCCTGGGCCTGGCCTGTACTATCGGGTACGTGCGAACTCTACCTGTCGATCTGGGGCTGGGAATTACGAGTTACCCAGCCACTTGTTACGCGTCAGAAGCGTGGGCCGGACTTCAGGGTCTCCCAGGGAGGAAGAAGAAAGAAAGAAAGAGAGAGAGAGAGAGAGAGAGAGAGAGAGAGAGAGAGAGAGAGAGGATCCTCAAACGCTGAAGTGGAGGGACGAGAGCACAAGGGAAACAAAGAAAGGAAAAGGGAGCCAAAGGAAGTTCGCACGTCAGCGACAGAATGCCGAACATCCCGAATAATACTACCGACATGTTCCCCAAGGGAGGGGAAAAAGAACTGTAAGAGGAGAGACATACAGCACGGAAGGGAAGTAGTGCTGCAAAGACTGAGGACCCGTGGTAGCCAAGCACCAACCCGCCAAAGAGTGGCGAGCCTCCTGGGGGAAAATCGTTTCATACCGTGGACGTAACATAGTATTATACAATATATGATCAGAAGTATCTGTGCACCTGGAAGAAAATTACTTCGAAGTTCATGGCGCCTTCCATCGGTAACGCTGGAATTCAATATGGTGTTGGCCCACCCTTAGCCTTGATGACACCTTCCACTCTCGTTGCAGGCATACGTTAAGTCAGGTGCTGAACAATTTCTTGGGGAGTGCTGCACTGAGGAGAGGTATCTGTCTGTTGGTGAGGCCAGGCACAAAGTCGGGGTTCCAAAGCATTCCAAAGGTGTTCTATAGGATTCACGTCAGGACTCTGCAGGCCAGTCCATTACAGGGATGTTATTGTCGTGTAATCACTCCGCCACAAGCCGTGCATTATGAACCAGTGCTCGACCGTGTTTAAAGATGCAATCACCATCCCCAAATTGCTCTTCAACAGCGGGAAGCAACAAGGTGCCTGAAACATCTATGTAGGCCTGTGCTGTGAGAGTGCTACGCAAAACAAAGTGCGCAAGCCGACTTAATGAAAAACACGACCACATCCTAACTCCACCGCCTCCGAATTTTACTGTTGGTACCACACACGCTGGCAGATGACGTTCACCGGGCATTCGCCATACCCTCACCCTGCCATCGGATCGCCACATTGTGTATCGTGATGCGTCACTCTACACAACGTTTTTATTCTGTTCAATCGTCCAACGTTTACGCTCTTTACACCAAGCGAGGCGACGTTTGGCATTCACCGCTGTGATGTGTGGCTTGTGAGTAGCCGCTCTACCATGAAATCCAACTTTTCTCATCTCCCGCCGAACTGTCATAGTACTTGCAGTGGATCCTGATGCAGCTTGGAATTCCTGTGTGATGGTCTGGACAGATGTCTGCCTATTACACATTACGACCCTCTCCAGCGGCTGGAGGTCTCTGTCAGTCAACAGACGAGGTCAGCCTGCACGCTTTTATCCTGTACGTGTCCCTTCACATTTACACTTCACCGTCACATCGAAAAAAGTCTACCTACGGATGTCTAGGACAGTGGAAATATCGCATACAGACGTAGGACGCAAGTGACACACTATCACCTGACCACGTTCGAAGTCAGAGTTCCGCGGAGCGCCGCATTCTGCTCTCTCACGATATGTAACTACTACTGAGGTCGCTGATATGGAGTACCTGGCAGTAGGTGGAGGCACAGTGCGCCTAATATGAGAAACTTATGTTTTTGGGGTGTCCGGATACTTTTGATCACATAGTGTAGCTAGCTATATTTATGATCTGTTTCGTAGTAGCAACGTTCATGAGAATAACGGTATTGTGCGGCGTGTGCCACCTATTTTCTACCGTGTTAGTGTCTTCAAACACTGTGTCGAATCGAGGTTAATGCAGAAAAATAATGCGTTATGAGCGGAGTATTGCCATATTTAATTAGTACACTTACAGTAGTATGTGCTGCGATGTCTCTTAAGTCTAAAAATGTATGTTTTAAAAGGGTATGAGACAAAATTAACTGCAGAAAGACTTTGGCTTCTTATTAAATACTCTTTCCAAATATTCGTGTGAAACGCTCCACTGAGAACAATGAAAATTTAAGAACTACATGCTTTTGCACGAGCAACCAAAGGCCGAAAAAAGTGATCACTCCACTTAAATAACCTTCTGCTTCAATATCTGGTTAGATAAGAGATTCAAGTATTTATCATACTTGAAACAGCTCTTTTTGCGTATTATGATTTGGGGGAAACTCAATATATTTAGGTTTTGTGAAAGAGTAAATGATTTACACATTATGGATGTGGTGGAAGGGGATTTCCACACTGTATTTATTGAAGTAACACACTATCGCCAGATTTCGGCTAAGCCATTTGCAGGTGGACCTATGTGAAATCAGTGTAATACATCAAATAGTTATGTTATTGACAGTATTAATTTCATTGCTCACCGAAGTTCAAAAATAGGTTTCTCTACTCAAAAACGTACATCAAGCATTCTTGTGATTCTTTCATGGCCCATGTGCAGCAGCCTTTTAGAGGCCAAGCCAATGTAAAATTGAAACTTACAGCCTCACAAAATCAGAGCAATGTCTTGCGCTAGTAAATAACAAGAAATACGAAACGATGAACACTAGACAAAATATAAAATTCCACGGAATGACCCAGAACTAGCTCTCAATGCCTGTAATTTTTAACTGAAATTACTCTAAGCGAGGGCCTGCGGTTCAGCGATTACACGTACAAACGAACTGAGAATCTCCATAGACAACTGGCATATTGGACAGTGTTTCACGTTCCTAGGAGTTCGTGACGGTACAGCTCCCACAAAACGTAGAGGAAGATCATACTTTTGCGCCCCTAAATGCCTAAGTCGCTTGAGATGGAGAAAGGGTCTGATGCAACAAGGAAAAACTGTGCCTTTGTTCATAGTACCTCCCACCAGTCGCCCTTAGTCTTATCTCTAGCGGTGTGTGCTCTGTTTGAGAACTTCCTTTCAGATTAAAACGGTTCCCGGTCAATGAATTTAATCCAGAACTTTGTTCGCCGTGACCAGTGCTGTTACCGACTGAGATCCCAGGTTCGAGCCACAATCCGGCACAGTTTTCAGACAACTAAACCTTCCTGGCATATTAAGTGTTTAAAGTAACGCCAGGCAACGACAAATGAGAATACGATGAAAATTAACACTGTTCTTCCGCGTCAACAGTCCACTGTCAAACAGTAAGTTACCAGTGTCATACCCACTTAGAAACAGAAATGTGAAGTATTCATTTACAACATCTAAGTTTTTTTTCAGGTGGCGAGAGTGCAAAAGTAGTTGCTGGAGAGTCTAGTAGGATGATTGCTTGTGGCGAAATAACGCTCCGCCTGAGTCCGAAAAAGACGAGTGAGGACGGGGATGCAGTGAGCAGACGGAAGCCGGGCCGGCACCCCGATAAGAGCCGCACAGCTCTCGGAAGTCCGCCTCCGCGCGCTGGCGCCGGTGTGCAGATACAGCACGCGGCCCGCGCGATACCCAAAAACACTCGTCCAACCATAAAGACCACTGTCCCAAAGGCCAGTGCAAGCTGAAAATAACGATACTCAAAACTGTAGTCATCAATACTTGCACAACATCCCGAAAGCAGTTATGTCTTACTGGTAGGCTATATTCAATAAATATTTACACATCCACGCATCCAGAGTCAAGTGACTGCATATACACTGATGATCCAAGGAAACTGGTACACCTGCCTAATATCGTGCAGGGCCCCCGCTAGCAAGCACGAATGCCGCAACACGACGTGGCATGGGCTACTAATATGTGAAGTAGTGCTGGAGAGAACCGACACCGTGAATCCTGCAGGGCTGTTCATTAATCCGTGTAAGTACGATGGAATGGGGATCTCTTCTGAACAACACTTTCAAGGAATCCTAAAAAATGTTCATGTCTGGGGAGTTTGGTGGCAGCGGTAGTGTTTAAACTCAGTTGAGTGTTCCTGGAGCCTCTCTGTAACAATTCTGGACTTGGGATGCGTCGCATTGTCCTGCTGGAATTGCTCAAGTTCGTCGTAATGCACAGTGAACATCAATTGATGCAGGTGATCTGACAGGATGCTTATGTACGTTTCACCTGCCACAGTCGTATCTAGACTTATCAGGGGTCGCATGTCACTCAAATTGCACACGCCCAACACCATTACAGAGCCTCCACCAGCTTTATAACAGTCCTCTGCTGACATGCAGGGTCCTGGACTCAAGAGGTCGTCTCCATACCCGTGAACGTCCATCCGCTCGATACAATTTGAAACGAGGCTCGTCTGACCAGGCAACATGTTTCCAGTTATCAACAGTCCAATGCCGGTGTTGACGGGCCCAGGCTTCGTGGCGCGCAGACATCAAGGGTACACGAGTGGGCCTTGGGCTCCGAAAGCCCATATCGGTATTTCGTTGAATGGTTCGCACGCTGACATCGTTGATGGCGCAGCATTTTGATATCTGCAGCAATTGGCGGAAGGACTGCACTTCTGTCACGCTGAACGAGTCTTTAGCCGTCGTTGGTCCCGTTCCGGCAGGATCTTTTTCCGGCCGCAGCGATGTCGGAGATCTGATGTTTTACCGGATTTCTGATACTCACGGTACACTCGTGAAATGGCCGTACGGGAAAATCCACATCCCATCGCTGCCTCGGGTATGCTGTGTCCCATCGCCCGTGCACCGACTACAACACCACGTTGAAACTAAACAGCCACTGTAGCAGCAGTAACCGTTTTAACAACTGCGCCAGACACTTCTTGTCTCCTGTAGATGTTGCCAACCGCAGAGCCGTATTTTGCATATTTACGTATCTCTAGATTTGAATACGCATGCCTATAGAAGTTTCTTTTGCGCTTCAGTATAAATTTACAGTTAATTTGGCAATCGCACTGAGTAGTTCTATATTCTCTGCCCTTTCGCGCAATACCCATTATCGGAACTTCACTCACAGAATTATGGATTAATCTTTTGAATCTACTGTAGACATTCAGTATTTAGTAACATGTGTTTTATAGCTATACTTCCTAAGCTTTATCACAGTACTGTCATGTGAGACCAGAAAAAGCTTGAAGTTACTTGGTTACGAACACTGAACGTTACACTAACGTCCTATGTAGGTAATTACAGACGGAACGGAGGCATTAATTGCCAATGCAGCTGAAACGAAAAGAAATCGACGCGTATGTACTTTTAGTAGGGTGATATTTTTAGAAATAACGAAAAGAATACGTATGGTCAAATGTGGACATTGATCCTCTTCTACAGCGCCATGAACACTGAAGCGATTGATTTACTTTACATCAGATGAATGCTCTTCACATTTGAGCTTCGTAGGTAGAGGAAGTTAACGAGCAATAGGTTTTATAGCCCGTCTGCTCTATGCTAATAATAAAACTGTAAAACCGTCGTGGCTGAACACGTTGACCTCTAACTACTAATCTAATTTTTATGGGTTTTCAAAGTTACCTTGAGCATAGCTTAGAACGTATACGCTTTATTTCATCAAAATTAATACGAAAACATATTTTAAGGTTTTATCTACATTCGTCTGCTCAGCTTAGTAGTTCGAATCTTTAATAATGGCGCAATACACTAAAGAACCACTAGAAGGCTTTAGTAGTTTTTTAAAACACTGGCGTATTTATTGTTTGAGATTTACGATGTGACAATGAAACACTGCAGTCTTATCTTTACGAATAAAAATTAACACTGAATTTACTTGGCTGATATACTGATTTACCGATTTCCTTTTGTGTATTAAGAACTTTACGATGTCGCTTTGTTTCTTTCGCTATGTTTCATTTACATTCTTTGCTAGGAAAAACGAATTTATGTTTGCTTTGTGATTTGGATGCCTACTCGTATTTTTATTTCGTTTTGTTTACAAATAAAATGCCCAGAATACTGCAAATCTACACCAGAATAGCTAAAAGACGGAAACTATACGTTCTTTAAAATCCAGCGAACATCTTCAGGCAAGACTTTCTGTGGCTCGAAAATACTACGCTTTAGCTTGCTCTTTGGAATCTCCTTCCGAAAACTAGGTATGATATCAGATCTAGAGCATCATATGTCTTCTCGCCCCCCTCAGACCCTTTTATTAACAGAGGCTTACGGTTACTTCTGTGTAACACAAAACAGATCCCATTTTGACGTTAAGTGGCGCAGGCGAACAAGCATTTATACCCTGAATCCCACTTATTCCTAGCATTTTACGATTTCCCTTTAAACGTGTACAATTTCCAGTGAGCTTATGTTATGCGACGATCATAAGCTAAGCGCAAGGCCGTACGCTGTGTGTGGTGAGCGTGGACCCTAGCACCACGTGCTCCTCGCACAGCCATCACTACACGGATCTCTCCGTGTTAGTGACGCAGGTAAGTCCGTCGTTCATGTCCCCAATCGTACTACTTCAAACGCTGTGTATAAAGCAGTTCTTTAAGACAAAGTAAATTCCACACGTACGAAGTCACTGGCATAGTTCTAAAAAAAATACCTGGACAAGACCAGGTTTCTCACCTACTTACAGATATACCCTGCAGGCGACACACAATGAACATTACAGATCATCCAGTCAATCAGCCAATCAGCCAGTCACAGCTCAAGTTTTAGGACTACGATGGTGGTCCCTGCTCCAAACACCAATCAGCACCGTTAGTCTCCATTCACAGCGGGACCTGTCTGACGGACTGGGCGGCCCAAGTTGCCCGCCTGTGTTTGTGAGCGAGCATGCAGTCTGGTCTGCTGTCCACGTTCTGCCGGTTCGATTTGCAGGACCTCCGACTCAAACTTTTATATAGCTAGCCACTACTGCTCGTGTCGTGTAGGGTTTCGTTACAATTAAGAGTGAAAAAATTTAGTCTATACGTACCAGTTTGCTGACGGCACGTGGTTAACGAAAATGAAACTAATTTCACCATAGGCTATCAGAGAAACATTTTCGCAATATGTAGGTACTTTATTGTAGCGCTGAAGCTTTACTTTAGCGTTCATATCTTTTTAGTATATGTAGGACAGCTTTCCTCAGGTGACGATGCCGCTTCAAGAAAGGATGAAAAGTCCCTACCGAAGCTTGGAAACTGACAGGACATTTTGTTCTGAAATAAGAAATAAAAACTCTACAGACATACAGGCGCGGCGCATTTTTCGAGGAACCGTTCTGGATGACTGAGTATCCGGACACAACCATCCATCAGCTGTAACAAGGAACGTTATTTATCTGATCAGATTCAAGTTTCCAATGATCCACAATCCAATCCAGATTATTCCATGTCCACTGCAATCTTAACTGACAATCTCGTTGGGTAAGTATGGAATCGTCTGTTGCAAAGAAGCATGTTCAACAACATGGGCGGAACAATGTGCTCCGATACATTTCTGCATGTACCAGCATTGTACTCTTTTTTCAGATCTGTAACAGCTTCCTACCTGTGCTGCTTTACTGAGCAAGCAAGCGTCTGACCATGTCCTGCGATGGGCTGTCCATCACCTTGCCGCCAGCTCGTAGTTTCACCATTCATTACGTTCCACAGATTGTTTCCGTGGTCCTCGTTCCTAGGCCCCGGGCCTTGACTCACTCTCCTTTGTCACAGTCGCCGATTTCATTGGATTTCCCCACTTGCTGCCCCTGTCTACGCTAGCATGATTCGTCATTCGGCTCTGCTCTACTTACATTGTTTACTTATTGTTTCATGTTTCTGCAACGCCACCAGGCTGATTATTATTCTGTCTTAGTAGAAAACCTTTTCGAACTGATTTCATGCGTGCTCTGTTAATTTCTTTCTATCACAATAGAAACTTATCTGCACTAGAGACAATACAATGTCATCAATACGGTGGTGTACTGGAGTTAGCGCATCTGCCTATAAGCAAGATACCTAGGTCGAAATCCCAGACTTCGCACAAATTTTAATTGCTTTGCCTTCCATCCTGACAGAAAGCTAAGAAAATTCACATGTCGTTCATTAAATCTATTTCCTTCTATTTGTCTGATGATCTGGTAAATGTTCGTAAAATTTATTCAGTGACATGGAATTTCCTTCCCAGACTTCCCCCGCTTCTGGTTTTCCGTCCACAGGAAGTGTAACGGAATTTTTAGCTCCGATTGATCAATGCTTGTTTTCTCAAGGGCTCTTAAGCATAGATTGTAGTTCAACAGCCTGCAACTTTCTCGAAATTCAGAAAAATGTCGGCATTTCTACTCATTGCTACGTTCCATCATTTCATTCAAGATCTGCACATGATCTACCGTTCTACATGTACTTATAAATATAATTTGCTCCTTTTCTTGGTTAAAATTGACTATTTTTCGACGCGGTTCATAATAATTCTGCCGAATATCTGTCTTATTACGCGCACAGGTGCCCCATAAGTCTAGTTGAAGACTTGTCTAGCTTCCTTTTGTAAAAATCGTCGTTCCAGATTTGAACACCTGGCTTTCTGCAAAGATTCTGTAGCAGTTTTGCAATTTCCTTTTGTACTACTGTTCCATTAGCATTATTCATTTCTGTCCGAATTCATTTTCTAGCTGTCTTCCTGTTCATACACCAATCATCATTCGGAATGTAGTTTTTGTTATTAACTATCTGCTTCTGATCCATTGCTTGAAACGTAAAAGTATTCTAAGAAATACTAATACTTTTTCAACTTTGTTATTGCTGTAACAAATGCAATCTCAAATGACAAAATCTGTCCACCCAACGGGAGCACTTTTGTATAGTCTGGAAGTTTTCTATTGTCTCTCTTCCCAAAAGTCACTGAAGCGCCTCGCATTCTCTCATGTTAAAAGACATTTTGTTTGATTCAGGATATTCTGTTAGCGGTTTGTTGCCTCTATCGGTACACCAGCAGCATGGCGTGAACGTGTGGACTGGATATTCATATCTACCCCAATCGGCCCCTTCAAAAATCCCGAAGGTATAATTGAGGGTGTTTCCGTACAATGTACAGTGGTGTAGAAAATAACTTAAGCACGATACATCAGCGATTTCTTCTTTAGGCTTATTTTAATATACGTTGACAAAAAAGTGAATACCCGGAAGGATAGGAGGAAACTTAACTTCACGAATGTGATGTTATTTCGCTGGTTACGAAACAATCAAATTTGAAGAAAGCTTGGCAGTATGAACCCAGTTATCTGTATGACGTTGCACCCCGTCTGGCCTGGATGTGTGCCCTGATTTGGCTGGCAAAGGTGGCAAAGGCGGCAAAGGCGTTGTACCCTCTACCGAGGTAAGCTGACCCCAAAAGTGTTCTTATTTGTCCTCCTTATCCCGGATACTATTATGGTAAATAATTTCACGTCAGACCTAGTTCCACACATCCTATAGGGGACGGATCTTTCCAACTTGCTGCCCACGGGGATACCTCAACATTACGCAGACAATTCAGAGAGAAAAATGCCATGCCTGGACGAACATTGTTCTGTTTAAAAAATACCACCCCTACGCTGTCGCATGAGAGGTAACACCAGGACGCCAACGTACATTTCACGTGAAGACCAAGAACATAACGTTAGAGAAATTAGGGGTCGTAAGGAGGCCTATAGACTGCCATTTTTCCGTCGCTCTATTTGCGAGTGGAACAGGAAAGGAATAGTAGTGGTACAGGGTACCTACCGCTACGCATCATACGGTCGCTTGCCGACGATGTACGTAGCCACAGATGTCACTGACGTGCCGTTGTACCGTCGATTTTTCCCTCAGCTAGCGGCAACCTGAAGTCATACCAGATAGCTCTCCACACCATGACGCCAAGAGAAACACCACAGTCTCTCACCGAAATGTCTGCAGCATGGGATACCTTCCCAGGTCGCCGCCATACTCGTCGGCTACGGTCATCCAGGATAGTGCAGAACCGCCATTCGCCGCTGAACGCAATTCAAATCATCCATAATTATCTTTCTATGCGTCCCGGTCACGGCACCACTGTGCCGCAGTGTTAATGGCAGCCTATCTCCGCATGGGATGAGAACTCCGTAGTCCTGCTGCTGCTGCTGCTGCTGCTGCTAGTCTCCGATACGTGGAGACAGAATAATGTATGGAAACCATTTACTTGTTCCGTGGCAAGCGCAGACGTGGAGGGGTACTTGGTGCATAGTATAGTAACCCTCCCTTGTGGTCGACTAACCGTTACGATTATGCGTGCTCTAACATCCCCACGCAGTGCAAAATCGGGCCACTGTCACATCCGAATGCGCTATGGAACTGGGTATTGCACGATTCAGCCAGCCAGCCGAATGGAGACAGAACGAGGCCTCTTTTGAACTATCAGATCCTGATAACGCTGTCTTTCATCCGTAAGCGACATATCCATGTCCTTCACCGTGATCACTAAACATTGTACGTTGTTCACACCTCTAACATCCTACCAAGAGTGCTAGCAAGACTGTACACGGAGAATTCTAACTCTCCTAATTTATTTACCCGCCGATGGCTTCACGTGTACGAAGTTACATGACGTCTATGTCTTCTGTTTATTTCACTTTTTTTGGTCGATCACCGTATCTCTAAGCAGCTGCAAGCATGAACCGTAAGTGACCATCACGCAGATGACAAAGATATAACAACTGCTCTGACGCCTTGTTAGTATTATTAGAAACATGGACCGTCCCAGTCTAAACACAGGGAATGGCACATCTCTATACGTGACACTAAACCAAGCATCAGCAAATTAATTATGATCAGTATCCTCCACTGCACCGGCGACAAGATTTCACAAAGACCGACGACAATTTTCGCTTTTAAAGAATATAATTGTATCCATAAGCAGACAACACGCCGATGCTGTTTCGTGAGTTGCCCAGTTTGAGACTTTCTTACAATGCTTACTAATTATTGAGAATGTTCTTAGTAGACATATTGTGTGCGATGAAGTCGTCCGATTAAGTGAAGGCTTTGCGTCTAATAATGAAGCAGTATGCAATTGGTGCAGAATAAAATGCGTCATTTACCTGCTTACGGTACTCGCCAGTAGGCATTATGGCCTTCTGCAATTAACCACTTTTTACTTCACAACCTTAATGCCTGGCGGACGCTATCTCCCCTATAAAAAGGCAGTAAACTACAGTGAGTACACATAAATGTGTGCATTACCAGATATTCTACTTCAGCAAGGGCAGTTCTAATGTGTGCCGCCTTCCATCCTGCAGTAGCCATTAGAGCTATACTACAAATGGAATGAGGACTAGAGAAGCGTTATTGGTGTCACAACGATCAAATTCAAACTATGCAAATTTAGATGACGCTGTTTTAATTACTTTTAAAATGAATCAGTTGGCTTGATTCGCTGATCACTATTTATTGTTTCATTGTAATAAACTACTTTCAATGTAATAAACTACTTTCAACGCAGAATGTAGTGTAGAATGCCTGATATCAAGCAGACGGACGAAAGCAATACTTATTTACCAGAAATTGTTGGTCACGAAACACCTGCAGCGAATTCTCGACTCCACTCATAAACTTATTATAAGGAATACCCAATTTGTACGCAGCTACTCAGCAGCATCGACACAATAAACAGTGGCGTTACGAACTAGTGAAGACTTCCGAATCAGTATGACCAAACCATTATGCGGAAAGCTGACAGCAAAAATGTAGCAGTAAAATTGAATTTTATAAGCTAGGTGATTTTTAGGAGTTCAATGAATGTAAATTTCCTTTGATGTAGGACAACCAAGCAATGTAGTAGAACCTTGAGAGCGGAGCGCAAAGCATTAGCTACGGAGTAACGAAAGCTAGAACGAAAGAAAAAAGTTAATGAAATAATTAGTACAGTATTCATACAATCTTACAACTCAGCAGAGGGGGGTGGGGGGCGCAAGGTTCTACTTCAACTCCACAGAGAGTTCACGTGACCGTTAAGTAACCAAGATCGTTTATATATGAGTTTCCCGAAGACTGATACTATTTCCAATTTTTCGTTCTGTGACGAACTATTTAAAATTGTAAATTCCTTCAAGATACGAATTTATTTGCCAAAAACGGCAATACAAAAACATTAAAGAAAGTTAACACACAGATCTTAAGCAAGTAGCTTCCAATCTTTACATGTGCTGTTCATCACTGAGAAGAAGATAGCCGTTTATGATTCAGAGAGCAGGTGACAGGAAACTACTACTTGATTTGTGTGTTCGTGTTAAATAAAATGTTATCAGGCACAGACGTTCAAATGTATCAGTGAGATACGGGGCACCAAGATCGCCCTGGATAGGGGCTAACCAACTGCAGGAGGACAAATGAGGTCTCAGAGCGACGTTCCTAGTCACCCACATTTTGAAGGACTGTCTGGAATCTAGGTCTTGAGCTCCCACCAAGTTCTCCGTGTAGATCTAATACTGTAATATCTTTTTATAGTAACAGAACTGTATGTTGCAGGGAAGGAAAATAAATGAAATGCTCGTCTAGCGTTATTGGTCAGAAGACCCCGATCTGAGATTGTTCGGCAGACTGGTGCAATTAGTCTTATTTGACGCCACTTCAGCGATCTGTGCATGCGTGAAGCTAAGGTGAAGTCCCTAAGCGAAGGAAATCTCCGGCCTGAACGGGAATCAAACGCGGGACGTCACGATTCACAGGCGGCAAGACCAACCACTAGACCAAGAGGTGCGGAGGGAGGAATAGGAAAGGTAGGGATTACGGAAAATACTGCGTCCAAGAGAAGTTTGGAGTACGTGGATGGGAATAAGTAAACAATCTACACCCAAGTGAAGAATTATGGAGAATTGCGTTTTATTGTGACTTGGCTAGAATCAACCCGGATAGACTGACTAAAAACTACTTGACCATTTCAGAAAAAATACCAAAAAAGTTGGCTCAAGGAAGAGCGAAATGACTTAGGAGAAACCAACATTAAGAAAGCAGAAATTCCAGACAAGCAAACTTTTCGGAACAAGTAGTAGTTCAGTGGTCTTCACAAGAAGGTCAGAAAGCGTGTCAATGTGTGTACGAATTAAATAAAAGAACACACTGAAAGACAGCGTAAGTTCTGCGAACACCGAAAATCAGGAAAGAAGACATCATGAAGATAGTTCACGCGGCCCATAGATGACAATCGGGGCAGAAGTTGATACGAACCCCAATGCTAAAATGGCTCTCTCAGCGAAGGTGCAATCAGTCCAGCTATGGTGGGCACCCGTCGTGTTCATACTGCGTCAAAATGATTGGGACATGGGTCGATAGCTGTTTCTCTGTGTGAAAATCCGAATCGCCGCTTTCACAGAGAAATATTACTTTCCTAAGAACCGCAAGGCTTCCGATCTGTGACTAGATTATAGGACAATTATTGATATATTTCTGGTGCCACCTGCCACTCAAAAGAAATAGAGTAGGTTTTTAGACTATTTTATCATCAGGTAAGTAACTTCAGACAAAAGCGCACAACAGCATGTATTTTTTATATCTCAACACCGTGAACAGACAATTTCAGAAACATATGAATACTTTTGCATAAATTGGAACTGACTTACCATTGCATGACGGTGGCGCTCCTAAACGACGCACCGGCTCTTTCCTTTGGACTATGTCATTATGCTACTCCCGAAGCTGAGGAATACTCAGTGCGTTAAAATTTATTACGTTATCTAATTTAATTATAGCAATGTATTTACGAGAACAGTTACAACTGCTTCGTTGCTTAACATAATTCCCTTGTTCTGCGAATGCAAGCACGGGTTTTGTTTCTACACTAAGCAATGAACAGCGACTGGTCTGAAAATAACGGAATTTTTCAGTATACCTTAAGAAACGAACGTTAATGTAGCTTGCGTTCTAGGACAAACTGTCTGCCTCGAGCAGTGCGTGAAACAGAAGGCGTACAGACAACTGACGGCAAAGAGCCGTGTAGTAACGAGCTAAGGCAGAGCAACTTTACGACACGCAATTCCCTGCCCCAGCGCCAACTCTCGCATCCTCTTACAACAGCGCAGAAACTGCTCAGTTCGTTGAAGAAAGCTCTAAACAAACTTGATATAAAAAGGCTTGAACAAGCTCACAGATGTTATCCCATATCACCATTCTTCTCTTCTGTCTGTTCGTATTACCACGAATACAAACAAAGTTTCGCTTATGTTGAGAAATGGCTGTAAATTTCATAATCTTTGTGGCTGTACACCTGAACACATGGATGGTCTGTCTGGTTTCCAGAGGTGATGTTAGGGACAGATGAAGTCAGTGTCATCTTGTCGAGAGTCGCGGTCTATCTAGTTCTGTCGGTGGTCATGACCAATGGTAGTTGATTACTGAAATATTTCCCTGTGTGCCTCTATACTTGGAATGAGACAAAATGTTCAAATGTGTGTGAAATCTTCTGGGACTTAACTGCTAAGGTCATCAGTCCCTAAGCTTACGC
Source organism: Schistocerca cancellata (assembly GCF_023864275.1). Classification (NCBI taxonomy): domain Eukaryota; kingdom Metazoa; phylum Arthropoda; class Insecta; order Orthoptera; family Acrididae; genus Schistocerca; species Schistocerca cancellata. Next base: position 462,477,978 of record NC_064629.1, read on the forward strand.
ACTACTTAACCTAAATTATCGTAAGGACACACACACACACACACACACACACACACACACACACACACACACACACACACACACACACACACACGCCCGAGGGAGGACTCGAACCTCCGCCGGGACCAGCCGCACAGGCCACGAGTGCAGCACCTCAGACTGCTCGGCTAATCCCGCGCGGCAGGAATGAGACAATGTGTGCCAAGTGCGTCCGCTGATTGTGATACTCGCGCAAGCTGCTGTGGCATTCATTCCACGAATTATTATTACGTGAAAGATGAAGTTCCATTCGACAATCTCTGCGTTGGTATCCACCTCATGCTATCCATCAGGTGTTCTGGGAACTCGCAAATTATTCCTTCACCAATTTTAAATGCACATTGGAAAAATAAGTAGATTTCGTGAAAAAAATTTCCCGATGTCTATTGGGTTCATGCCTGTTAGTATCTCTGTTTGTAACAATGCCTGAAGTGGGCCAGAAGTTTTCATACTAATGTAATGGAAACCATGTGAGAGTTTGAATTCCGTTATAACTAGTTTGAAATAATCTTTTGAATTAATTAATCCCGGTTGTAACATTTTCCTTTAGTATTTAACGTGAGATTAACGTTACGTTGCTTACACGCATTGCGCTGTAACGTGGTCAGCGAGTTGCATTGTCCACGAACGTTCAGAGTTTTGGTAAGCAGCTACATTAATTCCAGGCACACGCAGGACACTGATTTCCTACAGGTACATGCTTCTCAATGATTTATTTCAGGTATTTGATCACAGCAGAGAGAAATCACAGTTCCCGTCGTTCAGGTAATGGTCAGCTTCAGGGCTAAGATAAACTATTGTGTTTTAATTAGGCAACAGTGATCATTCGTGGTTTATCTATATAATCCAAAAGTAGTATTAATAACCATATGCAGATTCTAACACGACTGTTAATCGTCTGAAATTGATTTTTGTGGAGTAGTCGTCGAGTGTTACGAAGTTCATTTTCACGTTTGCTCTGTTTGAGCGTCAGGATTGGGAATAGCAGTAGCATTTCATGTTTAGCAATTTACGCAGCTGATTTCCGCAGTCGAAAGTAGTCCAATTATATTCGTTCGAGGCCATGGAAGACTGGCTGTTCAATAGACAGAACTAGAATATTTCTTTATAGTGTGTGAATATTACGCTTAAGACATCGTATTCCTGTAGAACGAGACAGCATTAATCCTTTCGCTGAGACGTAGTTCAGAGGTGAAGCTGGAATTACGGTTCGAGCAGTTTATGTTTTGGTAACATTGAGCAATTAGAAAACTACACTGAAGCTTTCTACAGAGATGAAAAAAAAAAACCAAAGTTAACACACCTGCTATGAGATACAGGATAATTATATAATAGTTTCAATAAAGTACGCTATAGCAGGAAGTTTACGCAAGTGACACCACTGTATTGTGAACAAGAAGGGTACTTACAAGGAGTTTCAAAAACTAAGTTTTTACAAGTACTATCAAAATTAGACCTCAAAGAAAAGTTAGGAAACCATTAACTTTCTTAAAAACGTGTCCAGAAATAGTACAGAACACTGTCCAGCTACTGCGAGATTCTAAGTTTCTGGATTATCCTACGACACAGGTGACACGAAGCCTATCTGCGCCAGTCGTCCTACTCTTTCACTCCTATTACCAAAATTTCAGTCTTAGTAGCAGCCACTGCCCATTATAATACAGGTCTCCAGAAACTGATGTTGACGAATACATATTTTGGTAGTGTCCGACGATATTTAAGGTTACAAGGCATCCCCATCGTGGAATATTAACGAAGGAAACGGTATTTAATTTTTTTTACAGATTCCTCCACCTCTGATAATTTTAACTGTACGTGTTTCAGAAGGGGCCATGAGCGGAAACATTTTAACTGCGTCGCCTTACCTATGATCAACACATTCCTTGCGCAGGTCTTGGCGCGCTATGAAGTACTGGACTGATTTCTGCCGCTCTGAGTGTAAGTATACTGTGACCAGATATGAGCCTAACATCTTCGCCAAAGATGCCCAGCAGCGACATTACAGTTGTTCTAATTTAGAGCATAACATAGAATTCTTTGAAAAAGAACACACATTAACTTTACACCGAGACTATCCGAAGTACGGAATTAGTTGTAAAACTACCACGGTTGTATCCCACTTTCTGGGAACAGCGGATGTTAGGATAAATTATTATGAATAATGTGAGGAACAGGACGAGACGCTTGGCTATTTCCGCTTCTATAAATTTTTCCATGTCACTCCTTAAAAATGTACTTACTCTAAGTTCATTGTTGTGCACTTTTAATATGGAATGAATATTTTAAAATCTCTTAACAGTTTCATTGCTGTAGTAATGTCAGATTATCCGTAAATTAGTTTGCGCGACCGAAGTATCGCGCGAATTTCTGTTAACCCTATTAGTACGATTTACACCCACTGCAAAATTCCATTTACCATCCTGTGGACTCTGCAATGTTTTCCACAGCTGGTTTTTAATTCTATTTGCAGTTAGCGCATTCCAGTTGCCGGGCGCAGGTGAGATCTGTATATTGCTGTAGAGACGCTTGAGCAATTAAAAACTTTCGGAAGAAACAGAACAGTACTAAATTACTGCCGACTACAGCAGTTTCTACGAGCAGTGAACGGGAAAAAGCACACGAGATAGTGGAAAATTTGGTGGACAATATAACGTTCGAATTTACGTAATTAGGTTCACAGTTTATCCACTGTAGTCCTTCATCTAACTCACGTGCATACGAGTTCAAAATACTTTTTCAGTTATCTTACAACGTTGAATCACTGGAATGTGGTCCAAAGAAAAAAACCAATAACTTAAATTATTTGCTAACACATTTAGCGGCACTTCGCCTCTGGAATGACTCAGGCCTTGTACACAACAGGATGGTAGACCCTGGTGGAAACTGTTCAGAGATTCTGAATCTACGATCTTTCTAGAAGCGCTGATTGAGCAGAGTAATGTTAAGCAACATTTAATTGCTTCGTCTGTCGAACGAGTCTACACAATCTGCATTGTCTGGATAACAATTAGCCTTTTTTTTATCAAGGCTGAAAGCACCAAACCAGTTAAGATTTCACAAAAGCTGTTAAAGAAATAATCACTTTCTCCTGCGTGCGTCCGTCACTTTCAACATTCCAGACAACCAGAAACGGCAATGTTACGGCGGCGTGATAATGGCAATCGTCACAGATTAGTCGCGGGAAGGCCGTGTCTTTTCTTGACTGGCGGTGCAGCATGTTTAATGCAACCCAGGCCCAAGTTTTTCTGGTGTTGAGTGTTTCAGGTGGATTATAACATCAAATTTACACAATTTTTAATCATCTCACGGATATGTCCACAACAACCTGTTTAGCCTTATTTCCCTCCAACACCTACAAAACATGTTCTTTAGTGGAAATACACGCGACGCGGGGTAGTTGCGCAAACCAAAGTTCTTACTCTTCGAGCATATGTCTTTGTACGCTCCACGCATCCCCGTGAGAAATCCAGCTAATATTCCGGGTTATTCCACTGACGACCGATCCTTAAAACTTGCTAAAGTGAAGGAATATTGAGAGCGAGCGTTTTGTAGCAGTTGCAGTGCCAGTGTGCATGCACGAACGAAGTCACCAACATGGACATCAGCTGAAGGTAAAGCCGTGGCCTTTACGAAATCAACCGACCTTTCTCCTCAAGGGATTTAAAAAATGAATAACCTAGAGCAGAATGGTCACATTAGGATTTCATCCCAGCTGGTGCACCGCAGCGGGACGCAAGGGCAGGCATGGCGCGCTGTAGACTTGGGAAGCTTGGTAGCCAGCAAGGTCGAGGTCCGGCGCGGCCGCAGCATCGAGGTCAGCGATACCTGCCGCTAGAGAGCTGCCAGCGCTTCCTTTCCGAGCGGACGCGAAGGCGATGCACGGTAAACACTCGCCGTACCGTGACCCTCAGTCCCGACTGCCGTACAGGTGGCTGTTGCCTCGTGCCTCGTTCCTAGTGCTTGCTGCGTTGCCGAATTGAGTGCTTCGCCCCTGCTCCAATGATAACCGACAGTGTCACCCCTCAATCTGTCACTTCCGCCCGATATTTGATTCGACTGCTATACGCCTTTGAGAAACCTAGTTAATATACAACATCAACGACGAAAGACCTGCTACTAATATTTGTAACTGCATGTCCATGACATGGATCTGCTAAACGGGTAGTACCTGTTCCAAGTTTACGAATACAGTAGTTTATGCTGTCTACACGTAGTTATACCACTACCTACCTTCAGTTTGTAAGCGTATCTTCAAGTATCACTGTGGATAGTTTTCGTGGTTGGCTCTGAGCACTATGCGACTTCTGATGTCATCAGTCGCCTAGAACTTAGAACTAATTAAACCTAACTAACCTAAGGACATCACACACATGCTTGCCCGAGGCAGGATTCGAACCTGCGCCCGTAGCGGTCGCTCGGCTCCAGTCTGCAGCGCCTAGAACCACACGGCCACTCCGACCGGCAGTTTTCGTGGTCTCGGGATGTGATCCGTTGCTTCGTACAGCGAAAGTCGCGGTTGCGATTCCCGTTTGTGACATAGGTTCGAAGCAAGTTGTTTGGGTATTATGTCATTGCGAGATGCTAACAAATGTGTGTATTTAAATTCTTGTCCCAGAGCGCGTTAATACCCATCTTCCATCTGCCGCCAACTATGTTCAGTTGTTCACACACCTTGCCACCTCTCTGTATCTCTACTGGGGTTGACTCATCCAATTATTTATCCCACTATCGTGTAGTACTATAACATGAAAAGTCTGATACCACAAAAACCACTCCGAGGTTAGGCACATCTAATCAAGATACTCCCGCATCGAAAATCTGGCAAGGGGACAATGCGGAAATTTCATTTCTGTAATTTTTTGTTTACGATACCTGAAGTCCAGAATTCAAATATTAATTTCTCAAAGTATTTCGATACCACTCTCAAAAATATTCCAGAAAATAGACTGGAATTTTTCGAGTCTCTAATACCCGAAAGTAAGATCTACTTTTCGGCAAGTAGTGTGTGACTGTGGTAGAACGCTCGCCTACCAAATGGGGAGGCTGGATTATATTTGCGGCCGATGTGTATTTTAAAACAAAGCTACGATCATTTGCGGAAAGTGTAAAATGTATGGAGATGGAAAAAGAAAACTTGGTTGTGCTCGAGACGTAATCAACGGATCACTTGTTCGAGTCATTTCGGTCTCTCTTTCATATAGAGTAACTGCCTCATTTAAATATATTCGTCACTTTAATACTAATTAACACGGCTCATTTTTATAAAAAATATACGTGCCTAGATTTTAATTTACATATCGCACACGAAAATAGTTTCCTTCGGAAATATGAATTCTTTATTACTGATATTTTCTATTGAAGACACAGCGATTTAAGAAACATTACAATTTTTTTATATCTTTGTGTATATTACGCTTCTCGGAAACGCTCGTAAAACACGCACCTTTGTTTGAAAGTCTACAACAGTCGAGAATCGAGCTCAAGACATTTTACAGGCAGGCAAGCATTCTACCACAGGACCACGTAACGCATCGAGTTAACGTTGTCATTCATTTAGGGTGCTAAAAAGGCTCCGAAACTTTTAAAGCTTCCTTTCTCGAAAGATTTTTGAGAGTTGCATTGAGCTGCTGTGGGAAACATATTTGAATTCTGAACTTCACGTAGCGCAAACAAAGTAATACAAAGATCTGACTGCCGTGCAACATCTTTTAAGATGTGCTGTCTCGCTGTTCCATTAAACAGCGCTATCTTCTGATGAAGCAGACGACCTATTGCGATACAAATACTGTATTTCAGTATCGCATCTTTGTATTAGTAACAGCAAATTACGTTGTTGTGGAGAAAGGACGAACGACCTTCTCCAGCATTCCTCCAACGAAAACGCCACTGACAGTTACGTAATCTTTCAAGAAAACGAGATACATTACAAAACAAAAATAATACACTCAGCAAGTGTTCAGTTAATGTAGCTGAGGTACAGACGAAATTTTAAGAATTTCAGAGAACTCTTTATAAAGGAAATTACACTTAACACTAATCTCTAAAGTAATTAAGCTTTGAGAAGTATTCTTGACAGTGTATGGAGTCTATGACATCTGACAAACCAAAAGGTTGCTGTGAATATGTCACATCAATTCACCAATAAATTTGCTCATTACATTGGGAAAGAGAAATCCCAATGCTGTTTTCAAAGAAGAGCAGTGATCACTATACCAAGGCACTCAACACATTGAAGTACTGTAATTATGGAGATATGGCTGTTAACGTTCCAACAATACGTAGACAGCAGTCACTGTACCAAGGTAATGGAGCACTGTATCAAGCTGGTGACGAAGATGACAACTAGTATTAGAAGAACTTTTATCCCACCTCGTTAAGTACATCTGTCATCTATGTGGATACCAAATTATCCCAACCCCCTTAAATAGATAGGAATACCGTTTTCGTTTTATATGAAGACGAAGTTTACAACACAAGCAAAGACAAACGCTATTCAAAGCTGGTAACAGACTAAACTATCTTCGATAAGCAGACGGCATAATCTTACCGAAAAAGAAAGAAGTATTTAAACATATGAAGCCCAAGAGTGCACTACTGGTCTGTACTTGCATATTTACGGTTATCTTTAAAGAGTGGATCATGAATTTCTTGTGTTGAAGGTATTTCTGACACTGATATGGAGAGGACACCTGATAAATTTGGGCACTATGCCAGCAGGAATATTTTGACAATACGTAAGTCAGTGGGGTGACGCAACACCACAGTTTTGAAATAAATTCCCTACTGTTTACTTATGTTAATTTTTAGATCGTAAATTAAAGTATTTTTTTCACATTGTGGGAAACTTCGTTGGTCTATAATTGTTCTTGCTTCGTGTGGTAATAGTGGCCAAGTGAAGTTACTGTGACTTATAATTTGTAACTGGTAGCACTACCAATCAATTTACGCCCTAGTTGTTGATAAGAAATGGGGGGACTGCCCTGAACAATTTGATCTGATTGAATGAAGGAAAGAATTAATTCCAACTTCAAATATTCGAGAGCAACTACAGGCTCAACAACTGGCCAGAAGATAATTAAAAGGCTGTGTCGGTTTAATGAAGCGTTGTCCTATCACTGACATTTTCGAAGGGTTTAACTGGAAAGCCATTAGCTTCTCGGAACCAGTGTAGACTCTTAAAACAAAGCTCTAGTTAATAAGCCTTTCTAAGCTCTAAACTCCATACCAAAGCGTCATTATTAACGACGACGATTGTGAGCTATAGAAATATTTCTTGCGAATATTAGAATAGATAAAAATTACGATCTTTGTTTATGACGAAACTTGTCACTCTAAATCTCGTCATTACTTTGTGCAGTTATTTCCGAGTAACGGTTCGACTACTGTGGTGATAATATCTCTGACTGAATGTATACTATAAGAAGTCTAAGAAAGGCCACGAGTAACTATCATATAACGAAGTACCTGGAGATTAAGCATATCAGAACACCCCTAAAATTTGTGATCGCATTATGGAACTCAATGTTGCATCTGAGCATTTAACTGAAAACAAATGCTTGAAGGAACCACAATGTAGCGGTTTGTCAATTTACCGAAAACACGTGGCTCCCATGCTATGTGTGAATTTCGCAACATGTTAGACTGAATGTGGTAACCCAATGAACAATGAAGCTGTCATTACTAATAGGTGCATATGCATGTCGGAGGCGGTTGACAGGAGAGTTATTGTTGACATTAAAATGCCGGCATAGAAATTCCTTTAGACGGCTCTAAGACTCCACACCCAAACTTATAACGGAGCGGGAATGTCATTCCAGAGCTGGACGTGGGATGTAACGACGAACTTTCGGTGTGTGGCCTCTCGGCCTGTCGCCAGTAGAGCACCGTCAAAGTGAATTTACCACAGAAACTTGCAGGTAACAGTCACAGTTGTCGCTACCGGCGTTGGCTGCTAGCCATGTTTAAGCTTTTGACGAAATCTATGCTCGGGAAATTTCGATAAAGGTAGCTTCTGCATAGCTTTGCTGAGTATACATAATGAAGATGAGAAATGTTTACCTTTCGCAATCAACTACGCTCAGCTCTTCGTGTCTAATTATTCTTCTTCTTGTACTACTAACTATGCCGTTCGACACTTACTGACAATGTATCCTCGTGCCTTTTCGTTATACCACCCAGAGTTAATTATTCCACACAATATTTCGACGACAACAGTGATCTAAACGTCGTTTGTGTGGTACTGTCCGAACTATCACCATAAGGATGTACTACTGGTATCGCCAACCTATGTCAGTCTGGTTGGAGTCCAACGAACACACAAGCATCGCCCACATCAACAGCACATAAAAACTAATAGAAGCGACCTCGAGCAAACACAGAACTGACAACCCCTCTGAAAATCCGGAAGCTTTATAATTCATCAAACTGAAAAAACCTTAGAAATCAAGTCACGACATCCTTACTGTGGCATATTATGTAGCTACTTTCTTTAAAATTCCGTACTGAACAGAATCGTTCTATGGAACGCAGTCGTCGAAGTTAACCATCGGAAATCCTGGCATTTGTTACTGTTGAGTTTTCACGCATAAGCTTTCCCATATATGATAAATTACGCTGAATAGAAGTAACACGCATACAGTTATTATAAATCAACGTCGCTGTAACATACGATCGGTCACTTGTCACTGGAAGCAATCGCAGCCAACAGGTGTCTGAGAAATCTGCCTGGGGAGACGAAGTAGAGCGACCACATAAATATAACTGCGGGGAAAGTAGACGCAGGACAGATGTACCGGAAGAATTCCATCGGCGCTTCACCAACTGAGTGTTCTTCGCCAGTGTGGGGCGCCACTCAGTTGCGTTAATGAAAGGGATGCAACGTTTCATAAGAGAAGATACACGCTTCGTGATGAGCTTCACATTCAGCGCGAGAGGGTCACACAAATGCTCAATCAACTCCAATTGGGATACGACGAGAAAGCTGCTGCGCATACCGGTGAGCGTGACTCGCAAAATGCTGCGAACCAATGTCCCAGGATGCGCCAAGAGATGATATTTAGCCTGGTTTATAATCCGCGTTATGACCACCAAGGTAAAATTGAAGACATTCGGACCGTTTTTCTTCCAGCAGTACGTCCATAAAAGAAACAAAGAAGAAAAAAATGACATATGTTTTACTCTCAATTACGCGTCCGGAGGGCTCGCGTAGTCTGAGTATATGTGTAAGTGTTCTATAAAAGCGTCACGTGACAGACTGAAGTGTCAAAACTGAATAGAAACAATTTAGATCTGCAGACGTGTCTTCTGTGATCCCATCCGTATTTCAAGTTCTCAAGCTTATGTTAATGTAATTCAGTAATAGCCGTTTGTTATACTACATCCTGAGATAGCACATAGTTTGACAAATGTATGGAAGCATGGATTCTTTCTCGATTAGACATATGACATAAGAAGAGCTGTTTCTAGAACTTGTGGCCTGTAAGATCAAACAACATAATTTGTATTGTTTTGAAGCATAGGGGAGAAGGATTTGGCCGCGATCCTCCACGAATCATTTCAGCCTTCAAATTAAACAAAAAACCTCTTTAGACAACGTAACAATCCAAGCGTATCTTTCTGTGTACGAATTCGAAGTCTAGCCGCAACGCCACATTCGCGTGGTTTAGCAGACGACGGGAATTTTGAAGACTGATCACTTGACTGTTTTAGCCGTGTCCTGGTGCACCCGTGCATTTTAGGAAGTTTGAAATCTAAATTGCAATTTCTTTGACATTTTACTTACTGATAACTGTTCTCGAAGCCTAAGTTCCCAATCGTACTAATACTGAATACCAACGTCATTAATATGAGTTAGGATCATGCAGGTGTCTTATTGTTAACGTAGATAGTGTCCTTATGGATGATTTGCTTTTGTTTCGATGACCACCTGTTGATGTGTCCTATGAATCTCTGTATCGTAAGAGCGACCTACAGTTTAATACACTATATTCTATGATGCGTGTTGAGTGGTACAGAGGGAGATGATAAAACGACGTGTCGACACTATACACTTCTCTGACTAGAAGGCTGAATGGTGCTGCCATACTCTTATACAGCGTCCACAGATTGCTGGCAGATGAAGTGTACCGTCCAGCGTACTGAAGACGCTTTAAAAAATGGTTCAAATGGCTCTGAGCACTATGGGACTCAACTGCTGGGGTCATAAGTCCCCTAGAACTTAGAACTACTTAAACCTAACTAACCTAAGGACATCGCACACATCCATGCCCGAGGCAGGATTCGAACCTGCGACCGTAGCGGTCGCGCGGTTCCGGACTGTAGCGCCTAGAACCGCTTGGCCACTCCGGCCGGCGAAGACGCTTTACCGTAACCCTGTACCCTGTTCATATTCCTGTGACCAGGGGCATACATCCATTTCGCGACAATGTCCACACCAAGTTAAAACTTTCAAAGCTGTAGCACTTCTCATGAAACAAGACCAACCACGAAGAATCTCACGTTTCATTTTGCATGTAAAAATGAATTACGGTAATAATAAAAAAGAATTATTTGCAAATACACTATGGATCCAAAAGGACTCAAACGTCAACCCGTAGAGACTGCCATTACGCTCCTTCAGTTGAAGCTCTGTATTAAAAGCTTTTCGCTAAAACTGCATCACCGTAATTTCCGTCTGGAATATCATGAGATATGTTGTGTGGTCAGCTTCACGCAACCATCGCTACGAACTTCCTCCGCAGGCATTACTGGAACCGTAATTTATGTAAAGGCATTGCGCTGAACTTCTGAAGATGCCTTGCTTCTGGGAAGAAAGCAGCAACTGCGTTATACAGACAGGGAAAGCCACGGGAAATTCCTACTGACCCGAGCAGACGGGAACCGGTTAGCTTTCGAGGTCTGTCCCGGCGGCGATCGAAACCAGCTTGGTAAACCTCTGACTGCAACCCAATGACACACTTTTGGCGGGGCTTATGATTAATGACAAAAAATTATTTTTATGAACTATTTCACACAGACATGAAAAATAATTTTTCAGTTAACATATATCTTTTAGATCATCTTCAGCCGTCGGAAAACAATTCAGTTAAACTACCATTTTATTTAAAAAAACTTTTAGAACTGTAGTATGAAAGAAGATTTATACAGGATTTTGACTACGCGTATATTTCTGTAGTAGGAAGCATACCTGTAGCTGCGAAATAGTTTATCCTTTTAGAACAACTGTGAGTTTGACAGCTTTCAAAGTCATACTGTGACATATCTACGATATGGCAATTGCATCTGTATCGAAATACATAAAGACACGTTTTCCTTTTTGAATAATCATGATTTGGCCGCATGAGTGTTCTATCTATGAGGACAACATATACAGATAGACTGAAGATACTATTCCATTTTCACATTCATTGTGTTCCAGTAAGCTTAAAGAAATGCCCTTTGTGTGGTTCTCTGTTTCTCTCAAACTTTTTAGCAAAAGCTTTTCCCTGCCTCATCACAACACTGCTTGCAACTTAATCTGTCAGCGAACAGTTTCAGCATAATTTGTGTCCCGTAACTTCTTTGTACTGAAGCCATTCACTGAGTAAACACGTGATAAACGCCGCAAATGTTTTCAAGTAACCACTGCGCCAATTATTTGATGAGGGAATTACAAATGTTAATCGCTCACCGTTCATCATACCATCGGAGCACTAATATGACACTGAATGGATTTAGACGTTCTTTGGAGTCTGTATTCAATACGGCTGCTGAATGTTCCTTGTTGGCAGCAGCGGACCTCGTTTAATACTCATTCACACAGGCAGTGGTGCCTAAAGGCAATGTGATAGTTGAATTTCTTAAAAATAAGACATTTTGATGTAAGTAAGCCAGTTGGTAAACTTAACGAAACAGCATTAACTGCATTAGTGATCTTACGCTCTTAGAGACCGAGTGGCCTAGAAAGCCATTCAGTAACAGTAACTAATCAGTTCCCTTCAGTCCGCTTATTGAGAGCCTGGCAAAGGTGAGAGTGTTCCTGAACTTTTCTCCTACTATCAGACACTGACGAGAGCCAGTACGTAATACATGATGGAAGAAAGGAGCATTTGAGTAAGGACAAATTTTACGCCCTCTAAATTTGGGGAAGAGGGGGCATCAGTTACTAGTCGCGATCACGTTTGATGTTTCTGCAAGGTGAAGTAACCAGTGCTCGCTACGTCGCACAGGCTGTTACTACAGTTCAACTGCCATTTCTTCGATACAACAGTGGTGATTACTTTTCAGCAGGACAATGAATATCCACATATTGCTGCAGCGACGCAATGTACTACTAAGGTGCAAGATGCTTGGGACAGACTATCGCAGAATGTCATTCTGCACGGCACCTGCATCATCGTTTGTCTGCGACAATACACTGCTCCGCTGCCGCCAGATGGGAGGGTGCATTGCTTACTGATGCGACTGTTTGGGCACACTTTACTGTGACTTTTGCTTCATTTGGTGTGATGTATGCTTACAGTGATTAACTGCCTGTCACCTTATTTGCCAATAATATGACCTTGTCGTTGAGGGTGCTGCGTTTTTTTCCCGGCCGTGTACGAAGAACTTCTCACAGCTGATCAAGCGTGCTCTACGTCAAGAAATGTGACAGCATCATTTCCTGCAAAGAGTATTTAACACGCCCTCTGTGTTCGGTACGGAGAAATGTTGGCTCACACACACGCAAATCTTGGTAAGTAAAACAGGGTGTTACAGAGCTAGATTTCCTGGTGGCGCTTCATTTCCTCTACACAAGAAACGTACTACACTTCTGCGTTTGAAGCATCCAGCAATACCTTGGAGCTTCTCATCATGACAGAAATTGGAACGTCAGTCTCGTCGCATTTGTTGCGGCAGCCACTGTTTTGTAGGACATTGTTCAAATAACCTATGGAGAGAAAAAATAACAGTATTGAGCACAGCGTCTATTATTTACTTTGAGACGCGAGTAACTGATTACAAGTGGAATAGTGCAGACAACGTATTAACTACATCTACACACACAATCCACAAATCACCGAACGATGTATGGCGTCGGGTACCTTGTACCACCGCTAGTCACTTCCTTCCTGTTCCGCAGGCAAACGGAACGACGTAACAACGACATCTATATGCCTCCGTAACAGCCTTAATTTCTCTTATCGCGTCTTGTCTTCGCAGTCCTTGTGCAAGATGAGTGTTGGTGGCAGTAGAATGAAGTGAGCAATGCGTATATGTTTATAGATTTATTTTTGTAGTATTTGTTAAATATTCACGCACCCATTAAGAGAGAAATCCTCACTACACACCAAAGGACAAACGTCTAAAGCAGCTTCGAGAGCGTTATACGTCAATAAATTATCGAATTTCCGAGTCTAAGCATATCATCATTTGAGACAAATTTGGTATGAAACATGAAAGGAACAGTACAACTGCAGTAGCTTGGATAATCATGAACTGAAGTTATCTTAAAGCCGGCCCTACGGTCTGCCGAGACTGTAGACATAAGAAAAAACTGAATACTACATAATTAAGAAAAATTATTTATCGTTGATCCCACAATTATGAAACTTTACTAAATATAGATGCTCGGTAATGAATTATATAAAAATGAATAAAAACTGTAGACAATCAAGAATGTATTAGATCGTATCTGGCTAGCAGATTTAATATGTAAATCTCTCGCTACGCTAACATGTGAATAAGTTCATCCAGTGGATAACCGGCTTTTATCTTTAAGCGTTATTGCAAACATTAGGTGATTTTACAGGCAATGACATATCTGAACTCTTTGAAGACACTTTCGTTACAGACAACGAGATAAACTGACCTCACATCTGTTTAGCAATTGATTTTTTCTTGGTACTGTTTCAGAAAAATAAATTCATGTGTTTCTCGGTATATTTTAAGAACGGCTCACGAAGAATACGACAGCTTGTAATGAATCTTAAATGACGAGACATACGTTTATCATTCACATACACGTATTACAAAGGTACTTTAATTTTCTTAAACTGTTCAGCCGCAGTTATTTACTACCCCACGTTGTACAGCTTGACAGCAAGATAAATAAGCAACATGGGCTCGGTTTTTCCACAATTCTACACCTGCTAGATCCCTTCCTCGCTAATAACTTCACTTTGACATTCCCAGCTATATGGCTTTCCAGGATGCCTCCGGGTTAGTAGATTGACGCCACTGTTTAAACTTGTCTTCAGAAGTAGTCTTAACTGATATTCGGAAACTGCTGTTCTCATTATGAATTACGAGCTGGCTACTTCTTTTTGAATTCACAGTTTATGGAGCTAAATGGCTCTGAGCACTATGGGACTCAACTGCTGTGGTCATAAGTCCCCTAGAACTTAGAACTACTTAAATCTAACTAACCTAAGGACAGCACACAACACCCAGCCATCACGAGGCAGAGAAAATCCCTGACCCCGCCGGGAATCGAACCCGGGAACCCGGGCGTGGGAAGCGAGAACGCTACCGCACGACCACGAGATGCGGGCAGTTTATGGAGCTGTGAACAGTTTCTGGACGTCGCTCTGATTGCTGTCAATGAGCATTACGTAGGTCATCTGTTCATCTCAGTTGGACTTGGTGTCCTATACACCACTTGGTTGGCAATACAGGAATGGTCTTAACAGAAATTATCATGTGCCACTTGTTCTACGGATAAGTAGCACGCACGTGAGGAAGTGAATGAAAAATGATCTACGTCTCCGGACATCTTGGTGAGTACTATTATCGTGATCTTCGTAGTCAGCATCGTTGGCTAGCGACACAACCATATCACATTTTATTCGGGTAGGAAGATCTGGAAAAACGTCTGCTCAGCCTACTGAGGAAAATGGCGACACTGCACGGACAAATAAGTAACAACTTTAACACGCAAGCGGCCGAAGATGACGAATTGGAAAATCTTGAGACTGAATAAGAAGGCAAATCATTTATTGTGGCGTCATGCTGTTTACTACAGGTGGGCTATGTAGGAAAAGGGATTTAACCGGATAATCTGCTACAGCTCGATCTACGAGACGTAAAATATGTAAGGCAAAAAATGGGGAAACGACATGTGAAATGCTGAATTGGATAGTTAGTGCGGAAATATATGGGTTAGTTTCATTCTTTTTGAAGGGTTGGAGGAAATTTTTCAAAGAGTAACCTCGATCCGTTTAAACGCGTTAGAACTCTGAATCATGCGGTATGTAAGAAAATAAGAGTACACTTGAAAGAAGTCTTCCGTAGTCAACTACGTGAATCCCGTTACTTACATCTGAGCTTGGGTAATAGCGATAGCGATCCAGTTAACGACCGGGGCCGTACGGTAAACTTATCTCATTTCAGGACTGATATCTGCGCTCTACAAAATGGCTTGCTGTCGTTAGGAGATCATCGTGTAGGCAAGTACGTGGAGAAAGACAATCTCGTTCTCTCCTCAGATAAGCCGCTACACAATGTCAAGCCAGCCCACCTTATCTGTCGAGAACTGGGAACGTTATAAGGCTGGCCGAACTCAACAGACGTTAACACCCTGTTGTCACGTTCATTTAAATATTAGAATAAGCAAGGAAAACCAGAATTACGAAGTTCTAGACCCACCCATGGAGTCTAGTTTTGTCAGAAATCTGCCAATGAAGTAAACTTTTTGCTGCGCATCAATTTTAAACTTATCTTCAATTCAGTATTTCATATTTCAAAGGTTTTTTGGTCCGAATTTACAGTCATTGTACATATAAAAACGTATTCTATCGTGATATTAGGTCTAAAATAAAATGTCTGAGCATTTCGCAGACAGAAGTAGTAGTTCCTTACGTTAGTACCATCAAAGTCTAATATCAATGCTGATTTGTTTTTACGAGCAAATGTTTAATAACCATAACGTTCTACGGATGGAAAATTAAAGTTGCAAGCAAGACAAAAGCGCAACCTAGTCGCTGTCACTGTGTACTTACAGATTACGAGACGAAGAAGCGTCTCCTAGTTACGACACTTGGTTGTTGCGTAATGGTGTCAGGCTGAGACAACACAGAAATGAAGGTATCTAAGAGGAAACTTTCAAAGTCTGTCCCAAGACTGCCTGAAAGTACAGCATCATCCGTTACGCCAACTGTCGACCGTTGTGCGTCCCATCTCCTACCACCGGCATCATAAGCGACAGCGTAGCAAATCTGTCCAGGCCTGAAGATACTAGCCTCTTGCCTTACGCATCGTTCTTTCTGTTTAGAACTGCTTTTGTTACGGATCAAAGTGAGCCACATACCGGAAAAAATGAATATCCTTGTCCTACCAATCAGGGCTCTTAAATATTTGGTATAATGATGATATCCCGTCATTGGACAGTACATACCTTTCTTCAGGTCCTCTTGCTATCATTAACAATTAGGAATTTACTCTTCAGCCACAGCGGCATCATTACGCGTGTTTCGTCCGGACGGAGTAAGCTGTAAGAAAAATCTCCCGTGGGCGTACTCAACGGGGCATTTTACTTTTAGCATTACTTTCGTGAGAAAGAAGATGCAGTAGAAACCTAGACTAAAATAATGATACCAACAAGGTGACAGCGCCTACTCATCCTCATCAATTTATTCCATACTTTTTGAATATGCAGGGCTTGGCCAGAAATTTAAGTGCAAAGTGGCGAATTGTTGAAAAAAGTATGCATTTCTGAAGGGGGGTCGGTCGAAGTATGAGTTATTTGTATTCCCATAGTTCCCAGGTAGTAGTTGGCGCAGTGCAAAGATGGCAGAACGGTAATTTGCGGGTTGTGTGGTTGAGTCCCTACGCGGAAACTTTCCTATTTTCAACTTTTACGTTTCTTACACTGCAAATAAACCTAAATAATGTTCAATCTATTGTATGTACCATTTTCGTTAAAGGAAAATTTGGGACTACAAATTTGCGAGAAAGGGTTGTACTTTCAGCATCCACGAGGATTCTACAATTAACTTTTTAAGAAGCTATTGTAATTAAAGCGTACAGTAATTCGTATTCCGTTGACAATAGATAAAAAGCACTATACTGCTTATGTTCTACACTGCAGAACGTAAGCATTATGCGCGTTTTTAATTTATTGTAATTTTGTTCTACCAAGAACTGCCGGAAGACTTAACACGATTTCATTTAGTTTTATTCTGATCTTCGAACAGCCCTCTGCAGTTAATCCTACAATGTCGAGTTTTATCGTCAGGTAAATAATTTGATCAAATGCTTCAAAGCTGCTCTTATCGACAAAAAATAAAGGTCTTCACAAAACTGCACAAAATACGCCGCACTCTAGATCACCAGATATCCTCGCCAATATTTGCTGAAATGATGAGTTATGCGATGTTTACTGCCAAACTCTGCGATGAGAGAACATTTTACGAACTAAAGTTTGTTCTTCCATAGAGATTTTAACACAACCATGTAATTGTAAAAATTCAGCAATTATAACTAACTCAAGATGCCGACAAAATTATTGCTTCCCCTGTTTTTACATTGAGTATCACCCGAGCACGTGTATATCCTGAACTGTAAAATGGAAGTATCTAATTTTACATTCGAAATTCTCACGTACGCCTTAAAATCTCTTCCTGAAATTTTTCAATCCCAAATTGTTTTTTGCCTTTCCTTTTCATGATACTTATAATTTGATTTGTCTTTAAGATTGAAGTAAGTATAAATCAACATTGCTAACGAACAGTTCTTCCGATCTTAAAAACAAATGAAGATATTAATATCTTTAATTACAGACCACTTATGATGTATTAACTCAATAAAGCGAAACGTACCTGGTGAAGGAAAAAAGCTTTTCTTGTAGTTGCAACGACAGAACGAAAATACCCCTCAGGAATTAAATGGGTAATGCATCGTCCGACCCGCGCTAATTGCAATGCTAGGTTTTCGAAACTCTTGGTCGTCTGGGACTCCCGCTTCTGTCACTTTCATTTCTGTCCGAGTCCTGCAAATACCAACAATTTTGACGGAATCTGTGATAAAAAGAAGGCGCGGTTCCATTAGAAGTTAATAAACGTCGGGAGGACCGCAACTATATTCAAGAATCTAGATTTGACGGAAGCGAGGCCACTTGCATGTCGGCTAAACTTATTTATTGAAGCAAAACTGGCCTCTCGAAGTTAACTGTACAATGTTTGAGACTATCCCCCCCCCTCTCCCTCTCTCTCTCTCCCTCTCCTTCTCCCTCTAGAAAGATGCCGAACCGGTAACCCAGAACCGAAACTCCGGAGCTCCACCTTAGAAGCCAATAACGGCTCCACTAAACCGCAGAGATTTTTACAAAAAGTGCAAGAATAATCGAAAAGTCAGTGAACACTTTTCATGGACCAGCAATATTATCTCCCTCCAACTCAAGTGAACTTTGTCATTCGGCATTCAAGTTCACTGCACTAACAGGGTCACACGAGTGTACAGCAGGAAATTTACTGCTCTAATAGGAATCCCTAACAGTGCTGAAAATACTCTTTTTACTGGCCTTCAACAAGCGTCAGTGGGAGCCAATAACTTTGATACTGACTAATTTCTTCTTTCGACGAATATTCGAACACATGACGAAAACATGAATTTGAACGAGCTGAGAGACGCTGAATTAAATTCGCACACTGACGCATCACAGCATTTGTTCAAAATATTATGCGGGAGCAATCTCTCAGGCGCAGTTCATCTTGTATTATCGACATCTAATGCCGCCAGTAGCTGAATATTTAGTTTATTTCCGAGAAATTTTTAGAGCGTCCAAATTAGTGTCTCAAATAACCTGATCCTAGATCATTCGAAGCTACAAAACTCAAAAAATTCGGTCCAACGATTCTTTGATATTGTTCGCTAAACTGGAGCTCTTGTCAGATAACTTAAAAATTAGACATAGAAGACCTCCAGGAGAACAGCACGTTAAGTCACGCTTTTATTTGTCAAGTGCTAGAGCGTCGTGTTCATCCTAATTTCGTAGAGGACGACTAGGCTTAATCTTAAAATTCAGAGAGCGTAAATTCCTAGAAGAATGAGCCAACATTACTTCCTGCAACACTTATCTGATTAAATGGCCGCGATGGTAAAATCAGAGAAATTATAGGTCATACAGAATGGTTCGTCCTTTATTTTTGCACACCACTCGCGAATTTAATCAAAAGTAACAGTGGTACGTAAGTGCAACACAGCGGATAATACGGAGTTCAGCTTTCTGATTACAGACTGCTGCGTATCTTTTACAGTTTGGACTGCACTTGTGGTCCAGTTATTGTTCTATGCTTCATTTTGTCACTTCATACTAGATGCAAGGAGGGACATCAACGAGATGGCGATAAAGCTTCGCATTTAATGGCTAAGAAAGAATTGAAAGGTATGATAGCGCCACGTTTTAATTTATGCTTTCGTTAGGACATTATCCATAACGGTGTAGCCAATCACTGATTTAATAAAATTAAATCCAATTTACCGCACTTTAACAGATGAATAGTGGCTAGCGGATTACAGTCCATTTTCAAGGGAAGTTAGCACTTTACTACAGTAGTTGCTTACTGTATCAAGTGGTGTTAATTCTCTACACGTTTGTAGAATTGTTTTGTTTACGGTTTGCCGAAACAAGCCACGGTGTGTAAGGAAAGCGAAGTACACATTTTTATTATTCACGTTACGCGATACAACATCGCACCGAAAGCAGTTAGTTATACAACCAACGGATTTAAAAATTAAACGACAGCGCTCATACCTTAATCTTGCGCGACTGCGATTTTCGAGACAGCAGTGTGCAGAGTTCCGAAGAGGAGGTAGCGCGCTTGGTAGGGACTGTCAGAAAGGGAAAGCCGTGGACCGTGAGTGGCGTGGCCGGGTGCGTGCGCACACGGCGGTCGGCGGCTGCGCCCTGCCCTGCCTCCCTCTTCCGTCCCCCTCACCCTGCCACACAAGCACACAGTGCTCCCTTCTCCCACAAATACCCCTCGCACCACAGTAGCCAAGCCCGGCGCTGCAATTCTCATGACATTGCAGATACCTAGAGCCACCAAACCAAATTCGAAACGCCGAAGTTCTATTTCCCAACCGCTGACTATATTGGCGTTAATAAACGAGCTGAAATATTACAGACACAGAGAGCACATTAGTTTGTAACTAATTCAGGTAACTGACTTCATTACTACTCCAATTACACAGCCAAGCTTTTCAGATGTTACTATAAGGGGGGGGGGGGGTGTCTACGAATCAATAATAATAATAATAATAATAATAATAATCCGCACATAGACACATTCCGTTTTCCACCACCGAACTACAATATCGTTTTCACTGAATTTTGTGATGTTACTTGGTAACCAACACCCTATAGCTTAGATCGCATAAATACTACTAAATTTTTGATAACCGGTTTCAACAGACTTTTCTGACAATCTGAACATTTTGTAGCGAAAATTGTGCAATACCAGACGATGAAAGCAAAATGTGTGTAAACCAGTTGCTGACTATGAAAATTATTTGCCCAAAACATTTTTATTTTTGAGAACCGGAGCGTGTGCGACGTATTTGCTAAAACGTGTACGGTTCTCTTATCAGTTTTAACTAATCTGAAACTTATTCGTAGATTCAGACGCATGTTTAAGTGGATTTCATCTGCTGATAGTTTTAATATTCCAGCCACGGCTGCCTACATTTCCAACAATTTGTCTACCGCGACATAAATGACAGGTGTCATGTTGTACTGACTTGCGCGTAAATATGACTATTGACAATATCGTTGCTACATTCACTTTTTTGGACATAGAAGACAGTCATTTAATCTTCCTGAGGTACCAATATATGCTGTATGGTAAGTTGACGCAAGGAAGTCCTATGAAACAGGGTTCATCCTGTGAGGTGCATAATTATCGTGGTAGTACGTTTCTAGTTTATTAGTGGTGTCTGAGGACGATGCTATTGTCTAGCTGGGCTATGGTCGTCACTTAAGAACGAAGCAGAGAGTTTTTGTGCTATGCTAAATTGTATTTAATTACAATCTTCCGATCTTTCTGCTCTGTTTAAGAGGTTCTACTCATCTATTTACAAATAAACTGTAAATCTTTGATAGCAGGTTGTTTACTCTACGGACAGAGTGTTTCATGAGAACATAAATTTTGTAATTGTGTGTAGGAACTGGCATTCGGATACAAACAGGTTAGATACAACCGTGTACGCGCACAATGTAACCTAAGTCTCGAAAATGCTAACATAAAATTGACTGAAAAATTCAACTGTATTTTCGTAAATAAATCCCTTAGCACTATTTTTACCTTCCTCCAGCCTTCTCTTACGTGGTAGCCAGAAGCTTGTGGGTGAATCTTAAAAGATCATGTCGTATAGGAAGGATATCTAAGATTATTTCAGGAAAGTAGTTAAAAACTAAATCGGGGGATCCATCAAACAGTGAAGAAAATTTTCTCAATCATCAATACAGCATAATTGTCTGAAGAACAATTAAAGATAAAAATCCAGTAACAAGGAAAATTGTCTTTCAACGAAGATTCATATCGCTTAATTAGAAAGCTGGAAGTAAAATGAGTCTAATTTTTACGAGACACGGCAACTCAATTTTTACTTCAGAAGAAGTAATGTCAATAAATAACTCTTATAGTAAAATCTCATCCAAACTAACGACAGTATTTTAACACTACATAAAATACTAATTTGATGATCTTCGTAATATTCGAATTAGTGATACTCCAGCAATTCTCTATCTTTGACAGCGAGTAACTTCAAGGATGCAACACCTTTATTTACTTCAACAATGTTGATTTTAAGTTTGCATTTTGTAATGGAATGTTTACATTTGAAATTATGAGAGCCAAATTTTTTTTTGTTTGATTTAGAAACAGCAAATCAAAATTAGGTTAAATATACGGCCAGAGCCTGAGACAGAACTTACCGGAGAGATTCTTGCTTACACTTCAGATATTCTGAGCCCATCCTGCCTAACTGTCCATCATTGTTGTTCAGCTTCAAGAACTATAAAATTCTGCACATATTCACGCGCTAAATACCAAACATGGCCGGTATGTGTGACATATAAACATCACAGTAAGTAGTTAACACTTAACGCGAGAAGCGCAGCGCGAAGTGCCATCGACCGAGGCAGGACACCAACTGCTCACTGCAGTGGGGCAGCCAAGACTACGGCCCCACGACCCGTCCACTGCTGCCAACATACGCGCGCTGCAACGCGCTGCTCCCGCTGCCGCCAGGAAATTCGTGGTTTTGCGCTCTACGAGCTGCTTTTGGAGATTTTAACGCGAAGTAATCAATCAATAACGGTCAATTTATATTTATCATTACATTTGCTTCATCTGAGTACTGTTTCCACCTTACGAACGGACCGGTACGCAGAGAGAGAGAGAGAGAGAGAGAGAGAGAGAGAGAGAGAGAGAGAGAGAGGGGGGGGTCGAGGAGGAGGAGGAGGAGGAGGAGGAGGAGGAGGAGGCAGTGATGGAGGGAGCGAGTTGTAGAGGTGAAGGAAGTAACGAAATAATGGAGCGTCTTATCGTGTTCGTCTGGAACTCTATCAAACGAAAACGTGAGGTAACTAGTACACGATTGGTTTGTATTTTTAAAAAGTCAACATTAATACAAGCGCATACGAAATGCTTCATGACATGTTCAAAGTTTCATGAGTCATACTTCATGCTGATAACTTATTCTTTCACTTCCCTGTTTCTCTTGTTCACGAATCACGCTGGTTAGAAGAAAGGGTACATGGAAATAACCTTACAACTAATTATAATGAAAACAGCTGGCAATCACAACATTTAGCTTGCGCCAGTATTTTCTTCTTTGATTACGAGCGTTTAGTTCGAAGGATTTCTCGGAAGCGCTGAACTAGGGCGTTTCGCGAAAAGTTTTGCTCTGTCGTTTGTCACACTCCTGCTCCCTCGTGAGTGACGTGTGGGAGGGAAGTACAGCTACGTATACACTCATCGAGTCATAGAGAAAGCCTCTACTCTTAAGTTCCTAGGCAGAAGAGGAACGGCTAATAATCAAAGAGATGTTGCCTCCTGCCTAGTAATTCCAGTTACATTTTCCATTGCTTCCGATATCATTTCATGTTCGTACTTGGGTGGCGGATTACCGAGATCTTTCATGACGTATGTACTCTTTGTGCTTATGACCGAGCTATCCGAGCATATGTAAACCTAGTAACTGACGGGCGACCTTCACCTCTCGCTTTCTTGATTGGACAAGACGACGCCCATATACCAGAGAGAGTTCGCTTCGTGTTTATCAGTAACAGGGGCATGAGTTTAAAAAACTTAAATTCATGAATTAAACAACATTAAAGTTTCAAAATTTCGTTTTGAATATTTTACTTTGTTTTGTCGAATCAGCGAGATGTATTTTCCCTCTTATCTACTTCCGAAATATCTTTAATTATTACGAAGTTCTATGTGGCACCGTTTAAACCGTTGTCCTCAGGTTCTTTCTGTAGCTGGATTAAATTCACAGTGCAGCATCTAATGTTCCATCTTTTTTGAATACTTTTGCTCTAGTCAAGGCTCATCATTTTGAACACACTGGATCATATACTACCCACGATGAAGTGTACGAATTTAGATTTCGATCCTTCCAACAGTAGCGAGAGAAGAAATTACAATTTTGGAGAGAATATAGATGATTTAAGAGAAATGAAGCGATCGTAAAGGGAATAAAAGCTTGTCTTTAAACGATGCATTACGGAAACGAATTGAAAAAAAAAGGGAACTTTCGATGCATAATTGAAGTAGTAGTGATGGAATCCATCAACGATGCAATCATCGCTGCTGTAGCCTCATCCAGTTGTTTAGCACATCGGCGTTACCACGTTTATTCCATTATTCATTAATTATGTACGGTACGTGCCAGAGGCAGAGTGATGCGTTATTGGAACCGCTGAGTGGAGATAGTTTTGGTGTGAATTTTACTCAGCTTTAGAGACCAAAACTAATGTAAGCTCCGTGATTTTCCGTTCTCCACTAATCATTCGAGTATCATGAAAACACAAAATATTTCCAAAAAACTTTCTTATTAAAGAATCGGCGAACGGTGTCTTATTTCCGTCCAAATATGCTAGCCTCAACAGAAAAAAGCATGGCATTGGTATCCGCATGTCATGTAGAGAACACTTTTGGGCCGTCAGTTGGCTGAGAACTTTTTCTAGGGAAAGTATTTTAAGAACTAATATGGATACCAACCTATGATAAGCCTTTTGATTAGTAACAAAAATCTTAAGGATACACAGTTAAGACAAGAACGCACGTGGCGTATTTCTCGGGTCTCTCAGGTCCGATGACGTACACTATACGATCAAAAGTATCCGGACGCCTGGCTGAAAACGACAAGTTCGTGGCACCCTCCATCGGTAATGCTGGCATTCAATATGTTGTTGGCCCACCGTTAGCCTTTATCACAGCTTCCACTCTCGCAGGCATACGTTCAGTCAAGTGCTGGAAGGTTTCTTGCGCAATGGCAGCCCAGTCTTAACAGAGTGCTGCGCTGAGGAGAGGTCGGTCGGTAGGTGAGGCCTGGCACTACGTCGGCGTTCCAAACCATCCTAAAGGCTTTCTATAGGATTCAGGTCAGGAGTCTGCAGGCTAGTCTATTGCAGGGATGATGATGTGTAACTACTCCGCCACAGGCCGTGCGTTATGAAGAGGTGCTCGCTCGTGTTTAAAGATGCAATCGCCGTCCCCAAATTGCTCTTTAATAGTGGGAAGCAACAAGGTGCTTAAAACATCAATGTAGGTCTGTGCTGTGACAGTGCCACGCAAAACAAAGGGTGCAAGCCCTCTACACGAAAAACACCACCACACCACAACACCACCGCCTCCATAGTTTGCTGTTGGCACTTAACATGCTGGCAGATGACGTTCACCGGGCAATCGCCATACCCTCACCCTGCCATCGGATCGCCTTATTGTGCACCGTGATTCGTCACTCCACACAACGTTTTTCCACTGTTCAGTCGTCCAATGTTTACGCTCCTTACACCAAGCGAGGCGTGGTTTGGCATTTACTGGCGTGATGTGTGTCTTACGAGCAACCGCTCGACCATGAAATCCAAGTTTTCTCACCTCACGCCTAACTGTCATAGTACTTGCAGTGGAACCTGATGCAGTTTGGAATTGCTGTTTGATGGTCTGGATAGATGTGTGCCTGTTACACATTACGATCCTGTTGAACTCTCGGCGGTCTCAGGCAGTCAACACACTAGGTCGGTCTGCACGCTTTTGTGGTGTACGTGTCTGTTCACGTTTCCATATCACTATCACATCGGAAATAGTGGACCTAGGGATGTTTAGGAGTGTGGAAATCTCGCATACAGACGTATGACAAGTGACACACCATCACCTGACCACGTTCGAAGTCCCTGAGTTCCGCGGAGCACCCCATTCTGCTCTCTCACGACGTCCAATGACTTCTGAGGTCGCCGATATGGACTACCTGGCGAGTAGGTGGCAGCACAAGGCACCTAATATGAAAAACTTATGTTTTGGGGTGTCCGGATACTTTTGATCAGATAGTGTTCAGTTTCTAGCTCGATAGACTCATTACTAAAGATTACCATTATTTTCGTTTACTATTTAGAGGTAACTCACTTTCAATATGCACCCTACTGAATATATGTCAAGTGATGTTTTTTTAAAAAACAGCAGAAACAAAGACAATGTAACAGATCCCACCCACCTAAATGTGGAAAAAATGGGAAATTTTGTTTTGCTTGAGGTGATATCCTCCATTTTTCTTGTTGCTGAAGGTGTTAACCCTCTTTGAACGCAAGAAAAATACAAGATTCTCGTGATTTTTCAGGTAAAATAAAAAGAATTGCTGAATCTGATAGAATTTGATTCCTTACACTTTCATCTTTCAGAAGTAGTTTGTGTCTACATCGGACGTTCCCTGCAACCGCTGCAAAAGATGGAAGACCCCTTAGAGCCAGAAAATCGGTCATCGGCGGTATTTCCCGAGGCCATCCTATTGGACCTGTGACAAAATAATTTTATATAAGTCAATTTCAATGTATTTTTTATCAGTGTTCATGGGATAATTGAAAAATATTAAGTTCTACCGAAACGCGTCGAAAGAAACGTCACTTTCTTCGCCCACAAAATCGAGACTAATGCTTGCACGGAAAGTGGACTTTTGGAGATATCGCGAAACGGGTACGTACGGTGACAATTCAATTTAGAACACCAGCATCAAATTCTGATCAAAATCTTGTGTGCCGTTCTATAGTTTGTTTCCCGCCAATTTGAAAAATGCGCTTTCGAGGAAAATAATACGTTTAACGTTTTGGGTTACTTTTGTAAGTTAAATATACCCCTAATCAGCGATCCCTGGATAATACAGCCATTCTTTCAGACCCAAAAGGAGATGATCCATCTTCTTCGTGGCCACTGTGGCCCTGCGGGCCTCTTTCGCAGCTTCTGTCATCCCCTGCTCTGCTCGCTCGATACGCTTTTCGTCCGCTTTGTGCAGAAGTTTTAACAGGCTGCTCGCACCATAAGTTCCAGGGCTTTCATTATTTCCATAATGCCTTTCCGTCCGTCATTGAAATTACACGTATTTTGCTCCCGCTGTGAATGGTTTTCGGAGACATTTTTTACAGATTGCCTTGTATTTCGATAATGAAGTTTCTGGCGAACTATGGATTAACATTCAATAAAGTAGCCATCGAAGAGAACATTTTAAGCCCAAAAAAGAAAAATGAGTTTTTGAAAATCGGAGAGTACTACCCCTAACCAAGGAGTAATGTAAACAATGAAATTAAAAAAAATATGAGAAATGAAAGAAATCTCTCAAGGCAATGCGCATTCATCACTGTAACTATAACAGAAGGTCAGGCAGCATTAAAATTATACTAGCGAGCAATGTTCCAAGAATGGAAGACCGATTATAAATGAAGACATGCGAATATGCGATGTTCTATTTGTTTTAATTTGAGTATCTTTCGACAAAGCGGTAGATGGATGAGAGAAATCTTCGTTACTGTTCAGAGAAAAATTAAGCATAATGTAAAAATTTTATGGATCCTAATGTGTAGTAGTAGCAGTAGTAGCAGCAGCAGCAGCAGCAGCAGCAGCAGCAGCAGCACGCTGGTTTGATGCAGCTCTCCATGGCAGTCTTGTGTGTTAGCCTCTTCATCTCTACATTAACTGCTGCAGCCTCCGTCCATTTGAGTCTGCTTGCTCTACGCAAGCTTTGGTCTCATGTACAATTTTTACTCCACACACACCGTTACTAAACTCAAGATTCCCTTGACCGTTCAGGATGTGTCCTGTCAAACGAGATTTTCTTTTAGTCAAGTTGCGCCATAAATCTCTCTTCCCCTCCACCTCTTCATTAATTATTCGATCTAGCCATCTAAAATTCAGCTTTCTCCTGTAGCACTACATTTCAAAATCTCTTATTCTCTTCTGATCTGAACTGCTCCTCGTCCACGTTTCACTTCCGTACTAGGCTACAATGAACACGAATACCTTCAGGGAAGTCTTCCTAAGACCTGAATTTATTTTCGATTTTAATTTTTTCAGAAACGCTTTTCTAGCTATTGACAATATGCATTCTATCTCTCCTCTACTACGGCCATTGTTCAGTTATTCTGCTGCCCAAATAGCAAAACCCTTCTATTGCTTTGGGTGTGACTTCCAAATGTAATCCTCTAGGCGTTACCTCATTTAATTGGACAACAGTCCATTACGTTTGTTTCACTGATGTTTATGTTCTTATAACCTATCTTCGAAACATCCATTCTGTTCAACTGATGCAAGTCTTCCACCGTCTGACAGAACTACAGTGTCATCGGCAAACAGTGAAGTTTTTTGTTATTCTCCCAGAATTTCACTTCCCTTTCCAAATTCCTCCTTCCTTGCTCAATACACAGACGGGATAACGTGAGAAGTAACCTACATGCCTGTGTCATTCTCTTCTTCGCTAATGTTTCTCTTCGATGTCCGACAATCATGGCTCTAGTCCGGATTCTATGAAGATTGTAGGTAACTTTTTCCCTCTTACATTTTATCCTTGCTACCTCCACAATCCAAAGAGTATTCTAGTAAACAGTGTCAAAGCTTTCTCTAAGTATACAAATGCCATAAACGTACTGTAGGTTTACCTTTCCTCAAGGTGTGTTCTAAAATAAACAGAGTCACAACTGCCTCGCGAATGCAGACATTTCCCCAGAATCCGAACTTATCTTCCCTGAGTTCAGATTTCATCAGTTTTTCCATTCTTTCGCCGATAATTTTAGTCAGTATTTGCGACTATGACTTATTAAATTGAAGGTTCTGTAATATTCACGTCTGTCATCACCTTTACTTGGAAATGGAGGTATTAAGTTCTTACTCGACTGAGTATATCGCCTGTTTTGTATCCTGCATGCCAACTAGAATGGTTTCGTGATGACTGGTACTCTCAACAATTTCAGTAATTCTGAAGGAACAGCATCTCTTCCAAGGGCCTTGTTTCGATTTAGGTCTTTCATTGGTCCGTTTAATTATTCTCGCAGAACCGTATGCCATTTTCGTCCACATCCTTTATCTTTCTATAATATTGTGTTAAAGTTTGTTTTCTTACATAGACCCTCTATATATTCCTTCCATCCTTCAACCTTCCTTTGTTCGCTGAGCACAGCCTCCCATCCGAAATAGAGTATTAATACCAGTACTTCTCTTTTCTCCAATGGTTTCTTCCATTTTCCTATGGGCGGCATCTGTCTCCCATATTTATGCATGCTTCTACAGATTTGCAATTCTCGTCTAGCCATTTGCGCTTTACCGTTTCTTAGACGTCTGTATTTCTTTTTGTCTGCTTAATTCGTTGCACTTCTATGTCTTCTCTTATTAATTACATTCACTATGTCTTGTGTTGTCAAAGTATTACTTGAGCCTTGTCGTTCTGGCTACTGAATTTTCTGGTGCCTTCAGTGCTTCATCTCTCAAAGCTACCCATTCGTCATCTACTGCATTCCTTTCCCCTCTTTGAGCCACCGCAACCCTTTGAAACAGTCTATAGCCTCCGATTCTTTGAACGATCCAGCTCCAGTCTTTCAAGTGTCAACCGGGCGCCACACCGACACTGAGTTGGGTCTTCACGGCGCAGGAGGTAACCGTGGGTCGCCCAAGGGTGGCCAGTGCGGAGGCGGAAGAGGACAACTGATTTCCTGTGAGAGGGCCGCATGGAAGACTTCCACACAATCTTAGTCTCCATAATGACACACAATTTATTGCGCGTACTGTTATGCCATTCCATCTGCCAAAATCGAAAAATCCTGTGGCGTTAGTCACAACGCAGGTCAGGTTCAGAGATACTCATCTCCAGAAGCTGTTTCCGCGTATCCTGTCTGGCCAGCATGTCTTCAAGTTCGTTTCCTGGAATGCCAATGTGTCCTGGGGTCCACACAAACACCACTGAACGACGGGACCGGTCCAGGGCTTAGATGGACCCCTGGATGGACGCCACCAAAGGATGGCGACAGTAGCACTGGTCGAAAGCTTGTAGGCTGCTCAGGGAGTCAGTACACAGAAGAAACGATTCCTCAGGGCATGAACGGATATACTGAAGTGCACGAGATATGGCCACCAGCTGTGCAGTGAATACACTGCAGCCATCAGGCAAGGAATGCTGTTCAGTATGGCCTCTGTGGACAAAGGCATATCCAACATTACCATCAGCCATCGGTGTAAACCACTTCAGAGCCCCCGAACACTTCAAGGATCGAGAGGAAGTGACAGCGGAGAGCTGCAGGGTTAACAGAGTCCTTAGGGCTATGCGAAAGGTCCAGGCCAATCCTCGGCCTACAGCTCCACCACGGAGGTGTAGGTGAATGGTCCTCGAGGAGAGATGGTACTGCCAAGGACTCCAATTCAAACAGAAGTGATTGCAAGCAAACCGCAATCATTAGCCCTGACCTGGGCCGCCCATGCGGGAGGTGACCCGTCGTGGTTGGGAAAAGAAGACGGTAATTAGGATGCTCAGGAGAGCTATGAATGTGTGCAACGTAAATGGCATGCAGTTGTACACGTTTGATCTTCAATGGAGGGACTCCAGCCTCTACCAGTACGATTGTCACCGGATTTGTCCTAAAAGCTCCTGTCTAGTCTAACTACGCAATGTTGCAATGGGTTGAGCAAAAGCAATGCGGAGGGCGCCGCCGAAATATGGTGAATGTGGGATTGAACAAGGGCTCTGTAGAGCTGCAGCAAAATGGAGCGGAGCGATCTGCATCCCATTTGGTGTTGCTCAGGCAGCAGAGGGCATTGAGGTGCTGCCAACACTTCCGTTTAAGCTGACGAAGATGAGGAAGCCAAGTCAAAACAGCGTCGAAAACCATACCTAAGAATCGATATGTCTCTACTACAGCGAGTGGATCGTCATTCACGTAAAGTTCTAGTTCTGGATGAACGGTACGACGCCGATAAAAATTTATGACACGTCTTCATGGCTGGCAACTGGAAGCTATGGGCTAGAGCCCATGACTGCACCTTGTGGATGGGTCCCTGTAGGCGCCGCTCAGCAGCACCAGTACTGGAGCAGCTATACGAAATGCGGAAGTCGTCTGCGTACAGAGAAGGTGAGACTGAGGGACCGACAGCTGCTGCTAGACCGTTAATGGCCACTTAAAACAGACTCTCAATACAGGGCCCTGCGGGACTCCATTCTCCTGGATATGGATGGAACTGTGGGAGGCACCAATTTGGACATGGAAACTACGGAGAGACAGGAAATTCTGGATAAAGATCAATAGAGGGCCCCGGACACCCCACTCATACAATGTGCAAGGATATGATGTCGCCAGGTCGTGTCGTATTCTTCATGCAAGTCAAAAAAGATGGCAACCAGGTGTCGGAGTCTGGAAAATTCTGTTCAGATGGCAGACTAAGTACACAAGATTATCAACCCTGGCGGAAGCCGCCCTGACATGGAGCTAGTAGGCTACATTCCAGCAGCTTACAAAGAAAGTTGGTGAGGCTGATGGGTCGATAGCTATCCACCTCAAGAGGGGCTTTAATCATATGGCTCTGCATCCGATTAGGCCTAGGAGCTGTGTTGGAGCAATGTGCAAGGGCACTGAGGAGCTCCTAATCTATAAATGGGTCGTTACAGGATTCACTATGTCGTGTAACGAATCTGAGGACCTTCCCTTCCAGCCGCCATTTGAGAGTGCGAAAGGCTGGGGGGTAGTGCTCGACACAGTGCTCGGCAATCGCGTTTGCGTCGGTAGATAATACGCCATTTATAATAACACCTGGAACACCTATTGGGGTCTGGTACCCGAACAGACGTTTGATACTTGCCCAGACTTGGGAAGGTGACATATGACACCTAATGGTCGAGACGTATCCCTCCAAACACTCCTGCTTTCGTCGTTTGATAAGTTGGAGAATGCAGGCACGGAGCTGTTCAAAGGCTATGAGATACTTCAGGGAAGGGCGCCGCTTATGCCACTGTAGAGCTCGCTGACGCTCCTTAATTGCTTCAACGACTACCGGCGACCACCAAGGGAATACCTTGCACCGAAGGCACCCTGAAAAGCGAGGGAACGTGTTTTCTGCCACAGAAACGATCGTTGTAGTCACCTGCTGAACCATCACAGCGATGTTACCGTGCGGGGGAGTGTCAACAGTGACAGCAGAGGTGAAAGTTTCCCACTCCGCCGTGTTTAAAGCCTATCTGGGAATTCGTCCGTGGGCCTGATGCTGGGGCAGTGACAGGAAGATGGGGAAGTGGTCACCACCACACAGGTAGTCATGTGCGCTCCAGTGGATAGACAGGAGAAGTCCTGGAGTGCAAACTGATAAATCAATGACCAAGTAACTACAATGAGCCACATTGAAATGTATGGCGGCCTCAGTATTTAAGAGGCAGAGGTTGAGTTGCGACCAATTTTCGACCCCTCTGCCTCGGGCAGTAAGCATGGTACCATCCCACAAGGGGTTATGGGCGTTAAAATCTCCCTGAAGTAGGAAAGGTTTAGGGAGTTGGCCAATCAGTGCAGTTAATACATTCAGGGGTACTGCACCATTTGGAGGAATACATACATTGTACACAGTTATTTCCTGTGTCATCCTTATTCTGACAGCCACAGATTGAAGATGAGTTTGAAGGGGCGCAGTTTACTACAGATTAAGTTTAGGAGACAAACAAAAACTCCAACTGACACACGATTATAGTCGCTATAGTTCCTGTAATATCCCATACAGCCATGGAGGGCAGGGGTCTTCATTACCAGGTACCAGGATTCCTGGAGGGCAATGCAGATAACAGGTGTAAAGCTTAACAGTTGCCGTAGCTCAGCCAGGCGGTGGAAGAAACCGCTGCAATTCCACATGAGGATGACGTTACCTTGAGACTTTGAAGGCATGGAACATTCAATGAGGCAGTTTATGCCTCAGCGTCACCTGCTGCCACCGACGTTTTGCCTGAGCAGTCTATATCGATTGTGTGTGCGTATAGCGAGACATAGGTCCTCAGTGGACGCCAGAATCTCCACCTCATTGTCAGACAAAGAGCTTCTAGGTAGCGGTGGTTGGGGTGCCACTGCAATTTCCTTGGTCTTGGGAACCTTTTTTTATTTTTCTCGCTGGTCCTTGGGTTTCCTTGGCTGGGAGGACTTCACTGGCTCAGTCTCTGGGACTGAGGATGAGTGTGAAGCCCTACAACCAGCTGCTTTTGAGCTCTTCAGCCACTGGTGGGTGTCATCTTTCCCAATAGCAGAAACCTGGGAAGGAAGTTACCCAAGGGACCCCTTTCTAGCGAGAGAAGCCGATGAAGTTATGCTTCTCTGGCTTAGAAATCGGGATGGGGAGGGCATTGCTCCAAAGTAGGTGGTGCAGGAGCAACAGGGACGGGAGTTACGCCCCCCCCCCCCGCCCCCATTGTCAAAGGTGCACGTGTAGTCTTTTGGGTCTGAGAGGTGATTGAGGTTGGCAGAGTTGATGGTGCCAGAATTGTTCTAGTGGCGGCATAAGATTATGCCATACATACAGTGTGGTGGTGGTCAAATTTTCTCTTAGCCTCAGTGTAGGTCAGTCAGTCCACGATTTTCCTTTCGTTCTGGAGAATCCTGCAGTCTGGTGAGCAAGGAGAATGGTGCTCTCCACAGTTGACACAGATAGGAGGCGGGGCACATGGAGTACTGGGCATCTGCAATCTCGACATTTGATGCTGGAAGTACAGCGGGAAGACATATGACCGAACTTCCAGCGCTTAAAGCATCACATTGGGGGAGGGATTCAGAGCTATACATAATAGTGGTAGACCATCACCTTGACGTTCTAGGGCAATGTAACACACTCTAAGGCCAAGGTGAAGGCACCGGTGGCACCCTAAAAATGGTTCAAACGGCTCTGAGCGTTATGGGACTTAACATCTGAGGTTATCAGTCCCCTAAAACTTAAAACTACTTAAACCTAACTAACCTAAGGACATCACACACATCCATGCCCGAGGCAGGATTCGAACCTGTGACTGTAGCAGTCCTGTGGTTCCAGACTGAAGCGCCTAGAAGCACTCCATCAGGTGGCAACCTGATTATCTCTTGGACCCCGGTCAGATGGAATGTACACCTCGCCGCTCTATATTGTCGCACAGCTCATCGTCAGACTGCAAAAGAAGGTCCCTGTGAAATATGATACCCTGGACCATATTTAAACTCTTATGGGACATGATCGTTACAGAAACATCCCCCAGCTTGTCACAAGCGAGTAAATTCTGTGAGTGGGAGGAGGATGCTGTTTTGATCAAGACTGACCCAGATCTCATTTTGTGACAATCCCTCCACCTCCCCAAGCTTGTCCTCTAATCGCTCAAGAAAACACTGATGCCTCATCATCATGAAAGGTTCCCCATCAGCTCTCGAACATAGAAGGTGCTGAGGCGAATAAGATCTGCTACCATCCTTAGCCTGACGTTCCTCGCATGATGTGGCCAGGGAGGGGAACGATTTGGGGTCGCACTTCTGTACGTTGAATTGAGCTCGTGAACGCTTAGAGACTACTGGTGTTTCACCACCAGCAAGAGATAACTGACTACACTTCATGGCGTGCCATCCGCCATGACGCCACCCACTCTGACTAGGGGCCCTACTCCATGCCATATGTGGGGAGTTAACGGCGCAGGCATCAGCAGAGCGATCCCTGTGTAGTAAGGGGGCTACAACCAACAGGGTACATGGTGGCCCCACAACAAGACTGGCAACCATGCTGGATATGAGGTGCAAAGAATTTCATGGTCCTTGTCGGCAGACAACGACACTGCGTACTTGGTGGAGGAAACTGCACCCAAAATTGTGTCCTCACTCAACAGATGGAGTATGCGCGGGACTGAAATACCACGATGAAAAAGTGGGATAAAGATGACAATGTACGATGGACACAATGCACCATGTAATTCGCCCTTCCCCAGTTGGCTCGCTATTCGGGAAAAATTTTAAAAAATGTAGGTCAAACTTTACAGGGGTCCATCACATAAAGACCAAAAGGTGTGAGACTTCTTTTAGTCGCCTCTTACGACAGGCAGGAATACGTTGGGCCTATTCTACCCCAGGCCCACAGGGGGTCTGCAGTAGAATGCAGTTATCAAGGGATGAACAGTAGCACCTGAAACCACACTGGGAATGGCTCAGGTGACATCGCGATTCGAGCAGCAAGATGAAGTGGCAATTTACCATGCGTTCAAGAGTCTTACCCATAAAACTCTTAGGGTTACAATCCAGTAATTGTTAGAGGCGCTACGGTCCTTACCTGGTGTCCAGAATGATATTAATTTTACCGCCTTCAATGTCGTGGGGTAAGGTCCATCAATCTATATCTGATTGAAACTAGAGAAGAGCAGTCTTTTCGCTTCAGGGCACTGATGACGAAGCATGGCATAATGGATCTCAGCAGGCTCTGGAGCAATATCTCTGGCTGCAGACAAAGCTGATTCCAGTTCCCACATGGAGAACGGAAGAGTTTAGACTTCCTCACTAAGCGAGAAGAAACTGATCTTCCTCATCTCTTCAGTCCTACAGAACACCTGGAAAGCAGGAGTTTGGATGACGTAGTGACAGTAAAATGTTCAGCTAAAGCCTGAGCCATGTCCACAAAGACCCCATTACTTGACAAGATAAGGGGACGTGTACTGCTCGTCTGATATCCGTCTTGTGTCCCAAACTTGCAAATTGGAAGCCGACCAATTAATGGAGTCGTAAATTCTTTCCAGGAACCACTCTTCTGTTCTTTTATCACTCGCCTCTCATGTGCTCTCGCAGATATGAAGGCATGAATGTTTTCTGTAGTTGGACGGTGTTTGAAATTCTGCGGAGCTATTTGTCTGGCCCCGATTGCCAATCGGGAGTCATCATTCCACCAAGGTACAGGCCATCGTCTGAGGTGGTTACTAGACTGGGAGATGAGCTGTGCGGTAGCCCGTTGGATCTCCCAAATCA
Source organism: Schistocerca cancellata (assembly GCF_023864275.1). Taxonomy (NCBI): domain Eukaryota; kingdom Metazoa; phylum Arthropoda; class Insecta; order Orthoptera; family Acrididae; genus Schistocerca; species Schistocerca cancellata. The sequence continues at coordinate 462,513,436 of NC_064629.1, forward strand.
TATGGGCCACTGTCTCCTATGCACAATTCTTTTATTCAAAAACAGCTTCTCGACTGTACTGCAAACAATTTGACCTTTCTATCAGCAATCTGATTGGTCTCCTGTCAGCCCCTGTCCTACTTGACAGACGGATCCACACTGTGAAGTGATCACTAGAATGTAAATCAATAGCCACTTCTCACTCAACTGTCTCTAATAGCTGGAGAACAAAAAGGCCAACGGCTGAAAAAAAGCCTGTACCTGTGGAAAAGTATGTCATGTGACCCGCGTTCGGAAGACATTGTCAGAATGGACGAGTCGCTCTATCATCCGACCCCTGGAGCAAGTCTTAGTCAAGCCCCGCAGCACGTTGTGTGAATTGAAGTACCACACAAGAAGGAATGGGCGTGGGAGTGCCTGGAAGAGTTCCGTCGGTGTGTATGCAAAAGGATACACTATGGTATCAAAGGGTGCTACAACTTTAACGGTAATTGCTTGTCTGGTCGTAATAAGGGGGACAGGAGAGGAGTGCTACCTGTCACCGATGGATACAGCCACTCCACCTTTAGCTCTGTCTCCAGTAAGAGCGAACTTCCTGTATAGGTGGTAACCTCGTAATCAGGTGTGTGTGTGTGTGTGTGTGTGTGTGTGTGTGTGTGTGTGTGTGTGTGTGTGAGAGAGAGAGAGAGAGAGAGAGAGAGAGAGAGAGAGAGAGAGAGAGAGAGAGAGAGACTACGATGCGTTTCTTGTAATCTGATGCAGAACGGTTTCTCCTGGACACGAACTCTAATTCTTCTACATGTGAGCGACATCTGTCTAAATTCCACTGCAGCAAAGGAGTTCCTGTGGAAGCCATTGTTTAGCGATGGTTGTTCTGGCCTTTCTCCCTCGGAGGTGGTGATTTACCAGGGAGGCCAGGGGAACATTAGCCAGCTCCCAGCTATCTGGTTCCTCAGACTGGAAGTCCATATACTCATGAGCATAGTCCCTATCGTATAGGGAGGAAGCTCGAAGATCCGAAGGTTTAACTACCAGTTTCTTGGACTTTGAACTACTTTTCCAAGGACCTTTTTTCCTTACGTAAGGGAGGTGGTGCTTGCTTAGGTTGCGGGGACGGCTTACTTGGCTTCTGATGGTTAGCAGTGGTGTGTGGCTTATGTGATAAGCTCATTGCCAACGCCTTCCGAATGGTTTCTGTTTCAGGTGGAGCATCCGTTGTAGCAATATGACGAAGGTCACTTAATCTTTAGTTCAGTACCTCTGCTTCTCTATGGCGTATTTTATGGACTTTCCTCCAAGTTTCTGGTTTTACCTGTCTTACCTTCCATCGATAGGGCTTCACGTGTAGTCTTTTTTAACTCTTTTTTTCGTCATGTTCTGTGGTTGGGTACTATATGTATACCTCCGAGGCCATGTTTACCCTCTCTTTGTCAGGCTGTATTTGTGAAGTCTTCTGTGACGTGTGCAGTACGATTATATGCCCATTGTCACTGCAATCCCCCTCTCGATGGTCCTCTTTTGCTGCCTGACGGACCTTTAGTGGAGCACGGACATTGCCATCTATGATAGCTGTCGAGCCTTGCAGTGTCTTAAGCAGTACTCAATCTCTGCCAGATTTGTTACCTCTAAACTCTTTCGCATCAAATGTAACTACTTAAACAGACCAAGCAGGTATGTTGGGAACCATCTGTCTCCATCCTAGGTTCTTCTAGGTGTGTGGCTACACACTGCTCACTCCAAGGTTGCCAATGGCCGACTTCCACCTAGGGCATCGACATCTCAGGTGGCCTTACTATGGATCCGCAGGTTCTTGCGTACCACCTTGTGACCCATCTTGCAATGGCAACTGAGTCAGCCTCCTGACCAGCTGCTTTCTTCCTCTGGAGATAAAAGGCTGAAGCCTCCCACTTAAGTTTTAGCCCTTGTCAGGTGGAATCCTAAAATGAACGTTTTAGTGAATGAGAACTACATTTCTACCTCTGTGAGAGCTACAGTGCCGCCTTTACTACAAGGGAACTAGATCATTCAGTAACTTCATCCTGATCCTCTGCCCCAGGGCTAGACGATGTTAACACTCAGATGGTGTAGAGCCTTCCTCTTGCGAGCAAGCGCTATCTCTTTCATATTTACAATCGCATCTGGGCAGAGGGCACGTTTCCCCGATGCTGGCGTGAAGCCACTGTCACCACCATACCTAAGTGTGACAAGGAAAAACACTTTCCTTCTAGTTTTCGCCTTATTTCTCTCACCAGCTGTGTTTTCAAGGTGATGGAACATACGATTCATGCCTGGCTGATACGGTGGCTCGAGTCTCGCAATTTACTAACCATTGCACAATGTGGATTTCGAGCGCGCCGTTCTGCGGTTGACCATCTCGTCACTTTTTCAACCAATGTCATGAATGGTTTTCTGCGGAAATACCGAACTGGCCGTGTTTTTGGATTTGGAGAAAGCTTAAGACATTTGATGGAGAACTGGTATCTTCTGTACTCCCTACACCTGTGACTTCTTTGACTGCAGCTCCCATTTATTTCAGGAATACTTAAAAGACGAAGTTTTCAAGGTATGTGTGGGTTCTGCCTTGCCGGACACCATTATGTAAGAAAACGCTGTGCCTCAGGGTTCTGTCATGAGCGTCGTCCTCTTTGCCATCACCATTAACCCTATAATGGCCTGGCTTCCTCTTCGTTGACGATTTTGCCATCTATTGCACATCTCACAGCATTGTATCCTTTAGCGGTGTTTTCAGCGAGCTTTACTTGTGGAGCATCGACAATAGCTTTCGCTTTTCCACTGAAAAAACCGTTTGCATGAATTTCTGGCCGCGCAATTTGTTTCTTCCACTGTCTTCACATCTAGGGGCTGTTGCATGTCTCCATGGCCATGTCCTTCAAGGAGCGAGACGTGGCAATAACAGTAATGTAGGTGCCAGATGGTAGAACGCTGGGTTACCCACTAGCCAACAACTTTAGAGTGACTGGGTAACGTACTTTTCCCTTCGCCCAGATCTCTTAGACAGATCGCTCATCAGTATTCACAGGAGAATCTCAAGGGGCGGCGGCATTGTCGCCACTGCACTTGATACAGTGGAGAAGGGGTGGCCAATGGCTCTCATGAGCATCCCTACTACAGGTTACAGATTTGGCCAGGTGTGGTTGTATTGATGACACTGGTAGCAGAGTATTGGGGTTGGTACGTATTGTCATACCATGATAACGTCATAGCCTGCTTTGGTGTTTGACAGAAGTACCACTCCAGCAAAAGTGGCAAAGAGTGCATGTGGGCACTAAGAATTAATCTACTTTTTTCGTCTACATCTACATTTATACTCCGCAAGCCACCCAACGGTGTGTGGAAGAGGGCACTTTACCCGCCACTGTCATTACCTCCCTTTCCTGTTCCAGTCGCGTATGGTTCGCGGGAAGAACGACTGTCTGAAAGCCTCCGTGCGCGCTCTAATCTCTCTAATTTTACATTCGTGATCTCCTCGGGAGGTATAAGTAGGGGGAAGCAATATATTCGATACCTCATCCAGAAACGGACCCTCTCGAAACCTGGACAGCAAGCAACACCGCGATGCAGAGCGCCTCTCTTGCAGAGTCTGCCACTTGAGTTTGTTAAACATCTCCGTAACGCTATCACGGTTACCAAATAACCCTGTGACGAAACGCGCCGCTCTCCTTTGGATCTTCTCTATCTCTTCCGTCAACCCGATCTGGTACGGATCCCACACTGATGAGCAATACTCAAGTATAGGTCGAACGAGTGTTTTGTAAGCCACCTCCTTTGTTGATAGACTACATTTTCTAAGGACTCTCCCAATGAATCTCAACCTGGTACCCGCCTTACCAACAATTTTATATGATCATTCCACTTCAAATCGTTCCGCACGCATACTCCCAGACATTTTACAGAAGTAACTGCTACCAGTGTTTGTTCCGCTATCATATAATCATACAATAAAGGATCCTTCTTTCTATGTATTCGCAATACATTACATTTGTCTATGTTAAGGGTCAGTTGCCACTCCCTGCACCAAGTGCCTATCCGCTGCAGATCTTCCTGCATTTCGCTACAATTTTCTAATGCTGCAACTTCTCTGTATACTACAGCATCATCCGCGAAAAGCCGCATGGAACTTCCGACACTATCTACTAGGTCATTTATATATATTGTGAAAAGCAATGGTTCCATAACACTCCCCTGTGGCACGCCAGAGGTTACTTTAACGTCTGTAGACGTCTCTCCATTGATAACAACATGCTGTGTTCTGTTTGCTAAAATCTCTTCAATCCAGCCACACAGCTGGTCTGATATTCCGTAGGCTCTTACTTTGTTTATCAGGTGACAGTGCGGAACTGTATCGAACGCCTTCCGGAAGTCAAGAAAAATAGCATCTACCTGGGAGCCTGTATCTAATATTTTCTGGCTCTCATGAACAAATAAAGCGAGTTGGGGTCTCACACGATCGCTGTTTCCGGAATCCATGTTGATTCCTACATAGTAGATTCTGAGTTTCCAAAAACGACATGATACTCGAGCAATGGGCAGCATCCCTCAGAGGTGTATGTTTGGATTTCTGCCTCTGTCAGACCTACGAGCAGCCTAGTGTAAGTAACACCACAGGAAGACTTCAGCGTTCCAGAGGCATCAATATGTACCAGATAGCGAAGCTGCAAGCAGTTGTGCTTGAGAATCAGAAGTAGTCTCCAAAAGCAAAGTGCCACTGTGTGAACAAGAGCAGGATTTTATAGGGCCAACAATTAGATCAACACCTTCCTGAATAATAAATGGATCTATCATAGCAAAGGACTGATCTTCAGTACGTGAAACCATGGGGAACCATGGTGCAGCTGAGAGCGTCTTTGAATCGTTTACATTAGTAGACACTGACAGTCTAAAAGATGATTGGCTCATAGCGAGAAAATCCCCATGATTGTCTGTGTGTTTAATGGTGTGCTCCTTCCAACTGGGTGCCCCCCTCAGAAGGGAGCACACCCACCTTAAGTAATTGTTCACACCTCAGGTCACACATCTCAACACCTGACAGAGGGACCAATCAGCAGTTTAGGAAGGTAGCATCTCAAAGAATCACCTCTCCCTGGGCCTGGTCTTTACCTGGGGTACCGTACCTCCTGGGGCTGGGAATTACACATTACACGTCAGGCACATGGGATTGCCTTTAGGAGTGCACAGGTAAGGAGAGAGAGAGAGAGAGAGAGAGAGAGAGAGAGAGAGAGAGAGAGAGAGAGAGAGAGAGAGAGAGAGAGAGAGAGAGAGAGAGGGAAGAAAGAGAGAGAGAGGGAAGAAAGAGAGAGAGAGCGAAGAAAGAGAGAGAGAGCGAAGAAAGAGAGAGAGAGCGAAGAAAGAGAGAGAGAGCGAAGAAAGAGAGAGAGAGCGAAGAAAGAGAGAGAGAGAGCGCGAAGAAAGAGAGAGAGAGAGAGAGCGAAGAAAGAGAGAGAGAGAGCGAAAAAGAGAGAGAGAGAGCGAAGAAAGAGAGAGAGAGAGCGAAGAAAGAGAGAGAGAGAGCGAAGAAAGAGAGAGAGAGAGCGAAGAAAGAGAGAGAGAGAGAGCGAAGAAAGAGAGAGAGAGAGAGAGCGAAGAAAGAGAGAGAGAGAGAGCGAAGAAAGAGAGAGAGAGAGCGAAGAAAGAGAGAGAGAGAGCGAAGAAAGAGAGAGAGAGAGCGAAGAAAGAGAGAGAGAGAGCGAAGAAAGAGAGAGAGAGAGAGCGAAGAAAGAGAGAGAGAGAGAGCGAAGAAAGAGAGAGAGAGAGAGAGCGAAGAA